>NC_068567.1:35732046-36357391 GCF_025698545.1 Gossypium raimondii | reverse complement strand
CACGATTGGTTCATGGAGGGACTTGGCACAAGCATTCATGAAACAGTATAGTCATGTGACAGACATGGCTCCTGATAGAATTACCCTTCAAAACATGGAGAAGAAGCCAAGCGAAAGCTTTAGGCAGTACGCACAAAGATAGAGGGAAATCGCCGTCCAAGTTCAACCACCGCTCTTAGAGAAAGAAATGACAATGCTTTTTATAAATACATTGAAAGCCCTGTTCATCACACATATGTTAGGAAGTGCCACAAAAAGCTTTTCTGACATAGTCATGAATGGTGAAATGATTGAAAGCGCCATAAGGAGCGGGAAAATTGATGCAGAGGAGAGTAACAAGAGGTCAATCTCAAGGAAAAGAGAAAATGAGGCGAAGAACACGAGTTACTCTAAACCAGTTATTGTGAGTCAGCCAAGAAAGGTGGCTACTAACCAACAAGGTTTATTAAGACAAGAATCTAGAGTGAAACCAGGTACTGAGAAGCTCCAGTTCACACCAATCTCGATGTCATATAAGGATCTGTATCAAAGCTTGTTTGATGCGCATGTTGTTGCTCCTCATTACTTAAAACCTCCACAACCTCCGTGTCCTAAGTGGTATGATACGAACGCGCAATGTGACTACCACGCGGGAATTACGGGGCACTCAATAGAAAATTGCATTACCTTCAAAAAGCTAGTTGAAAAATTCATCAACATGGGTATTGTCAAGTTGGGTGACTCATCAAGTGCAGAAAATCCATTACCCAATCATGATTGAGGATGGAGGGACTGCAATGTATGAAGAAGTGGTGAGAAGTTTGCACATTGATACCATATATGCAGACACAATTAAAAGGGTCCTTGTTAGATATTTCGCCTTAGAGATGTTTTAAATAATGGGACTGCAGAGGAAACCCCTAAAGTATTTAGAGTCTGTTAGAGTAATGTTCAGAACACATTTGTTGCTTTCAGCCTAGAAGCAATAGGAATTTCTTTGTGAAATAGGCTCACGTCTGAACATTATTATTTTAATAAAATACATCTTTGAGCAAATGTTCTTTCATTCTTTACGATTTTTTTTCATTCTTTCAGATTTTTTCTGCCAAATTATTCATTCATTCATTCATATTATTCATACATTCTTTTGTATATTCTTTGGTACCCACCATGGGTCCCCAAATATCAATGACATGAGTGACATTGCTACAGACTCAGAATCTCCTTTTGGGTGAGACATGTGTTTAGAGGGATCTCACAACTTTGAAGGTGACATGGATTGTAGCTTATCTCCAGACTTATTGAGGATGGTAGAGGATAGACAGATCCTACCTCACAAAGAATCATTAAAAGTTGTGAGCTTGGTTAATATTGGAATTGATATGACTTCAAAGACAAAGCATGACATTGTTGAGTTACTTCAAGAATTCAAAGATGTCTACGCATGGTCATACCAGGATATGCCCAGGTTAAGCACTGTCATTACAATCTGAACAACAGCACGATATTAAAATTTGTAGTATGTCAAGATTAATATCATGAATGATGCAGTGAAAATTCTACCGGAGCAGTGTTTCTCTCTTTAGTTCATCACGATTTTCTCTATTGAAGTTGAAATTCTTTCTCTCCGGGTATTGGCTGAGCAAGTTGGATGAAGCAGAACAGATCCAATTGCAATGTGATCAATTGAACTTGACAGAAGGAAGAAGACTAAAAGCTATTCATCAGGGTCAGATGTACCAAGAAATGAATGATGCGAGCCTACAGCAAAAGGTTTGTCCCAGAGAATTCCACGATGCTAAAGAAGATCCTCACTCTATAAAAAATATAACGGATGCCAAATTGTGAAGAACCTTATGTTATAGAGAAGGTCTTTTCCAAAGGAGCTTTGATTTTGAACGAGATGGGTGATAAACCTGCAAAGTCCCATAAACTCAGATTCAGTCAGGAAATACTCCGCTTAAAGAAAGAGAGGACTAAGGTAAAAATCCGCAAAGGGCAGTTTGAGTCCTAACAAAAAAAGAAAAAAGTGATGTGGAAAATGAAGAGATGAAAATGAAAAATGAAAAAAGTAAAACCGGAGAGGCTAATGTGAAAACCCGCAAAGGGCGCTTTAGACCAAAGGGGATTTGAGTTGAAAACCCAAAAAGAGCTGCTCAAATGTTGATCAAAATGACGCTTGAAATTTTTAAAGCAGCTCAAATACTGATCAGAATGGGGGCATGCAATGGTATTGCTATACCTGAATCAACAAGAAAGGGTAGGCGACATCTTGGGGCATCGTCAAAGTACTCCTAAACACATGTTAAACTCAGAATAGTCTTCAGAAAGTCTGTACAGAGAGGTTCAAGCTGCGATATCTGGGCACCTAATCCTTATACTATTTTTGTTATTCTTGGAACACTTCATTCATTTCCAAGATACACATTCCTAAATCAATTTCTTTGTTATCCATCTTTGTTATCCTCGACAATTTATTCATCTCGAGCTATGCTCAGAACCAACTCTATTCTTATCCATGATCTTTTTGCAAGCATGTTGTATTAGAATAATGATCAATAGACTAATAAAACTTTCACAAGAGAAGTTTTGCATATTACTCTAGAAGTTTCTAAATAATACAGTAACCTGAAACAGGGCTATTATTTAGAATACATCAAGCTTAAAGGTTGAATATCTAAGAGGGAGAGTCTAAATTAAGACTATCTCTTCACATTTTGTCGTTAAAAACATTGACTGAACAAAGGGATAAGAAGGTCATGTTGATGACAAAGCTTAAATAAACAAGCAAGCAATGATCATCAGGCAATAGGAAGAGGTTGCCTCGGAGAAGAGAGCCTTCATTTACGCATGAGCCTTTGGTACGACACATTGAGAATGGTGTAAGAGACCAGAAAGATTTAGATCCTGTATCCTTGAATTGCAATAGAAGAGAATTGAAGAAAAGCCGATCAAGCAAGAAGGCATTATAGCACGTCAGTGTTAAAGCCTTAATAAACTTCGAGTAATGACAACCTAAGCGGGATCATTCTCGGAAAAATGAAATTCTACATTCATTCAAATGTCATTCACACATGTCTAGTTAGGAGCATTTGATTCATTTTGATCATGCAATCCTAATCATTAGGCATAATTAGGTTCATTATACAGGTCATGTTCTCCAGAGAACAGATCAGTGAAAATAGCAGATCTTGCCTTCCTGCATTGACAGCGAAGCAGATTGAAGATACCAGCCTTACCTCCCTCGGTTGCAGTGGAGTAGGTTGATGGCGGATTTTACCTCCCTGAGGTTACAGTGGAGTACATTGAATCCAGTAATTCTATCTCCATGGGCAACAGTGGAATAGATTGAAGATTACAGATCTTATCTCCCTAAGCAGTAGTGGAGCAGATCAAGGATGGCGGTTTACCTCCCTGAGGTTACAGTGGAGTACATTGAAGCCAGTAATTCTACCTCCCTGGGCAGCAGTGGAATAGATTGAAGATTACAGATCTTATCTCCCTAAGCAGTAGTGAAGCAGATCAAGGATGGCGGATTTTACCTCCCTGAGGTTACAGTGGAGTACATTGAAGCCAGTAATTCTATCTCCCTGGGCAGTAGTGGAATAGATTGAAGATTACAGATCTTATCTCCCTAGGTAGTAGTGGAGTAGATCGAAAATGGCAGATTTTACCTCCCTGAGGTTACAGTGGAGTATATTGAAGCCAGTAATTCTACCTCCCCGGTCGGCAGAGGAATCGATCGAAGAAAGAAGATCTTGTCTTCATGTATTGGCATGAAGTAGATCAAAGAGAGCAGATCTTGTCTTCCCATACTGGTGGCAAAGTAGATCGAAGATACAAGTTTTATCTCCCTGAAGTTGCAGTAGAGCAGACAGAAATAACCGGTCCTATCTCCTTGGAGTTGCAATGGAGTGGATTAAAATCACAGATCTCATCTCTCTTAAATTGCAATAGAGTAGATCGCATCTGATTTATCTTTAAGGCGTAGCAGAACAAGTAGAAGCTATAAGTCCTATCTCCCTGAAGTTGTTGTGGAGCAGATTAAAGATAGTAAATTTTGTTCTTGTGAGAAGTTACAATGTACGAATCCTATCTCCCTGACATTGCAGTGGAGTAGATTGAAACTCTAGTTCCTGTACCTCTGAAGATGCAGTAGGAAGGAATGAAGCTATTTGAAAAAGAAAAGCACCGAAGAAGTTGAGGCTCAGTAAGACCGGGCACAATTGGGCTTTTAGTCTTTGCTTTATTCCCGTTACAAGACAACGAGCAAAGAGGGGCAGCTGTAGAGCCCAAATATGCCTGGGCCCAAACAAATAAATGGGCCCAAAATTACCCATTTACAAGCTTAGCCCAATAGTACTGACCCAAACTAAACCTAGCCCAAAAACAAAAAAAAACACAGAAACCCTAAAGAGCCTCCCTTTCCAGCCGCCGCAAGGTGCAGAGCAAGCCTCCTCCACGTGCGCCGCTCCTCCCTGCGCGCCACGCCTTGCTCACTATACCTGCAGCAACAAAAATACAACAAAGAAAAAGGAACAAAACAGAATAGCAAAAAAATCGGGCAACAATATAGATTTCTTTTTATTTTGTTCATGTTTTCATTTCCATTTCGGCTATAAAAGGCCAACTTCAATATGTAAAAGGGGAAGATACGGAGAAGAGAAAAATCAAAAAAATAAAAAGGGTGATTTTTTCGTTTTACTCGGTGTTCATCATTCAAAGTTTTTTATATCTGTTTTTTTGTTTTATATTTATTCATTTCGCTTAAAATATAAAAGAGGGGAAAGGAAACTTACCTCTTCCGTCGGATTCATCGTCGCGGTGTCCCCTCTCCGTCGCAATCGGAGGCCGGGACGTCGTTGGAGGCCAAAGGACGGCCTAACGGCGGCGGCGGTAATAGGAAGAGCAAGAACCCTGGCAAAGAAGGCCAGGGTCAGTTTGGGTTTTTTTAAAAAAAATTGGCAAAAAGCAAAATAAATTTTTAAGGGGAATTTTGGGTTTTAAAACATCTCCAAAACGACACCGTTTGATGGCCCCGACCCGGAGGGGAGGATCCGCGCGTCCTGGCTTGAGGGGTAAAATTGCGCAATTAGCCCCTCCTTGTTACGACGCGCTTCAATTAAGCCCATTTTATTTTTTTTAAATTTGGGCCGCAGATTTGACTTTTGTTTCAATTTGGCCCCTCACTGCGCAGCGTTTTGGAAGGAGGGGATAATTTCCCTTTCGGTCCTCCACTGTTACGCGCATATTTAAGTTGGTCCCATTTTCTAATTTTTTCTAAATCTGCCCCATTTTTCCCTTTTTAAGTTCAATTTAGCCCTTTTTTAGTTATTTTATTCATTTGAATTTTTATTATAATTAAGTTATACGTTTTATTGTTATTATAATTATTATTATTTCATTCATACACGTATCATTTTATATATGCATGTTTTATATAGCATACTTGCATTGCATTAATATATAATATATATACATATTTCTTTATATAATATATATGTGTTCTTAAGATTTAGAACATGCATGCATACATTTTCATTCATGCGTTTTAAATTTTTTTATATATGTTTTTTTATTTTTTAACCTTCACATACATTATATTTTATACATACATACTTTTTATATTTTTTATTTTACTTTCCTATTTTTTTAAACTTTATACTTTATATATATGCATATACGTATTTTCACGATCTTCCAATACATACTTATACATTTTTATTTTGTAAATATATACACATATACATACTTTTATATTTTTATCTTATTTTCATAATTTTTACGTATATATATATAACTATATACATACATTTTTTGTATATACATATTTTCATATTTTTTATATATTTAACAATTTATATATCTGTATAAATCTAAATACAATTTTGTATTCTTTTATTTTTTATCAATATATATATACTTATTTTGTAAATACAAGTACATATTATATATATTTTATTATTCTTTTATTTCCATAACTTTTGCATACATGCATTGACATTTCATAATACATATACATATATAATTTAAAATTAAGGTATGTGTTCCATGTTGTATATTAACATCATGTCATTCCTTTTTAAACAAGAAGTTATATTTTGGTTTCGTCAGTATATCAAAATCATTTTCTCTTGATTCAAGGTTTTTTTTTTGAATAAAAGCAATATTCAAAGGTTGGGATTTTCGAGGAAATTGAGCCCTAACGTATTGGGTTCCGATTTTCTTTGCTAATCCTAAATAACCGAGAATATTCTTTATTCAAAATGCATGAGAATAAAAATCATTTTTGGGAATTTAACTTGTTGTGTCCTAACGTATTGGGTGTGGCACGTTATTTTCTCAAAATGAAGATTTTCTCATAAAATAAAAGTGATATTCAAAGTTCGGGGATTATGAGGAATTGTACCCTAACGTATTGGGACTCGATTTCTTTACATGACTTGAACAATTGATTATCCTTTTTCAAATTTCATCATTTGAGTTGATTTTAAAATCCTTTTAACCTTCGACACTAATACATTAAATGATCAATTTGGTACCGATTTTGGGCGTTACGAGGGTGCTAACCCTTCCTCGTGCGTAACTGACTCTCGAACTCGTTTTCTCAAAATTCGTAGACGAAAATAATTTTTAAGGTGAGCCGATCACACCTTAATAAAGGATCAGTGGCGACTCCAACTTTATTTTTAAAGTCGACAACTGAAATTTTTGCTTTCAAAAAACGGTTTCGACACATGTTATTCATGATCTCTTTCTCTATTGAATAACTTAGGTGAAGAACATGATCAATTCAGAAAAAAAAAAGGAATAAATTTTAAAATATATAAAAATAAATATTTTTAAAATATATATAATCATAAATTTAAATTTTATATTAATATTAAATCAATATAATTATATTAATATTAAATATATAAAAAATTCCCTGCCCGTCCTTCTCTCCCCTCACCACTATTTGTCACAGATGTAACAGGAAATCCAATTAATCCCAACATTATAGATTCAGGGTAGGCTTGGATAGGTGCTGTGTTTACCTGCGGTTAGTGTAAAAACAGCAGTGGCAGTAAGATTATATATTGTAGTTATATTGACGTGTGAGACAAAAAGTAAACTAAACGCACCGCATCGCACCCGACCGTCCATCCAAACTACCTTCAATTTGTTGACAAATAGATCAAAATGCATTGCCGGTGAAACATAATAGATCAAGTCTTACACCAAAACCACCTCATCAAGAGACAACAATGAGTTATTTGTTCTAGAACTCGTTCAAAGCTCATACTTTTCAGAATTTCAAGCTAATTAGATCCTACTCTTGATTTCTCTCCCTGTGTAGTCTCCTCTATTTGAAGTAGATATGAAATCAAAAGATATACATGGGGAACATGAGCAAGTCTCCCTTGCATAGTTACCAATATACTAATAATGTAAAAATTACTACTGGTGGTAGGGGGAGGGAGAGGGAGAGGTACGATGGTGGGGATGGAAGATATTTATTTATGTAATATTGATATATTATATGTATTTAATATTAATATAAAATTTAAATTTATTATTATTTTTAAAATATTATGTATTTTTATATTTCTTTGAATTTTTTAGAATTAAGATTAAATTGAGAATTTTTGTAAATTTGGAGGGTTGATTTTTTTAATTTATAACTAAATCGATAAAATATATAAAAGTTGAGGGCTAAATTTGTTATTTTGCCTTTTTTTAATTGTCGCGTAACTTATCGTTTGTGATTTTAACGAGAGTGACCAAAATGACCAAACTATATAATGCGAGTGCTTAAATTGTAACCTTTTTTTTTATTTTAGGTGCTTAAAATGAGATTTTTTTTATAGTTAGGTGAGTACCTGTATAATTTACTCGTTATTTTATGATATTTAAAAATTGTCAAATGGTTAAAACATTGGCTAAATTTTATTTTTAAAGGTAATTTTATTTATATTAATTCTAAAATTATCTCATCACCACACATCATTATAACTTCTAATATGTAATCATAAACATATCTAAAATGATTAAATAACTTTTGGTGGTAAAATTATCATTTTGCCTCCCACCTTATATTTTTACTTGATTAAACTTAAAACTCTAAAATAACTTAATAGTCCAAAATTAAATAAATCTACCGTAATTTAATATTCTCATTGAATTTACGGATAAATTTCCTAGAAAAATGTCGTACGAAGAATCGAAAAATTTTGAAACGTTATAATAAAGATTATCGAATACAATATTAATATTAAAGAAATTAAATATGTAGAGATGAAATTATAAACATGCGTCTTTTATTTATAAACCTTACTTTAGTGTGTATATATTATGTAAATCACTACACCAGAATAGGCTTTTAGCGGCAGTTTTTGCGGCGTTTGGAACAAAAGCGCCACAAAAATAGAGCATTAGCGGCGATTAATAAAGCGCCGCTAAAGGTAGAGCATCAGCGGCGTTTATACTGAAGTTACCGCTAAAAATAGGAATTAATGGCGTTTTATATAAAGTGCCACAAAAACCTAAGACGAAAGCGTCGATTTTTGCGATTTTTAAACATTTAGCGGCGTTTTGTCTAAGCGCCGCTAATGCTCGGGTCTATAGCGGCGTTTTTGTCTAAGCGCCGCTAATGCTCGGGTCTATAGCGGCGTTTTTGTCTAAGCGCCGCTAATGCTCGGGTCTATAGCGGCGTTTTCGTATAAGCGCCGCTAATGCTCCGAGTCTTTAGCGGCACTTTCGTCTAAGCACCGCTAATGCTCCGAGTCTTTAGCGGCGTTTTCGTCTAAGCGCTGATAATGCTCTGTGTCTATAGCGGCGTTTTCGCCTATGCGCCGCTAATGCTCGGGTCTTTAGCGGCGTTTTTATATATGCTACCGCTAATTCTCTCAGATTCAATGGCGTTTGTATCTAAGCGCATGAATGTATTAATCTTTAGCGGCGTTTTTTTTAAGTTACCGCTAATAGTAACAAAAATCTTATAAGTTGAAATAATTAATATTTTGTTCTATTTATTATATATATATATAGTGGGACAATTTACATTTAAATTATAATTAACAAATAATATTGATTAATAAAAAAGTTTTTATTAAAGAGAAGTCGATATATGTAAAACTAACTATTTATAATAGTTGATTTAAACTACTTTAAGAGAGAAAATATATTAAATTATGAATAAAATAAAATATAGTAAAACTTAAATTGTTGTATTAATGTAAAGAGTAAATTAAAATAGAATTAACTTTTATAAGAGTAATAAATTAATTTTGGTAGTACGTATATATTGTTCAACTAATTTATATATATTTTAACAATAATTATTGACTATATATTTAATTTAATTATGATTATATATATATATTAAAGATTTAGGGAATTTTTTTTATGGACGGTATTTTAATGAGTACGGGGTATAAATTTAAGGTAATTGGGGATTTAAGGTTAATTAAGGGGTTAGAGGTTTTGGGGTTTGAGATTTAGGGTTAATTTCAACGGTCATGTGTTAGGGTTTAATTAATTAGATTTGTTTTTTTATCATTTTTTATGGTGATCAATATATACGTTCTTATATATTTGTAAAATAGATATTCAAGAATAAATTTAATTTATTGAATATTATAATAGGTAGATCATGATCACTTTATGCATGTCGATTAATCGATAATTATCAATATGTCACAATTTTGTGAAAACGTCACCGCTTGTTTGTGGAATTGAAAATTTTAAGGTTTAGGTGTTAGGGGATTTAGGGTTTAAGGGTTATGCTTTAGGGGTTAGGGATTTAGGGTAAGGGCTAGGGGTTATGGATTTGGGCGGGTTTAGGGTTTCAACGGTTATGTTAGAGTTAAGTTATTAGATTAATTTAGTTTTATCAAATATGTTCTTATATATATATTTCTAAAATATATAATATATAATAAATTTAATATATTGAAATTATGAGTATATAGTTTAAATTTATTTATTTATCAATAAAATTAAATATTATAAATTTCAAACTTTATACAAAAAATAAATATTGTAAATGTAATATTACAAATTATTAAAAGTTTTATTACTATTAATTATTGTTTAATCAATTATAACTATTTTATATATGATTATTAAAGATTTAGGGATTATTTCGATGGCCGTGCTATTTTAAAGATTAGGGGTATATATGGATTTAAGGTTTGGGATATAGGGTTAGGGTTTAAGTTTTACGAGTTACGGGCTAAGGGTTAGTGGTTTAGAATTTATGGTTTAGGGTTTGAGGGTCGATAAGGATTTTAATTAGGTTAGTTTAGATTAATTTCTTTAAATAATGTTTTAAAAATCAAATTAAAGTACCAATTGATATCAATTATATTAATGTTTTTGTCATTTAAATATTATTTTAAATAGAATTAAGTTTAATAAGTTAAAAATAGTTTGAAATATGCATTAAAGCTTTATTAAACGCTACCGTTTGATTATAACTTCAATTTGTAGTGGCGTTTTTGGAAACGCTTGAAATATATAAGAAATAGTGGCGTTTTCCTAACAAACGCTTGAATGGTGTCTTAAAATTTTGGCAAACGACGCGTTTCATTCGCGTGTTTTACTTATCATTTTCGTAAGGCGTAACACAAATGTAAATGTAATCGAGAGGAGAAAACGAAAGCTATAGTATCGAAAGAGAAAATACAAAGGAAAAAAGGGAGAGGAGAACTCATAAATCGGGTGAAACGAAGCAACAGTTGAGCCAATCTTGACAGGATACCATCAAAGTTGCGGAATTTGTGGTGAAAAAGGTAAGCTTTTTGTCTTTTAAATCGTTGTATCTTGATTTAGGGTTTGGGTTAAGTGTAATTTGGGAAACTGGGGTTTAAATAATAAATTCAATCACCAACCTTTGGCCTGTTTGTTTGGGAATTCGGGAAATTTCGGCGTTTTTGCGTGTCAAGGGTTTGGGAATTTCAGAATTTCCTTTAGTGTTCTCCCAAGTCAAATATCCACGATTTCATTTCCCCAATTTCCCAACTTCTTTTCCCCCAATTTCCCCCAAGTTATTCTTCCCCAAAGTATTTTCCCCAATTTCCCAATTGCTCAATCCCTTTCGATAGCCAAACAACATTATTTTCTCGTATCGATGGACTTCCCTTTCCGTATTTTTTGTGCATTTTGGGTTTGGATCAATGGCAATTCATTTTGTAACACGGCTTAGGGAGAGCTCAATAGATTCACTTTCACTATCCCTTTACATGTTTTGGTTTTGGTTAGTCTTATCGACGATTTGCCATCTATGATATTCGAGTTAAATGAGATGAGTGTTGGGTATGAATTGAGTTAAATGAGATTAGTGTTAGGTATGAAATATATGTATATTTTGAAATTTAAAATTTATGTCTGCATGTTTTGTCATAAAAATTATATGCATATTGTATATTTTAAACTGCACGCTTTCTCTTTATATATGTTATTTCCTTATTGTTGCTTGGCTCATCTCTCGTATAGATGACCTCGTATAATGTTTTCTTAGTCAACTGCAGCAGAAAGTAGACTTTTGATCAATTGATAAACTGCTGGAAATTCAATCGTGAAGCAATCCTGTGAACTTGCGACCTCTACTTCCTTGCACCTTTACTTCCTTGTGAACTTTAAGAGGTATGTATATTTAATTTACTAAATTTATTAGTTAAAGCAAATGTTCATCACTTTCTTACTTTAATTATTATGATTATTATTAACTTAATGAGTCCATGAATGAAATCCAAAACCGATGTTAACCAAATTTATCAGTAGTTGAATTCATCACTTTGTTAGTGGTAATTATTGAGTAGTGTAGACACTGAATTTTATTTAAGTCTACCAATTATTGAGTTTAATTTTTCAAATGAAAAGAAAATTCTAAATTCGAATCAATGTTGATTTGGACAAATTAATTAGAGGACTTTGATTGAATTTGGATCCATTTTCACTATTTGGGTAATGTATGATCCTTTTATTTTTATGCTAAATACATATATATTTTTTGGCTTTGACCATTAATGTTAGATTTATATAATTCTAAAAATATATTTTACAATATTTGGTCCATATGACCTTGAGCACATTGATGGAGTCAAAGTCGCCAACCACCACCGCCAAGGACAACTCCTCTTCCATCTTCACCAATACCAACCGCTCCAACCTCTACTCCAGCCCTACCATCACACTATTCACTAAATCGAGTCCAGATCACTACTTCACTTGCACCTACCGTCAACCTCACACCCAAAACCCCACCAACCCGAACATCATCATAACCAAATCCACTACCAAAGAACCTCGGTAAAAAAAAACACACCAGATCGCAAGAAAAAGGAGGAGGAGAGCAAATACAACCCTTAATCGAAACTACCAAAGCCAAGTATAAAAATTGATAAGGATACACTCAACAATTTTCAACCAATTCTCTTATTGATGGCTTCGGTTTAATAAAAATTGAAGAGTATAACTCAATTAGGATGATCAATTTTAAGAAATAATGTTATATCTTAAATTATCTTGAGTTATTTTTCTTTGTAAGTAGACTATATTGACATTTAATAATTATGAAGTTATTTTTTTGTTGGATATTTACATTTCGTCTTCTTTGAAATCAATTTATGCTTTTATGTCTATTTGATTATCCATGAAAATTAATTATTTTAAGGTTTGTTACTGTTCCTCCCAATAATGTTTAATTTTTAATTTTACGCTTTTATTAAACTATATTCTTTTATTAAATTATCTAAAATGAGGAAAGATAAGGAAAAGAAGAGATTAACCATAACTTTCATTTGATTAAATGGTAGAAAGAAAAGGAGGTAATATATTGTATTCTATTTTGTATATAAAGTTCAATTCAAAATTTCTCTTTAATTTTTATTTTGATGGGTTGAGAATTTAAAACACACATTCAATTCGGTAAGAATGTGAGATGGTTGGAGTTAAAATGCCATTGATGACTACCTAATAGAGAGACGGTCCACGCTTTTTATACAAACTCAATTCCTATTTGCTACTAATTTCTTAGTCAAGTTGCATGCAAAATGCTTATTTACCTTATAAAATACTATTTGTATAATATTATAAAATACTGTTTATCCAATCTTTTTTAAACAAAATTGTTTATCCAATGTTTATATTATAAAATCAATATTTGTCTCTTATTGTAAGGACATAACTTAATTAATTAATATTATACATAACTTACATTAATATTATACATAGATGACATAACTTAATTAATTAATATTATACATAACTTACATTAATATTATACATAAATGACATAACTTAATTAATTAATATTATACATAACTTACATAAATTAATTACTTAATATACATAAATTACATAACTTACATTAATATGATACATAAATGACATAACTTAATTAATTAATATTATACATAACTTACATAAATTAATTAGTTAATATACATAAATTACATAACTTACATTAATATGATACATAAATGACATAACTTAGTTAATTAATATTATACATAACTTACATAAATTAATTAGTTAATATACATAAATTACATAACTTACATTAATATGATACATAAATGACATAACTTAGTTAATTAATATTATACATAACTTACAACTTACATAACTTACATATTTTTAATTATTCGTAAATTACATAACTTACTTAATTTTCATAATAAATAACTTACATAAATAACTTCTTACATAACTTATGTGACTTACATAACTTACATAGCATAATTTTCATAATACACAACTTACATAATTTGGGTAATAAATAACTTACATAATACATAACTTACATAGCTTAACTATACTTATTCCTAAATCCTAAACCCGTGCAATTTATTGTCAAGATTAGGCTTCAAGAAATAAGAAATGGACCGGTCTTGGATGAATTTGTCAAGGGTAAGCGACGGTTACCGAAATGGAGTACAAACTTTTCTAAATTTTGCATTTCAATATGCAAGCCAAGAGAACATGATTCTGTGCCCATGTAAGAAGTGTGTCAACATAAACTGGCATTATCGTGAAGTTGTATACGAGCATCTAATTGTTGATGGGTTTGTTCGTGGTTATAAACAATGGTTTTTTCATGGAGAATGCCCGCCTAGTACTTCCTCTTCAAGGATGGATGTATCTTATGATAGTACTGCCTACCATCAGTCTGTTAGAGGGGATGACATGGAAGGGATGTTGTGGGAAGCATTTAATATTCACAGTCATGGTTTACAGTCGTTCCCACCCGACTTTGTGCCATCTGATGATTGTAATCTCGGTGGAAATGCTTTTACCGAACCCGGAAGAAACCAACATCATGAAGAGCCGAATGGAGAAGCGGCAAAGTTCTACGCGCTACTTAATGAGATGAACGAAGAACTATATGAGGGATCGAAATTTTCAAAAATGTCGTTCTGCATTCGTCTTTTCCAGTTAAAATGTTTGGGAGGGTGGACCGGGAACTCATTGACAATGCTGTTAGAGTTTTGAGAGAAATGTTTCCGCTTGCAAAAATCCCCACCATGCAAAGATATGAAGAAAATGATAAAAGACTTAGGTCTTGGGTACAACAAAATCCATAGTTGCCGAATGATTGCATGTTGTACTTGGGCGATCGGAGAAACCAACAGTGCTGTCATGTATGCGGCGAATCCCGTTGGATGAATAGAAACACAAAAGATGGGAACGACGATGAAAATGATGCACAGCTAAGAAAGAAGCCGGTCAAGATTTTGCGGTATTTTCCGCTGATACCAAGGCTTCAAAGGCTTTTCATGTCGTCGAAGACAATGAGTCAATGACGTGGCACCATGAAGGACGAACCGATGATGGACTATTAAGGCATCCGGCAGATTCTTTAGCTTGGAAATCATTTGACAATAAATTTCCAAGCTTTGCAAGCGATCCGAGGAGTGTCAGGCTTGGCCTAGCATCTGATGGATTTAATCCTTACAAGATTATGAGTACTGCATACAGTACATGGCCAGTGGTGCTTGTTCCTTACAATCTGCCTCCGTGGATTTGCATGAAGCAATCTTCCATTATCTTATCTATGATTATCCCTGGAGAGAAAGGGCCCGGGAATGATATCGACATTTATTTACAGCCACTTATTGAAGAGTTAAAACAATTATGGGCTGGTGTCGAGACATACGATGTGCTGAGAAAGGAGAACTTTAATTTACATGCAGCTTTGATGTGGACCATTAATGACTTCCCCGCTTACGCCAATTTATCCGGTTGGAGTACCAAGGGTAGTTATGCGTGCCCTTGTTGTGCTGCACAGACATGTTCGCAATGGTTATACAATGGGAAGAAGTTCTCTTACATGGGGCATCGTCTGTGGTTACCAGAAAGTTATAGATTTAGATTTCAGAGTTCGGCATTTGACGGTACTGAAGAGTTCAGAGAAGCTCCTTCGCAGACAAGTGGATCTGAAATCTTGTTAATGTTGGAAGATATGAATTTCAATTATGGGAAGATGAATCAACCGGCAAACACGCAAAGAAATAGAAGATCAAATGATGAAGCTGACGATAACTCCGATGAAGAGGACGATCCTAATGAGGCGGACTTGTGGAAAAAAAGAAGTATTTTTTTGAGTTACCTTATTGGGAGCACCACCTTTTACGACACAATCTTGATGTTATGCATATTGAGAAAAATGTCTGCGAGAACATTGTGCGTATAATTTTGAATGTAGATCGAAAATCAAAAGACAATCTTGAGTCGACTTGATTTAGTTCGGATGGGAATTGACCGATCTTCATCCGAATCCACTTCCGAATGGTAAATATCGGTTGCCGCCTTCAATTTTCTCAATGTCGAAGACAGAGAAAGAAGTGTTCTGCATGGTGTTGAAGGATATAAAGGTTCCAGATGCGTATGCATCAAATATATCTCGATGTGTTAGTGTTAAAGATCAAGACTATATTCGCTAAAGTCACATGACTATCACATCTTGATGCAAGATTTTCGCCAGTTGTTTCACGATGTTGTATTTCGAAGAAGGTGACGTCTTGTATAATTGAACTATCCAATATAATGAAAGCCATTTGTGGCAAAGTTTTGGATGTTCAAGAACTTCAGAAGGTACAGGATCGAGCCACTTTAACTCTATGCAACATGGAGAAAATCTTCCCACCTTCCTTCTTCACTATTATGGTTCACTTGATAATCCATCTCCCACATGAAGCAATTTTTGGCGGACCCGTTTTCTATCGATGGATGTATCCCATAGAAAGGTGTTAATTACAATTTTGTAAATTTTCCTTCATTCACCCATGTGCCTTTAGTTACAATTTTTGACAATGTTGTATATTGTGTTTAGGTTCCTATCAAAATTAAAGTCTTATTGCCGCAATGCGTTATCCGAAGGATCGATTTTCAAGGCTACTTAGGCGAGGAATGTATGACCTTCTGCTCAAGATATTTGGAAGATGTTGAAACAAGGTTGAATGCACCAAATAGAAATCTTTGGACTCACGGATCGTAACTTTGCCGACGTTATTTGTTCCAAAGTTTTGGAGAACCAATCGGTAAACTTGAAATTGCAGAATTAGATGATTTATCGTGGGTACAAGCACATCGATATGTTCTGTTTCACCACGAATCAATGGAACCTTTACGCAAGTAAGTTCTAGAAATTTGATAAATATTTATCATTTCAAAAATTGTTTATAGTCTAACAAACTTAACATATTTCTAACATAGTGAGTACAAACAAATATTGAGATCTCGTTCACGCTCCCGAAGAACACAACATCGAGATATCAATAAGTTGTTTACAGAATCTTTTCATGAATGGTTAAGTCAAACGGTATGTAATTGGAGCTTTCACCGACAAATAATAATATTTGTTCAAAACATTTTTAATTACCAGTTTACTTTCCATTCAATAGGTTCGGAGTGGGAAGAACGTCACCGACGAAGTTAAATGGCTTTCCCAAGGTCCAAATCGGGTGGTTAAAAGATATAGTGCATTCCTCATAAACGGATTCAGATTTCATACAAAATATCGCGAGAGATTGAGGAGAACGCAAAATTGTGGAATAGTTGTTAATTCCTCAATTACAAGTTATGCTAGTGCTAGGGACAATAATCCTGTGGAGGGAAATGTGGAATATTTTGGACTTCTTACTGACATAATTGAGTTGGATTACTACGGCAAATGGAAAGTTGTCTTATTTCGAGGTGATTGGTCCGATGTTAATACTGCACGTGGAATCAAGCAAGATCAATTTGGTTTTACAATGGTGAACTTTGACCGATTGATTCACACAGGACAACAACTGATAGATGAGCTGTATGTATTCTCATCTCAAGTCAAACAAGTTTTTTACTCAAAAGATCCAACTGATGAGGGTTGGTACGTTGTACTCCATAACATCCCTAGAGACTTGTTTGACATGGGCAGTGGAAGTAGAGATGACATTGATGACAAAACACAAACTTTACCATTTCCAGAACAGAACTTAAACGAAAACATCCCTAGTACTAGTACACAATTTCAATGGGTCCGCCAGGATACGGATGAAGATATTTACGAATTATAATGTAGTCAGCTTTTACGATTATCTAATTATATTTACGAATGATGTTATTGTTGTAATTGTATACTAAGTTTTCAACTAATTTATTTGTATTGCAGATAAAATGCCTAGAAGAAAAGTGCGATCGCACCGCATTGTTCAAGGTACTCCAAACTCATGAAACAAACAAAGACCGAACAACAGATCGCAATTGATCTTCCAATGTTCGGTTACACCGAGGAACATATAGAAGTTCAAAGTAATTTAACATTTAATTTTCATGTGTGCTGACTTCTTGTTTATTTTTTTAAAATTTCGTATATTACAATACTTTTATTTTTCAGGTGAAACTGGTGAGACGCGGAGAGTTCGCGGACGTACAGTACTGAGCGATTTATACGACCTAGATCCAGTCGAGCGTGTTCAAGTATCCAGTAATAGCTTTGGTCAGCCTGTTGGATCAGAAGCCCGCCTTTTAGTAGGATACATGGGCATTCTAGCACGGAATGCAAATATGTTGCCAATTAACTTCGAGTCATGGCATAAAGTGCCCGAGAGTAACAAGAACCAAGCTCTCGATAACATTAAGGTAACAAAATGTGTATGTCATTTATAATACTTGGGTTTAAGTTTCGTTTACATTTACTTTCTTAAGTTGTGTTTTTTGTAGGCGAGATTTGCTCTAGAGGTCTCCGATGCTTATGTAAAGAAGGCATTGGGAAAAAGATGGAGAGACCATAAGAGCACTTTAAAGAAAGAATATTTTAAAGCAAAAACAACACTCGACGAGAGATTACAAAATGTCCCGACAGGAATGCTGAGGTACCAATGGGAAAAGGTCGTTAGATTTTAGACTTCGAAGAAAGGAGAGGTATGTGTAACTTATAAAATTTTGTAATTATTTTGGTGTATAGTATTTCCTAATTAACGTACTAATAATTTCATAATGTAGGATCGTGAACAAGTTGGAAAACAGAGTAGGCAGCAACAAAAATTCACTCACACAGCTGGGTCGAAAAGTTTTGCGTGTGTAGCTCATGCAGAGGTATTTTGAAATGCTTTTAATATTGGCAAATATTTATTACTTTCTATCAATTAATATTTTTACTATTGTATTGTAGGAACTGTCGTCCGGTCAAAAAGTTGGACGACTTCAACTTTTTGACATTACACATAGGAAGAAAGATGGAAACCCTATGACTCCTGAAGCTGCAGAAATTATGGTACGTTTGCTTAATACAATTTCACTTGTTTTAATTATTTATATAGTGTTTACTTTCTAATGATTTATTTCATTTATTATAATGCAAATATTGTTAAGTTATGTTGCATTCTTATTTTTAATATATATTGCGTTCCTATCTATGTGTGATTTATTTTTTAGGAAAAATTAAAGAATAAAAAGGCGGAGTACGACGCGATTGCATCCAGTGATAGTTCTGTTCATATTGGCGACATTGATAACCGGACACTGAAGTTTTGGGTCCTGAAAGATATGGTCGGGTTCGATTCCAAGGATCTTTTGTTAACCCGTCCCAATATTTTGGATCTAGCTCGCAACAGCATATGCCTTCGGGGAGTCGAGCTGAAGCTGAAGTTCAGAGGTTAAGAGACCAGATTGCTCTGATGCAAGCGACAACAACTGAGCAAATTACACAACTTAAAGCGGAGGCAACATCGAGAGAAGCTGATGTTCAAAAAAGATATGAAGAACTCCAACTACAACTTAAAGCAGATGCAGCAGCGAGAGAAGCTGAGGTTCAACGAAAGTATGAAGAACTCCAGCAGCAGCTTAAAGCAGATGCGGCAGCAAGAGAAGCAGAGGCGCCAGCGAAAGAAGAACAGGCTGCAGCAAGGGAAGCAGAGGCTAAAGCGAGGGAAGCAGAGGCTGCAGCGAGGGAAGCAGAGCAGCATCAAAAGTTTGATGAACTCCAGCAGCAGCTCCAGAGTATGATGAAGATGTTTCAGCAGTCGCAACAGCCGCCGTCTTAGACTATCGTATAAATATACTTCAATTTTGACTTTCAATTATCATTTTAACTTTTAACATTTTTGTAAGAATAATACGAATTTGTTTATATTTATTGATATTTACTATATTATTTGTTTAATCCATAGATTTGTTACTTTTGGCTGGTTTAGATATGATTTCTTTTGATTTGTTTTTTACAGAAGGGCAGAAAATATAAAAAAAAAATTACAAATCTGCCAAATTTAGCGGCGTTTTTGGTAAAAGCGCCGTTATAGATTAGGTCTTTAGCGGCGTTTTTGCGCGAAGCGCCGCTATATAGACAAAGGGTATTTAGCGGCGTTTTCTGGATAAGCGCTGCTATAGATCAGGGTCTATTGCGGCGTTTTCTGGATAAGCGCCGCTATAGATCAGGGTCTATTACGGCGTTTTTGGCAAAAGCGCCGCTAAAGGCCATGATCTATAGCGGCGCTTATAGAAAAAACGCCGCTAAAGACCCTGATCTATAGCGGCGCTTATCTAGAAAACGCCACTAAAGACACCAATCTATAGCGGCGGTTATATTAAAAACGCCGTTAAAGCTCTTAGTCTTCAGCGGCGTTTGTGATAGAAACGCCGCTATAGACCAACACCTTTAGCGGCGTTTTTTGTGAAAGCGCCGCTAAAGGTAGCGGCGCTATCTTTAGCGGCATCTTTTGCGGCGCTTATCAAAGCGCCGCTAAAAGTATTTGCGGCGCTAAAAAGCGCCGCTAAAGGCCTAAAAAAGCGCCGCTAAAAGCCTGTTTTGGTGTAGTGAAATGATATGAGTAATTCAAATAAAACTTGGTACAATTTTTAGAATTAATTGGAAATATTTAATAATGAATAAATAATTGCTTTCCTAATGAATATAATTGATTAACAACATTCACTTCATAATTTTCCCTGAGCTATGTTATATAATGCTAACGTTTTGAATAAGGTAAATTTATTTGAACGATCATTTTCTATTAAAAAAAAAGTCTTACAACTTCTTCTTTGGTGATGATCCCACCTCCATGTTTGAGCAGGAAGAATATCAACATATGTTTTCTATTTTCTCACATTATGTTCCAACTTACCATCCCTTCCTTTTTAATATTGGTTAGAGCTTTTTTAACAAAAAATGTTGTAACGAATCTTTATAAATATTAATATAAGAATATTTTAATCTGTGAATTTTAAACTATTTTTTCATATATTTACTAAATAATTTATAAATTTTAGAATTCCATTAAAATTAAAAGTACTTTGTTAATGGAAATCCGTATATATATATATATATATATATATATATATATATATATTTGTATTATATACCCAAATAGCAGGGAATAATAATTAAAGAAATCTTTATATTTCGAATATTTTTACTAAATAGTGTTTATGGTAAGGTAACTTAATTTTGCATTTTAATATGTTAAAATAGATTTTTATAATTGCCATGCGCCAAATCGCAGCCTATAAATTGTGTTACATAAGCTTTATTTCCTTTTTCTTTAACATCATATCATTATTGTATATGTATGATAGATTAATACACATTATAGTATCAATACTTGTGTGTACTTTATTATATTAATATATATAATTGGTAATACATAAAATATTATTAATATTTAATATTATATTATATTAGGTTTTAGAATGGGTTTTTAATTTTTACAAAAAAGTAGTTGATTGAGTTTTAACTCGGTTGGCATCGGTATTGTTGCCAATGCAGGAGGACGTGAGTTCGAATACTCTGAAGCGCATTATCCTCCTATTTAAAGGTTGAGGATGGGCTATAGGTAGTTTTAGGCATTGTATCAAAAAGAACAGATATGATAAGAACCTATAATGAGATTAATGGTCCATTTATTTGTATGTAAAATGTTTATTTTCATTATTTTACTGTGTTTATTTGGTGGAAAATGAATTACCAAAAGAAATCATTCTCCAAAAAGGATAAAATCAAGGCTTTTTTTTTTAAGGAAAATGTCTTACCAAACTAATAAGGCTCTATTCACTGTCTTCACTGTCGAAGAAACAAAAAGGGGAAGCTTTCAGAGTAACAAAGGGAAAACTCTCTTCAGTGTTGAAGAAGATAGTCCCTTATATTCTAATTTTATATTTTTTACGATTTAGTCCTTGAAATCTAAATTTTTACTATCCTACAATTTAATTCCACAAAAAAAATTCTTATTCTACAATTCAATCCTAAATCTCGTTTTGTACAGTTTTGCAAGACAGTCCCTTTTCAAAAATTTCTAAATTTTATAATTTAGTCCTTACAACTAAAATTGTCAAATTTTCAAAAAATTAGTCCTTGATTTTTGAACAGATAAGCTTTCATATTCTATTTTTAAAATTGTAAATTCTCAAATAATGTAAATTAGTCCTAAAACACAAGTTTTGAAATCTTTACAATTTAACCTCTATAGTTTCAAACTTTACTATTTTATGCTCAACTTTCTAAATTTTCATATTTCATAATCATATAATTTAGTTACTACATCAAAATTTCATATTTTACTACTCAAACACTTAGAATTCAAAATTTATAAATTTTACAGTTTATTCCTTACTTCAATTTTTATCGAATTGAATCATTTTCTTAACTTACTCATCCAAATTATATTTAAAATAAATATTTACCACTTCCAAATTAATTAAACATAATTTATATCTACAAACTTATATTCCCTAATGTACGGAATTAACAATTAAGCTTAATTAAGAAAGTTAAGATTAATTAAAACTAAAACATGATTAATTAAAATATAAATAAGTTTTGTGAAATAAACTCAATTAAACAATGAAAAAAATAAAATCTCAAATGTATGTTTATTTCATTGAAAGTGGCTTTTATGAAATATTTTCAAGAATCGCCAAATAACATAAAATATTTTACATAAATTCATCCTAACGCTTTAAAATATTAGATTTTCCAAAAAATAATTAATTTTCCAAAAATTATTTTCTAAAGCCATTTTCAAATGAAACAAACAGAGCCTAATGTTCAAAAAAACTTTTACAAAAAGCATTTTGGGTATTGAGTTCATTTTTATTTTTTATCTTGGACTTGAGATTTGAGATATAAATTTGTTACTTTTGGTTTGAATAATAATGTGTATATTATTTAAATTTGGGCTTAAACTAATGTATTTGAGTTTTGGAATGAATATTTTAAAATTTGATTGTTAGATTTATAAATTTAATAAAAAGATAAAATTATTTAATTGTCTATATGATAATATAATAAACATTTTGCAAATTAATTTTTCTTCCAAACGCTTATGATATAGTAATATTATATTAATTTAAATATACAAAATTTATGCATAACATATAATGATATTAATTATGTTTATAAATTTCATATATATAATCATAAATTACGTATAATAAGTACTTTAATTATTTTATATAAAGTATTTCTATTAAATATATAAAATGAGTTTGAATTATGTTATTATCTTTAAAATTAAAATATTTATAATTTAAAATTAAAATAAAAACTTAAAAAAAACTCAAATCTAAACTGATATTAATCCGAGACAACCCAAATCTAAAAACAATCCGAACCGACCAATTTGCCACTCCTAACAAATTAATTAAACCAAATTTGAGTGAAAGAAGACCAAAAAAGAATTCCGAAAATAAAATGAGCTAAAAAACCGCGTCTAAAACTAAAGTAACCACTAAACCGGCTTCTTCGTTCCTCGGCGAGTAGTAAAACCCCAGTCCACGCGCTTACAATTTCTTCTTCCTCTTCATTCAAAATTCCAGCCTCTCATCTAATCAGGTATTTGGGTTCATATCTTTTCTCCTCAATTATCTAAAAAACTTAAGTATCTTTCTTTTCTTTTCTTTTCTTTCTGTAATTACAGGTTAGCATGAATCATGATTATTGTATCTTCTCTATTTTCTTCTTTAATGAAAATTTTATTTAAGCTCAATATTCGCGATCGTTTGACTAGGTTCAAATCCTTAATTAGCAGTCTCTCTCGAAGAAAATGAATGATTTTGGATATACAGTGGAAGTGACTGGCCTGCCTACCAAAGCTACCGAGAAAGATGTCCATGATTTTTTCGCCTTCTCTGGTACCATTGAACACGTTGAAATTGTTAGGTACTTGGAATGTTGGACCATATTTAACAAATCTTCTTCTAATTTCGATTGCCACAACTTTCTTCTTGTTATTTATTCACTCTTGGAATATTGAATCGTATTTAATTGTGTAGTAATGGTTATCCTTCATAGTTCATACTTGCTTCTTCTTGACGGTAGTCATCGGGAAATATTTATTTATTCATTTATTGGATGAAAGCAGGTCTGGTGAATATGCAAGCACTGCTTATGTGACATTCAAAAATGCTTATTCTCAGGAGACTGCTGTCTTGCTTAGTGTGTGTATTCCAAATATTTCTTTCAAAAGCTTTGGGTTGTTAATTGTTATTTAGAATGTTTCAGTTGTGGCACCTTTCATCTATGCATCTATAAATCTACCTGTTTTATCATGAAATGTGTTTCCGACATTACTTTTCTGGTATAGGTCATCTTAAACTCTGTGCGACTGACATAGATTAATCAAGTGGTTTCTTTTTACGTTTTGAATATTATTGAATTGATTATGTACAAAGTGGATTCTAGAGAATATATGTATGTGCCCTATATGGGAGACGTTTTCATGTATCAATTGAACTTGTAACCGTAGTTTATGAATTTGAAATTAGGTAGCAATTGGAGAATAGGCAACGACAAACCGTTAAAAGAAGTACTCTACTTTGGTTTAATGTAGGAATATTACCTTGAACTCAGAATATATACTTTCATCTTTTTAAGAAATTGCATATGAGGGTTCATATCAGATTGATACAATCATACAAGTATATGGGTTTTTCTCTGCGGTTATGATCATGATGTTCTTGTTAAAAGTGATGATTATCTTGTTGATGTAAGTTATGTATTTTGACCTCCCTTTCGTCTGTTGTTATGTACAACTTTGGCCGTTTTTGCCTGTGACTGCATAAATAGACTTTTGAGTGAAGCGTTACTCGTTGCTCTGTGTAGTTCCATTCCTTTTCCTTTACTTTTCTGTGTTTAATGGTTTCAGTGTGCTTGTATTTGTATTCAGGATAATATTGAATCTTATTCATGAATTGTGATTCCCACATGCTGATATTATAATCTGTTTGTATTTTTGCTCTTCAAAAATCTTTTCATGGTAGGGTGCAACAATTCTTGATCAACGTATATACATATCTCGCTGGGGGCAATATGAGAAGGAGTTTGATTTTTGGAGCCCTTCAAGAAGCCAAGAAGATGAAACAAGCTCAAGAGTATGTGACTTCTTATCCTCTTTGTGCTCCTGAATTTGATCCTTGTGGAAGTTTTGCTTTGGTAAATTTTTTCCATCTTCACTTGTTCCCCCTTTTGTAGCAACCTCCACTAAGAAGCCAATTTGTATCTCATGCTGGAGAAGCTGTTTCATTCGCTCAGGATGTTGTGAAAGCCATGTTGGGCAAGGGATATGTATTAGGCAAAGATGCTTTAAGCAAGGCCAAAACCCTTGATGAATCTCATCAAGTTTCGGCAACTGCTGCAGCTAAAGTTGCTGAACTGAGTGAGAGGATTGGCCTCACAGATAAAATCTGTGTGGGGGTTGATGCTGTTAGATCCGTGGATGAGAGGTACCATGTGTCTGAGAACACCGAATCAGCCATTTCGGCTGCAGGAAGAACTGCTGCAGCTGCTGCAAATGCTGTGGTCAGCAGCAGCTACTTTTCCAAAGGAGCTCTTTGGGTGTCAGGTGCGTTAGATTGGGCAGCTAAAGCAGCAGCTGACATAGGTAATCGTGGTGTTCATCAGTAATGTTTTTGTATAAATACTTTTCTTGGTATTGTAGATAAGAACCTTGTCGCATACGTACTCATAGTTAGCAGTTTGATGCTTATAGAGAGCTAATAGTTACCGGTATATACCACCTATTCAAAACAGGGAATGATTAAAATTAGAGAGAGCTATACATATATAATATTCAGTGATATATGGTTTGGTGGTATCATATCAAATGTGAGTGGACTTGCAATTCCATAGTTCCTTGCTATGTAGTGCACGACAGGATGGATTATGGAGGAAATGCATTTCCATTAGAGTTAGTGGTTTATCTGGATTATGTATCATTGACCTTTTTGTTAAAATGCATAAGCTTTAGCTGATAAATCCTTGGTCAAATTTTGCTATATTTTATTCGTGAGTTGTGGATTTAATTTTTGTAGTTTAATTTGGTCAATTTTAGTTTTCAGTACTTTTAATCTTAAATAGTAATAGTTAAATCTGATTGGTTAAATTTTATTGTTAGTTTTGTACTATGCATAAAGTTGTAGATTTAATTTATGTTCTCCAATGAATCATTCTTAATTCTTATACTTTTCAAGTTTCACACTTTTAATTTTTAATGTAAACAAAAACTGTAAAATCCATTAACTGATTTTTTATAAGTAACTAGTTTTAGTGTCAAGTTATTCGTGCAAAAATATATACATTTACTAATTATACGAGGATTGTCCAATTATAATAAAAAGTCTATTAATTTTGATAAAGAAATAATAAAATATTGAGTAATTAAATAAAATAAAATTGAATTAATAAATAATATTATTAAAATTAATATAGAAATTTAGAACTAAAATAAAAGAAATTGAAATAATAAAAAATAGACATAATATTATATCACCCGCTCGCCACTAGTTTTAAAACTGCTTCTCGTGTTTAAAGTGAGAATTGAACCTTCGACCATTGGTTGAGGTAAAAAAAAACTATTGTTATCTCACTTAACTCCCATAATTAATTTATTAAATATTATATATAAAAAAATTAATAGATTAGATTCTAATTCAGACTCGATAATATATAAATCACTATTTGGTCAAAATTAAAATTTTAAAAGTAACTTAATATAAGGAGTAATAACTGAATTTAACCAAAATCTAATTATGAATTCAATTAGGAATTTTCGAGTAAAATGCACATGAATACAAGAGTTTCTCACTTATCCACGTGTTTATATATGATTTACCATATTTTGTACCATGTTTTGAATTCAATTTTATTTCCAGGAAAAACTGTTTGAGGTTTGATAAAAGAAATGCAGTTATTTCAAATGATTTGAAAAATATTTGTTTATTCTCTCATATATAAATATATATATATATAATATTTTTCGTCCTTGTTTTAATAATTTATGTTCAAGTCTGTGGTTGTATTTTTAAAAATATTATTTTAAAATTCGAATATATATATTATTTAAAAATATAATATACCTTACCACTATATTAAATAGTTTTAGGATTTATCTTCTAAAATTGAATAAGAAAATGCACTAATCTTTAAAGTTCTTTTATAAAATGAATTCTAAATAAAATGATAAGCTAACCCTTTATTAATTATTATTCTATTTATTTTGTCATCTTAAATCTTTATATTCAATAATTTTTAATTAAAAATAATAAAAATCTAAATAGTTATAAACGTATTTTAATAATTATTAAATTAAATTATCAATTATAAATTATGTAATATTCTAATATGTTAAATATAATGTAGTATTTTAATTAATATATGTAAGTTTTATTTTGGAAGTTATAAGTATAATTACAATAATTACAAAGATATATATATATATATATATATATATATATATGAATAATTATAGTCAAAATTAATCATTATAAAGTTTGACCAAATTGAAACTAAGATTATATTCAAACCCAAATAAGAAAGAATCTATACAAAGCTCACATTTGGTGGGACATAAACCAAAATAAATACGGACCAAGAATCTATACACAATTTACACAGATTAAAGCTTAGTTTGGATAGGCAGTGTGTTTACCTCTGATTAAGATAAAAACAGTGGTAATAGTGAGATTAGATGCTGTAACGTAAAAAAAAAGAAGAAAAAATTAAATACATTAGACTGAAGGTAAACGCCCATACAGAGGGATTCTAAAACTTAAGCCTGGGTTTTTAAAGTTTTTAGGGCTTTGGTATTTTCTTCTCTTATACTTATTATTGACTTTGAAATAATTTTATACAAATATATTTTAAACATTTTAATTTTAAATTAATTATATATACTGACTTAAATAATTTTTTCCTTTATATTTTAATCAATTTTACATTAAAATAATTTAATAAATTCATTTCAAAATTAATAGATATATCATAATTAAATTTAAATTCAAAGTACTAAAGTTAAATATACATTTTCTGAAACATCTCAAACATATTTAATTTTATAACATTTTACGTGTAATTATTTTTATTATTTTAATTAAAATGGAAAATGAATAAAATAAATAGAAAATACATGCATATAAATAAAAGTATAAATACATCTCCAAACTATGACTCTCATATTAAATTGATCTCAAACTTCAACTCATTTTAATTAGATCCTCAAATTATCTATGTTATATCAATTAGGTCGTTTTGTTATTAAAATCGTTAATTTAACTGTTGAATGATACATTGAATCTTATACGACCTAATCTAAAATGAAAATTTCAATGAACAAAAAGAATATTGTTAAAATGGGTGTGGTTTTAAGGTTTTCAAAACTTTTATGGATGTTTTATTGTTCACTCTCTTTGTTCGTTTTACTTTATTTTTAGTTTTACTTTTAAAAGTTATGCAACAATGTCTTATTTTTTAATTCATTTTAAATTTAGCTACATAAGACTTGGTGTGTCATTTACTAATTTTAATAACAAAAGGACCCGCTTGATATAATTTTGATAGTTTGGGGATGTAATTAGGTTGTTTTAGTTTGGAACCAATTTAGAATGAGGGTTATAGTTTGGGATATCTGATGTAATTAACTCATATAGTTTTATTTAAAAGGTTAAAAATGCCATAAGTCCTTATACTTTTCACAAATTTAGAATTTAGTCACTATTTTTTATTTTTAGGAATTTAATCCTCTACATTTTAAATTTCAAAATTTGGATCCAATTTTTAATAATGCTATTCTTTTGTTGATGTCACATTCTGAAAAAAAAAATACTCACTTGGTAGTCATGTAACAAGAAAGTAATGTTGGAGTGAATCTGAATTTAGTAAAACAAGTTTAACAATGTTAGCAGTTGAACATGAAGTTTGAAATCTAAAAATTGAAAGGGCTAAATTCTTAACAATAAAAGTATATGGGCTAAATTTCTAATTTACGAAAAAAATATAGGGACTTATGACATATTTTAACCTTAAAAGGTTAAAAGTTATTATATAAAATTTAGGGTAAAATACAATAATAGTCACCCAACTATGCACTTTGTTCTATTTGATCACTCAACTATTAAATTTTTTGATTTAGTTACTTAATTTTTAAAATTAAATATTTTAGTCACTCTCCATATATAGTTGTTAGCTGAGGGATGAAAAGATGACTTGAGCTTTTTGTTGGCCTAATAACAAATTTAACCCTCTAATATTTACATATTTTATCAATTTGATCCTAGATCTAAATAATTCAATAAATTCTAAAAAAAAAAAAAAAAAAACAACAACAACTAGAGCCTTCGTCACTCTTAGCAATACATACCTCCCGACCCTCTCGTCAACCACCATGCATGATGCAACTCACCCTTCATTTTATTAAGATCATGCTTAATCTAAATTTCTTGGTTTGCGTTAATTGCTAGGCCTTGCAATCTCAATCCATCAAATTGGAGGCTTTCAGGCAATTTATAACTATTGGAAAGAAAATGTAGGGAACAAATGTCACATCTAGATGTTTTAAGGACTTTTACGAGATTCAGAATCTTTGTGAACGTAGTAGCCTGCTTGAGTTTTCATGTTGCTCTGAAGTATCTAAATAATTAACTAAAATTTGGCTTGCGAAGCTAGATTGCTTACTCTGATATCAGCGGACGAGGTGCCATTATTTTGCTGAAAATAATTTGGACTGTGCAGCCTGCATGTCCATACAAAATATGACGTGTATTGCCAAGAGTAAGATAAGGGGGTAAATTCGGAAATTTCTTTAATAGAATTTAAATTAAATTATAAATTTTTAAAAGGTTAAAATATAATTTTATTATTTATTAATTTTTTATTTCTTCATTTTCAAAGAGATTAAATATATATTTTTTATTTTTAAAGAACCGAAATATAATTTTACTATATATTAAATTAAATTTTCATTATTTATAAATATATTACATTGCGCGATTTTCAATTTTTGAGAAGGGGGACAAGTCCCTTACCTTCCCCTTTAAGATTGCCCTGTAAGAAAGGCTTCAATTGTTTCTTAATAGAATTTGTTAAATTTTTTAGATTTATAATCAAATTGATAGGATGTAAACATTAAAAGGTTAAATTTATTATTAAAATAATAAAAGCCCACATCATCTTTTCGTTGCTTGGTTAACGATAATTAATGGAAGAGTGACTAAAATATTTAATTTTAAAAAGTTAAGTGACTAAAATGAAAAAAAAAATAGTTAAGTGACCAAAATTGAATAAAGTGTATATTTGAGTGACTATTATTGGCTTTACCCTAGAATTTAAAGGGTAAAAGTACCATGGAGGCCCTTGTACTAGGAGTCGGGTTGCATTTTGCTCCCTCCACTCAAAATAGAAGGTAAATTAATCATTATACGTTAGATCAAAGAGCAAACTGATCATTCTATTAAAAATTTCATCAAATTCTATTGTTAAAACTTGGCCTCTGTACACCAACATAAGGTGCATGTAGCATGCTAAGTGTAATTGTTTGGTTATTCCATCAACCACGCTAATTTTTAACAATAGAAATAGATGAAATTTTTAATAAAAAAGAACCATTTTGCTCTTTGATCTAATGCACAGGGATTAATTTGCCCATTTTTAAGTAAATAGGGCAAAATGTAATCTCATGTTAATACAAGTGCCTCTATAATACTTTTATCAATTTAAAAAGTATATAAGATATTTTTCATATATAAGTAAAGTAACCAGCTATTTTGAAACCACAATCAAATAAATATTTTTGTAAGCGTCTTTATGCTACACTCAAGGTCACTAAACTATTAATAAGTTTACATTTTGATCATTTAACTTCAAAAGGTTACAAAATGGTTATTGAACTATAAATCAATACCCATCAACAAGTAAAAAAAACCCCTTAAATTCAAGTTGATCTAGCGGCTAGTGTCAAAAATAGAAAAAGAAAATTATTTTAATTTTAGTTCGTAAATTCGTAATATTTAAAATTATTTCGTGAAAAAAAATTAAATTGTAGAAAAAAAGTAGAAAAAGAACTTTTGATTAATGCAGGCAATGTGAACAGATAATACTATGCAACAACAATTTTAGCAACTCAATGATCTAACTGAAAACTTTTTACTAATTTATTGACTATTTTTTTTAACTTTTTAATAAAGGATCAAAATGAAAACTTACTAATAATTTACTTATCTAGTTTACCCTTCATTCTATTATATTTAATTATAGTAACCTTGTCCGTAAACTTGACTCCAGCGTCCATCCGGCAATTACTCGTCGTCGGTGTGCTTTTTCCCTTGCTGAAGAAGAAAAGCATCCCTTCAATAAATGACAAAGTCCCTTAAAACCAACGGTCCTGATCACATCCTTTTTCTCCCACTTAATCAACGCCCCCATCGCTTTTCCTTTGATGGCAAACTTTTGTTTTCACAACCGACACATCACACAAATCAACATGGACCCTGCACCTAAACCTAAATATCATCTTGAAACACATTCATTCCTCAACTTTTAATTTTGATTGATTTTGTTTTCATTTTTTTAATGCGAAGGTTTACCTTGAGTTAACTCGTGAAGGATAATCAGAGACTGAGCCAAAGAGGTTATGGCGGGAATGAGTGACTCAGTGCCCATCAGGTTCCCCTACAGGAATTTAAACAAGGAATTGGAGGTTGAAATGATCGACGATCCTCATTTTCGGATCGATCTAAATTCCTCTCCGAACTCTCCTTCAGCTTCTTCTTCGTCGCCTGCCTCGAGGGTTCCCAATGGAAACGCTAACTTATCGTCGCCGATCCATGCCGGATCTAAGGATTGTAGCTTGATAACTCTGGTTCTTAGTTGTACGGTCGCCGCCGGGGTTCAGTTTGGTTGGGCTTTACAACTATCGCTATTGACTCCTTACATTCAGGTCTTTCCAATGCTCTTTATTTTTTTTCTCTTTTGTCTTGTAATTTATGTTAGTTTAAGTATTTTAATGAAAAATAGTAGGCTAGTGACTATGAATGTTTTGAAGTTTGAATTTGGTGCAACGTGTTTACATTTAATGACAATTTTTGTGTTATTGGGGGGTTATCTGTAGGAAATAGAAAAATAAAATCAGCAAGTGCACTTCTTGTTGGTATTCTTGAATTGGTTAGCTAGTAGATGCTACAATTCTTTTTCATTATTGTTTAGTCATTAATTTACTTAGTTTTCATGTACTGCAGAAAGAATTATTGGTGCAGTTATAGGTTGCGAAAGAGCGATCATGGCGTTGAGAGGCAAATTTTCTTTTATTATCATTTTCTGGAAATTTTCTAATAAAATACTTATCATCTTTAACAATATAAATTAAAACGCACTAGTTAGAGAAAAGAATGTTATAGTCATTTTTTGAAGAATAAATTGCATATTAAAATAATTCTCAAAATATTTTGTCAACTTCTTGCTTAATGCTTATGTAATACTATCTCTTTATTTATTATTATTTTTAGCCTTGGCTCTATTTCTTTTCAACGCTCTGAGCTTCTCTGATTACTGTATATTTTGTTGATTCATGCAGACACTTGGAATAGAGCATGCTTTTTCTTCATTTATTTGGCTCTGTGGTCCGATAACTGGTCTTGTGGTAGGTGATGGGAAACCATATTGAACTAACTCCTAAATAGTTGGGGCTACCTTTCATGTATCCTATTTTGTTATAGAAGGTAGAGATGGGGGGTACCCTAGAACATTTATTTGTTTGATTGCATAATAGAGAATTTCTTTGCTTATTCAATTTTCCATTCTCTCCCCCCCCCCTGTATGTCTGTGCAAATTAGGAAGCAGGCTACCTTTGTGTTTAATGCCTATTTTTTTTAAATGTGTTGGCACATGATAAATGTAAATGACTAGAGTTAAACAAAATCAGAATAAATAATACCTATCTGCATTTATGATTTATAGAATTGTTTGCATTTTGATCTTAGGTTCAACCTTGTGTTGGTATTTGGAGTGATAAATGCACTTCCAAATATGGTAGAAGGCGGCCTTTTATCCTTGCTGGAGCGCTCATGATCTCTCTTGCTGTAAGCACCAAAGAAGATTGTTTTCCTTTTATGCTATGTTTATGTTTTTATATATATATATATTCTAAACTAAGGTTTGCAATCTAGGTGATAATAATCGGGTTTTCTGCAGACATTGGATACTTATTAGGTGATACGAAGGAGCACTGCAGGTTTCCACTTTTGCTTTTGATTCATTCTCTTCTCTTATAGCCAACTCTCACTCTCCCCCACCTCTTTTTCCTGCTGCAAGAAAATAAAGAGATTGACAAAATAATGTATGCAATGTAGTACATTTAAAGGTACACGAACAAGGGCGGCTTTTGTCTTTGTTATCGGCTTTTGGATGTTGGATCTTGCTAACAATACAGTGCAGGTAAGCCTTAAATGACAATTAATTCTTCATTTTATGCACATGAGCTAATAGTTGAAGTCTTATATTTTTTCTAGGGACCAGCTCGTGCCCTTTTGGCTGATCTATCTGGTGAGCTCCCTTCTTAAGACAGTAAAAGAAAAAAAAAAGAAAACGGTTATGGTCTATACATAATATCATTGTGATGTTTTAGGTTTGATACCTCCGATTTACTAGGCCGTATAATACCACACACATTTGAATACTGTGCATGACAAGATTCTGGATGCCTATGTTTTAGGTCCTGATCAACATAATTCTTCAAATGCTATATTTTGCTCGTGGATGGCTGTTGGAAACATCTTGGGATTTTCAGCTGGTGCTAGTGGGAGTTGGCACAGGTGACAATCTTTTCCTGTGTTTTTGTTGTGATGAAACAAGCAATTATTGACGCAAAGTTATTAAGTGAATTTATATGTTGATCTAGTTCTTGCAAATTGTCTCAATTCAGATGGTTTCCATTCTTGGAAAACAGAGCTTGCTGTGAAGCCTGTGCCAATTTGAAAGCAGCATTTCTTGTTGCTGTAGTAAGTAACATTATCCATTGAAATTTCACACTATTAAGGCTTTCTAGGATGTTAAAACTGAAATTCTTCACTTAAATGTTAACTAAAGTACATTTGATGTGTTAATTTATGGCTTTAATAATGGTACACCACTTTCACATGCTTATTGATTCTTTAGATAAAGGGTTTTAAGTACTAGCATGGCATTTTCTGCATGGAGTTCACCTGAAATGCCATTTGCTTTGCATATGTTGTGGACCATTTAGTAGCATTTATTATAGTTTGTGGCAAGGTAGCCAATTTTGCACCGTTCTGTCCGTACTGGTTGGTGCGCACCATTTCAACTGTAAATCGGAACAGCCAATTCTCTTTTTTTGCACTGGTGAAAATTCCGGCCTGTACCGGTTACACCAGCTCTTTCCGCCCAATTCTGGTCATACCACGGAATAATGTGTATCAGCTGGTGCATGACTGAAGTTGAAAGAAATGTAAAAATACATATATGAGATAATCTTGTTTAATGTATTGGATAATCTTGTTTAATACATGGGATGATTTTTTTTCCTTGTTTATTTTTGAATGATGGGTTTTTATTTGTGAAATTTATTTATGAGCATTTTATATAATTGATGAATATTTTATATTTGAAATTTAGTTACCATTCATTCCATATTTGTAAATATATTTTTATATGCATAAATTAAATATTTTCGAGAATATTGATAAAACGAAAGCAGTACATCGAAACAGACTGATATCAGTATGTACTAATTCCTGTAGAAAAATAGTGTGTCCACTAGTGTGGTATTGACTACCTTGCTTTGTATTATAGCCTCACTGAACTTTGAGCGCCTTTTCAGTTGCTGTCTCGTGCTTTTGTGGTCAACTGTTTTCTAACACTTGATGTCATTCTGTATATGCGTAAAAAGTTGTTTGGCATTTCTGCAGGTCTTTCTCTTGTTTTGTACTGTTGTGACTGTATGTTTTGCTAAGGAGGTTCCGCTTCCACTGCCAGCAGATCAGCCTACTCGTTTATCAGATTCTGCTCCTCTGTTGGATGGTTCCACTCAAAAGGGCTTTCAACACTCAAAATCAAAAGCTGATGCATCCATTGTTCCCAATGATAATAGGAACATTGCTGAAAATGGATATGAATGGGTGTCAAATTCCAAGCTTGCCAACTCAAAAGATAACAATTCTCAAAATGAAGTTTTTAGTGATGGGCCTGGAGCCGTACTGGTCAACTTATTGACGAGTTTAAGGCATTTACCACCTGCAATGCACTCGGTGCTTATTGTCATGGCTCTTAGTTGGGTAAGTTTCAACATTCTCTCTATGTTTTTGATAACTTGAAATTAGCATTGAGCCAATTATCTATTGATTGATAGTGGAGACTCAAGGATTGTTAACACGTCCAATCTGATGGTTGGCTACAATTTCACAATCCTTTCTCTTTCCCAAAAGAGTATTAAGGAAAGGAGGAAAAGGAAAGCACTAATTTGTTATGTTGTTTTCATGTATATTCGGTTCTTATTTGCAGCTTTCCTGGTTCCCTTTCTTTCTATTTGATACGGACTGGATGGGAAGAGAAGTATATCATGGAGATCCAAAAGGGAATGCTTCTGAAACAAAATTGTATGATCAAGGTGTCAGAGAAGGTGCATTTGGTTTGCTATTAAATTCTGTAAGAACTCAAAATTGAGCACAAATCGCAAATCTCTTAGATATTTCTCTCTCGATTGTTTAAAGTTGATGTATTGATATTATTGTTGGTGGCTGTAGGTGATTAGTTTTCTTTCTTATTTATTTAAGTTGTTAATTTTTGGAGCAGGTTGTTCTTGGTATTAGTTCTTTCTTTATTGAACCAATGTGTCAACGGATTGGGTCAAGACTTGTTTGGGCCATGAGCAACTATACAGTTTTTGCCTGTATGGGTGTCACAGCTATCATTAGTTTGGTATCTGTCACAGAATATTCTGAAGGGATTGAACATGTATTTGGAGGAGGTGGAGCTATCAAGATTGCCGCTTTGGTTGTATTTGCTCTTCTTGGGTTTCCTCTAGCGGTATGTTTCAAATGACTTGCAGTGGTTCCTAAATGCTTCAGTGTTTGTTTGAAAAAATTGTTGTATTTTTGCTCATTTGTTTGTGTTGTTCTGCTCAGATCACCTATAGTGTTCCATTTTCCGTTACAGCAGAGTTGACTGCTGACTCTGGTGGTGGTCAAGGTTCATATTTCATTTATCTTCTATAGCTTCTGCTTTCTTCAGTTGCAGAACTTAGAAAATTGTAACAATTTGTATGTTCGTGCAGGATTGGCAATTGGAGTTTTGAACCTTGCAATTGTTATTCCACAGGTATACAAATTGATTGATTGTCGTATTTAATTTAGCTGCCATTATTGCCGAAGGTTTCTTACTACTTCCGAAGATTGGTTTTTCTTTCCATAGCTCATAGTGTACCCAATTTGAGTTCCAAATATCTAAGTATTTTAGGTGCCTTGTATTTTGATTATCTTTTAAGCATAGAAAATTATTTTTTTATTGTGTTGTAAATTGAATGGAAAAATGGTACCCTTGGTGCTTTCACAATTTAGTTGGATCTGATTTCTAATGTATAAATGGTTTCTTCAGATGATTGTATCTCTGGGAGCTGGTCCATGGGATGCTCTATTTGGTGGAGGAAATATACCAGCCTTTATTTTGGCTTCATTCTGTGCTCTGGCTGCGGGGATTATTGCAACTCTGAGGCTGCCTGATCTGGCAAGTTCCTTCAAGTCATCTGGTTTTCATTTTGGCTAAGGAACAAAATGGCCTTAATAACGCAACAAGCCCTCTGTATAAGATGTTCGGCAACGGTGGTCATCACAAGATGGCTACCATCATTACTATGCATAATTTTCACACTAAAAGATATGCATAATACATAATCCAAATTCATTCATTTTTTCCCCGTTGCGGGTATGTGTACTATGTGTAGAGTGTAAATTGGCAGTCACTATATTGAAAAGGATATACACATTCACAGCATGATTAGTGTCTTATTTACTTTGAAAACTCTACTTGTAGCATTTCTCATATTATAAAGATCAATTCCCTTTTTCTCATTGCCATGGTCATTTTCTAGTTTATCATGGAGCAGTAGCTGCTAAAATGTTTATAGGCTCCCATTAACATCAAGCATTAGGCATTGATGATTTGTACGATTTAGCAGCAATTATATTAAAGCTTGTTTGGTACTGTGCCTGGTGTTCCCGCATTCTTGACCGCTTCTCTGTTGAGCATCCATTTGCTTTGGAGTTTAGATTTAGCGCTTCTTTCTGTGTAATGTGGGCAGCAGCAGCTATTTTGGGCTAGGCTTTTCTGGATGGCATGTGATGGTGTGCAGACTGATTGCTACCTTGCACAAACTCTGCTTGGTTTTGTTAAGGTGGAAAGTGTAGCGCACGTTGAAATATTTGGGCTGCATTGGGATAAAGAGCATAAACCTTATTCGGTGATGTCCATTCTCCATCACTCATGCTGGTGCAAAATCTTAAACCGTACGGTTTGTGATTGGCGAAGTCTCATAAAATTGCCATGTGAATGCTGAAATCCTTGTCCCTGCCTCTCTTTCGATAGCATTCTCTGAAAAAAGAACTATTCCCTATTCCCAAACGAAAAGCTTCCCGACCTTTTTTAAATTTAACAAACCAACTACACTTTCATTCTTGTTGTTGTTTGTTGAGGTGAAAGCATTCCTCAGTAACGAAGTTGGTTAATTTCAGCCTAGCTTGACTCGGTGAATACTGAATATTGCAATTGATTTAAGAGAAATTGTATGAAACAGATATGCCATATCAGCATATACCTTTAGCCAAGCTCTGTAATCAACATTTTAAGTTTTTCCAGAAAGAAAATGTAGTATTGTCAACGCAATAATTCATTTTATTAGCTTTAGAAATAAAAATCGATTCTACTCTAAGATGTATAAACTCGAATATCTGCGGTTCTTTTTATTCAACATAGAACACCATTTACTTATGATGAAAAACATTTCATTATTATGATCTTGAATTCGAATTCATGCGAATTCATGGGTAACGAGGTGTTTTTGACCATTTTTCAATACTTAGAATTTTGTATTTTGTTGTTACGGATATAGCTCTTGAGTTCATGTCATTTTATGATTCATTGAAATTTCTACAGCTCGCCTAAATATATTTTTAAACATCTACAAATCTTAAACCATTTCAATCATTTGTAAAGTTTTTACGACTCAATTAACCAAATGTTTTTTTTCATAATACATGAATTAATATTACGAAAGTTGTCTAGCCAATGTTGTGTTATTATTGTGTTTAGCAAATGATGATAGTAAAATTTTAAGTGTTTTTATAGCCAAAGTCATTATAATCGTTATAATTGTTGAATATGTTCTACGCACAATATAAAGAAGTTGTGTTATTATGTATGGTTGTCATTGTAATAAAGTTAGTGTTACTTTTGTTAGATTATTTCTTACTAAGAATTGTTGAAATTGCTAGAATTATTATGATATTATTGTTTTTGTTGAATATGTTCTACGATGGTACGAAAAAGATCTATTTTTATATATGGTTGCCATTGCAGCAAGTTGGTATTAATTTTATTGGATTCTTTTTATTAAAAATTGTTGAAATCGACGTTAAAATTATTATGTTAGTATTTTGTTACATTTGTTGAATATGCTCTACATATGTTATTAGCAACTTCTATTTTTATTCATGGTTGCCATTAAAGTAAGCTAGTATTAATTTTATTGAATTCTCTTTTATTAAGAATTATTGAAATCGTTAAAGTTGTTTGTAATGTTCAAATTTTAATATTTGATAGCCTTAATTGAGATTATGACACAAATTCATTATTTGAATGGTTATATGTTTTGGACTGATGATGGAGTTGCGTTCCAATTCGAAGCCCCCTTTAACATGACATTTAAAAATAATTATTCCTTGGAGAGCATGAGACAAAGGATTTTGTGGAAAATCCAACCTAAAACTACTAACTGGATATATAATCTCAAGTATATATTTTTGAGGTCCAACATAAGGTGTAAACATATTGCAGTTATCTCAATGATGATGAAGATGTTGACACGACTGTGTTTGGCCATTGAGAAAACTGAGGTGTTGCAGTGGAGTTGTTATTGGAGGCCCAAGATATTCTCGATATTAGATACAATATTTCAAATTATGCAAGCACATCCGCTATCCTGATGCCAACATATCGTCTAGAGATTCCATCAATGTTAGATATGTTGGGTCCCTTTTCCAATTACCATACCTAGGACACTACTAGAAAATCCCTAAATGTTGAATATTCTTGGTACACATCTTAGTGTTGGAGTATTTTAATAAAATGATGAAAAAAAATTAAATGAGATTTTAAAACATTAATTATTGTAAATTTTATTAACTTATGTTTGTTAGTACAAATCTCCTGTGAGGAAAATCTCGAACACACGAACGGAACTCGAATAGAAAAAGAAGAAATAGGACAAGGCTCCAAGGCCTATACCAAGCCACTATCTTTAAGGTTATATTCGCCCCCACCTATCTTCGGTGTGCAAATGAGTTCCAAGCAAATTAACCTTGAGGATACAATGAAGCCAATGACTATTTGTGTTTTGCACTGATGAGAATAGTCCACTGAGCATTAAGCAATGTATAGCAAGAAACTCAATTTCTACAAAGAATTTCTGCAGTAACTCTTTATAGAACTATCTAATAATATTAGAAAATGAGGAAGGATAGATTGAACTTTTAAAACTTGGTGTGATTTCCAAATGAAATCCTATTCCTATTTATAGGAATTTTCATGTCTCTTCATAGAGACATCTTTCAATAGGTGTCTTTATGAATAAATAAATAATAATTATTCATTTAATTTTATAACTATTCAAATAATATTGTTTGAATAGTTATAATTATTTTCAAAAATCAAATGATAAAACTTTTGACCAATGACCAAAATATTTATCTTTTGACTAATTACACCCACTCATATATAGTTATTGGAATACTATAAATATTTGAAAATGTTCCAACAATCTCCCCCCATTTTCAAAATATTTAGATTTTGATATTCTTGGAAATCAATTTGCATAAATGAAGGTGTCTTACGATTGAATCTTCACTTAGTGAAAATATGTTAACGTTAATCAAAATTGCATGGTAGACTAAGCTTTGAAACAACTATTTCATTTGATTAATCGAACACATCTCACATAATGATTTCAACATCAGTCAATGCATAGTATCTAGGGACACTATTATGGCCATGTGTCTGTGTCCTCTTTTCATAAGTGTTGTCAGAGCCAAGCCCTTGAGTTCCTAGAAGCGGCCACACTTCCATTCACATAGGTAGATCCCATCAAAAGTGTTTCCATAATTATAACACTCTAACATATTTATGTTATGGGTCCGGTCCATTAATAGTGCATTACTCATCCTTCCCTTATCATTATGGGTACCTAGCACTTTAATCTTAGGATGGATTTATTTATAGTGCTAAAAGTCACATACTAATGATGTACTTTGTCTTATTGAACTCAAGACTTGACGTTATACCAAGCGTTGAGTCGAGTATCCATCATGGGTGACTCTAATTAATGGGTTGAGTCCTATCCCTTTTGAGGTCCTTTTTACTTCATCTCTAGCAAGACCTTTTGTCAAAGGATCCGCCAAATTTTCACTTAACCTCACATAATTAATAGTGATCACTCCATCAAAGATTAATTGTCGGACATAGCTATGTCTTCATCCAATGTGTCTAGACTTTCCATTATATACTTAGCTATATGCCTTTGCTAGACTAGCCTCACTATCACAACAGATAGAAATAGGTGAAATTGGTTTAGACCGTAAAGGTACATCATAAAGCTTTGAAATTTGAAATCCCTTCAAAAGTATATGTTGATATGATTGGTTGATAAAAGAATTAAAAGTGGAAATGAGGGATTGAGTTGTAAAGTATGGCAATTGTACATGTTTAAATTAAATTGTATTATCATATAGAATGTATATCATCATGTTGAACTTGGTACTATGATATAAAGATTGAAAAATTCTGGGAATTGAATTAAGGGGCATGATCCATCATATGGAATGTAAGGGGTTGAAACTTGTAGATGCATCTATTAGTGTATAAAGATTGGCAATTGTACATGTTTAAATTAAATTGTATCATTAAATGGAATGTAAGGGGATGAAACTTGATGGACAATTCCATTGGATTCAAAATAACTTGGATTATAGTATTCTCCACCTCTATCTGATCTTAAGCACTTGATAAATGATTCACACTGAAGTTCAACTTCATAATTATGAACTTTAAATTTATCAAGCGCGTCATCTTTTGAATGTAATAAATATACATAACAATATCTAGAACAATCATCAATAAAAGTAACAAAATATTTCTTTCTACCTAATGTAGGAGTATTATGCATGTCACATAAATCACTATATTCAAATCAATCATTATCATATGGAATTTTGATATAAAGATTGAAACATTATAGGAATTAAATTAAGGGGCATGATCCATCATATGGAATGTTTCAACCCCTAAGAAATGACTCCTCCACCAAGAATGAAGATCCATCCACTAGTAGATGCATGATCTTCCAAACTTGTAATCCAACTAGCATTCGAATACCCTTCTAAAACTGGAGGATATCCATTATAACACAATCCATAGTTAATAGTTTTCTTTAAGTACCAAAGTACTCTATTCAAAGCTTGCCAATGCAAACTACTTGGATTACTTGTGTACCTACTCAATTTCTAAGTAGCATATGCAATATCTGGTCTTGTACAAGTCATTATATACATAAGACAACCAATTAGACTTGCATATTTCAATTGATAAATTTTCCTACTAGCATTAGATACTAATTTTATTTGAGGATCCATGGGTGTAGATGCTGGTATACAGTTGAAAAGATTAAACTTTTTAAGCACCTTTTCAATGTAATGTGATTGTGATAAAGCTATAGTGCTTTCATCTCGAGTTATTTTAATCCTAAGAAGAGCATCTGCTACACCCATATCCTTCATAGTAAAGTTGTTTGACAAGAACTTTTTTGTGTTTTCTATTTGTTCCAAATCCGTGCCAAAAATGAGAATGTCATATACATATAAGCAAATTATGACACCTTTTCCATTTTCAAATTTGCTATATATGCACTTATTGGAATCATTTATTTTATAGGCATTAGCTAAAACAACCTTGTCAAACTTTTGGTGCCATTGTTTTGGTGCTTTTTTAAATCCATATAAAGATTTAGCAAGCTTACATACCTTATGCTACTATCCTGGAACAACAAATCCTTCCGGTTATTCCATGTACACTTCCTCTTCCAATTCACCATTAAAGAATACAGTTTTAACATCCATTTGGTGAACAACCAAATTATATATAGATGTAAGTGATATTAAGAGTCTAATTGTAGCAATTCTTGCTACTGGAGTATAGGTATCAAAGTAATAAATACCTTGTTTTTGCATAAAACCTTTGGTTACCAACATTGCTTTAAATTTATCAATGGTGCCATCGACCTTCATTTTCTTTTTGAAAATCCATTTACAACCTATTGGTTTGGAACCCGGTGGAAGATCAACTAAGATCCAAGTTTGATTTCCCATTATTGAATCCATCTCATCATTTATTTTTTCTTTCCAAAAAGCAGAGTCTTGAGATTTCATTGCCTCTTCAAATGTAATAGGATTAGATTCTGTATTATAGCAATAAGGTATCTTATTTCATATACTTTCACCTTTTCCTTCTACAAGAAACATAATGAAATCTGGTCTAAAATATTTAACCTTTTTAATCCTCTTACTTCTTCTTAATTATTGACAAGATTCATCATTACTATCAATTTGTTCCAATGAAATCTTATTCTCATTTGAAGAATGAATCAACCATTGTGGTGTAATTGTCTTGAAATGGAATTAAATCTATTTTCATAAAAATAGCATTTCTTGATTCAATAACAATATTAATTGATTGAATCATTTAGTTCAATTACTATGAACCTATATGCCTTGCTATTATGTGCATATCCTATAAATATGCATTTAATTCATCTTTCACCTAACTTTTTATGTTTAGGTGTTGGAACTTTGACAATAGCTCTACAACCCTAAACCTTCAAATAATTAAGGTTTGGTTTTCTTTTCTTCCATTGTTCATAGGGGGTTATTTTAGTTTCCTTATTAGGAACTCTATTCAATATATGACAAGCTGTTAGAACAGCTTCTCCCCAAAAACCATGTCCAATACTTGAATATGATAACATTGAATTTACCATTTCAGTCAAGACTCTATTTTTCCTTTCAACTACATCGTTTTGTGGTGGTGTGTAAGGGGCTGAAACTTGATGGACAATTCCAGTGGATTCAAAATAACTTGGATTATAGTATTCTCCATCTCTATCCGATCTTAAGCACTTGATAAATGATTTACACTGAAGTTCAACTTCATATTTATAAATTTTAAATTTATCAAGCACTTCATCTTTTGAATGAAATAAATATACATAACAATATCTAGAACAATCATCAATAAAAGTAACAAAATATTTCTTTCCACCTAATGTAGGAGTATTATGCATGTCACATAAATCACTAAGTATCAAATCAAGCAATTTTGTTTTCCTTTTAACCTTAGGGAAAGAGTTTCTTGTAATTTTAGTCAACATACATGTATTGCATTTTTCAATATTATTATTAAAAACATGAATTAAATATAACTTATACATGTCATTCAATTTTCTATAATTCAAATGACCTAATCTATAATGCCATAAACAAAAGATTCAACCATATAAGCGTAAATAGTATTTTTATTCTTACTAATAATATTGAGTTTGAACATACTCTCATATACCCTTTCCCTACAAAAATTTCTCCCTTAGACAAAATAAACTTATCTACCTCAAAAACAAGTTTGAAACCAAACTTATTCAATAAACTTCCAGAAAATAAATTTTTTCTAACTTCTGGTACATAATATACATCATTTAAGATTAAAAACTTTCCAAAAGTGAATTGTAGTTCAACAGACCCTTTGCTTTTGATTGCTGTGGTGGTAGAATTTCCCATGTACAAGACATTGTCATTTTCACATTGTGTGAACTTTGTGAACATGCTTTTGTTTTTGCACACATGTTTGGTTGCTTTGGTATCAATCCACCATGTATTATCATCTTGTGCCATATTAATTTCAGATATCACTGCAACGAACTTTTCATTATTATCAGCCTTAGAGGATGGTTTCTTTTTTAAAAATCGACATTCATTCTTGAAATGTCCCAGCTTACCACAATGATAGCATGGGCCCTTTTGTTTCCTTTTTAACTTAGGTGCTCTATTAGTCTGTTTGAAACTTCTCTTAAATGGTTTAGTAGTCTGTACTTCCTCCGTAACATGCACTTTAGAATATTTAGAATTTAGATTCTGATCTTGCTTTTGATATTCTTCTTCAATACGAAGATGATTTGCCAAAGCCTCAAGAGATATTTCATTTTTCTTATGTTTTAGACTTCTTTTAAAGTCTTTCCAAGATGGAGAAAGCTTGTTTATTATGAAGGATACAACAATCATTTCATCCATTTTCATATCATATTGCTTAAATTGATTCACTATCTTTTCAATATCATAGAATTGTTCCATAACAGAATGACCATCAACCATTTGATAATTATTGAAACGACTGACAAGAAATTTCTTACTTGTAGCATCTTCGGTCATGTATCTTGTCTCCAATTTTCCCATAATTCTTTAGTGGTGACCTCGTTTTGGTAGGTGTCAAACAAACCATCAGATAAACCATTCAATATGTGGCCCATGCACATGTAATCAACATTGTCCCATTTTTTCCTTTCTCAGGTTGCAGCAATAGATTCGTTTTCATTCTCTTTAGGTCTTAGAGTATCCAAAACATAAGCAATCTTCAAAGTTGATAATAAGAAATTCATTTTTTTCTGCCATTGTCGGAAATTGCCACCATTAAACTGATCAAGTTTGACAAAGTTGAAAGCCAACTCCCTTAGTGTTCCACTTTCATGTGTTGTGGTAGTCATGATGAATTATAACCTTAAAATTTTTAGTACAAATCTTCGATGAGGAAAATCTCGAACACACGAAAGAAATTCGAACAGAAAAATAAGAAATAGGACAAGGCTACAAGGCGTGTATCAAGCCATTATCTTTAAGGTTATATTCGCCCCCACCTATCTTCGGTGGGCAAATGCGTTCCAAACAAATTAACCTTAAGGATACAATGAAACCGATGACTATTTGTGTTTTGCACTAACGAGAATAGTCCACTAAGCATTAAGCAATGTATAGCAAGAAACTCAATTTCTACAAAGAATTTTTGCAGTAACTCTTTATAGAACAATCTAATAATATTAGAAAATGAGGAAAGATAGAAAGAGCTTTTAGAACTTGTTGGTGTGATTTCCAAATGAAATCCCATTCCTATTTATAGGAATTTTCATATTTAATCATAGAGACATATTTCAATAAGTGTCTTTATGAATAAATAAATAATAATTATTCATTTAATTTTATAACTATTCAAATAATATTGTTTGAATAGTTATAATTTTTTCAAAAATCAAATGATATAAATTTTGACCAATGACCAATGACCAATGACCAAAAGATTTATCTTTTGATTAATTACACCCATTCATTTATAGTTATTGGAATACTATAAATATTTGAAAATGTTCCAACAATGTTAACTTTACATTTACTTTGAGAGTAAGAGACTTAAATAATTTAAGTTGATTGCAAGTTTGATAAAGTTACAATTGATTTCATGGTTTTATTTTTATTTAATAGGATTATAAATATCTTATGTTGTTCTTTTCAAAGATTCACTATAAAAAATGATTTCATTCTCACTTCAAATCATCCCATTAAAAAAAACAATTATCTTTTTAGCCTTATTTTTAGTTTTTAAGAGTTCTAATTAATTGGGTGAAGAAATGGTTGTTTTAGTAGAACTTCTATCTTCTAACTTTTGTAGGTTAGCAAGGTAAACAATGGGTGATTAAACTTGTTGTATGTTGGGGACCGACATGCAAGACAACCTATTTGCATTGAGTATTATCACCAATAAGACATGTATCATCTTAAGAGAGTAGATTAGTTAACACCTCAATCTCCATCATCCTATTTTAACAATCAAAGTTGAGATAGTTTGGCAGCAACAAATTGAGCCTATACTCTTATTTGGAAGAATTTGTGTAACAACTCAATTTTTAGTGGTATTGAAAAATGCGGTTTTAGAACCTCATTTTCATAAATCAAGCCTGTAAATATTAAATATGAATATTTACAAAGATATATAAAAATATATTGAAAAATGGTCGAGTAATTTTGTCAAATTAATAGTTACTTAAGGCCTAAGGACTAAATTAAAAAGTCTAATCGCTATAAAGTTTTAATTGACCAAAGACTTGAGGACTTAAATAGTAATTAACCAAAGGACCAAAAAGGTTATTAGAACATTTTTAAACAACATATAGTGGATGATGATGGCACAATCCAGTAAGAATGATTAATGATTGATTTAAGTTAATTAAGTCATGTTTATGTTAATTAAGTTAGTTTAATTAGGCTATAATCATAGTATAAATAATAAACTAGCGGAGAAAATAGTATCATCTTCTCCAATCTATTGGAACTTTCGGCCATCAAATTGGTAGGTAAATCAAGTCATTTTCTTATAATTTTTTTTATAGATTTGAGGTCCTGGGAGCTTGATTTAGCTTATAATTTTCTTATAAAGTTTATGTAGCTTGTTGTTAACTTTGTTACATTAGGGACCAAATTGGATAAAAGTGAAATCTGTCATGAAATTAATTTAGAAATAGAAAGTATAATGTCCCTAATGAGAATATATGAAACCGATCTTAATTGAAGCTACAAATAAAAATTATACTTATGCTAAGTTCAAGGGCTAAATAGAATAAAATGTAAAATATGAAGGAAATAAAAAATGGATTCATATAGGTTCATGCATATCATGACATTCAGTGAAAATGTTTGATATTGATTTTTTATATAAAATGATTTTATAGATCAAGATTTGGATCAAAGTGGAGCAATTGGGGAAAAATTAAAATTATAGATTAGTCACTAAAGTATCCGCTCACTTCATATTTTGAAAAGGTAAGTTCACATAGAACTTACTATCTCATTTTGAATGATATGTATGTTGTGTTTAATTTGATATATGTATGTTTGAGTATAATTTAAAATACTAGTGAATTTGGCATATATGGCTAGTAATGGATTGAATTGAAAATTTAAGAGATGATTGACCATTTACGTAATAATATAGGGCATAAATGTGAAAAATATTGATGCTTACATTGTAACACCCCTAACCCGTAACCATTGCTGGAATAGGATTACAGAGCATAACCGGAGTTTACAATTCAAATGGACAGAAATTTCAAACATTTCATATCACAAAAATAAACATATTAAAACCAAGTCAAAACATACATATTGTCCCTTATATGAGCCTTCAAGGCCCTAAATACGCGTTAGAAACAAGTCGAGACTAAATCGGAAACTCATAGAATTTTTCAGAAAATAATGAAAATTTTCAACGCTGCAGGGGTCACACGGCTGTGTGGCCAGGCCGTGTGACACACACGGTCAAGAGACACGGCCATGTCTCAGGCCATGTGGACATTCAAACATGGCCAAGTCCTAGCTCGTGTCCGAACCCTTGTAACTCACTGACTTGGGTCACAAGGCCAAGCTACACGCCTATGTGCCAGGCCGTGTACCCTTCAAAGTAGCCCTACACTTGTGTGTCAGGCCGTGTGCTAGGCCATGTAACATCCTGACTTGCGACCCTTTGAAAGCTACAGGGGACACACGACTGTGTCACCTGGTCGTGTGTCACACACGATTGAGACATACGCCCGTGTCTCTGCCAGTGTGGAAAAAAATAGGCCATTTTACAAGCCATTTTTCTCACCCAATTTGACATGTACCTACAATCAACATTGCATATATATACAAGCCATAACAAGGCATCCAAATCAAGCATAAACAAGCCGTAAACATATGGTATAACATCATACAACCAATATGCCCTTAGGCACCTCAAATGACAATATATAAACATGTCTAACCATGTATTCAATTCGACCAAATAATCAACTAACTTGCATGCATATTTGCATCAATACATACCATATAATTTACTTACCACAACACAACCATTTGGCACCAAAATTCCATTCTATAATTAGCATCAATAGTTATTTAAGCTATTCAAACAAAGTACCAATTCTCAACAAGTCACAAGCCATATATATTATGCATATTCATCTATCATTTCATCTTCCATCATTCAACCATATTAAGTCATTCATAAACCATTTTAAGACTACTTGTATACATACCAAAATATGCGAAAACACAAGCCAAATCAAATGACCATATTCACAACAAAACACATGGCCAACATTAGCCAAAATAACTATACATGCCATTATAACTAAAATTAAACATTTGAAAGTACCAAAAGAGCTGATGGATAGTGTGATATAGCTCTAAAAAGCTTCCAACCTGAATGAGCTTTCAATTCACAATAAAACACGAAAACTAACACAGAGTAAACATTTAAACTTAGTAAGTTCGTATAATATATAATAAAGCTTACCATTTAGTCACATAATAGGTAAGTAAACATATCATAACCCAACATAATTTGGCCAAATGCCTAAGCACATATACATCAACCATGTTAGCCATGTAAATACATATATACACCAATAATCATGGATTAGCACATCAAATGATAAATTTCATATACATGTATCATCAAATTCCATTTTCCATATAACATGTAACAACAATTCCATGTAAGTCATGTGTATACCTACAATAGTTCGTATCGAACTCTTATCATTTCGTATCAGAACATTGCCCGTTGAACTGTTTAAAATACCATTGGATACTCGGGATAGCTCACACATAGTGTGCTAGCTCATATAACTATAATTCATCAATTCACGTACATGTATGCTCATACGAGCTATGAATTGGTATGCTCACTCGAGCTGTGAGTCGAAACGTAGCTACATGATGCTGCTTACACGAGCTATGGAGTATCCACAACACATGTAGGACCTCAGCCATCGGTAGGACATTCAGAACTAGTGTACCCAAATCATGTAAACCCTAATGTCATGTCATTTGTATCCTAAAGATTGTTAAGGTTCAAACGGGGCTCGGTAGCAGTACATCGTTAGATATATAACCATGTATACATATAGAAAATTTACAATTCATGCGTATTTCAAATTAAAACATATAATCACAATTTAATCACATGAACTTACCTCGACGAGTATACGTAGTTATTGAGGCGATTAATCTGAGACTTTCTCTTTGCCTCGATCTAACTCCGAACGAGATCTGATTTGATCTATACGGATAAATTTAACTCAATTTAATTTCTAACCCTTTCAATTTAGCCCCGAATCATATTTTGGAAAAATTACGATTTTTCCGTTATACTTTTAATTCTTTGCAATTTAGTCCCTATCTCATAAAAAAATAGAAATTTATATAATTTCACCACAACCCACTATATTTGAATATCAATTAGGTCTTATCAAGCCTTCTATTTAATTTATTTCATAATTTCACCATGTAAAATTTTTATTTTTCAATGTAATCTCTATTTGACATTTTCATCAAAAATCACTTAACAAAAGTTGTTTATCTAACAACAACTATCCATTTTCTTCCATAACTCATCAAAACTCATGTATATTCAATAATGGAAAAACCCTAATAGTTTAACAGTTTCACAGATTAGTCCCCGAGCTAACTAGATTAAGCTACAACGATCCCAAAAACATAAAAATAATTAAAAACAGGACAACAATTCATACCAATTTAACAACAATGAAGATGGCCGAATCGCTAGCTTACAAGAACAAGAAATTTCGGTGGTGGCTTGATGAATGAAGAAGATGTATGCCTTTTTCTTATTTTAATTATCATTTAATTACCAAATTACAATTATAGCCTTTAAAAACTTTAAATTTTACACAAATGCAAGCCATCACATTCAAATATATTCATGAGTGGTCTAATTACCATATAAGGACTCTTACTTTAAGCTTCTATAGCTATTTAATACCTTTAGCTACTAGAACTCAACTTTTTCACTTTATGCGGTTTAGTTCTTTTTATCAAATTAAGCATATAAACGGTAAAATTTCTTAACAAAATTTTTATACGTTACTACTATCATGCTGTAGGAAATAAAATAATAATAAAATTAAATTTTTAACTTTGGATTTGTGGTCCCAAAACCACTGTTTTGATGTCACTGAAAATGGGCTGTTACATACATGATATGAAATTGAAATATGTGCTTATTTGCTGAGTGTGATATGTGAATGTGAATAATTACAGTTATTATTAGAGCATTGCATACTAAATATTGGATTGTGTTTCAACTGTAAATCTATATTACTTTTAATTACTGGAAAGAGGTTTGGTAGCCTTTGATCGTAGGTGCAGGTAGGATGAAGGAAAAAAGAAGGAAAAGAGAAAGAGGAAAAGAGAACGAAGGATGTGAAACATTGCCATGGAAAATGGTGAGATAGATTGCCAACATAAATTCCATGGAAATTCTAGGAAGATGACGTAGCACTCATTCCACGTCACTCTTAGCCAACTGTACGTGTACCAGATAAATCACTTTAAAAAGAGGAGTAAAAAATGTATGCTAAGAGGGATGGATCTACCGTATAAAAGGAGAGAGAAGAGAAGAAAACACACAAGAATTTTGAGGAGAAAAAGAAAAGAAAGAGAGAAGTTACTCTCTCTGCAACAGAATCCAGTAGAGTAATTCCAACCTTTATCATTCAACAACAGATATACTCTCTACTTGTTCTTTGTGAATTGCCATGACATTTAGATTGTTTGGTAATTTTTTTTACTTATATTAGTTCATTTGTTAGTTCCCTTCCCCAACTTATACTTTATTCCTTTTATACAATTTCATTCTTTAAATCTTCACTAATACTTACCAATTTGAATCAACTTCCAATGCTTGTGGAGACGATACTCACTGATCATTATATTACTTGAATCGATGTGTACACTTACACATTTGCATTATTTACACGCAACAAATTTTTGGCGCCGTTGCCAGGATCGAAAAAAATTGGTGAAAATTGGTTTGTTATTACCTGTTTAATTTATTCTAAGTTTTGTTTAATTAGTTGTTTTGATTTTTCTTTCTCAGATCTGTGCTAGTGCATGCATTGAAATGTTTCGGAGAAGACTGAGCACTATTTTGATCTTGAGATTGAGAGAATCTTAAGGCGAAGGAGAAAAGAGTTGTGAGAAATAGAAAGAATAAAAAACGATTAGGTTAGAGAGGAGCCACTGCATCAGGAAAAAAAAGGATGTTGATATTCCTCGAATGATAGATGACATGAACATACCCATTAGAAAACATGTCATGTGAATTTTTTAGATGATTTAAGTCCAGGAATTGTCAGGCCACATATCCAGGCTCAACATTTCGAATTGAAGCTAGTCATGTTTCAAATTCTACAAACAGTGGGGCAATTTAGTGGATTGCCTACTGAGGATCCAATGTTGCATTGACGACTCTTTTTGGAAGTCTGCGATTCATTCAAATAGTAAGGTGTTCCTGAGGATGCCCTGAGATTAAATTTATTCCCTTACTCATTGCGTGATCGTGCTAGAGCATGGTTAAATGCATTACCATCAGGTACAGTGGCATCATGGAATGAGTTGTGTCAGAGGTTTCTACTAAGATATAATCCTCCTAACATGAATGCTAAGTTGAGGAATGAAATTACATCATTTAGACAATCAGAGGATGAAACATTATAAGAAGCATGAGAGTGGTTTAAGGAGCTACTGAGAAAATGCCTAATGCATGGTTTCCAACATTAGACACAGATGGAAATGTTCTACAATGGATTGAATGCTCACACAAGAATGGTTGTCAATGCCTCTACCAATGGGACTTTACTTGGTAAATAATACAATGAAACTTATGAAATTCTGGAAAGGATAGCAAATAACGATTATCAATATCCTACTACCAGAGTTGGAAGTGGCAGAAGAGTTGCAAGAAAAATGGAACTTAACACAATTACATCTCTAACAGCTCAGGTATCATCTTTAGCAAATATGATTAAAACACTGAAAAGACCATATGCAATACAGGAAATGAAAGCAGCAGAGTTAGTCTATTTTTATTGTGGAGAAAGATCATGTCTTTGATGAATGCCCCTCAAATCCAGCTTTAGTTTATTACATAGGGAATTTTATTCACAACAACTACAACAACAACAACAACAACAACAACCTATACTCTAACATATACAATTCGGGGTGGAAACAACATCTTAATTTTAGTTAGAGTAATCCAAGGGGAAATACCAGCAATGTCATTTGACAAAATACTACGAATGTACGACCTGGGTACAATCAATCATTGCCATGACAAAAATCTCAACAAAATTTAGCTTCAAGTTCTTCATCTGCGAAAGATTTATTGAAAGAGTATATGGCCAAGAATGATGCTATCATTCAGAGCCATGCCGCTTCTTTAAGAGCTATGGAAAATCAAGTAGGGCAAATTGCCACTGCATTGTATTCCAGACAGCAAGGAGCATTGCGGAGTTACACTGAGAGTTCTTGATCTCAAGGGAAGGAACAATGCAAAGCCATTACACTTCGAAGTGGCACTTAGATACCAGGAGTTGTGAATGACACCATGCCTAAAGAAGGAAGTTAAACTGTTGCAAATGAAAAGACTCCAACAACAATAGGGAAGCAAGCTACAAACAAAAAGAGTTACCAGAAAAATGATGAAACAGATGCTACATGTATTGCTGATACAAATTCCATGACAAATGTAACACCCCAAACCCAGCCTAGATGTTATGGTCGAATCTGGCCTGTCACATTGAAGTGTTTTTTGAAAATTGAACTTGTTGGAACAACATTCGTTTCTAAGTTTTAAAAACCTCTTAATTATTATTTAGCAAATCATCTAGCTAAAACGTTTGCCTTGTTGTCTGTTTTGCTATAATAAGTTGATCTAAAATTGCAGAAGCTTTTTAAATTCTGTTGTTTAAAACTCGTGTCTTTGAAAACAATAATTATTTTAAAAATTTGTCTTCTTCTAAACTAGCAGTTTAAAATAAGTAAGTAAAAGCCCAATTAAAAATTTAAACAAACTTAAAGGCCTTATTACAAAAACAAACCCAACATATAATTTAGATTTAAATAAAAGAAAGTGTAGAACAGCTGGAGTTGTGTGGCCACCTCCGAGTCCCTCGCAGCTCCAAATCGCCTAAGACTAAGGATTACCTGCACAAGGAAAGAGTGAGTTTACGAAACTCAGTGCGTAATTCCATATTAGTCAATTAGTAAACAAGCAGTGACATTTTGGGCTTGAGCCCTATTCAGTAACAGTACAGTGTGGGCCTTAGCCCAATACAGTAACAATGTGGGCCTTAGCTCAATACAGTATCAGTACCGTGCAATGATGCAACCCATCCCAAACCAGCCAGCACACCACTCCATACCACTAGCACATGATGTGGGGATAAAATCGACCCACCCAGCCAACACACCAATATCGCAGGAAAGCTGCCAGTAATAGTATCACAGTGAAGCTGTCAGTAACAGTAAATGTGGCAAAGCCACTAGTACAGTATACTTCCCCCATATCAGTATCCCAACCCATGCCGTATGTCATGTCATAAATCATATGTATATGCAGAATGTCATACTCAATCATAGTAATACATATCATAGAGCAAATCAGTCATACATAACATAAGGCCATAACAGTCATTTCATCTCCTAGGAGTATAACAGTCATTTTACCCTATGTGGGTATTTCAGTCGTTTTACACTATGGGGGTATTTCAATCATTTATTGACCTTTCGAAAGGTCTACAGTCACCTCGAGTGACTCAGGTAACCTAAATGATCATAACAGTGTAATGGGCCCAAGGCCTAATACTCAGCCCAAGTTGGCCCACACGCTCGTATGGCCCGTTCAATATTTGCCACAAATTATGGATTTTATCTGTGTGGGGCCCACGAGCCTATTGGCCCACATGGCCCATCTCAGCCCAACTGGCCTATTACGACCTAATCCCAAGAAAATGCTCATAGAGGCCTCTACTGCCCATCGCCCATGATTTGCGGATTGGGCTTACCACACGAGCGATCGCACGCCCGTGTGGTCTCAAACGTCGAATTTCCAGCTTTTCGGCTTTTTGCCTTTCTACAGTTGTAATGGGGTGATTACACACCTGATTGTGAGAATGCATAAAGATCCATGGGCACCAAAACCTACATTCATACAAAACTTCCCATTAGTCGCTGAACAATAGGGTTAATCTCCCCTTTTTACACCCTTAACCAAAATACTTACCTCGATCACCAAAAGTGGCTTAGCCCGCTTATACCACTGATGATGTTGACTACAATCCCTTTGACGGATATCTGCATCACAAACAAATTTTATTAAATAGGACCGCATAATCATGTGGTTTAAATCCACACATGGTAACTTACGGAACCATAGAAAGAACTAAACCTTCACTTTAGAATACAAGAGTACATACTTACCTTTGATCGAGTGATAGGAGAAAGGTTTCAACAACTTTAATACTACTTGTTACTCCTTCACTCCTCGAGAAATTTGAACCGTCAGATATTTGTTGTCAAGCCGAAAACAAACTTAAAGAGATGAAAAGGGAGAGAAGGGCAATATTCGACAAATAGTTGATCAAAAAGTGTAGAGGACGAAGAGTAATTCAGACGGAGGATGCAATACGAAGCTACTTCAGCACTATTCGGTCAAAGTTTGGAAAAGTAGAGAAATGAAAAGAAGCAACCAAGAGAAGAGGAGAAGAAAAAGAGAAGTCGATAGAGGCTAAAACCAAAATGCTATTCGGCCAAACAAAAAAGAATAGAAGAAAAGGGCAGCAAAAGAAAAAATCGATAGGTACTCAAACTGAAATGTATACCAGAATGAGCAGTAACCCCTCTGGCCAAATTTTCCTGAGTATCAAAGTCCACTTTCGGCACACATCTCCTCTCCCCTCACTTCCCTTGATTTTCTCCTAAAATCTCTCCCCTTATCCCTCCTTGAATCACTCCACCGATTTCTCCTCAACTCCCCCAACAACTCCATTCAAATTCCATTCAAACTCCCCCTTAGCTGTGTTTCAGTCCAACTCCACTACCTACACAGCTTAAGCAGCAAAATAAATACTCCATTGCGCAACCCAAGACTTGAACCTCAAACCTCACAATTACACAACACGTCACCTTTCCAATAGACCACAAGCTCTTCTTGTGTCATAAAACAAGCATTATTATTTATAAGGCATATATTCCAGTGTCCAGATTCATTTAAGAGAAAAAAATCTACAGAAGCCAAGACTTGAACCTAGGCTTCTCAAACACTCCCATACACACCCAAATCACTTAGCCATTAAAGCAAACAAGCAATTTGTGTCATATAATGAAAAAAAATAAAAGACTTAAATTTTTTGGGGCGTTACAACTCTACCTCCCTTAACGAAATTTTGACCTCAAAATTTACCTGATCAGAATAGATCAGGGTATTATTGTCGCATCGCCTCTTCGGGTTCCCACGTGGCTGTGATTACGCCAAAGAACTTTGACTGGAGGAATAGATTTCTTCCTCAGTACTTTAACCTTACGATCCAATATCTACACTAGCTTCTCCTCGAAGTACAGATCTGGCCTAACCTCAATCTCCTCGATCGGTACTATGTGTGTGGGATCAGAGCGACAATGCTTCAGCATGAAGACGTGGAACACATCATGAATCCGGTCTAATTCTGAAGGCAACTCAAGTTGATATGCGACCGGTCCCACACGCTTCAGTATACGGTAAGGCCCAATGAACCTAGGGCTAAGCTTACCCTTTCTCCCAAACCTTAGTAACTTTTTCCAAGGGGAGACCTTGAGAAATACGTAGTCTCCCACAAAATACTCAATCTTTCGACGTTTAAGATCCACGTTAGACTTCTACCTATCAGATGCTTCCTTTAATTGGTCTCAAATCAATTTTACCTTCTCTTCGGTATCAGAAACTAACTCTGGCCCCAGAACTCGCTGCTCGCCCAACTCAGTGCAACAGGTAGGAGTACAACACCTACGACTATATAACGCCTCGTACGGTGCCATTTGAATACTGGACTGGTAGCTATTATTATATGCAAACTCTTCTAGTAGCAAATAATCTTCCCAGTTGCCTCAGAAACCCATTACACAACATCTTAACATATCCTCCAGTATTTGAATCACCCTCTCTGACTGACCATCTGTCTGGGGATGAAACGCAGTACTAAAGTCCAGTCTTGTACCCAAAGCCTTGTATAGCTTCTTCTAGGATCGAGACGTGAAGCAATGATCTTTATCTAATATAATAGAAGCCGGTGCCCCATGCAGTCTTACAATTTCAACCACATACAGTTTAGCCAACCTCTGCAAGGAGTAATCAGTACGGACTGGTATGAAATGGGTAGATTTAGATAATTGATCTACAATGACTCATACCGAATCCTTCTTAGTAGGCGTTAAGGGTAGCCCACTCACAAAATCCATGGTTACTCTCTCCCACTTCCAAAGTAGAATTTTAACTGGCTGAAGCAACCCTGAAGGTAACTTATGTTCAGCCTTCACTTGCTAACAAATTAAGCATTTACCCACAAAATCAGTAACTTCATGCTTAAGACCAGGCCACCAATATAACTCACGAAGGTCAAGATACATTTTATTCCTGTCGGGATGCATAGTATAAGGACTACTATACGCCTCTCGAAGTATAGACTGCCTCAAATCATTATCCCTCGGTACACAGACTCTCCAACGGAAACACGGTACTCCTTCACTATTCAATCCAAAATCTAAAGTTTCCCCATGCTCAACCTGTCGAAACCGTGGAGCTAGTGACTCATCCAGCAACTGTTTACCCTTAATTTAATTAGTCCACGTCAGTCTAACTTGTAGCTTAGCCAACAAGCTACCATCATCAAACAAGCTGAGATGAGTAAACATCGCTCTCAAATCAGATACAGCCCTGTGGCTCAGTGCGTCAGCTACCACGTTAGCCTTACCAGGGTGGTACTCAATCGAGCAATCATAATTCTTAAGCAGCTCTATCCATCTTCGATGCCTAAGATTCAACTCTTTTTTAGTGAGGAGGTACTTAAGGCTCTTGTGATTTGTGTAGATAGTACACTTCTTACCATAGAGAGAGTGCCTCCAAATTTTCAGTGTGAATACCAACACATCTAACTCCAAGTCATGAATAGGGTAATTCGCCTCGTGAGGCTTAAGCTGACGAGACGCATAAGCAACCACCTTACCCTCCTACATCAGCACACAACCCAAACCAACGTGTGATGCATCACTGTAGACAGTGAATTCCTTCGCAGACCCTTACTGTATTAAGATAGGGGCCTCCGTGAGAACTTTCTTCAATTTCTCAAAACTTTCTTGTTGCTTATTAGTCCAGTTAAACGATACCCCTTTTTGTAGCAACTTAGTCAAAGGTGCAGCAATAAAAGAAAACCCCTCAAAAAAACGTTTGTAAGACTCTGCCAGACTCAAAAAATTTCGAATCTCAGATATGATCTTAGGTGGTTTCCAATCCAGTACGGCTTTAATTTTTCGAAGATCAACCCTAATCCCCTCGGTAGATACTACGTGACCCAAAAATGTCACTTCTCGCAACCAGAATTCACACTTGTTGAACTTAGCATACAGTTGTTTCTTTTTTAAAATTTGCAGAACAATTCGGAGATGTGCATCATGTTCATCCTCAGTTCTTGAATACACCAAGATATCGTCTATAAATAGCACCACGAACCGATCTAGGTAGGGCTGGAATACTTGATTCATCAGGTCCATGAAGTCAGCTGGTGCATTCGCCATCCCAAATGGCATCACTAAGAACTTGTAATGACCATAACGAGTCCTAAACACAGTCTTATACACATCAGCCTCCTTAACCCTCAGCTGATGGTACATGAACGAAGATCTATTTTGGAGAAAATTGAAGCTCCTTGAAGTTGATCAAATAAATCATCTATCATCGACAAAGGATACTTATTCTTGATAGTCAATTTATTCAATTGCCGATAGTCGATGCACATGCGCATGGTCCCATCTTTCTTTTTTACGAACAACACTGGTGCTCCCCACGGAGACATGCTAGGTCAAATGAATCCTCGATCCAATAGTTCTTGGATTTGAGCTTTTAACTCCACCAGCTCCATCGGTGCCATCCTATAAGGGGCGATGGACACTAGAGCTGTTCTTGGCAGGAGCTCAATACCAATATAGGCTAGAAATGCCTCACAACCCTTGCGAACAAGTTTTCGACCCTTAATGCAGAGATCACATAGATAGAAAGTCCTTTTGCTCTCCAATCAATAGTCTTTAATAGCATACGCTTAGCAGCACAATCCAAACTTGCACGGTTTTTTACCAACCAATCCATCCTCAAGATTAGGTTGAATTCACCAAATGACAACTCCATTAAATCCGCTAGAAATATAACTCCTTAAACCTCTAGGGGCACATCTCTGAACAACTTGACTACCCTTACTGAGTGTCCCAGTGGACTTAACACAATCATCTCACTACCAGTACTCTCACACATGATACCCAATGTGCCAGACACAGTGCATGCAATGTATGAATGTGTAGACGATGAATCAGGAACGTACCGGTTATAACATCTAGAGCGTCACCATCCTCTAGACGATGAGCAGTATAGACCGATGCTAGTTGTCTCACCTCAATGTTACCAATACCTCTTCCTGACGATCCACAACCTCGTCCCACACTATTTCCACCGCTAGCCTGCCCACGGCCTCTCGGTGGCTACGAACCACCTCTCATTGGCTGAACATAACCCTGACCTGCAACTTGCATTTGAACAGGCCTTTTGAGGACAATTCTTAACTTGATGCTCCATAGACCCACATCTGAAACAAGCCCCAATCTTCTTCCAGCACTCACCCAGGTGATGTCTCCCACAATCAACGCAAGGTTGTGGTCTTGCAACAGGAACCCCAGCTCAAACTGGCCCATCAAACCTGGCCTTCTTTTCAGGCCTTCCAGTAGAACTCGAAAGCTCTGAATCCCTTTCATACCTGCCACTCTCCTTCTCACGGTTCTGGCGCTCAGCGCGCTTCACGTCCTCGGTGATTTTCGTCTATTCTACTAGGGCAAAAAAATATCGCTCCCTCTGCGGAGCTATCAAGACTCGTAACTCATCTCGAAGGCCGTCCTTAAATCACACAAAGCGTTCATATTCAGTCACCACTATCCCACGTGCGTAGCGATTCAGTCGCAGGAACTCTGCCTTATATTCTGCCACAGTTTTATTCCCTTGGGTCAAGCTCAAAAATTCCTTTCTTCAGGCTTTCACATTACTTGCGCCTACATACTTTCCTTGGAATGCTACCTTAAAGAAATCCCACGTTAATCGGCCGACCTGAGTACCCTCTCTCACGGTAAGCCACCACTGATAGGCCTTGTCTTGCAGTAAAGATACTGCACCCTTTAGTTTTTGCTCAGAAGTGCAGTCGAGATCGTCCATTATTCTCTCTCTAGCTTCCAACTAGTATTCAGCTACATTAGTGTTCATATCTAGCAATGTATTATCTACTTACGAAGTTTTATGAATTAGTTTGTAATTCTAGTAATTATTAATAGATGTCTTATGAAAAGCAGTAGTTAGAGTTTTGTTTTTGCAATTCAAGGTCTCCCTACAGTTTCAGTTTACTCACACTAAAGAGTTTCAGTACAGTCCTACTATTTATAGTAGTCTCTTAGTGTATTTCAGTTCAAACGGTCTACAGTATAAAGAAACTTACGGATTCGACGTTGGAGACTCGGCGTGCCACACTTGTAAACCTTCCAAAACACTTAAAAAATAGTTTTCCAAAAATTCCAAATATTTTCAAAACCCATTCCTCAGCCGAGTTTTACAACCTAGCTCTGATACCATGAAATGTAACACCCCAAACCGGGCTTAGACATTATGGTCAAATCTGGCGTGTCACATTGAAATGTCTTTCAAAAATTGAACTTGTTGGAATAACATTCGTTTCTAAGTTTTAAAAACCTCTTAATTATTATTTAACAAATCATCTAGGTAAAACGTTTGCCTTGTTGTCTGCTTTTGTTATAATAAGTTGATCTAAAATCCCAGAAGCTTTTTAAATTCTGTTGTTTAAAGCTCGTGTCTTTGAAAACAATAATTATTTTAAAAATTCTTCTCCTAAACTAGTAGTTTAAAATAAGTAAGCAAAAGCCCAATTAAAAATTTAAACAAACTTAAAGGCCTTATTAAAAAAACAAACCCAACATATAATTTAAATTTAAATAAAAGCAAGTGTAGAACAGTTGCAGTTGTGTGGCCACCTCTGAGTCCCTCGCAGCACCAAATCGCCTAAGACTGAGGATTACCTGCATGGTTGAAAGAAAATAGTGAGTTTACGAAACTTAGTGTGTAATTCCCTATCAGTCAATCAGTAAACAACAAGTAGTGATATTCTGGGCCTGAGCCCTATTCAGTAACAGTACAGTGTGGGCCTTAGCCCAATATAGTAACAATGTGGGCCTTAGCCCAATACAGTATTAGTACCGTGCAATGATGCAACCCATCCCAAACTAGCTAGCACACCACTCCGTACCACCAGGACACCATGTGGGGATAAAATCGACCCACCCAGCTAACACACCAATATCGCAAACAAAGCGCCAATAATAGTATCACAATAAGCCGCCAAGAATGATAAATGTGGCAAAGCCACCAGTACAGTATACTTCCCCCATATCAGTATCCCAACCCCATGAGGTATGTCATGTCATAAATCATATGTGTATGCAAAATGTCATACTCAATCACACTCATACATATCATAGAGCAAATCGGTCATACATAACATAAGGCCATAACAGTCAATTTATCTCCTAGGGGTATAACAGTCATTTTACCTTATGGGGTATTTCAGTCATTTTACCCTATGGGGGTATTTCAATCATTTTACTCTATGGGGGTATTTCGGTCATTTTACCCTATAGGGGTATTTCGGTCATTTTACCCTATGGGGGTATTTCTCATTTATTGACCTCTCGAAAGGTCTGCAGTCACCTCGAGCGACTCAGGTAACCTAAATGATCCTAACAGTGTAATGGGCCCAAGGCCCAATACTCAGCCCAAATGGGCCTATACGCTCGTGCGGCCTGTTCAGCCCAGATTTTGCCTCGGCTATGGGATCTACATAGCCCAGTCCAGTATTTGCCAAAAATTATAGATTTCATCCGTGTGAGGCCCACGAGCTTATTGGCCCACACAGCCCATCTCGGCCCAACTAGCCCATTACGGCCTAAGCCCATGAAAATGCTCATGGAGGCCTCTACGGTCCATCACCCATGATTTGCGGATTGGGCTTACCACACGATCGATCACACGTCTGTGTGGTCTCAAACGCTGAATTTCTGGCTTTTTGGCTTTTTTCCGTTCTACAGTTGCAATTAGACCTGTCCATGGGCCGGGCCGGGCCCACAAAAAATTTTAGCCCGTTTACTAGGCTCGGGCTCGGCACGGCCTGAAAATGGGCCTGAGATTTTGCCCAGGCCCGGCCCAAAGAAAAAATATGGGGCCCGAGCCCAGCCTCGCCCGGTCCGTTTTTAATTAAAATTAAAATTATTTTTTAAATAAAATTAAAACTAATTGTTATTAAAATTAATTGTTAGTAAAATTATCAAATTACTAATTGTTAATTTTATTAATTGTTGTAATAAAATCTAATATTTGATTAGTAAATTTATCAAATTATTAATTGTATTAATTGTTGTAATAAAATCTAACTTTTGATTAGTAAATTTATCAAATTATTAATTGTATTAATTGTTGTCACAAAATCTAACATTTGATTAGTAAAACAAACTTGATGTTTTATTATTATTATTTTGTAACACTAGTCAAGGAAATGAAAGTAAATAAACTTAAAATAAAAAACTATTATATTTTAAAATAAAATATATATATTTAATATTTTTTTGGTATTCAGTTTGGGCCAAAAAATCTTGCTGAGGTCTGCCCATTTTTAAACGGGCTTAAAATTTTGCCCAAGCCCATATTTCGGGCCTATATTTTTACCCAAACCCTCCCATATTTTGGGCGGGTCGTCGGGCCGGGCCGCCCGACCCATGGACAGGTCTAGTTGCAATGGGGTGATTACACATTTGATTGCGAGAATGCACAAAGATCCACGAGCATGAAAACCTACATTCATACAAAACTTCTCATTAGTCGCTCAACAATAGCGTTAATCTCCCCTTTTTACACCCCTAACCAAAACACTTACCTCAATCGTCAAAAGTGGCTTAGCCCACTTATACCACTGACGAATGTTGATTACAATCCCTTTGACGGACATCTGCATCACAAACGGATTTTATTAAACAAGATCACATAATCATGTGGTTTAAATCCACACATGGTAACTTACGGAACCATAGAAAGAACTCGGCCTTCACTTTAGAATACTAGAGTACATACTTACCTTTGATCGAGTAATGGGAGAAAGATTTCGACAACTTTAATACTACTTGTTACTCCTTCACACCTCAAGAAATTTGAACCGTCAGAGATTTGTTGTCAAGCAGAAAACAAACTTGAAGAGATGAAAAGAGAGAGAAGGGCAATATTCGAAAAATAGTTGATCAAAAGGAGTGGAGGAAGAAGAGTAATTCAGACAGAGGATGCAATACGAAGCTACTTCAGCACTGTTCGGTCAAGGTTTGGAAAAGTAGAGAAATGAAAAGAAGCAACCAAGAGAAGAGGAGAAGAAAAAGAGAATTCTATAGAGGCTAACACCAAAATGCTATTGGGCCAAACAAAAAAGAATAGAAGAAAAGGGCAACAAAAGAAAAACCCGATAGGTACTCGAACTCTTCGCAAAATTCGGCACCAAAAAGGAAAAAAAGAAACACTATATAAAACGAAATGAAAAGTATACCAGAATGAGCAGTAACCCCTCTGGCTGAATTTTCCTGAGTATCAAAGTCCACTTTCGGCACACTTCTCCTCTCCCCTCACTTCCCTTGATTTTCTCCTAAAATCTCTCCCTTATCCCTCATTGAATCACTCCACCGATTTCTCCTCAACTCCCCCAACAAATCCATTCAAACTCCTACTTAACTGTGTTTTAGTCCAACTCCACTACCTACACAGCTCAAGCAGCAAAATAAATACTCCATTACGCAACCCAGGACTTGAACCTCAGACCTCACAGTTACACAACACGCCACCTTGCCAATAGACCCCAAGTTCTTTTAGTGTCATAAAACAAGCACTATTATTTATAAGGCCTATACGCCAGTGTCTAGATTCATTTAAGAGCAAGAATAAAAATTCTGCAGAAGCCAAGACTTGAACTCAGGCTTCTCAAACACTCCCATACACACCCAAATCACTTAGCCATTAAAGAAAACAAGAAATTTGTGTCATATCATGCAAAAATTAAAGACATAAAATTTTTTAGGGCTTTACAGCAAAACAATTTAGGCAAACAGAAGGAAGACCATCGCCACCTTTTCCTCAGCGGTTCCAAAAATCCAAGTAAGTTGTTCAGTTCAGGAAATTTCTGGAGGTATTGAAACAATTACATATTAATATACCATTGGTGGAAGCATTGGATCAAATTCCTATCTAACTGAAGTTTATGAAAGATATTCTATCAAAGAAAAAAAGGTTAGGAGAATTTAAGAATGTTGCTCTCACTGAAGGTGCATAGCAATGCTCTGATACAAATTGCCTCCAAAACTAAAGGATCCAGGGAGTTTTACTATACCTTGCTCTATTGGTAATTAGTATGTAGGCAAAGCACTATGTGATTTGGGTGCAAGCATAGATCTAATGCCTATGTCTGCTTTCAAGAAGCTTGGAATAGGAAAGGCAAGACCCAAAACTGTCACACTGTAGTTAGCTGATAGATCTTATGCACATCCAGAAGGTAAAATGAAGGCGCGCTGGGAAGATTTGAAAAATTTATTTTCCCAGCAGATTTTATCATTTTGGAATGTGAGGCTGATAAAGAGGTCCCAATTATACTGGGGAGACCTTTCTTAGCCATGGGTAGAATATTAATTAGTGTCCAAAAGGGTGAATTAACTATGTGAGTTAATGATCAACAACTAACTTTTAATGTCTTTGATGCTATGAAGTGTGCAGATACTGATGAAGAATGCCATGCTATTGAAATCATTAATACAACAATACAAGAAAATATGAAGATTTTTTTTTCTAATAATTCAAATGTCTATGAGTTAATTGATGAAGACATGATTGTAGATCTTGATAAATTGATGGAAGTTCAGCAAATTGGAAATGGATCAAGGGGTAGTTTTGAACCACTAAATCGGTCCGACCGTTGTTTTACACCTCCTCGACCATTAATAGGAGATCCTACCAAGTTGGAATTAAAGCCCTTGCCAGTGCACCTGAAGTATGCATATCTGGGAGATAACAACACATTGCCAGTAGTCATCTCTACTGAGTTAACAGCAGAATAAGAGGGTCAATTATTGAAAGTCTTGAAGAAATCTAAGATAGCCTTGGGATGGCCAATTACATATATCAAAGGAATCAGTCCAACAATTTGCATGCACAAGATAATACTAGAGGGTTGCTTTGGAAAATCTATTGAGTAACAAATGAGACTGAATCCTATCATGAAGGAAGTGGTAAAGAAGGAGATCATCAAATGGTTGGACATTGGAATCATCTACCTAATTTCTGATAGTTCTTGGGTGAGCCTTGTGCAGCGTATACCTAAAAAAAGGGGTGTCACTGTGGTCACCAATGATATCAACGAACTTATTCCCATTCACACTGTCACAGGATGGAGGTCTGCATGGATTATTGGAAGCTCATCAAAGCCACCAAGAAGGACCATTTTCCTTTGCCATTTATTGATCAAATGTTGGATAGACTAGTAGAAAAAACCTTCTATTATTTTATGGATGGATATTCAAGGTACAATCAAATTGCCATAGCGCTTGCTGACTAGGAGAAGACTCTGGTTACTTGTCCATATGGAACTTTTGCATTTTAAAGGATGCTATTTGGGTTATGCAATGCCCCTACAACTTTTCAACATTGCATGATGGCTATATTTTCAGACATGGTGGAAAAATTCTTCAAAGTCTTTGTGGATGATTTCTAAGTATTTGGTGATAGATTTGAAGGCTGTCTGCGAAATCTGGAGTTAGTCCTTTGTTGATGTCAAGAAACAAATCTTATGCTTAGTTGGGAAAAATGCCACTTCATGGTTTGTGAGGGCATTGTTCTAGGACAGAAGATTTCACAATAGGGAATTTCCGTTGACAAAGAAAAAATCAAGGTTATTGACAAATTGCCACCACCTACGTCAATGAAAGGTATCCGAAGCTTCCTCGATCACGCAGGATTCTATCATCGATTTATCAAAGATTTTTCCAAAATATCCAAACCTCTTTGTACATTATTGGAACAAAATAGATCCTTTAATTTTGATGGGCCATGTTTGCAAGCATTTGAGGAACTGAAGAAACGATTGGTCACAACACCAATAGTCACTGCACCAGACTGGACCTTACCGTTCGAATTAATGTGTGATGCAAGTGACTTTGTGGTAGGAGCAGTCTTGGGATAAATAAAAGCCAAGGTATTTCATTCTATATACTATGCTAGCCGTATGCTGATAGACTCGTAGCTAAATTACACCACCAGTAAGAAAGAGCTATTAAAGTATTTGCCTTTGACAAATTCAGAGCTTATCTTCTGGGCACTAAAGTCATGGTGTATACAGATCATTCTACTATCAAACACTTAGTGACCAAGGAAGATGCTAAAACCATATTAATTCGATAGATATTACTTCTGCAAGAATTTGATCTAGAGATTAAAGATAGGAAGGATACAGACAATCAAGTGGCTGATCATTTATCATGCCTAGAAGCAGGGAATAAAGACGATAATATTTAGTTGATTAAAGATGAATTCCCTGATGAGCAATTGCTGGTTGCCATGGTATTACCATGTATGTTGACATTGTTAATTTTTTGGTCAACAGATTGTTACCACCCGAGCTCTCTAGTCTTGGAAGAAAAAAATTCCTCCACAATGTTAAGTAGTACTACTGAGATGAGCCATTCTTATTCAAACAGTGTGTAGACCATATCATTAGAAGATGTATTCCAGATGATGAAATCCAGAGTATTGTACATCACTGTCATTCAGTACCATATGGAGGCCATTTTGGGTGTATGTAAACTGCTGCAAAAGTTCTCTAGTTTTGTTTTTATTGGCTGACAATGTTTAAAGACACTCATGAATTCTGTATGGCATGTGATCGCTGTCAAAGGACTTGAAATCTATCCAAGAGATATGAAATGCCTTTGAAAAATATATTAGAAGTGGAACTCTTTGATGTGTGGGGAATTGATTCCATAGGGTCATTTTCACCCTATTAGGGTAATATTTACATACTGGTTGTTGTTGACAACGTCTCCAAGTGGGTTGAAGCTACTGCTATACCAATAAATGATGCCAATTCGGTATTAAAGTTTCTTCATAAAAATATTTTTACTTGGTTTGGTATCCCTTATGCATTAATCAGTGATGAAGATTCCCACTTCGATTTCCAGTTAGTTGCCAATGCTCTTAAAAAATATGGGGTGCGACATAGAATTGCCACGACATATCATCCCCAGACGAATGGACAAGCAGAAATATCAAATAGAGAGATTAAACAAATTTTAGAGAAGGTAGTCAATCCCAACCGAAAAGATTGGTTGGCAAGACTGGACGAAGCTTTGTGGGCATATCGAACAGCTTTCAAAACACCATTGAGTATGTCACCTTTCTAACTGGTTTATGGTTAACCATGCCACTTGCCTATTGAACTGGAACACAATACATTTTGGGTGATAAAGAAACTCCATATGGATTGGAAATCTGCTAGAAATAATCACTTACTGGTGCTAAATCAGATGGATGAATTTTGAACTCATGCCCATGAAAATGCCAAGATATATACAGAAAAGACTAAACCATGGCATGACAGTAAAATTTTTCCACGATAATTTGTTCCTGAAAAGCGAGTCTTGCTTTTCAATTCCAGGCATAATTTATTTCCTGGAAAATTAAAGTCTCGGTGGTCAAACCCATTTGAAGCTGTTAAGGTATATCCTCATGGAGCAGTAGATGTCAAAGACAAACAAAATGGGTCCACATTCAAAGTCAATGGACAACGGTTAAAGCATTACTTTGGCACTCCTATACTTTGGGATAAAAATTCTATAATTTTTTCAAATTGATTAACATTTTTTATTTGCACAATTTATTTAATTATTTAGTTTTTAATCTTTTTATTTCAGTTGAGTCAATAAATTTTATTAACTTCTATTTTCTTCTTGTCCAGGTAAGTATGGCACAGGTTTCTCGGCCTCAACTACACTCATTTTATTATTTTCTTCAATTTACTCAATATTACAATTTTTCTCGCTTAAATATTTGCTGTTACTGCTATCAAACCATGATTAAGGCCCAATCTTATCCCTACGTCACATATTCTTTACCTTTAATTTTTTACCCTAGCTGATTCAGTTTCTTCTTCATGGTTACCTTAATTTTATTTCTATGCTACTTTGTTATCTGTTTTCTCCCAAACTTTTAAAGGTCTCACCTTGTTTGTTCTTACAGTTATCATCTTCGTTGCCATGGCTCGACAAGCACTATCCACTTTTATTGCTGCACAGCTGCATACATTCTTTAGCAAGGCAGCAGAAACTAAGTACCACTAAAACATTTCCACAAAGCCCCTATGCTTGGAAAAGAGATTTCTTTTTCAAGATGTCCCTTTTATGGGGTATACGAAAGCCATTTCATCTGTGGTGGAGAAACATGGATACAGATTTTTTGTCCCCATCCTGACGATGTTTTCCCTCAAGTGGAAAGGAATTATATGCTCATCTTTCTTCTTGTGAAAATGCCTTTATTTATGTGTGAGGTGCCTCAATACTATTTGATTTCGAGTCTATAAATGTATAATACGGGCTGCCTGATAGTCCAGATGAACACATAGATATCCTCAAGACAATGATAGTGGAAAAATTAAATCACATGCTCACTAATGTCTGTGTGGAGGGCACCAAGTGGACGGTATCCAAGAATGATTGTTACACCACTGATCACTTTGAACCCTACTATAGGGTATGGTATCATTTCCTAAAAAATTATCTCATCCCATCTACCCACAACTCTACGATCTCAAAGGAACTCCTGTTGCTTCTTCACTCGATTATGATGGGTTGAAAGATAAATGTTGGGAACATTATCTTTCAAGAGGTCCATCGTTGTGCCTTGAAAAGCGCCAGTGCTTTGAAATTTCCATCGCTCATATCTGCACTTTGTTAGAAAGTCAAGTTCCTTTTCAAGTCAATGACGAATGAACCCCTAACAAAGGTGCCATTACTAAGCACATTGCTTTAAAATTTTCTGGCAAAGAACTGCCACGAAATTCAGATCCTTTTCTGATTTCTTTTCCATCCTAGCCCACTGATACTGCTCTAGCAACTTCTAGGACTGCATTTAAGCAGAAGGTCCTCGAGTCTCTAGAGGCTTTACAGCACCAATTCCAGAAACTGGAAGAGCAACAACAGCTGATGGCTATGGACCTTGGCAAGGCTCAAGAGGAAATGGCCATGTTTTGGGGCTATGTTAGACGCAGGGACAAAGCTATTAAGAAGTCCCTTTAAAAGAACTTCACTCACTCGATGCCAGCATTCCCTATTTTTCTTAGGGAGTTTTTGCTAGACCCTGAGGAGGAGGATGATGAGGGTGAAGATCCTACTACAGAGGAGCATACCACTGAACAAGAAGGAGAAGAAGAGAAAACTGAATCTGTCCATGTTGAATCTAAGAAGGAAGATGATGATATGACTCAAGCCCCTGCACCTGCTACCATTACCACCACACCAAGATCGACAACACCTATGACCGCGCAAGAATGTGCAGTTCATCAACTGATCGATGAACTCACAAAATCAGACTCTAATTCTGAAGATGAGGTTCCTCTTAGTCAGTGTAAAAGGAAGCATTTCAAGACAACTACTAGAAAAGCAGTCCCAACTGAGAGTGGTGAATCCGAGCAGTGTTACAAACGTACCGCTAAGAAGTCTACCAAACCAACTTAAGACTAGGAAACATTCTTTCCAAGATTTTAATTTTAATTCATGTATTCATTTTCTTTATCGTTGCATTTCTATATTTGTAAATAAATACTCTCTAAACTTTTTTCTTTTTTTTCTTTTTTTGCATTGAGGATAATGCATCCCTAGGTTTGAGAATGTGTTGTGCATATAGGTTGCATTAGATATGTATGTTAATATTTGTTGTCTTCTCATTTACTTTGCCATGACATACAATTACCGAACAATTGTCAGACTTTGTTAAGTATATCTTTTTTTTTCTGTGATATTAGATGAGGATAATAATTCTTTGATAAATTTAAAAAACCGTTCGAGTAGTTAGGTCTATTTAGCTTAGGATAGCTGTTCAAAAATTGATTCTGAAAAAGTAGAACAACCTAAATGCAAATGCAATTAAGTTCGTAGTAGGATTCTTTTAATGCATCTAGAATTTCTTAATCCTAAATTCAATAATCTGTTTGTAAATGATAAGGAATATTTTAGCAATAGTTTTGCATCCAATGTTTGAATTTATTGAGTAGGCTAGTAATGCTTTGTTTGCTCCATCATATTATTGCTCAGAAAAAAGAGTTCAAATAAGAGTGATTAAAAAAGAAGGCGTGTTAATAATAATTTAGGGACACTCTTCTGAAGTGTTAGGCTGAGTAGCTAAAGAGGTAGTTATTTGCTCTATCCATCTGTTTAGTTAAAAGCCTTAAATTTATGAGTGAATTCCATTCAAATTGTTAGATGGTGTAATATCTGGCAGTCTAGTGTTTACTCCATTGAGGTTGTCAAGTAAAAAAATCATGTGACAAGATGAATTCCCTATAGAAAGTAATAGTTATAATTAAAATTGTGGATAAGTAAGAATAATAAAATTGAATTTAGAGGAAAGATATTTTAAACATATTAGGAGAGGGCTGCTATAGCCATAATTGCATAAATATTAAGGAACTTTTATTTTAAGGAAACATTTTCTGCACTTCAGTTGCTTAACAAGTCTATAAAATTCGAACCATTCTTTCTTTATTTAGAAGACTACTGAGAATAGAGGTGAAAAATATATTTCAGAAAGTCCAGTGATATATTTGGTAATTGTAATGTTTTGGAAAACTCATGCATACCTGCATTCATGCATACTCATACATATTTGCTTGAGGGCAAGCAATAATTCAGGTTTGGGGGTGTGATAACTCTTGAAAAGAGTTATATTTCAAACCTCTAAATTGTAGTATTTGCTTGTAATTAAGAAAATATGTTTTCATTTTAGAATTATTATTAGAACATTTAATACTAAATGTAACACCCCTAACCTGTATCCGTCGCCAGAATATGGTTACGAAGCATTACCAAATAAACGTAACCTAAAAAAAATCATTTACAAACATTACAATAATCATAGCATAATCCATTTATATACATGCATATCATCCCTTAACTGAGCCCTCAATGCCTTAAAATCACTTCAGAATTGATTCGAGATTAAATAGGAAACATTTGATGCATTGAAGAAAAAGTTAGAAAATTCAAAATTGCAAGGGTCACAAGGTTGTGTGGCCAGGCAATGTGATTCACACGGCTGAGACACATGATCGTGTCTCAAGCTGTGTAACAATTGAAATAGGGACACACGGCCGTGTCCTAGCTCGCGTTCGTGCCCGTGTAACTCTCTGGCTTGGGTCACACGGCCAAGCCATATGCCCGTGTGCCAGGCTGTAACACCCCAAACCCGACCTAGATGTTATGGTCGAATCTGGCGTGCCACATCAAAGTGTCGTTCGAAAATAGGACTTGTTGGTAAAATTTAGCCTCTAAATTAAAAAACCCCTTTATTATTATTGAACAAATCATAGTCTAAACGTTTTCCTTGTTGTCTGCCATTTTTATAAAAGGTTGATCTAACAACCCCGAAAGCTTTTGAAAGCTCTAATGTTTAAATTTCGTGTCTTTGAAAACATTAATTATTTTGAAAGTTCGTCTTCTCCTAAACTAGCAATTTAAAGTAAGTAAGAAAAAGCCCCACAAAAAAATAAACAAACTTAAATGGACTTATTACAAAAACAAAACCCAACACAAACTTCAAATTTAAATAAAAGAAAGTGTAAAACAACTACAGTTGTATGGCCACCTCTGAGTCCCTTGCAGCACGAAATCGCCTATGGCTGAGGATTACCTGTACAGTTAAAAGGAAAGGGTGAGTTGACGAAAATCAGTGTGTAATCCCCTATCAGTCAGTTAGTATACAAATGTTATAACAGTCTGGGCCTGAGCCCTATTCAGTAACAGTACAGTGTGGGCCTTAGCCTAATACAGTAACAATGTGGGCCTTAGCCCAATACAATATCAGTACAGTGAAATAATGCAACCCATCCCAATCCAGCCAACACACCGCTCCGTACTGAGAATAGAGGTACACATTATGCTCATTATGATTTGGCAGTACATTTGGTGACTGATTATTTTGGCAATTTTCATGCAATCATGCATATTTAAACATCATTTTCTTGAGGACAAGAAATAATTTAGGTTTGGGAGTGTGATAACTCTTGAAAAGAGTTATATTTAAGGCCTCTAAATGGAATTAATTGCTTGAAATTAAGTGAATGCATCTACATTTTTAGGATAATTTTAGAACATTACATAACAAAGCTTGGATTGCACTATATTGGTCATTATTTGTTACTTTTATCACTTGGGAAGGAAATGTGTGGTTTTGTGTGAATACAGGTGTAGGATGAGCAAGAAGATGAAAAGGGAAAATAAGGGAAGTGAAACATTATCGTGGCAATTGGCAAGATTGATTGCAAATAGAATTGCCATGGCAATTTCAGGAAAATGACTCAGCACTCTATCCACATCACTCTTAGCCAGTTGGACGTGTACCAAAAAACCAACCTGAAAAGAGGAATCAAAAATGTGTTCTAAGGTGGGGACAGATCTACCCAATAAAAGAAGGAGAGAGACGAAGAAAAGAGCGGAGAATTTGTGTGCGAAAGAGACTAGTGACAGAAATCCTCTCTCTGCAGAGAGAAACCACTCAATTGGAGAATTCTAGAGAAAGAAGGATAGCAGCTATAGAGTGTAGAATACAAACATGAAGAAGGGAAAGACACATCTATCCTGGATTCGCGAACGATTGAAAAATAGAAGAGAAGCTGGAGTGTGGGGAGAAATCTTACAGTTTTGTCTTTAGTTTTCCTGATTTCTGTGATTCAAACGTCTTTAAAATGTTGATGAATGATTTAAATTCGGGATTTTACTTTTCCACCCATGAACTAAATATTTTCTGGGTTGGAGTTATTTGGGTAGATGTTTATCATTTTAATTTTCATGATTTAAATTTGCCTATATGATTGTTTCATTCGATTTATGCATATTTTTAATACATGCATGCAAGCTCTAGACATAACTGATTGAATGTTGTGTTCATAGATGTATTTTTAAAAAGGTTAAATATACTGGATCTAGGATCGTGTGATCCAAGCGAGTATTCAATAGCATACTAATAACAATCTAGACGTTGATGTTGCGAATTGTGCAGAAAAGATTGTTCATTGTAGTTATTAATCCAAAGTTTTGTAGACATACAAGAACTCAGATTTCTAGCTTAAATATAACTATCGAAAGAGGCATATTACAGTAGTAATTCTCTGAGCAGTTGATTAGACAATAGTTTTCCATGACATTATTTTGATATCAGCATTTCACCTGAATAATTCCAGCCCTGTTCATTCAACAACAGAATTTCTATTACTTTTCTCTATAATTTGCCACTACATTTTATTTGCCATATAATTTTTTTGTTTTTAGCATTAAATTACATTAATTCATTATACCAATCTCTTATTCAGTTTAAAAGTATTTCCTATTATTTAGCATATTTAATAGGATTATAATAACTTAATCAATTTCTTACCAATTTTCGATCCCTGTGGAGACGATACTTACTTATCACTTTATTACTTGAATGACGTGTACACTTGCACAATTGCATTTGTTGTTTACATGCAACAACTCTTTCCTTAAATCTTTACAATAAACTTTAATGTTTTAAAAGTGTTTGGGCCCTTAAGCTTAAATGTTTTATATATGACTGCTATAGCAAATAACTCTCTATTTTTGTAAACCTAAGGTTCTGCCAATTACATTCTTAAAAGGAAACGCTTTAAGGCTATAACATACAATTCATTGGATCCTCCTTTAGGGTCGGGAATGGGGTGCTATAAGTTTTTCGTGTCAGAGCCTAAGTTTAGCTGGTTCTCAGATGAACCAGAGGTAGTGTCACACCTCTGTCATTTATACTACACCTTTGGCTTAGTCTCTAGTGATTTGTACTAAAATCGTTTCTCTTTTGTAGCAAAATAAGAAGAATGTCAGAAAGTTCAAAAGAAGCGACTGGTGAGGATATAGAAAGCCTTGTCCTTACCCAAGAATAAACTACTACAACCAACAATAATAACACTAGGAATGCAGGAAACACATTCAGAAATATGATCACCATGATGACTCAATTATTTAAGCAGTTCATGGGAACTGAATCTGAGCAGCTGCCTCAACAATCACAACACCCTCCATAACCACACCCAGAGGCAGTACGTCCAGCGCCACCTGCTCCAACTGCACCTGCACCTGCTGATCTCCCACTAGGTTTGATCTTGTCCGAGAGATTCGAAAAAGAGGAGAAAAGGAATTTTTAGGAGATAAAGGAGATGAACCCACTACGGCAGAGTAGTGGATGTCTCGATTAAGAAGGGTTACTAAGGAGCTAAAGTGTAATGAAGAGGATACTCTTCAGTGTGCTATATCCTTGCTGGAAGGAGTAGTGTACCAATGGTGGGAAAGCATGATGAGCGCTACCGATGAGCATCTGATCGATTGGGAATTATTTTTAGAAAAGTTCCATGAAAAGTATATCAACCCAACGTTCTTCAAACAAATAAAGAAGGACTTTTTGTATCTGATGTAAGGTAGAATGTCTATCCTGGAACATGAGCATGAATTCATGTGGCTGGATAGGTAAGCCAAAAGCATGTTTCTATTAGAAAAACACATGTGTGATAAGTTCGAGTAGGGACGTAGAGATAGACTTCACGCCTTGGTGGTAGCCCTTCAGTGTAAGACCCTATATGAAATAATAGGTACAACTCAAATATGGAGTTGATCTTTAAGGACAAGAACAAGAATTATGAGAAGGAAAGAATGAAGAGAGAAAGATCAAGTCCCCCACCTCCCTCAAAATTTAAGAAACCAAAGGATACCCTTTCTCATCTTTAAAAAGGTAATCACAGACCTCTAGCTTCAGGCATGAGGGATCCTTTAGGTGAGATGCATTCATGGCTAGTTCTAGTGGTTCTCTAATGGAGAAAAGAGGCTGTAACTTCTGTGGTAGGAATCATGGAGGCGAGTACAGAAAGAAGTTAGGTGCCTGTTTTAGCTGTGGGTTTAGAGACCACATGATTAAAGATTTCCCGACCAAGTCTGAGTACACCACAGAACAATTGGTTAGAAGCCCACCAAAATTCCAACAAGAAAGTAGATCAGAAAAGGTGGCTAAGCCCAGCTTGATCCAAGGGTAATAGAGGAAAAATTTTGGGAAAACGAGTTCTAGCGCATCAGTATGGACCTACGTGATGAAAGCCAAGGAAGATGGGGACCTACTTGAGGTCATCATTGGTAATTTTTCTTTCTTTGGTAATGAAATTTATGTATTGATTGGCCCTAGGTCTACCCATTCTTAGATATCACTCAAGTCATAGAGGGTCTAAGTCTCAAGGTTGAATGTTCTGAGGCCAATATATTGGTAATAAATCCCTTGGGGCAAAGCACTATAGTGAGCAAATTAATAAGGAATTGACTTTTTGCTGTGGGCGAGCATGTATTTTTAGCAGATTTGCTGCTATTAAGCTTTCATGAGTTCGATGCTATAATGAGATTAGACTGGTTGACTAGGCATAATGCTATGGTCAACTGTCGGTCTAGAAGAGTGTGTCTAGCAAGTTTAGAGGGAAAAGAAATATTATTATTTGGGAAAATGCCAAAAGTGGCAGATAGGATTATTTCCACGTTGACCACCAGGAAATTGATTGTTTAAGGTACAGATACCTACTTGGCGTATATCATGGCATTGCCTAAGTTCAGGAGTGAAGTTAGCCAAGTGTCGGTAGTAAATGAATTTTTGGATGTTTTCTCTGAAGAACTCCCTAGTCTGCCTGAGGATAGATAAATAGAATTTTCGATAGAATTAGAACCTAGAACAACTCCTATATCATGCAAGCCCTATAGGATGGCACCCGTAGAACTTATGGAGTTAAAAGAACAGTTATAAGATCTGTTAAGTAAAGGTTTCATCAAGGCTAGTGTATCTTCTTAGGGTATGCCAATTCTATTCATTAAGAAGAAGGATGGATCTATGTGCCTGTGCATAGACTATCGTTAGTTGAATAAGGCCACCATTAAAAATAAGTACGCCCTGCCCAGAATCAAAGACTTGTTTGATCAATTAAGTGGAGCTTCGATGTTCTCCAAGATTGACTTAAGGTCCGAATACTATCAGATAAAGAACAAGAATGATGATTTACCTTAAACAAAATTCCGATCAAGGAATAGGCACTATTAGTTTTTGGTGATGCCATTTGGATTGTCCAACGCCCCCGCGGTGTTAATGGATTTAATGAGCAAAGTATTTCAACCTTACTTGGATCAGTTTGTGGTAGTCTTCATTGATGACATATTTGTCTATTCTAAGAGCAAGCTTAACCATGAGGAACATTTAAGAGTTGTAATAAGGACCTTGCATGAACATTAGTTGTATGCAAAGTTTAGGAAATGTGAGTTATGTTTAAGAGAGGTACATTTCCTTGGACACGTGATTTTGACGGAAGGTATCATGGTAGAACCTACCAAGGTAAAGGTAGTTCTCGAATAGAACTTGCTTTAAAATGTCACTGTATTACGTAGCTTCTTGGGGTTGGGTGGGTACTACAGGAGATTTGTGAAAGGTTTCTCTATTATATCTTCACTCTCACCAAACTATTGAAGAGGAAGGAGAAGTTAGTATGGAGAAATGAATGTCAGCAAAGTTTCAAAAAGCTAAAGGTGGTTTTGACTGAAACTCCAGCGTTGGCGTAGCCCGAGCCAAGAGTTGAGTATAGAGTATACACGGATGCATCATTCAACAGGCTAAGAGTTGAGTATAGAGTATACACGGATGCATCATTCAACAGGCTAAGTTGTGTCCTTATGCAAAAAGGTAAGGTCATCGCGTATGCTTCGCGTCGATTGAAATCGCATGAAAAGAACAATCCCATACACGATCTAGAATTTACAGCTATTGTCTTAGCACTAAAGCACTGGAGACATTACTTATACGGGGAAAGGTGCCATATCTTATCTTACCATAAAATTTTAAAGTGCTTGATGACCTGGAAAGAATTGATCCTACGCCAAAGGAGATGGCTGGAACTGTTGAAAGACTATGACCTGCTCACCGAGTACCACCCAAGAAAAGCAAATCTAGTGATAGATGTTGTAACACCCAAAACCTGAGCTAGACATTATGGCCGAACCTTGAAGATCACATTAGCCATGAGAATGGTGCATAAAAATGTTTAGCTATTTTCTCTTTAAAATCTTTATCTCTTTTATTTAAAAATTAGTGTGTTGATTTTCTTGAGGAAAAATAAGGTAAACACTTTTTATTTCTTGGAAAGATATTTTCAAAAATAAATAACTTTGAAAAGTCTAAGTTTGAGTATTTAAAGTAAATGTCTTAATTTTAAATTGTCGTAGTGAAAAATTTAACAAAAATCTTGTTTGTTGATTATAAATCGTCATGGATATAATGTTGAAAATTTAAGAAATGAGGTTTAATTTTGTAAAAGCATATGCTTGATTTTGTAATAAAGTTTCAAGTCGAAATAATCATTGTATTGAAAAATTGAGTTTTTCGTACTAGTTTGATATACCATTTTAATTTATGTTTTCAAACCAAATCATGCAAAATATCCCCAAAAGTCCAAAATCAACATCAATACCATAGTTTGTAATAATAATAAAATAGTCCCAAAAATACCAAAAATAAAGTTTAATAGTTTGTATGCAAAATATTTGAATTCTCCTTCGTAAGTCCAGCCCATGTCCAGACCTCGTGGGTTATCTGAAAAGTTAGGAAATTGAAGGGGTGAACTTTTAAAGCCCAGTGTGAATTCAACAAAAGAGAAAGTAGTAATCAAGTCATATATATCATAATTATAGCAACATCTATATTTTAATATAATTTCACATATAGCAAGGTGCATGAGAATGCCAATGCAACTTTTTCAAAAATCAGTGCAAGTTTTACAAAAATGTCCTACCCATCTCCACTACGCACCAATAAAGAGTTCCCAAGAACTCGTCCATCCAATAACACACCATGTTGTGGCCAAGCCACTCAATAGCGTTGTGGTCAAACCACTCGTTTGACCACACGAGATCTATAAATAGGCTTTTTTGTCACATGTAAAATACATCAATTACTTAGTTTAGAATTTTGTTTTTAAGTTCAGTTTAATTTTTCTTTCTTCTTAGGTTTTAGAGTTATTTTTAGTTGTTCTTTGTTCTATTTCAAGAGAGTTAATTTGTGGAAACAATGAAACTTGTGGATTCACTTTGTTCTTAATACAAATTAGGTGTTTTCTTAAACTTTATACTTCGATTCATTCTTCATGTTCTATCTTTATATCGTTTCTATATTGTTTATGAAAACTATGAGAAACTAATCCTTCTATAGGGGATTAACGAGTGGATGTATAATCTGTTAACTGTTTTGTAGGGTTACTTAATGGATCAACTATTTGGGAAAGGAAGCACTTAAAGCCCTAGGCCTGGCAACCCTAGGAAGTAATCAAGGTGGGAATTAACCCAAAATTGGTATGGCTTATCCATGAACACCTTCACCCCAAACCAGTCTGGACTGTGAAGTCAGAAGATAAGTAGTTCTTGTTGACTCATTATTTGAGTGGAAGATCGAAAGATCCTGCTGGGATAATGACTAGTTGATTGACGAGAAATCGAAGCGACAATTGATGGGAAATACCGAAACGAGCCAATTTCCCGTAATAAAATTTAATTTATCCTATTCTTTGTCTCTTGAATTTTATTTCTTTATGTTATTTTATTTTTTATAATAAAAATTCTTAAAAAATCTCTTTTATTTTACCATCGTACTATAACTAAATTTAAGTACTAATTAGAACTTTCAGTGTTTTGGTTAAAATTGATCTAGCACTTGCCTTCCTTGGGTACGATCCTTGGAGTACTTACCTACTCTGTTGTAACTATATTAAAACTGGACCCATATACTTGTGGATATCACCTCATATATCTACATCTTTTACTGCACTATTCACATTTTGGATGTTAGCATGTCCACAAGCGGTTAGACGGCTAATGGGGGTTTGACCATAATTTTTAATGCCAAAAATTCTAAAAAAATAAGTGGATAAGGGGAATTGAACCTAGGATCTCTATGCATTTAATTAAGCTCCTTACCATTGGCCACATACTTGCGTGTTGAATAAATTAATGAAATAATAAATAAAAATACATAGTATGACAGATGCCTTGAGTATCAAAATGATGATGACCTTGTTGTCTCTACGAGCTAAAGTAACTCTGACCAACAATGGAGAATTATTGGTCGAGTTGGTAGTGAAACCAACTCATCTCTCTCAGATTTTGGAAGAATAGAAGAAATATATCCATTACGAATGATTTAAACAAAAGATGCTCTCAAGCAAAGCAATACATTTAGTATTTGTAATGAGGGTGAACTCGGATTCAGAAATTGAGTGTTTGTCCCAGTAGGGAATGAATTGAGAAAGAAATTATTAAGAGAAGCTCACCAAGGGCCATTTTCACTTCACCCGAGTGGTATCAAGATGTATAGAGACTTAAAGGAATCTCATTGGTGGTATGGAATGAAGAAGGAGATCTTGAAATCCGTTTTCACATGCCTAACATGCCAAAGAGTGAAGTCGGAGCATTAAGTTCCATCAGGAAAACTTTATCCTATGAAAATGAGACAGAATCACCATGAAATTTGTATCTAGATTGCCCCCCAATCCCTCCAAGAAGAACTCAGTTTGGGTGGTGGTAGATAAGCATACAAAATCACGACACTTTTTACCTGTGAATACCATATATTCTTTAGAAAAGCTGGCTAAACTATATATTGCTGAAGTGGTGCATTTCCATGGTGTGCCATTATCCATTATGATTGATAGGGATCCAAGATTTACCTCCAGATTCTAGTAGCAACAACAATAATCATTGGAAACCAAGTTGAAATTTAGCATTGCGTTTCACCCTCAGACTGATGGCCAATTTGAAAGTGTAATTCAAGTTTTGGAAGATATGATGCATTGTTGTTTGATTAGTTTTGGGATAAATTGGCAAAGGTATGTTCCTCTGATTGAATTCACCTACAACAATAGCTACCACACCAGTTTAGAGTATTCTCCTTTCAAGGTCTTATATGGTAGAAGGTCTAGAACACCTACTTGTTGGACAGAGTTATGCACAAGAAAAATATGGGTCCAAACTTAGTGCGTGAAACTGAAGTAAAGGTTGCTATCATTCGCAACGACATGAAGGTTTCTCAGGATCGAAAAAAGTCCTATGCATATTTAAAGAGAAAGGAAATCTCTTTTGAGGTCGGAGACAAAGTGTTCTTAAAGGTATCCCCTTAGAAGAGGATTATACGATTTGGCCAAAAAGGAAAGCTAAGCCCAAGATTTGTGGGACCTTTTGAAATTCTGGAAAGATGTGGTTTGGTGGCATATAAATCTGGCTTGCCTTCTGAACTGTCAAAGATTTATAACATCTTTTACGTATCAATGTTGCGAAGGTATAGGTCCAACCCTTAGAATGTGGTACAAATGAAGAACTTGAAACTGAACAAACGTGTCTTATGAGGAAGAACCAGTCCATATTTTGGCGTAAAAAGTTAGAGAGATGAGGAATAAGAGAATTCCCTTAGAAAAGGTATTATGGAGAAATCACAACACTAAGGAAGCCGCTTGGGAAAGGGAGAGTGTAATGAAAGAAGAGTATCCAAAATTATTTTCTGGTATGAATTTCGGGGAAGAAATTTCCTAAGTGGAGAAGGGTTGTAACATCCCGCCCAACGAATTATAGTACTCGAGTATTGCTAATTGAAATAAGGTTCATAGTGAGACCCTGAGTAAGGAAATGGTTAGAAATTTATTAAGTAGTTAAGGTCTCCCAAAAAACCCTTGGGAGAAACCCTGATTAAGGCAAGCTCTGAGGCTTGGCGGACTTTTCGATAGAGTATATGCTGCCCCAGCAGATAGATGAAAAGAACGAGTCCTATTGTTAAACCCCTAGTCTGATAGGAACGATAAATATGTTGTTATCTTATTCTCTGATTAAACTATTTAGTTTGCCTAATGGGGATTAGTTAGGATTGGGCAAAGTTTCTAAAAATGAAAGGACATGCATTTCAGATGAGAGAGAAAACTATTAGTCATGGGTACCAGAGGAATGTTAGTGGAGGGAAATAAGCTTGACCACTAATTTTTCCTTTCGTGTGCACCCATATAAAGCCAACCTTAGCGTCCAAAACAAGTTCTATACTTTCTCTAGCAATTCACACTTCGTTTCAGCAATTCTCTTTGCCTTTTCAGGGAAAGCATTAAAGCCAAGGCATGTTTGAAGGATTAACGTTTGCTATAAGAAGCTAACTTCACCGTCATGAAACCTGGTAAATAACGATGTAACTCTAGTTGTTTTTGTGATTATTTACGGGATTCCAGTGTTTCATGCTTTAGGGACAGACTAAAGATTAAGGGAAGGAAAATTCCAGATTCTTGGTTTCCTGATTAAATGTTCTTTAAAGCTTGTTTAGTTTTTCTGAAAAATATGATATAATAAGTTTACTATTTATGTTATGGCTCAAGAAACTCCTGAAAGCTCTGAAGACAAGGGCAAGGTACCTACTATTTAGTCTCTGCTGCATCTTCTAGTGAGTTCCTTCATACCCATGTGTGTGTTGTACATGTCAGGTTCAAGGTAAGTTTACCTGTCTGGTGAAAATTCTGGCTTTGCATGTCTGTGTAAGAAATGAAAGTGCCTTACTTCGTGCTGAGTCATTACCCACTTTACTCTGAAAAAAAACCATATGGTTAGAACAAAAGAAATGAATTCATAGCGTTGCCTTCATTGGAAAGAGCATTGTACTGAAAGATTGCGATACAGGAATGATGTTATGTATCCTCTGGTAAGGCATGTGTCATACAAACTAGATTGGCAAAATGTAACAGCCTTAACCTGTCTTCGTCGTCGAATAGGATTATGGAGCATTACTGTACCAATCAGAATAATTCACTTAGAAACATATCAATGATGTCATTTAATATTAATTACTTAAAACTTATTACAAACATATAAAGCATACACATTTGATCTTAAATAGAGCCTTCGTGGCCCTAAGAACAGTTCGAGATAAATCTAGGACTAATTTAAAATAATGCAAAAAATTTGGGGAAAAATTAAAAATTTTGAAACAGGGGTAACACGGCCATGTGGCTAGGCCATGTGACATAGCCCAGACTATGTGGAATTTGAACAATGGGACACATGGTTGTGTCCCAACCCATGTCTTAAACTGTGTAACTTACTGACTTAGGTCACACAACCTTGTCGTAGGCCGTATAACTCTCTGACTTGTGACACATGGTCGTGTCCTAGGTTATGTCCTGGACTGTGTAACCCACTGACTTGATACACACGGTCATGTCTTAGGCTGTGTGATACCCACACATGAAATAATAAGTGACACACAGTCATGTAGCCAGGCCGTGTGTGTCACACGGTCCCCAGGCTGTGTGCTCCATAATTGGTCCCTAAAAATAAGCCATTTAAAGTCCTAAAACTTGCCAAACAATCTAATTCATTAGTGCATACATTCATAGATCTAAAAACACTTTAAACACATATAAACATAGTAATTCAATCAACTTATTTTTCCTAACCAATATGCCATTCAAAGGCACGCCATTTATACCAAAACAACTTCAATCAAAACAAAACTATATTGCCATATCTCAAGCACAAAACCTAGTCAATTTAGCTACCTAATGACATCAATTATAAACCATTCACCTTTCATAATAAACATACCATAAGGAACATATATTACAAATTAATTAAAAGTGACCAAAGGACATAAACTTTCCAAATCACTATAAGTCCAACAAACAAAATATATACTTTAAAGGCATAATCATACTAAGTTAATCATTAGCATATTTAAAAACTTCCATTATAAAAAGGCATATACATGCCATTTATAACCTTGGCCAAAATAACTCAAAAATTACCAATGTGGTTACTGGATAGTGTGATAGAACTCCGACAAGCTTCCAACTGAGCGAGCTTCCGACAACCTACAAAACAGAGTAAATAACTACTTAAGCAACTAGTGCTTAGTAAGCTCGTATAAATTAAAACATAATTTATCCTTATTAATCTCAATTTATATAATATGCATAACATCATTATCATGCTCATAAGCTAAATAAACTCCTATATACACCACCAAGCTCACAAGTTAGTAAGTTCATACATAATACACATAAGTTCAACCATATCATAAGTAAATTTCCATATACATACCATTCGTCACATACTTATTTAGCTCCCTTCAATTCATTTGCATTCATCAAATTAACCTTTCATTAGATTTTGAAAAATTATCCATTAACCTTCACTTGCCCGTTGAACCATCTAGAATTACATTGGATACTCGAGAATGCTCACACATAGTGTGCCTTTCTATATAATCATAACCTTTCCTTTTCAATAGTGCTCACATGAGTTGTAGGTTAGAATATTAGCTACATAATATTGCTCACACAAGCTGTGGAAAATCCACAACAAATGCAGGACCTTATCCATCGGTAGGACATTCAAGACCAACACCCGAAACATGAACTTCCTAATGACATGTCATTCGTATCCTAAGAATTCTTAAGGTTCAAACGTGATTATTTATCCGTCATTTATTCAAAACTTAAATAAATTTATATATTCAAGTCGATTTATAAATAATATAATATAACATATAATCAATCAAACTATCATTAATAAGATTATAATTCATACGAACTTACCTCGATAACTATAGTCACAAAAGTAGAGTTGGAGATTAATCCAAAGCTTTTGCCTTTCCTCTATTTAAGTCTGGTTGTGGTTAATCTTGATCATGCACAAGATAGAAGTATGACAGAATGCTCCAAGCCCTTTCTAATGGTGTTTTCGATTTCCAAATGAAAGAATAAGGAATATGATGTTTTGTTTTAGTTTATCTTGATCTTTTATTTATTAAATTACTAATTTGACCTTAAAAATCATTTAAACTACCATAAAACCTATCCATAAACATCCACTAACTTTAAATATGGTATATTTACCATATAAATCCATTGGTTCACCTTGTTAAAGCTATTTAATCCACTAAAATAATAGAACTCAAATTTTGCACCTTTTTAATTTAGTCCTTTTACCTAATTAACCATTAAAATTTAAAATTTCTTAACGAAAATTTAATACTACCTTAAATTAAACATATAGACATTAAATAGACATTAAAATATTTATTCACTTATTAGAATTGTAGTCCCAAAACTAGAGTTTTTGACACCACTAAAATTAGGCTGTTACACAAAATGTAACAACGAAAAAAGAACGAACAAATGATACAATCTCTGAACACGAACTAGGGCTTTTGGCTAGCACGAAATAGGTTGTCTACATGAATGCATGGGCTTAGTGTATGCGCCACAATGAGTCCTATTCTGTTAAATTCTGTGTATGTCCAGTATTCGCCAATAGGTGAGCTACATGAAGTCAACCTGTGGGGTATCTTCGCTAATGGGCAAACTGTATGTCCCACTGAGTTGTATTTTAGTTGTATTTTTGACATATGTACCATATGTACATGTCTACCATTGAGACTTTTAGTTGTATTTTTGAATTGAAATGTTGATGGGAAAGTTGTGAATGGTATTGAGTTGTTGATTTCCATGTGATTGGTATTGCAGTTATTGGAATTGCTAAAATTTTAAATTATTATATGAATTGGTTACGGGATGAAATCACCTTGTTGATATAGGGTTACTAGATTAGGCAAAATCCTCAAGTTGAATAACTTGTTATATAAATTCATAAAATTAGGTAAGTTGTATTAATAACTGCAAACTTACTAAGCATTTGTAATGCCTATAGATTATCAACTTGAGGAATGTGTTGGATGGATCATCGACACTATCATATCGTTGATTTAGTAATCTTCTAATCATTTTGTGGTATGTATATAGGTGATTCATTTTTGGTAAATCTTGAATGTGATTTATTTTCTGAATGATAATTTTGGATGAAACCTTGTTAAGTGCTTAATTTTGGAAAAGTTAATACTCATGTCTATATATCTGTTTGCTTGGTAACATGTGGTGACATGTTGAATGACTCTTAAATGGTGATTACGTATTAGGCTATGTAATGAATTTGGTAAGTAAATGATTATGAAAGAAATGAATGGAATGTCTGTGTTAAGCTTGAAATAAATTGGTAAGTTTTGGAGGATGTTTTGGTGGCTGATATTGAGTCATTTTTAAGTTGTTCTAAATGGTGAAAATATATATGCCATGTTAATTATGTTGAAGTGCCACTTGGGGCATACTGGAATGTTTTGAATGTGGCATTTTGGTTGATATATTAGTGTACTATATGCATGTTATAAGTAGGTTTAAATATGCTTTAACTTATGCTTGTTTGTGAAGAATGTTTAGCTTGGTATTGAGAATGAAAGGTCACTTTTTGTGCCACACGCTCATGTGACTTACACGGTTCCAGGACACGACATCAGGTTGTTACATAGGCTACCACATACTTGTGTGATGTATTTGAATTTATGTTTTCATAATTGCACATGGCCACAACCTGTTACACGGCCCGACGACAAGAATGTGTGACAATTTTTGAATAATTACATTTTTGGCCTACATGGCCTCAGTCTGTTGCACGGTCTACCCACATGGTTGTGTGTCCCATCTTCACACGGCCTCAGTTTTTCACATGGTCAAGGGAGATGGCCATCTGACCCGTGTTTACAAAATTTTCCCAAATTTTTTATTTATTTCAAATTGATCCCTGATTGATGCTGGGTTTATTTAAAGCTTTCATAAGCTCAATTTAAACCTGAATTTGGTTGTATTGCATGTTACACTTGATCATATGTGATAAGCTTATATTGGATTGAAATTTTGAACTATGAATTGCATGTAAATGTTCTATAATTATTTGTAGCATTCTATAACCCTAATCTTGCGACGGAGGCAGGTGAAGGGTGTTACATTGTATATGCTTACCTCGTTTGTTTTCCCTTTCCTTATAGATTGCCAACTTGCAAACACATCAAGAAGATCGTCTGAGGCTCGCACTATCCCGATATTGACTTATTAGTCTTTCTAGCATTTAAATCTCGATTTTATGGTATGTACATAGGTGTTATTATATGTGTTTACGTTTGTTGCATAGTTTGGTTTTCACTTGGATAATGTCTGAATTATGGTATATGTTGATGTGGAATGGTTTAAAAGTATGAAAGTGTAAATTAAGTTTGAATAAGTGATTTTGATATGTTTTAGTGCCTGTTGAGGCATATTGGTTAGCTGATTAGAAAATGCCAAATTGTGGAAAGATGATTTGAAATGGTGGTTTATAATGTTTTGACATGTATATTGAGCTTATAATGTGCCTTGATGAAAAATTTTAGGTTGGTAATACTTATATGAAAGTATAAGCTAGATGGTGGTGTACTAGTTGCTAGATGTAATAGTTTATATGGCATAGATTTAGTCATTTAGTGCATGAATAAAATATTAGTATGAATTGACTTGACTGATGGTACATTGGCATAGATTGAATTTGAAAATGATATGTGATTATATGATGTTATTGAACTGGTTAGTTGGTCAATTGAGGTTAGTTATAGGTTGATTGAACATGGTTGAAATATGGTGATTTGAGCATGTTTTGAATGAGTTTTATACATGTCTTATGAGTACTTAAGTCGCTTTTTGACAAAGCGTTGCATTGAGCATGAAAAGTACTTTAAAACTTATGATTTTAGTCATCTGGGTAAAAGTATTGATACAAGAGACCAAGGTATCGATACATTACCAAATTAACAGTGTTTTGAAAATGATAGAGTGCCAAAACGATACCCATACTGATTATAGTATCGATAAATAATATAAAAGTATGGGTATTTATTTCTTTGGTATCAATACCTAGTTCTAAAGTTTTAAAAATTTTCAGATTGATCCTTAATCATGCTTGAATCTATTAAACTATGTTTGTATGATCGATTTAGTTTCTGTTTTGTTCATAACTTCTATTATGCATGTATCTTGAACAACTTGATGATTTAAATTGAATTCAATGTCATTATTTGTGTGTGAATGTTTCGATAGTTGTAGTAGCATCCTGAAACTCGAGTCTGGTGATGGAACCAGCTGAGGATGTTACAGGGTGTGGGTTTTGTCAGAAAAAATTTGGTTTAAAAACGATTTTCTATCAAAGTGAAAAATTAAAAATTTGAAAACAGAGTCAGTTTGTGATATTTATAGCAATAAAAGTTTTCCAAAAAGTATCATTGCTTTGTGAGAGATAGGTCGTAGACGTTCCCGAATTTCAACCTGTAACACCCCAAACTCAGTCGTGTTCGTTCGACCTGAATTTGGCGAGCTGCATTAGCCATCGAAGTGACTCTTCGTTTATTCTAAACCTAACCTCCAACGCACCACGTATATCAACATATAATGTGCTAAGTTATAACACAACAGCGAAATAAAATTATACACAAAATGTAAAACATGCGAGCTTATCTAACAAAGAGAGAAAAAGGTTCACATAACAAAGTAACACATGACTTCGTAGAACAACGTAAAGCATGAGTTCGCACAAAAGCACGGGTTCGCATCATATCAGTGGTTCGCATACAATATAATTAACTCATACAGGGTTTGTAACACCCCTAACCCATCTCCGTCATCAGATTAGTGTTACGAAGCATTACCCTTAACCCATGTAACTCACAGAGTAGGGTCACACAACTGTGTCACATGCTTGTATGAAGCCGTGTAACTCTCTGAGTTGCCCCACATGCCCATGTGCCAGGCCGTGTAACTCACTAACTAGAACTCTAAGAAATTCTTAGATGACACACGGCCATGTGACAACCCGTGTCCCAGGCCGTTGTGTGCCCAAAATTTACCTAAAATCAAGCCATTTCACAAGCAATTAACACCTAACCAATCCAACCATTTGAGCATACATCTAAGGGACTTAAACAACACTCAAAACTACATAAACATGCCATTTTAGACACCCTAAATCAACTAACCAATGTGCCATTTAAAGACACCACAATTATCTCAAAACATCAACTATCAAAACATGTCAATATTGCCTCATTTCATGCATGATAACCTAGTTCAAATATGTACCAAAACTTACCACAAATAATCATTTTCAAACCATTCTAATTACACCAAGAAGAACCTTATCTCCAAGCATATTAAACTAACCAAGTGACATAATTTGGAAAGTAACAAAATGTACCAAACCAACATATTTATCTATATATACATGCCACTACCCTATAAGATACAAAAACTACTAACTTAGATGGATAGTGTAAGCCGATTGAATGATCCTTCCAAACTATCAGCAACGTTTATCTACAAATCAATCCATAAGAAGCAATAAGCTTACAAAGCTACATAGTATAACATTTAATCTAAATACAATTAAATACAATTCATATACTTTTTGATTCAGAGTTACTGGAGTATAAACAGGGGCACAAAAGTGCATTCAGGATACCGAAGTACAAACAGCGGCACACATGTGCATTCAAGGGCACCGAAGTACAAATAGGGGCACATATGTGCATTCAAGGGTACCGAAGTACAAACAGGGGCATGTGTGTGCATTCAAGGGTACCGAAGTACAAACAGGGGCACATATGTGCATTCATACAATAATTTTCTATAAAAATATTAATTAAAGAATCATAATATAAGAACACAAGTAGAAATTCATTTACATATTGAAATACCATGAACTTACCTACGACTTAATTCTGATAAACACACAAAGACTATTATGCTATTTTCCCTTTTTCTCAGTTATTGTATTTTTGATTCAAATCTTGATCTATATAATAATTAAACACAATATATTAATCACATACACATTTCACATTACATTCAATGCATATGACCCTTAACTTTTCATTAATTACACTTTTCCTCTAAGCTTTTACAACTTTTGTAATCTAATCCTCTAACCCAAAAATCATCAAATTGACCATTTTCTAAGAATAAAATTACAACTGATTATTCTAGGCCCTTTAATAGTCCCTATTACACATCAAATTCACCATCAAACCTTGAAAATTTGACATTTTAACAATTTAATCCTTAAATCAAAATCTAAGAAAAATCACTTCACAAAATAACCAAACATCACAATCAAAGCTTCAAATATATAATTATCATCACAAACAACTAAGATTCATCAATGGTAACTTCCAAAATTTTAACAGATTCAAAAATAAAGGTACGAGATAGTTGGACATAATTGTAATGATCTCAAAAACATAAAAATGACAAGAAAACGGGTCAATTTCCATACCATTCAAGGCAAAGAGATGACCCAAGGTCTCTTAGGTCTCCAATGGTGTTTTTTCGCACAAAGGTGAAGAAATGAAGAAGAAAATATCAACTTTCAAATTTATTGTTACTAAATTTTACTTTATTTTCAATTTTGCCATTAATTAAACATTATTATTTTTTATCATTTTTCATTCTTAATGGCGTCTAAACTTAATGAATAGGGATAATTGATACATAGGTCCTTCCTCATTTAGTGATTAAACTATTTAATTACTTAAATGCAATAAAAACTAAAATTTGCACCTTATAGAATTTAGTCCTTTTCTTTAATTAGCTATCTAAACGATAAAATTTCTTAAATAAAAATTAATACGACTCTAATGGCCACATAAATATTATATAAACAACATTTACAAGTTGACATGATAGAAATTTGTGGTCCCAAAGGCACTATTTAGTCACCGCTGAAAAATGGGCTATTATAGGGTGCTCATATTATATAAGGTTTGCTAAATAATAGAGTTATCACAACTAAGGGTTTGCATGCATAATAGGGTTGCAAACATACAAGGATTGCTGTAGAACAAACTCATATTGCAAACATACAAGGGTCGCCGTAGAACAAACTCATATGACGATAAAAGGCTTACTTTAGCAAAATTAAAAGAATACAATATGGAGCACATGTGAGGAGAAATAAGAAAACATAAAACTTTGTTTATACTAAAGAGAAGAACTTAAAAACATGGGTTAAATTCAAGATTTCACAAAATAAAACAAATCGAACTCAAGAAAAATTGTTCCAATAATAGTAGCAACTAAAATAAGACTAAGCGCACACAATTAATTATATTGCCTTTCTCTCAAGTTCGCTGCTATCTGTAACCCCCCTAAACACGGCCTAGACATTATGGCCGAATCTCGAAAGCCACATTAAAACCATTGATAAACATTTACTTGTTGAAAGTAGCTAGGTTTCAATTGTTTGTACAAAAACTCTAAAATTTAAATATTGAGTAATTAGTTTTTGAAAAACATTTATTAAAACTCGAATATTTTAAAAATTTAATTATTATATCGAATCGTCTTGAATCATTTTAGCAAGAATTTACAACATTTTAATTATTTTTGAAAAATGATTTTGGTAAAAATATTTCACAACGGACTTTTAAAAATACTTAGAAACTCATAATTTATAAGTTTCTTTAAAATAAAATAAAAAACCTAAATAATTTAACAGATCAATAATTTCAAAATATTTGTAAGTTCATCAAACATGCATGCACAACAATATCAAATTAAAAGAAATAACCCAATAAAAAGTACAATGTCCAAAGTCCAAAATAATATCCCAAATAGTTTGTAAACCATTTATAAAAATCCCATTCGAGAAGATCCTCCGAAAACCGAATCCAAGCCCTAAGTTCGTGAATCACTTGAATGATTATGAAACCTAAGGGGTGAGCTTTTAAAGCCTAGTATGAGTCTTATAACAAGTTAAATAACAGTAAGCACATACTTACCATACAACATAATCAATTTTATGCACGACCACAGTAGTGCAATTTTTTTAAAACAATTATGCAAATTTTTATAAAACATCCTACCCATCACGCTACACTCCAAAAAGAGTTCCCCAGAACTCATCAGTCCAAACACTCCAATATATATGTGGACGCAGCCACCAATAATCGCAGACAAGCTGCTATGTTGGTTGTACATAAACCACCAAATTTGCAGACAAGTTGCCATGTAGGTTGTGGATAAACCACCAATTTTGCGGACAAGTTGCCATGTAGGTTGTGGATAAACCAACAATTCTTCCTCCTTATAATGTCCCACCCCATGCATGTGATATGACCACAACAAACATATATATATATTTCTATTTCAAGATATCACTTATCACATTGGGCATGTTAAGACATGCAAATAGAATTTCTGAATATATAATATCATGTAGGGCATGTTTAACATGCGATTAACATATTGTTTCAAGATATCAAAATATCACAATTTTTTTATGTAAAATCAATTATGCCATAATATCACATAACATGAGAATGAGAATAACATACCTTTCAAACAATGAAAATCATAACCACACAACAAACTTTTCGTAAGCTAGTTGGTTTGGGTCACTTGTATAATCCGTTTTAACAGATTTAGTCTTTTATTTTGAATACTTAAATATTAGCATAAAAAATAAATTAAAGAATAATATTTTATTTAGGCATTATTAATGATATATATAGCTTGTATGACCCGATAATAACGATTCTGTTTCCTGACTCTGAAAGAGGAGATTAACCATTGAATCCTTAGTTAAAACATTAATACTATGTTAGTATATTGATATTTTTAATAATATTTTCAAATAAATGATTAAGTTGAATCACTTACTTAATCAATGGTTCCAATGATGAACACCTCTAAAGGATGGAGTATGGATTCGGGGTTTCAAATAAACACTTCAGGCGCGAACAAGAAATACCCTTGGTAGAATATTTCATAAACAAGAATAAAGAAAGAAATAATCTAATTGGAAGATTTACCAATACTTATGTAATCTCGTGGGTAAGGAGGCTCAACGATTCTTGCGGTGTTTCGATTAAAGAGGAGGATTCTCAATTAATAAATAAAATAATAAAATAAATAAATGATGGATGAGAAAATATTAATAATAAAACCTATCAAGAAAATCGAGATATAAAGTTTGAATAATAAAAAAAGGTTGATTACAAAAGAGAGGAGGAGAAAAGAAAGAAAACGGTGAAAATGGTGATGGTCGATGGTGGCGACACGACGGCGGTGTGGTAGCAGTGATAAAAGTAGAGGTTCGACGATAGAGATGTGCTAGTGAGGTGGTGGTGTGATTGGCTAAGAGTGGGGGATATAAAGAATGATTTAAGGAAGAAGACTTTGTTTCAGAGGTGAAATGGAAGAAAATATGAAGAGAAATGGGAGGAGAAAGGAAGAGGGGCGGCTAAAGAATTGATGGGACAATGAAAAAGAAAATATTAATGATGAGAATGAAACTTGCCTAGGTGCATTGGAAGACACTCTATGGTAAGGGAGACAAAATGGTAAGTTGGGGGAACAAAGGCATGAAAAAGGGATCATGGGAGTGAAAATAGGGCTTAATGAAAGAATGTTGACTCACACACAAGGAAATAAATCTTCCCTTGCATGGTAACAAAGGTGGACGTCAAGGAAGGTTTTTCCCATGCAAAAGTTGCCAAAAAAAGGAAATAAAAACATGGAGAATATTGAGACTAGAACCTATGACCCTTAGAAAATTACTTAAGCTATTAAGCATTAGACTACCTCACTTGTTTGTTCACAATCCTATAATAGTCATTTTAAAAACATGGTCTGACCTTTGCAAAGGTTTGAAACAAATTTTCACCAAATAGAAATTCACGAGAGGGAAGGGATTCAAACTCAAATCATCAAGGACAACTCCACCACTACTGGTCATCTGAAAAAAAAATTTGGGCGTGACCCCTCTCGGTTCATTAACCCAATTTCTACTAACCCAAATTTTTTGGATGTGACAACTCTCCCCTTCTTAAAAAGAATTTCATCCTTCAAATTCCTATTGTCTAGCCAATTCACTTATCCATAAAATTCATAACTTTTCTTTTTAAACTAACCATCACGCTTTTGCTGTGCAACTCTGATTCCAATGTAGTTCAAATACATCACCTTAAATCTCTAATGGATATCCTATTTACTTACACGGGTTGTCTTAAAGGACTATCTATAGAAATATCACTAACGATTTCCTCATTCCCAAATTCTCAATCAGTGAAAGGCACAATTAGAGTGGATCGTAAAAATACCTTCATTGATGCCAAATGTGTCTCGATACTCTCGACGGCTAGCTACATATACTATTCTATAGTTCTAATTCTGATTCAAAGCTTGCATTTAAATAGGATGACGTCATGGATAATCCGTAACAAAGTGCTCCGCGGACCCACTTCTTAGGCATGTTCCTCACTTTTCCAACACTCGTTTGAATGTCGCTTATTACAATACTTACAAACAAAAATTTCTCGTAGATACAATAGAACCTCCAGTTTTAGCTTTTACAACATTCTGTAGTGGTTTGACCTCTCTGGCCCGCTTCAAATGTCATGAATTTGGGCTCGTATAACTAGACTTCCTCTTATTCCGTACTTTATTCTTGTCCTTTCTCTTGGTTCCAAACACTTACTCCCTTTTAATATCTTGTTCTTCTCAATCGTAGTCTCGAAAACCCTTTCTAAAATCCCCAACATTACTTGGGACACTGCATCATCCCTAGTCTCGTGATTTTTGCCATTAGTGGTAGATGCATTAACGATACCATTTCTCGCAAGGTCTGTCACAAGTTCTTGAAAAAACTAACAAATAATCTTGAGTTACTCAACATTGTGCTCCTTGAAATCACATACCACGAGTTCAAATACTTAGGGTTTTCATAACACATATCGATAAATTTTATGAGATTTATCTAACAATTTTTAGAAACAAGTTTTATGTTATCACTTAAGTGTTTTCAATCAGAGTTTCACTATTTAAAAGTATATCATCTTATAATATAAGGTTCCATAATCTGAAGTTTCAAGTATAGAGAGTACTTATCTCGGATCCGCTTTGGGAGTCTCAGATTTTCAAAAATTTAAAATTTAAATTTAATAGCAAAATATATTTTTTTTAAAATACTCTTTAAAATATTCATGCAGACCCGTTTGAAATCCACAGTTCGAGTTTTGAACTCGGTTCTGTTACCACTAAATATAACCTCCAAACTCGAACTAGACGTTATGGTCGAATCTCGGAAGCCACATTAAAAACATTGATAAACATTTATGTGTTGAAAGTAGCTAGGTTTCAATTATTTTACAAAAGCTTTAAAATTTAAATATTGAGTAATTAGTTTTTGAAAACATTTATTAAAACTCGAATATTTGAAAAGTTTAATTATTATATTGAGATATCGTCTTAAATCATTAAACCAAGAATTTGAAATATTTTAATTATTTTTGAAAAATGATTTTGGTAAAAATCTTTTCGCAATGTAATTTTGAAAATACTTAGAAAATCATAATCTACAAGTTTATTTAAAATCAAATAAAAATCATAAATGATTTAATTGATCAATAATTTCAAAATATTTGTAAGTTGATCAAACATGCATGCATGACAATATAAAATTAAAAGAAAAAACCCAATAAAAAGTCCAATGTCCAAAGTCCAAAATAACGTCCCAAATAGTTTATAAAACATTTATTAAAATCCCATCCGAGAAGGTCCTCCGAATGCCGAATCTAAGCCCTAAGTTCGTGCATCACCTGAAAAGTTATGAAACTAAAATGGTGAGCTTTTAAAGCCCAGTGTGAGTCTTTTAACAAGTTAAATAACAATAAGCACATAATTATCATACAACATAATCAATTTTATGCACATGATCACAGCAATGCAATTTTTACAAAATAATTATGCAAATTTTTATGTAACATCCTACCCATAATCGTAACACTCCAAAAAGGGTTCCTCATAACTCATCAATCCAAACACTCCATTATTTATGTAGATGAAGCCACCAATAATCGCAAACAAGCAGCCTTGTAGGTTGTGGACAAACCACCAAATGCACAGACAAGCTACCATGTAGGTTGTGAATAAACCACAAATTTTGCAGACAAGCTGCCATGTAAGTTGTGGGTAAACCACCAAATTCGCAGACAAGCTACCCTGTAGGTTGTGGATAAACCACCAACTCTTCCTCCTTATAATGTCCCACCCCATGCATGTGATATGGCCACAACAAACATTTATATATTTTATTTCAAGATATCTTATCACATTGGGCATGTTAAAACACACAAATAGAATTTCTGAATATATAATATCATGTAGGGCATGTTTAACATGTGATTCACATATTGTTTCAAGATATCAAAATATCACAATTTATTTGTTTATGTAAAATCAATTATGCCATAATATCACATAACATGAGAATGAGAATAACATACCTTTCAAATAGTGAAAATCATAACCACACTTTAAACTTTTCGTAAGCTAGTTGGTTTGGGTCACTTGTATAATCCATTTTGACAGATTTAGTCTCCCATTTTTTATAAATTAAAGTATTCGCATAAAACACAAATCAAATAACGATTCTGTTTCCTGACTCAAAAAGAGGAGATCAACCCTTGAATCTTAGGTTAAAACATTAATACCATGTTAGTATATTAAAATTTTTAATAATATTTTCAAATAAATGATTAAGTTGAATCACCTACTTAATCAATGGTTCCAATGATGAACACCTCTAAAGGATGGTGTATGGATTCGGGGTCTCAAATGAACACTTCAAGCGTGAACAATAAATACCCTTGTTAGAATATTTCATAAATGAGAATAAAGAAAGAAATAATCTAATCAAAGGATTTACCAACACTTATGTAATCTCGAGGGTAAGAAGGCTCAACAGTTCTTGTGGTGATTCGATTAAAGAGGAGGATTCTCAATTAATAAATAAAATAATAAAAGAAAAAAAGATGGATTAGAAAAGATTAACAAGCAAACCTTTCAAGAAAATTGAGAAATGAAGTTTGAATAATAAAAAGGTTGATTACGAAAGAGAGGAGGAGAAAAGAAAGAAAATGATAAAAAATAGTGGTGGTCGATGGCTTTGGCACAACGATAGTGCAGCGGCAGTTGTGACGCTAGAGGTCCGACGATGGAGATGTAATGGTGAGGTAGTGGTGCGATGCTAAGAATAGAGGAGATGTGAAGAATTAAGGGAAAAGGCTTTGTTAGGAGGTGAAATGGAAGAAAATTGGGAGTAGAAAGGAAAAGGGGCGGCCAAAGAATGGATGGGAGAATAAAAATGAAAAAAAGAACGATGATAATGAAATTTGTCTAGGTGCATTGGACGACACTCTATGGTAAGGGAGACAAAATGGTAAGTTGGGGGAACAAAGGCATGGAAAAGGGATCATATGAGTGAAAATGTGGCTTAATAAAGGAAGGTTAACTCACACATAAGGAAAGAAATCTTCCCTTGCATGGAAACAAAAGTGGATGGCAAGGAGGGTTTTTCCCATGCAAAAGTTTCAAAAAATAAGAAAAAAAAAGAGAATGTTGAGACTTAAACCTCAGACCCTTAGGAAAATATTTAAGCTCATAACTATTACACTAACCCACTTGCTTGTTCACACTCCTACAATAATTATTTAAAAAAATATGGTATGACCTTTACCAAGGTTTGAAGCAACTTTGCACCAAATAGAAATTAATGAGAGGGAAGGGATTCGAACTCGAATCATCAAGGACAACTCCACCACTACTCAATTATTATAGTTGATACTTATATATTGACAAAAGTGCCAAGGTCATCTTAAAAAAAATTCAGGGATGACTACTCTTGGTTCATTAACCCAAATTTTACCAACCCAGTGTTTTGGATGTCATAGTATCTATTTAGGAATTAACATCGCCCAAGTCATTTACCTCGCTATTGCCACCCACGACCTACTTACATATGAAGTAAGAGAGAAGTGGGTGAGTTTATTGAAAACTAAGTAAATATTCAGAAAAACATCAGAGTATGCTTAAAATACGGAGCTTCAAAATAGAGGGGAACTTAGTTTGGAATTCGTTTCGAGTGTTGGCTTTTTTGTGAAGATGCAAGACCCAGTTCGCAGATCCTGCTCGTCAGAAAACATACAAGTTTGTAAAATAGTTTCAAATGTGCTTGTAACAGATCATTTTTAGTGAAATTGAAATAGTTTCAAATGTGCTTGTAACTCCATGGAAACTTGCTAGGTATTCGTCTAGGCTTCTTCACATGAACGGTATGGTTTTTGATATCGTTTTTAATGATTTTAATGTTTTCGGGATCATTTTAGCATAATCTAACTAGCTAAGGGATTAATTTGCAAAATTTTTAAAGATTTAGGGTTTTGCCATGAATATATTTATATGGTTTTTGAAGTTTAACGAAAGATTACGAGTCCTTGTTGTTAAATAAACAAGTTTTTAAAGGGATTTTGATGAAATTGTCATTTAGAGATTTATTTGTAAAAGTAGTAAAATACCATGGTAAATTTATGAAATGATAATTTTATGGATTGATAGAAGTCCTTAGTGAATTGGCTAGCATGAAATGAGGATAAAACTACTTAAATCTCATTTTACGAGCTTAAAGACTAAATTATAAAAAGTTAAATATTAGGGGCAAAGTGTAATTTTAAAAGTATGAATTTTGGACTAAATTGTATAGTATGAGTATTAAATAAATTGAATTTGCTTATTTAGATAAAATAAACCTCGTATGGATCTAGATCAAGGAAAAGTTAAAGACTTAGATTAGTTGATCTCGATTTTACGTCTTTGTCATTGAGGTAAGTTCGTATGTTTAAATAATGTTTTAATGTTATTTTCATCCATATGTCATTCTGCTATTTATCATTGAAATAAATAGTGGAAATCCAAAAATGTTACGATGATTATCAAGCCTCGTTTGAACCTTAGGAGTATATAGGATACAAATGACATATCATTAGGGTTATCATATTTTGAGTGGTGGTCATGAATGTCATATCGATGGCTGAAGTCCAACATTTGTTGCGGATACTCAATAGCTTGTGTGAGCACCATCGCGTAGCTTACATTCTGACTATCAGCTTGTGTGAGCAGACCCACTTCACGGCTTGTATGAGCAATGATGTAAAGGAAAAGGAAAGGTTATATGTTTAGCACACTTTGTGTGAGCTTTCCCGCGTATCCAATGTTATTCTAAATGGTTCAACGAACATGAAAAAGAAAGGAACAATAAGTATTCAAATGATTTATGTCATGAATCTATGAAAAAGACTAAAAAGGTATGTTCAATGAAAGTATGTCTATATTTATGAAATTGACGATTTCAATTGGTATTGTTCATGTATAACGAATTGTTTCATGTTAATTCAAGTGAATTATGAGTTAATGCACTAACATGTGTTGTTGATGATACTTAGGCTTGTGCCAAGCTTATGGTTGGGCTGTATCATGTTTAGTTTTAAAGTTGTGCATTGAAATGGTAAGTTATGTTCATATTTTATGAACTTACTAAGCATTATATACTTATGTAGTTTTCTTTCCTATGCTTTATAGATAATCGGAAGCTCGATTGGTTGAAAGTTCATCGGAGATCTATCACACTATCCAACGAATATATTGGTAGTTTTGATGTCTTGACCAAGGTTATAATGGGATGTATAGGTGGACTTGTGTTTAATTGATCTAGTTGATAAATTTGGCATATATATGTTATTATGGTTGAAGTACTTATGCTAGTTTTGATACCTTGATGGTAGGTGTCATTATAGCTAAGTTATAATGCATGATTTAATCGCCAATATGGTATATGTTGGAATAGTTTTGATGTGGTCAAAATAGAGTAGGTTTTTGAAATGGTATTGATTTGATGTGTATGCATTTAGGTAAGATATGGTTGAATGCATTTGAGGTGCCTTCTTGGCATATTTTTTTTATGGTTGTTTCATCCATGAATTGGTATGTTTTGATTCATTGAAGTTTGGTACAAAATGATTGTAGGTATATGTTTGAAATGGGTGATGGAAATGGCTTGATTTTGGCTAATTTCATTGCCACATGGCCTAAGACACAGGCGCGTGTCTCAGCCGTGTGTCCCCTGTAGGTTTCAAAGGTTACAAGTCAAGCAGTTATATGTCCTAGCAAATAGCCTGGCACACAGGCATGTGAGACCATTTCGAGAGTTACACGGCCTGGCACACGGGCGTGTGGAGTGGCCATGTGACCCAACTCAGAGAGTTACACGGGCACAGACACAAGTTGGGACACGGTCGTGTGTCCCTATTTCATTGTTACACGGCCTTAGACACGGGCGTGTATGTCAATCGTGTGAGTTACATGGCTTGGCCGCACGATCGTGTGACCCCTGTAGTTCAATTTTTCTAACTTCTTCTTAAATGTTCCAAATGTTTCTAATTTAGTCCTGAATCATTTCTAAGGTGTTTCTAAGGCCTCTAAGGTGTTTCTAAGTCCTCAAAGGCTCGAATAATGGACGATATGAATGTGTTTGTATGTTTTATATCATGTTTATGTTGAGGGTTTGAAATGTATGCCTTAAAGTTATGTTTTTACGGTAATGCTTCATAACCTTAGTCTGACGACTAATACGGGTTAAGGTGTTACATTTAGTAGTATCAGAGCTACGATTTAGTCAGTTATCAGATTGAACGTAGCACGTACAAGTCTAGAAATACATGTCATTATATAACTTGGGATAGTGTGATAACTCCTTACTCAATTTGAATTATGTTTTCATATAGATATCATGTCATCCAACCGAACCAATTTTGATGAGGCTAAAAGTAACGCGCAAGCCTCCGTTCACAGAGTAGTGTCAATTGGTAGTAGGCTCGTATCTGAAGGTCGGGGGGAAAGGCTAAGGAAGCCTTCTTCCATATGATGAATGAGTTATTTACCGAGTTCGTACGAATGAACCCTATGGCTCAACAACCTCCACCTCCGTATGTTTCCCAACCGATTCCTATAATTCCATAGGGTTTGGAACTAGTACGAGTGAGCAAGCCTCTAGTTGATAAAATTTGTAAGTATGGTGCTGAAGAGTTTAGAGGTACATCTGAAGATGATTCAGACAGTGATGAATTCTGGTTGGAAAATACGATCAGAGTTTTTGATGAATTATCATGTACTCCGATCGAATGTGTTAAATATGTTGTTTCCTTATTGAATGATTCCATTTATCAGTGGTAGAACACCTTGATTTCAATTGTGTCAAGAGAACGGGTAGACTGGGAATTCTTTCAAACCGAGTTTCGAAAGAAATATGTAAGCTACATATTTCTTGATAAGAAACATAAAGAGTTTCTGGAGTTGAAATAGGGCCAGACGATAGTATCTGAATACGAGAGATAATTTTTTTGACTCAGCAAATATTCCCGAGAATGTGTACTGACAGAGGTTTCTATGTGTACATAGTTTGAAGACAGGTTGAATGAAGACTTCAAGCTGTTAGTCAAGATTCTCGAATTGAAAAAAATTGTTTTTTTAGTTGATAGGGCATACAAAGTTGAAGAATTGAGTAAAGCAAAGAGAAAAGCTGATTATGAGGCTCATGATTCAGGAAAGAGATTAGCGGGGAAGTCATATCACTCACCATCGAAGAATTTGAAAGAATATCACGAGCATTCGTCAACTTCAGTGGGTTATTCTGGTAAAGATAGATGAAAATAACATGCGAGTTCAAAACTTCAAGCTACGTCTATAGCGAGCGTGGGCAGTGTTAAAAGCAACATGCCCGGATGTCAGCAATGTGGTCGATGACACTTAAGTGATTACAAATTGAAAGATGGGGCATGTTTTAAATGTGGTTTGTATGAACATTTTATAAGAGATTGCCCAGAGAGGTCCGACAAAGAAAAGGTTCTGACTACTTGACCGAGTAACACTGTTGCGAGAGGTAGACCGCCACAGAACATTGAAAATGTGGGCAATAGTCGTAGTGGGACAAATGACTCTACTGTAAGATCAGATGCACTAGTGCCAACTAGAGCTTATGCGATCTGTGCTCGAGAGGAAGCTTCAGCGCTAGATGTTATCACTAGTACATTTTCTGTCTTTGATACTGATGTTACTGCTTTGATTGACCTGGGGTGAACACATTCATATGTATGCATGACTTTAGTGTTAGATAAGAAATTACCTTTTGAGTATACTGAGTTTGTGATTAAAGAAACGAACCCTCTAGGTCTGTATGTATTAGTTGAAAAAGTCTGTAAAAACTATCCTTTAATGGTTCGGGGTTGCAACTTTTCGGCAGATTTGATGTTACTATCCTTTGATGAGTTTGACGTGATTCTAGGTATGGATTGGTTAACTCTGCATGATGCGATTGTGGATTGTAGATGAAAGAATATTGAGTTGTATTGTTAGAATGATGAAAAGCTTCAAATTGAGTCTGATAGACTGGATAACATATCTAATGTCATATCGGCTATGTCAGCATAAAAACATGTTAGAAAAGGCTATGAAGCATATCTCACTTACATATTTGATTCTAGAGTTTCTGAGTTGAAGCTAGAATCGATTCCAGTGGTATATGAGTACACAGATATGTTTCTAGAGGAATTACCTGGGTTACCACTGTCAGAGAAGTTGAGTTTGCTATTGAGTTAATGCAGGGAACATCTCTGATATCGATAGCTCCTTATAGAATGGCATCTACAGACATGAAAGAGTTGAAAGCATAGTTATAAGAGTTGACAGATAGGGGTTTTGCTCAGCACATTTTTTCTCCTTGAGGTGCTCCGGTGTTATTTGTTATCAAAAAGGACGGATCCATGCGATTATGTATTGATTATCGACAGCTCAATAAAGTAACGATCAATAACAAGTATCCATTGCCACGTATTGACAATCTATTTGATCAGTTGAAAGGTGCGACCATATTCTCAAAGACTGATCTTTATTCTGGTTGTTATCAATTGCAAGTTAATGACTCAGATGTGCCGAAAACTGCATTCAGAATTGAGTACAGACATTATGAATTTCTTGTGATGCCATTTGGTTTGACTAGTGCACCTGCAGTATTTATGGACTTGATGACATTATGAATTTTTTTGCAAAATTTGTACAAAAAATAATTGTTCGCTAAGTTTAGAAAATGTGAGTTATAGCTTCGGGAAGTCAGATTTTTGGGACATGTTGTATCAGCCAACGGTATTAAAGTTGATCCAAGCAAAATTTCAGTTGTGGTAGATTGGAAGCCTCCAAGAAATGTATCTGAGGTCAGAATTTTTCTAGGTATAGCCAGATATTATAAAAGATTCGTAAAGGGATTCTCGATGATTGCTACGTTGTTGACGAGATTGTTACAAAAAGATGTTAAGTTTGAATGGTCAAAGAAATGTCAGCAAAGCTTCAATTAGTTGAAAGCATTGTTAACCGAGGCACATATATTATTTCAGCCAAAGTTCGGTAAAGAATTTGTTATTTATAGTGATGCTTCATTGAATGGTTTGGGCTATGTTCTGATGCAAGAAGGTAAAGTGATAGCGTATGCTTCTAGACATTTAAAACTGCACGACAAGAATTATGCGACACATGATTTAGAAATTGCAGCTTTTGTGTTTGATTTGAGGATTTGGCACCATTTGTACGGAGAAAAATGTCATATGTTCACGGATCATAAAAGTCTGAAGTATTTGATGTCACAGAAAGATCTGAATTTGAGACAGTGCAGATGGCTCGAGTTATTGAAAGACTATGACTTGATTAGTGATTATCATCCGGGAAAAGCTAATGTTGCTGCTGATGCTTTGAGTAGAAAGTCTCTATTTGCTTTGTGAGCTTTGAACACGCGGTTGATGTTTATTGATGATAGTTTGATTTTAACTAAATTCAAATCTAGACCGGTGTTTTTGCAATAGATTTGCAAAGATCAGAAATGAGATGATGTGCTGGTAGCGAAACGAAATCAGATTGAGATGACTCCTGATACAAATTTCCATGTTGGTTCTGACGACAGTTTGTACTTTAAAGGCAAAATTTCTGTTCCATGAGGTTTTGATCTTTTTCAGAAAATCTTATAGGAAGCTCACAGTAGTAGCTTGTCTATTCACCCTGGTAGCAATAAAATGTATAGTGATTTGAAACAGTTATACTATTGACCATGTATGAAACGAGAGATTTTTGAGTTTGTATCAAGATGTTTAGTTTGTCAGCAAGCTCAAGCAGAACATCAGGTACCTTCTGGTTTGTTACAATCTATGATGATTCCAAAGCGGAAATGGGAACGTGTTTCGATGGATTTCGTATCGGGATTGCCTCTTTCTCTGAGAAAAAAAAATGTTTGGGTCATTGTTGATCATTTGACGAAGTTCTTGCATTTCATTCTAGTGCGTAAAAAATTTTCACTCGAGGGATTAGCAGATTTGTATGTGACTGAGATCATTAGATTGCATGGTGTGCAGTTTCTATTATTTTTTTATAGAGATTTGCTATTTACGCCTCGATTCTAGAGAAAGTTACATGAGCTTTAGGTACTCGATTGCATTTTAGTACCGCATTTCATCCTCAGACCGACGGTCAATCTAAGCAAGTGATCCAAATACTTCGATGTTGTATTTTAGAATTCAAAGGTAACTGGGAGAGATTTCTGTCGTTGGTTGAATTTACTTACAACAATAGTTATAAGTCGAGCATTAAGATGGTACCGTATGAAGCTTTGTCTGGTTGAAAGTGTCAAACTCCATTTTATTGTACTGAGCTTAGTGAGAAAAAGGTATTCGGGGTTGGTTTGATACGAGAAACTGAAGAAAAGGTTAAACTGATACGAGGTAGTTTGAAAGCAGGTTTAGATAGGTAGAAATCCTATGTGGATTTGAAGAGAAAAGACATCAAATTTCAAGTCGGGGACAAAGTGTTTTTGAAAGTATAGTCCTAGAAGAAAGTTATTCATTTTGGTCGGAAAGGAAAGCTTAGTCTGAGGTTTATCAGGCCGTATGAGATCCTTGAGAGAATCGGGCCAGTAGCTTACAAATTAGCTTTATCGTCAGAGTTAGAAAAGATTCACCATGTATTCCATGTATTGATGTTACGATGGTATCGATCAGATCTTTCACACGTTATTTCACTAGTTGATGTTGAGATTCAACCAAATATGACGTACACTGAAGAACCGGTCAAAATTCTAGCTCAAGAGGTTAAAGAATTAATAAATAAAAGTATAGCTTTAGTGACAATTCTTTGGAAACATCATGGTGTAGAAGAGGCTACTTGGGAACCGGAAGAAACTATGAAAGTGCAATACCCAAACCAATTTTCTGGTAAGATTTTTGAGGATAAAAACTCCTTTAGGGGGAGAGTTGAAACAACCCGTTTTTAGTGAAATCGAAACTGTGCTTTCAAGACAAAAAATCCAATGAGTAAATTATTATTTTATTATTATTTTAATGTCTATGGTGTGTTATTAAGGTCGTATAAAAATTCGTAAAAAAAATTTGACATTTGCATGCTTAATTAGTGAAAAGGACTAAATCATAAAATACCATGGTAAATTTGTGAAATGGTGATTTTCATGAATTGATAGAAGTCCTTAGTGAAATCAGTTAGCATGAAATGTGGATGAAACTGCTTAAATCTCATTTTACGAGCTTAAGGATTAAATGGTAAAAAAGTTAAAATATTAGGTGTAAAAGTGTAATTCTACAAAAGTTTGAATTTTTGAATAAATTGAACATTATGAGTATTAAATGAATTGAATTTTCTTATTTAGATCAAGATAAACCTCATACAGATCTAGATCGAGGAAAAGCTAAAGTCTCAGATTAGTTGATCTCGACTTTACGTCTTTGTCATCGAGGTAAGTTCGTATGTTTAAATAACGTTTTAATGTTATTTTGATCCATATGTCATTGTGCTATTTATCATGTAAATAAATGATGGAAATCCAACAATGTTACGATGATTATCAAGCCTCGTTTGAACCTTAGGAATATACAGGATACAAATGACATGTCATTAGGGTTATCATGTTTCGGGTGGTGGTCTTGAATGTCCTATCGATGGATGAAGTCCAACATTTGTTGTGAATACTCAATAGCTTGTGTGAGTAGCATTAGTAGCTTACATTCTGACCGTCAGCTTGTGTGAGCGGACCCACTTCACGGCTCATATGAGCAACGATGTAAAGGAAACGAAAAGGTTATATGTTTAGCACACTTTGTGTGAGCTTTCCCGTATATCCGATGTTATTCTAAATGGTTCAACAGACATGAAAAAGAAAGGAATAGTAAGTATTCAAATGACTTATGTCATGAATCTATGAAAAGGAATGAAAAGGATATGTTCAATGAAAATATGTCTATGTTTATGAAATTGATGATTTCAATTGGTATTGTTCATGTATAACGAATTGCTTCATGTTAATTCAAGTGAATTATGAGTTAATGCACTAACATGTGTTGTTGATGATGTTTAGGCTTGTACAAAGCTTATGGTTGGATTGTATCATGTTTAGTTTTAAAGTTATGCATTGAAATGGTAAGTTATGTTCATGTTTTACGAACTTACTAAGAATTATATGCTTACGTAGTTTTCTTTCCTATGTTTTTTAGATAATCAGAACCTAGGTCAGTTTAGAAGCTCGTTGGAGATCTATCATAGTAACCAGTGAATATATTGGTATTTTTGATGTTTTGACCATGGTTATAATGACATGTATAGGTAGACTTGTGTTTAATGATCTAATTGATAAGTTAGGCATATATATGTTATTATGGTTGAAGTACTTATGGTACTTTTGATACGTTGATGGTAGGTGTCATTATGGCTAAGTTATAATGCATGATTTAATCCCCAATATGGTATATGTTGGAATAGTTTTGATGTGGTCAAAATAGGGTAGGTTTTGAAATCGTGTTGATCTTGATGTATATGTATGAAATGTGGTAATGTTTCCATGTTTAGGTAAGATATGGTTTAATGCATTTGAGGTGCCTTGTTGGCATATTGGTTGGATGGATTTATGGTTCATTGAACTGGTTGTTTCATGCATGAAGTGGCATGTTTTAATTCCTTGAATTTGACTATAGAATGGTTGTAGGTATATGCTTGAAATGGGTGAAAGAAATGGCTTGATTTTGACTAGTTTCATGTCCACACGGCCTAAGACACGGGCGTGTGTCTCAGTTGTGTGTGACACAAGACAATGCGACATGACTGTGTGTCCCCTGTAGGTTTCAAAGGTTACAAGTTAGGCAGTTACATGGCCTAGCACATAGCCTGGCACATGGGCGTGTGAGACCATTTCGAGAGTTACACGACCTGGCACACGGGCGTGTGGCTTGGCCTTGTGACCCAACTCAGAGAGTTACCTGGACACGGACACGGGCTGGGACAAGACCATGTCTCTCTATTTCGATTGTTACATGGCCTAACACATGGGCGTGTGTCTCTGCAGTGTGAGTCACATGGCCGTGCAACCCCTGTAGTTAAATTTTTCTAACTTCTTGTTAAATGATCCAAATGTTTCTGATTTATTCCCGAATAGGTTCTAAGGTGTTTCTAAGGCCTCGAAGGCTCGAATAAGGGATGATATGCATGTGTTTGTATGTTTTATATCATATTTATGTTGAGGGTTTGAAATGCATTTTTTAAAGTTATGTTTTACGGTAATGCTTCGTAACCCTATTCTAATGACGGATAAGTGTTAGCAGTGTTACAGTGCTTGTTGAAAATCATACTTAAAAACTAGTCTTTTTCTTGTTCATATAGGATGAGACATGCTTTTATACTTGTCTTATTAAAATAGTTGAAGAACATGAAAGACTTTCTTAACACTTGTCTTGACTTGTCTTATCTTATCTTATTATTTGGATATGTAGGTCTCCTTATAATGTCTCCGAATGACTCAAAGAGTCCTTACATGTCCCCTAAGTGTGGCATAAGCTAAACACGCTCCTGTACACCGACATTGTAACACCCCTAACCCAAATTCGTCGCCGTAACAGGGTTACTAAGCGTTACCTGAGTTTACAAATCAAACGAATAGAAATTTGAAACATTTCAAAACATATCAATATTCATATCAAAAACTAATTAAAATAATTCATATTGTCCCATATACGAGCCCTCGAGGCCCAAAATACATGTGAGAAACAAGTCGGGACTAAATTGGAAACTCAGAGAATTTTTTAGAAAATAGTAAAATTTTTCAACACTGTACGGGTCACATGGTCAAGAGACACGCTCGTCTCTCAGGCCGTGTGGGCATTCAAAATAGGGACACATAACCGCGTCCTAGCCCGTGTCCGTGCCCATGTAACTCACTGACTTGGGCACACGGCCAAGCCATACGCCCGTGTGCCAGGCTGTGTACCCTTCGAAGTAACCCCACACGCTCGTGTTTCAGGCCATGTGCTAGGCCGTGTAACAGCCTTACTTTCAGCCCTTTGAAAGCTAAAGGGGACATAAGACCGTGACACCTGGTCGTGTGTCACACACGGTTGAGGCACATGCCCTTGTCTCTGCCTGTGTGGATGAAAATAGGCTATTTTACAAGCCGTTTCTCTCACCCAATTTGGCATGTACCTACACACAACATTTCACATAGTTGCAAGCCATTACAAGGCATCCAAATTAAGCATAAACAAGTCTTATACATATGGTATAATATCATATAGCCAATATGCCCTTAGGCACCTCAATTGACAATATATAAACATGCCTAACCATGTATTCAATTTGACCAAATAATCAACTAACTTGCATGCATATTTGCAGCAATGCATACCAAATAATTTACTTACCAAAACACAACTATTTTGTACCAAAATCGCATTTTATAATTAGCATCAGTCATTTAAGCTATTCAAACAAAGTACCAATTCTCAACAAGTCACAAGCCATATAAATTATGAATATTCATCTATCATTTCATCTTCCATCATTCAACCACATTGACCAAACCATCTACCATATTAAATCTAATATTTACATGCCAAAACCAAACTCATACCATCATCAAAATACCAAAACATAAGCCAAACAAATGGCCATTCCAACAACTAAACATATAGGACAACATTAGCCAATATACCTATACATGCCATTATAACCAAAATTAAACATCCAGAAGTACCAAAAGAGTCGATGGATAGTGTGATATTGCTTCGACAAGCTTCCAACCAGAACGAGCTTCCGAGTCACTATAAAACACGAAAAATAACACAGAGTAAGCATTTAAGCTTAGTAAGTTCGTATAACATAGAATATAACTTACAATTTAGTCACATATTAGGTAAGTAAACAAAGCATATCCCAACACAATTTGGCCAAAAGCCTAAGTACATATTCACCAACCATGTAAACACATATATATAAGTCAATAATCATGGATGGACACAACAATTTATCAAATTTCATATGCATGTATCATCCATTTCATATATCTATATATCATGTAACATCATTTCCATGTATTTCATGTGTATACCTATAATAGTTCGTATAGAACTCATATCATTTCGTAACAAAACACTGCCTGTTGAACCGTTTAGAATACCGTTGGATACTCGGGATAGCTCACACATAGTGTCCTAGCGCATATAATTGTAATCCGTCAATTCATGTACATGTATGCTCATACGAGTTGTGAATCGGTATGCTCTCACGAGCTATAAATCGGTAGGCTCTCACGAGCCATAAATCGGTATGCTCTCACGAGCCATAAATCAGTAACCCTAATGTCATGTCATTTGTATCCTGCGGATTCCTATGGTTCAAATGGGGCTCACTAATAGTCGTACGTCGTTGGATATGCACTTAGTAATTATATATGAAAAATCATAACATTTATATATATTTCAATTAAAAACATATAAACGTAATTTAATTACACGAACTTACCTTGACGAGTATACGTAAATACGGAGGCGATTAATCCGAGACTTTCTCTTTGCCCCAATCTAACTCCGTACGAGGTCTAACTGGATATATACGGATAAATTTAACACAATTTAACATATAATTCATTCAATTTAATCCAAAAAATAATTTTGGCAAAATTACCATTTTTCCCCTATACTTTTAATTTATTTAAAATTTAGTCCTTAGGCTCCGAAAATAAAATTCATGCAATTTTACCCGTACCCAAGAAAAGTTGTTTATCTAACAAAAACTAACCATTTTCTTCCATAAAATATCAAAACACATACACATACATTCATGGTAAAACTCTAATAGTTTAACAGTTTCAAAAATTAGTCCCCGGGCCAGCTAGATTAAACTACAATGATCCCGAAAACATATAAATCATTAAAACGGGACAAAAATCACTTACAATGCAAGGAAATTTGCTTAGTCGAAACTTTCTCCTTAGTTTAGCTATGGTGGCCGGTTCTTTAGGGTAAAATTTGAAGAAGATGGTACTTTATTACATCTTTTCTTTTATTATATTAGGTTATTTAACTTAATTACAAAATTAACCTTTTAAAACATCAAAAATTTTAGTTATACCAAGCCATTATATTCCGCTATCACTACTTATAGTCTAATTACCACATAAGAACTTCCACTTTAAAGCTCTATAGTTATTTAATACCTTTAACTATTAGAACTCAACTTTTGTATTTTACGTGATTTAGTTCTTTTTACCAAATTCAGCATGTAAACGGTATAATTTCTTAACAAAATTTTTATACGGTATTACTATCATACTGTAGACAATAAAATAATAATAAAATAATTTTTTTGACTTCGAATTTGTGGTCCCAAAATCATTGTTCTGATTTCAGTGAAAGTGGACTGTTACAAACATGTCCCATTGAATGAAGCCTAGCTCGACATTCCCTTATCTCTCCACATGTCCCAGGGACTTAACACCCAAATCATAGACCTTGTAGGTGAGTACTCACAATCTTTTGGTATACCAATATACCCAACATAAAGATCACAAAGGATCTTGCAAAAAAATACTTATCACATAGAGCTCATATAAAGAGCTTGCTTGAAAACACTTGCTCACATAGAGCTCGCCCAAAAGCTTGTAAAACACAATTTATGAAACTATACTTTAAAACATAAACTCACATAGGAGCATGTATACAGCATAACTTGAAAACATATCTTGGAAACATAACTTGGAAATAGAGTTTATAAAAAAGCTTACTCTTCGGACTTAGTTTAAAACCTTAAGTTTTTGAAAGTAGAATAGTACAAACATAATAGTTAACATACATTTGGCGATTACCAGACACTCACTGAAAAGCTGAGAATTTTAAGCTAGTTTTTCTTTGCCTTTATCCTTACTGTAGATGGTCCAGCTAGTTCGCAACATACATAAACACATAGATTACTTAATTAAACAAAACTTACGGAATTCATATATGCAAGTGACCTAGATTTTTGGATGATCAACCCTTACAGGACAGGGTCTTACCTTGGTTGATACAAACTTGATTTTGAGTAGAGATTTGACTATAGAATAATCGATGGGAGAATTTTCATGGAAGAAAGGGCTTATTTTTAGGCACTAAGTGTCTTAATATTCTTAGGATACCCTACTTGACTTAGGAAACCCTAGTAAGTTTAGAAGAAAGTTACGTGCACGAAAAGTATCCTAGATACACAATATCTTCATTTCCTAATTTAAGTCTGACTCAACTTTGACTGGAGAACCCTAGCTCACTAAACCAACTCACGAACCTCAGTTCACCACTCACCTGGCAATGACAACTTGCAATGAATCTAACGAAACCCTTACTGCATGTTTTCGAGTACACTGTTTCGCCATATCTCTGGCGAACTCTCACTTGTGAGACCAAAACTCCAGGCCCTATCTCGGGATGTTACACAACCGAATGGACTTCTCCATTATTCTTGTACCATGAATTGCTTCGAGTGTCACCTTGAACAATTACGACTCAAACATAGAATCAGAAATAATTTTCTTACATTCGGTAGGAAAGTAAATATCTATCTCTATAGAAATCAGTAGAATTGTTATTCCCTAAAAATTAAACTTATACTTTGAAAATAAGTTATGAACATTTTCGAGTAAAATAACAATATCTCAAAGTTGTAAGTATTTTTAGCCCTACCAATGACATCTATTTGTAGGGATAGATTGAAGAATCTCATTTGAATAATACTTATTTGATAGAAAAAAAATGTCCCCTAAATCTACTAGGAGAGAGGGTTTTAGGCCTCTACTGTATCGGGTCCAATTATATGTGCTTTCTAAACTTTTAACCCAACACTTTAATTTAATCGAACCCAATTCATGTTTTTATTTCATAAAATCAATTTTATTTATTAAATTAATTTAAATAATTTAATTTTCCTATTAAATAATTTTCTCAACCTAATTCTAATTCCTTTAAAGTCATGACAACTTTACCATAAAAGAACCTACAAGAAAATATTTGCAATTTCCATATTCAATGGATTCACAAGGACAAATTAATTTAATTTCTTTTTCCACATTCATTTCCAAAGGTAGCTCATTTATTTTACTTTATTGTTTCTATCCACTTATGCCCATTTGATTCTAAATTCAATTCATTTTTGCTTTCAATAAGCTAGCACAATGAGTGATTAGACATATATATTTAGTGCTTAAATGATTTATAATTAAGTTTTAGCTTTTCGCTTATTAATTATAAACTCATTTAGTCGCGAAGTCATTCCACTATAGTATAATGATTGAGTTCCCCCCAATTACATATCATTATGAAAGCTTCTCAATCAGTGCTCATCCAATGACCTTGTCATAAGTGTGTTACCCTCATAAGATATCTTTAATCTCTTTCAAATAAATCTATTCTTCAAATATGATCCTATTTTATCTTCTGATAATCATTACATCTTCCTTCATGAAAAGTCAATTATTATCAAATAGTAATTAATTCATTTATCATAAAGACCGTGTTTAATTTTAATTTATCATGTAATGCCAATGAGAGGATATAATTTACCCATTTCTTGGGCTATGAATTCCACTAGTATGACTGATGCTACATACTGCAAAAGTCGTATAACCAATGCACCAACTTTCAGTTCCTTATCTATTTGAACTCAGACTTTTACATACATCAAAGTATACGAGTCACCCATACATAGTCCACCATTCACTTAGAATTAATTTATGCCACACTATGAATGTAACAAGTGAACAAATCCATAAACAGATCCATGATCTATTCTCTTTGAGTCTTATTTGGTGTACTGCCAATCCAGTCAGTCACATTTATGTCCCTATCTTTTGGGAGTCATCCACTCCAATGCTCAAGATAAAAAATCTCTCTAATTGGACTTGATAGATGAGATATTAGTCTTTTAATCAGTTTACTCATTTCTTATTATACTAAGGACATGTTTAGGTTCAACTACTAATCAAGTTGTCTTTTCGTATTACGATCCAACCACCTAATACCATTTAGTATTAGTTAAATGTTAGATAACTAGTGAGCTAATATTTGCTTTCATTTTTATTTGGGTGAAAAAACCATTGAGGACAAAATAAAAAGGATATTAATGTAATTTATATATAATTTTATTAAACCAACCTGTTTGAAAAAACACAAGTACAAAAATGAATATACTAATCATAGGGAACTAGATCTAATAGGTTTTTTTCTACATAATTTCTTTTGAAAAGTCATTTGGATAGTGCAAACCCTCTCGAAGATCAATGTTTTCGCCTGGCAGGTTCGACATGAGCTTTTGCCTATAACAACTAAGATTGCCTCGACTCCCATTTCTAATGATGCCAACTTGTGACACCCCACACTCGACCTAATTGTCGAATCTAGGCATGGGGTGCCACAAGTTAGCCCAATTAGAAAACACACCTATAAAGAAAATATTGTTATCCATTTTGATGGATACCCTATTTTTACTAGAGCGGTATTCCCTTGGGTTAAGACCACTTTCATTTGAAAGCACGATTTTAAAATAACAACCTACCGTATTTAAAGATTTAAAGATACACAGATTAATCTTTGGCGGTTGCTTAAATTATCATCAATGAGTCATAAATAACATTATGTCATCAAGGCTTCCCTTCAACATTTGAAGTGTTCAAAATAACATTCAATACAAATTAAAAAGCTCAAGATGGTGGTTTCTAACACTTGACCTAATAGCCCCAAGAAGTACATGTTAACCTCGAGAAAAAAGAAGGCCCACAAATGATCACAAATCTGCCTGAGTCCTTTCAGTCACCACACTTAATCTAGGAACCTGAAAGGAAGAAGAAACTGGGTAAGTTCATAAGAACTTAGTGAGTTCCTTGGAAGAACAATCCCACCATAATAACTATCAGACATAAAAAAACAAAAGATCAGACTAGTTCGCCTTAGTTGGCAGATACAATACTTTGGTTTGTAGATTAACTAGTGGATGATACTACAATCAAACTTTGATTATTGACAAACAACCTTGGTCTAACTCATATATGACAGTCACGGGCACATCTGCTCCGCCAATATGCCACTTGTGTGGATTACCATTTATGATTGATAGGCTTACTGTTTAGGTTTAATGTAACATGCACTAGAAATTTGATAAGTATTGATTAACTATAAAATCATCTATAGTATCCTAGTTCAGTTCTAACTAGGTCTTAAATAAACTCTAACATCATTTATTACGTCATCGCAACATATACTAACTATAAAGGCAAACCTATCGAGCTACGAACTAATGTGTTCACCCAAACATCTGGGTTAGCAAATAACTTAAAAGAAGAGTCTGCCAAACCTAGAGTTTTCCAATACCTGGAGTTCGTCAAATGGCGAAACCCAATGAATACACCACACAAAATCAAATACTCCACTAATTTACTCGTTAACTACCTTTAGCTTTAATAACTATGTGCCAAACAATAATTTGATAGTATATCTATCGGGCGCGCTATTACAATCTTCATATCTGTAACACCCCGTCCGAAGAAACCTTAATGTCTCGATACTGTATAGGTAAATAAAGCAAAAAAGATAAGTATCGAATAGGTATAGTGTTAGAACTAGACTAAGAATAAGAACCCTTTGAGCATGCTTATGATGCCTTGATATTTTTGAGCACTAGGTTGGAACATAGTGATCAAGAAGTGTGTCTGGTTAAGAAGGATTCGCCCAAAATATAAGTACATCACACATAAAATGAATGACGAACCCCGTATAGTTACAAGAATGAATAAAAAAGCTAGTGTGTGCCAGAGTACATGGCAAGGCAAACATATGAGTTAAAAGTAATAATATAATGTGCACTAAAGTAAGAAAGATATGGGCAAAGCCTTGATATTTGAATATTTCAGGAATTTTGGAACATGTCCTAAGAAGCCGAGAAGTTAGATTCGATAAAGAGTTGAAGTTCATGAGTGCAGCCTTAGGTGAAGTCTCTAAAGAGAATAGGTTGACATGGTACTACTTTCCCAACGATGCTTTTGGTAAAAAAAAAGGTAAGGTGAGTAGTTAGCTTAAGGGTAATAAGGGGTTTCTATGAAACGAACTTAGTAAGTTGACAAGGAATTTTGAGTGTTAGGGATACCGCCGAAAGGCATTGCACGTTATATTTGTCTTGTATAATCCTAGTTACGTCCTAACAGGTAGTCAAGAACAAATCATGAAATGAAATCACGAATATCTATATGAATATATAGGTGGATTGTCATACACATTTCCTTAAAACTGTGAACCACCCATACGACAGCTTGATTAAGATTGTAACACGTGTCAAGTTATCATATGGATGAGGGTTGTATAAATCTAAGCGACTAGGGCTGAAAAGGGAGATTTTATCTTCCTTCTCCAATCATGATTTTTTGTTTGAGAAAAAGAGAACAAACCTTTTCTCTCTCTTCAAAAAAATCCTACTATCTTCAGGTTATATGAACTGAGAGACAATATCCCTTACCCTAGAGTAGAAATCCTGAGCTTTATTAGTGATCTCTTCATACCAAAGTAGTGGTCGTTGTAATATCTAAGAAGAACGTAGAATTAGAGCTCGAGTTGCTATTAAGGTTAATAGGTGAGTCTCTAACACTAACTCTTACATGTATGTTTGCAGTCTAGATATTTTTGTGCTAAGTGACTAAAGCATGAAATTGGAACTAGTAGAGTATGATACTACGCCTTTGATAAGAAACGAAGTATATGCATGTGAAACATGTCTAAAAGCATGATTGTGTCTGTCATGAGTAAGTCACTGCATGAAAGGTCTATGACTGAATTTTAAGGAAATGTGTTACATGTCTGGAAGGACGAATGCATCTGTCATGAAGAAGTTTGAAAGGAATAAGTCTGTCTAGTATGGGTCTGCATGAAGTTTCTATGTCTATCCTAGAGTCGTTTAAAGGGGCCATCGGGACTTAAAATACGAATCTCTGATAAGGGCAAGTCCATAGCCATGGCACTCTAAAGACCATATAGTGTAAGACCATGGCTGAGTCATGGCATCATAGGGAATATGTAAAGGACGGTTGGGTTAGTACTAGCAATGATGGGCAAACCTCACGATGGTGAGTTTAGAAAAATCCCTATGGTCAAAAACACCAATTTTCGTATAAGTGAGCCTTTTTTGCTATCTTTAAAAGTTGACCTTTTTGGCGATCTCTAGTATAAGGAAGCCTTTGTAGCTGTAACAACCCATTTATCAGTGGTATCGAAAATAGTGATTTCGGCGCCACAAATTCGACAACTAAGTTTGTAAATATTATTATTTAATATTTATGAGTAAATTATGGTATTAAATAAAATTTGAGTTGGCAATTTATGCTATTTGAATGAATAATTAGGTTCAAATGGTATGACCCTAAAGTCAATTGGTTTTAGAAAATAAGGTATCAGGACCTTGTTTCTACAAACCGAGTTGTAAATATTTTATTAAATATTTATGGAGTGTTATTAAGGTTTTATTTAAGCTTCGTTAAGAAATTTTAACGTTTAAATGGATAATTAAGCAAAATGACTAAATTGTAATAGTTGAAAAAGTCAATCGCTATTAGTTTAAAGGTGTTAATTGATTAAACAAACATACTTGGATGCCCTTAGTGGATAAATTAACCATTTTTAAGTTGGTGTACGGTTCAAGCTGTAATTTCCTTTAATTAAATTAGTTTTATATGTTATTTTGTTATTAAAAGTAAATAATAAAAAGTTAAACAAAACATAATGTTTTCTTCTCCAATTGTTTTGTTCATTACCGAACCACCATGGGAGGTATTTTGAAGTTTTGACTAACAAAGTTTCTTTGCATGTAAGCCCCTAAACTATCTGTTTCTCGTAATTTTTATGGTTTTAAAATAATTGCAACTAGGTCCAGTTAGCTCGTACCTTTGTTTTTGAAAATGTTAAAGATTTTAAATGTTTCCATTGATGAAATTTTGTGGTTTTAGGTGTGAAATGATCAATTTGAATTATTATTTTTTATTTATAAGTATTTTGTTAAGTAATTTTAATGATTTAAATGTTGCTATAGCAATAATAATTCAAGGACTCGGTGTGAAATTATTAAAAATGTGGGTTGTAATGGATGCTATTAACATTTGGTGGTATGAATTTTCAATAAATTTTTTATTTGCATGATTAGGACATAGGGACTAAATTGAATAAAAATTAAAAGTTACGGTGATTTTGTAAAAATTTCAAAAAGAAATAATTGTACAAAATGAATTGGTTTTACTGTCTGAATTAATGAATTTGATTAACTTATTAATTTAGATCAAGAACGAGTGGAAAATCGAGGAGAAGAAAAAATTACCAAATAGCCCCTGTTCCTAGTCTTTGTTGCAAATTAGCGAGGTAAGTTCGTATAAAATATAATTGCTTTAATGTTTCTTGGATTGAATAATTGCTATGTTTTTTTGATGTAAAAGAATCAATATGTACATGTAATGGCCTGAATTTTAGGCCTAGAAGTATTGGGCCTTGAGCTTGGAAGCGGATAGGAGATTGCTCTTAGATATTTTAGTTGTGCAAGTGAGTAACACAAATTGCATGTTTGGTTGAGTGGCTAAGTAATTTGAGTGTATTTGGGAGTGCTTGAGAACCCTGGGCTCAAGTCTGGCCTTTGGCAAAATTTTAATTTTTGGGCTCTTAAGGGAAGTTGGATGTTAGTTTACAGGATTTATAATTATTTTTGGTTGTTTTATGACACAAAGAGAGGGGATGGTTTAGTGGCAAGGTGGCGTGCTGTTTCTAGTAGGGGACTGGAGTTCGAGTCTCATTGCATGCAAATGGGATTATATATTTTGTTCATGAGGAGGCAATAGTTGGATTTGAACTCTGTTGTTGGAGAGTTTGAATTGGTCTTGTGAGTTGGTTGTGGAGGATATCAAGGAGAGGGGGTGGAGATTTTCAAGGATTTTGAAGGCTTGAGAAGTTGTGCCGAAATAGGTTTCTTGCTCTTGAAAATTCTGCTAGGGGCTTTTGTTAGGTATATCCGAAGTGTCGGAGTGGTTTTCTTGGCTGGCTCTTTTGTATGTAGTCGTTTGGTCTCTCTTTTTCAGCTTTATTTTTGCTTCTTTTCTCTAAAAGAAACTGAATAATGTTTCTTCTCTACTTGAAACTTCCTACTCATCTCTTCTTTAATCATTTTCTGCTATAGCCGACCCTCTCTTTTACTTTCATCTTTACTTCTTTTCCAATTTCGTTTTCCTTTCTCTGTTAGGACGAATTCTCATAATCTCTCCCTCTCAAATCTCTTTGTTCTTCTTGTTTCGGGTCGAATCTTCCTGACTGACTATTACCGAAATACATTTGTTTTTTCGGTAAGGTGGTGTTACAACCACTTTATTATTTCGTTCTTAGTCAAATTTCTTTTAACTCTATTAACAAGCTTCGATTTTCCCTTTTCTTTCTCTTGGGGACCAAATGTATGGTTGTTTTCTAACAACTTTTGATCTGTTGAATCATGTTAGGAGGGGGATTCACCCTTGATCAGCAGTTAGGCGGTAGTATCTGTTAGATCTAGCAAGGTGAGTGTTTGTGGTTTAGTAAATAAAGTTTATGGATTAAGAGTATGCATTAATCTTGTGTTGTGTTGGTTACAGGTTTTGTGGTCCAGATTATTTGCACTCTTAGTTGTTGCAATCAGGTGCGTATTTGTATGCGGTATTCGATGATCAGCTGAAAAGCTGAAAGTATGTGTTGTTACACTGCTATGACTGTAGAGCAGCAAAGTACCAAAAAGTCAGAAATATGGCTATGATGCCACACGAGCGTGCGATCGTGCGTGTGGTGAACCGAGCCCATGAATATGGGCGTTAGTCAGTAGAGGCCACCATGAGCGCTCTTGTGGTCTTGGGATGTTCTGGGCCTCGTTGGGCCGAAATAAGTTGTGTGGGCCTAGTGTGCTTGTGGGCCACACGGATAAAATGTATGTGATGGGGTATAATGACTGTTACGCCCTCGTAGGGTAAAATGATCGTAATGCCCCCGTAAGGTAGAATGACCGTAATGCCCCTGTAGGGTAAAATGATCGAAAACCCCCTATAGGATAAAATGACCGTAATGCCCCCATAGGGTAAAATAACCGTAACGCCCCTGTAAGGTAAAATGACCGTAATTCCCCTGTAGAGTAAAATGACCGAAAACCCTCATAGGGTAAAATGACCGCAATGCCCTGTAAGGTAAAATGACCGTAATGCCCCTGTAAGGTAAAATGACCATAATACCCTTGTAGGGTAAAATGACTGAAATATCTCCATAGGGTAAAATGATCGTAATGCCCCTAGAGGGTAAATGATTATTTTGCCCCTCGAGTGTAAATGATTGATTTGTCTATGATTGGTATGACTGATTTGTCTATGATTTGTATGACTGATTCTGAGCATGGCATTCTGTATACACGATATACTGCATGGGGTTGGGATACTATTATGGAGGAAGTACTGTACTGGTTGCTTGGCCACATATACTATTATGGGTAACTTTGCTGCGATACTGTTGCTGGCAGCTTTGCTGCAATGCTACTGATGGCTTTGTACCGATCATGTTATCGTTACTGATGGCTTTGTACCGATCATATTATTGTTACTGATGGCTTTGTGCTGATCATATTACCGTTCTGATAGCTATGTACCGATCATATTACCGTTACTGATGGCTGTGTGTCGATCATATCACTGCTACTGATGGCTTTGTGCCAATGATATTACTGTACTTATGGCTGGTAGCCATTCTGTTTATAGGTTATAGCTATCCTATTTACGGCTGGTAGCCATTCTGGTTACAGGCAGCTTTGCTACGATACTGATTAGTGCTGTAACCAGTGCTGATATTGGTGTGTTGGCTGGGTGGGTCAGTTTTATCCCCACATTGTGTGTTGGTTGGTACGGGTGGTGTGTTGGCTGGATTGGGATGGGTTGCATGATTGCATTGTTGCATTTCTATTATTGATTATGTCACTGTATTACATGTATTTTGTTTCTGATTCTGATACTGTAATGGGCTAAGGCCCACACTACACTTTTACTGTTTTAGGCTAAAGCCACATAGTTCTGAAAAGGGCTTAGGCCAGACTGTTATTGCTTATATTACTGACTGAATGATAGGGGATTACACACTGAGTTTTTATAAACTCACCCCGTTTTTAACCTTTCAGATAATCCCCAGTGTTAGACGGTTCGGAGCTGCGAGGGACTCGGAGAGGGCCACACAACTGCACAAGTTTTATTCTGTTTTGCTCATTTACTAAAGCACTTTGATTTTTATTCGAGTTGTAATAAGGCCTCAAAAATTATGGATTTTAAATTTGATATTTTATTGATTGTGATTCTTATCTGCTAGAAAGAGAACCCGATTTTTTAAAACAATAACTATTTTCAAACGTTACGTTTCCACAACTTAATTTTTAAGTAACACGTTTTCTCAAATCATTTGTTTTAAATTAAGCTTCCACAACAATAAGGTTTTGAAGGTAACAACATTTATTTAATAAACCACAATTGAAATAAGCAAACGCAAACTGATGTTTTGTACAAGTTTTAAATGGCAAGAAATTTAAAATTTCAAAAAGGGTTTTCAATGAAAACATGGTTTTCGAAAAACACTTCAGTGTGACACACTAGATTCGGTAATAACGTCTAGGCCAGATTTGGGGTGTTACAATACAAATATATCAATGCTATGATGAATTGATGATTATCAAGCCCCGTTTGAACTTTAGGAATATATTGGATACAAATGACATGCCATCAGGGTTACCATGTTTCGGGTGCTGGTCCTGAATGTCCTACGGATGACTGAGGTCTGACATTTGTTGCAAATACTCAACAGCTTGTGTGAGCAGCATCATGTAGCTTACATTTCGACCGTCAGCTTGTGTGAGCAGACCCATTTCTCAACTCGAGTGAGCAGCGATGTAAAGGAAAAGGAAAGGTTACAACTATATGTTTAGCACACTTTTTGCAAGCTTTCCCTCATATCTGATGTTATTCTAAATCGTTCAATAAGAATGAAAAGGAAAGGAATGGTAAGTGTTCAAATGACTTATGTCATGAATCTATGAAAAAGATTAAAAATGAAATGTTCAAGGAAAGTATATCTATGTTCATGAAAATGATGATTTCAAGTGATGTTGTTCATGTATAATGAATTACCTTATGTTAATTCAAGTGAATTGTGAGTTGATGCACTAACATATGTTGTTGATGATGCTTAGGCTTTTTCCAAGCTTATGGTTAGATTACTTAATCATAATGATATACATCAAAATGGTAAGTGTCCAAATGGAAATATGCTTATGTGCATGAAAAGGTTGTATGAATCAAAAGATATATTTTCTTATGAAATGGCTTATTATGTGGTTAATCCAAAAAGAGTTATGTATAAATGAACTAACTTGTGTATCGATGATTATATTTAGGCTTGTGCCGGGCTTGTGTAATTGGTTGATGTTTATGCTTATGTATTGTATTATGCAAATGATACTGATTAAGAATAGGTAATGAAAGGATAAGTTCATAATTGAGATGTAATATGATGATATAAAAGGATTGACGAGTTAAAGAACTTACTTATATGTGAGAAATTTACTTATGCTATAAATGAATTTAACTATGTCATGAATAAAAACACTAATTCGTGAGATGATAATGTTAATTAAGCTTATGCTAAGTAAATGGAATGGTTCATCGTCTTAGGGAAAGTTTGATGATTATGTAATACAACTCATAAGATCTTATTATGTTATGAATTAACAGTATACGTGATGTTGAGGGATTTACTCATTTTTGATTTGATGGTTATGTAGTTTTATAAATCTTGTGGCATAGGTATAGGTTTATATTTACCTTATAAAGTTCATTATTGAATTGAAATGTTATGTTAAAAGTTTATACAAGCTTACTAAGCATTCATTGCTTACATAGTTATTTTCCTTTAGTTTATAGATTATCAGAAACTCGACCGATTGGTAGCTCGATCGGTTGGAATCTCGTCAGAGATCTATACACTATCCAATGATTATATCGGTAGTTTTTGATGTTTTGGCTAAGTTTATAATGGCACGTATAGGTGGACTTGTATTGGTACCTAATTGAATGTTAAATGATGATATTCGCATGTATAAGTTGTTTTGGTACCATTTGATGTTGGTTGGTTAGTGTCATTTTGGTTCTTATTGATGCATGTTTGATCTTAGTATGTGTTAATTTGGCAATGTTTTGATGCATGTTTGAGTGGCCAAAGTGGTATGTGATGAATTGATCTCAATATGGTCAAGTCATAGTATTTTTTGGAAGTGGTATTGAACTAGATATTTTATGAATGAAATATGGTTAAGTATATACATATATTTAGGGAAGTTTGAATGTTGCAATTGAGGTGCCTTGTATGCCATATTGGTTAAATGATAATGATCTATTTAATTAGTCATTCCATGTATGTTTTTGTAAGGTTTTGATGTTTTGATTTTGGGCACAAATTGCTTTTAGTTACATGCTTATATTGGTGATGGGAATGGCTTGAATTTGGCCAATCTCATGTCCACACGGCCTGAGACATAGGTGTGTGACTTAGTTGTGTGTGAAACATGACCATGCAACACAGCCATGTGTCCCCTATATGTTTCAAGGTTTGCAAGTCAGGCAATTACACGGCCTAGCACACGGCATGACACACGGGCGTGTGAGGCCATTTTAAGAGTTACACGGCCTGACACATGAGTTTGTGGCTTGCCTATGTGGCCCAGCTTTAAAAGTTACATGGGCATGGACACAGCCTGGGATAAGGTCGTGTGTCCCTATTTTGATTGTTACATGGCCTGAGACAGGGGCGTGTGTCTTAGCCATGTAAGTCACGCGGTTGTGTGACATTTGCACTCCAAATTTTCTAACTTTTTCATGAAATTTCTGATTGATTCCAATTTAGTCCAAATTCGAGGGCTCGGTTAAGGGACAATATGTATGTAATGAATGATTTATGCTAAGATTATATTTTTGTACAAGATGTATGTTTTAAAGTTATGTTTTTATAGTAATGCAATATAACTCTAATCTGGCGAAAGATAAGGGTTAGGGGTATTACAGTGGCTATCTCAGTTAAATGAATGTCTTTGTGCCTATCTCTGTTAGATGGATGCCTTTGTGGTGATCTCTGTTAAATGGATGCCTTTGTGGCTATCTCAGCTAAATGAATGGTTTGTGGTAAATTTGTTAAAAGGATGTGTTCGTGGCAAGACTCTAAAAGAACAAACTCTACGGCTATATTTGGAAATGGATGCCTTTCAGCATAATCTGAAGAATTGTTATCGTGATGACCACTTAAAGACAACACCCATGGGTGTACGCTGAATGAATGATGAAAAAGGTATTCTAAGAATTGACAAGTACAGTTTAGCTCTGAAAGAAAAGCCAGTATGGAAGATTATGATAAAGTTTATACAATCAATAGGCAAAAAGTTATGATTGAGAAACAAATGATGAAATCTTTTAATAAGGGGTCAAGTAAAAGAGGGTTTTCTCACTAAGTTCTATCGAACTTACCCCACTATATTTTATGTCTTCGGTAAAAGAAGCGCAGGAGGGACAATGCTAGGGATGCACCAAAGAAGTGACAAGTGGACACTTATGCATACAGAGTGTGGGTGGTACATGTGTGTCAAAGAAATGTTTTTGCACAAGTCTCAAAAATTTGTTTATAAGCCTTATGGTGACTTAGAGTCTAAATACATGGGACAATATAAGAAAATGTAATGAACAATTACTCTTGTAAGTTCTGTATACATTGTTCACCCAGATGCAATTGTATTGGGCAGTATTACTAACAAGATGCATTTCTTTAAAAAATTGAGTGTCTTAAACATGTATAAGTCTGTAGTAGTAATGTAACACCCAAGATCCAAATCCGGTGAACTGGGTTAGGTTAAAGGTGTTACAATATCTGCTCATCTAAGTTATATAACAGCATCAACTTCGTATCCTCCTAACTCGCCTCCTTATATGAACACATAGGTATTCCCTTGCAAGGCTGAGTTTCCACCAATCACTATTTTCAACAAGTGCCTTACTGGAGGCAAATCGTATTATCTTGTATCTTGTTTATCATAATATACAACATCCTTTTGGCACCTCTCTATACCAATCTGGATACGAAGCTTGTGCACTAAGGAAGGAGTACTCATACTGTACATATACTAGGTTTCCCGGGTCTGTTTAATTGAATTTAAACATGCATGCATTGACTCTATGAATGGGATTTCTCAGACATGAACATCATATACTTGTTAGTAATATCGCCCAATAGAGTTGCATCTAGGCGAACAATGTATACAGAACTTACAATAGTAATTATTCACTACATTTGCTTATATTGTCCCACATATTTAGCCTCTAAGTCACCATAAGGCTTATAAACAAATTTTCAAGACTTGTGCAAAAACGTTTCTTTGACACGCCCTTACCAGCCACACTCTGTATGCATAACTGTCCAATTGTCACTTCTTTGGCGCATCCTGAGCATCGTCCCTCCTGCGCTTCTTTTACCGAAGACATAAAATATAGAGGCGTAAGTTTGATAGAACTTAGTGAGAAAACCCTCTTTTACTTACTGTACAGTACTTAGGAGTAAACGAATTAACACAGATACCAAACACAAGGTATAAAGGGACTCACCAAAATACTTTACTTAGAGCTTTGTCTACTCTACTGATTCTTCCCCTTTTTTACTGAGACCTTCTCTTGTTTCTTTAGATAAAACAATAAAAAACTTCTTTAATCATAAAAAACGACCAAAAACTTATGATACAACAATAGTCTATAAACATGTTGATAATTTTTGGACGGAAGTTTCCTTCCTATCCAGTATTCAAAGAAATTCTACTAATCATTTCTTAATTAGTTTCTATCTATATAGTAAAGCTTAAAGGAAGGTTTCAGAAATTACCACTAGACAATTAGCACAAAAGTTCTCTTAAGCTTTTACAGTTAACACCCTTGTTAGCAAGGAAGAACTCTCCTGGTTCCTTCGATAATAACAAAGTCTAGTAGAGAAGATGAATCAAAAATTTTCTCTCCACTATTATCTTATCCTATTTATAGATATCCAAAATCCAAATCCCAATCAAGATTACCTTTAATCATTACTCGTTCCCGCACGCTTCCACTAATTAATCACATGTAATGAGACTTTAGAAGTGTCCTAATTATTGACACGTTGCCTTCACTAGGATGCCAGGTGCCTTAAACGTATCTTAAAAGCCATCGTACTTAAATAATGACACTAAAACATGTGTGACAATCTTATTAGCAAGAAAGCCCATCTCATAAGGTCTTCGCCCTAACTACACTCTCGCTATCACTCAGACTGGTACTGTGCAGCATTTGTGAATTTCTTTGTACCACTCCTCCACGAAGTTACCAACCTTATCATGTATAAGTATCGCAAGGTGTCTCCACTGGCGTAATCTCTTGAACTAATTTGATTCATCAAACTAGGGTGTGACAATTATCCCACCCTAAAAATAAATTCCGTCTTCAAAATTTCATACCTATGAAAAGAAGTGTATATTGATCTCTCATGGTGCTTTCTCTTTTCCATGTAACTTTTTCTACCTTGGGGCTCCACCACCGCACCTTAACCAGAGGAATCTTTTTGTTCGTAAGCATCTTAATTTCCTTATCTAGGATATATATAGGCTCTTCCTTAGAGGACAGATTGGTTCTACCTCCAATGTTTCCAATCGAAGTACATGATCTTGATCAGAGCGGTATCTTCACAACATTGACATATAGAATACGTCGTGGATTTTGGATAGTTCTTATAGGAGGGCTAAATGATATCCTACTAGACCAATACACTCTAAAATTTCGTAAGGTCCAATGAACCACGAGTTAAGTTTCCCTTTTAATCCAAAATGAATAATTTTTTTTCCAAGGTGAAGCTTTAAGTAACACTTTGTCACCAACTTCATAATATATATCTTTCCTTCTTCCGTTCGCGTATGCCTTTTGGCAATCTTTAGCAACCTTAAAATGATTCTTGATGGCCATTACTTTTTCTTTCATTATGCGGACTAAGTTTGGCCCAACTATCTTCTTATCACTAAGCTCCATCCAACATATTGTTAATCAACATTTTCTCCCATACAGTGCTTCAAAAGGTGACTTGCCCAAGCTGGTGAGATAACTATTGCGATAGATGAACTCCTGCAAAGGTAAATACTTCTCCTAATTCATCCCAAAATAGATCATGCAACTTCTGAGCATATCTTCCAACACTTGGATCACCCTCTCTGATTTTTCGTTCGTCTGTGGATGGAAAGCAGTACCGAATCAAACCTTGGTTCCTAGAGATGTCTATTGTTGTTTACATAACCTCGACGTGAACCCAGGATCTACTTCAGACACAATTAAGAAGGTATGCCATGCAAGCGAACTATTTCCGAGAAGTATAGCTCTGCTAATTTCTCCAATAAGTAGTTCGTTCACACTGCCACAAAATGAGTTGACTTTGTCAATCTATCCATGATTACACAAACAACATTCTTTTTAGAGGCACTGGTGGGTAACCCTAAAATAGAATCTATCATGGTTCTATCCCACTTCAATTCTGGGTTTTCTAGCGAACACAATTTACTAGAAGAAACCTGATGTTCCGCCTTGACCTTAAAAATGTTAGGCACTTCAATTTAAACTCTGATATCTCTCTTTTCATTCCTAGCCACCAAAATAGATTCATGGATAGAGGGAATAAGGTCTTTGATGAGATTCTTTCATAATTTCCTGCCTCAAATTTTTTTCATTGGGAACATACAGTCTTTCCATAAGCATAATTCTCCTTCTCTACCGAGGTTGAAATTATTAGCATCCCAGACTTAATACGCTCCTTTATTTCCTTACATCATGTGTCCTTCACTTGAGACTCTAAAATTTGATATGGAAATACGGGGCGTGCCCTTAACTTAGCAAGAATCGACCCATCATTCTCCAAACATACTCTTGCCTTCAAAGAAACCAAAGTCGATACAATTTTCGTGCTCAAATCATCATCAACCACATTCTTTTTCCAGGATGATACTCAATAGTCAAGTTGTAATCCTTTCACAACTCGGTCCATCTTTGCTGACTTAGGTTCAACTCTTTTGAGAGAGTAGGTACTTTAGGTTATTGTGGTAAGAGAATATACAACATTTCTCCCCAGAGAGATAATGCCTCTAAATTTTTAGGGCTAACATCACAGCTGCTAACTCTAAATAATGAGTTGGGTAGTTCCTCTCATAAGGATTGAGTTGGCATGATGCGTAAGAAATCACCTATCTTTTTTACATGAGTACACATCCTAACCCATTCGAGGATACGTCTATAAACACAACATATTATACTCTCGGTTCTGGTTGACTAAACACTAAGGCTTCAACCAATTCTTTCTTCAACTCATCAAAACTGTGCTAACATTCTTCAGCTTAGTGGAACTTCTCATCTTTCCTTAGCAACCGTGTTAATGGCATTGCTATCATAAAGAACCCTTTCACAAAGCTCCTATAATTGCTCACTAATCCAAGGAAATTGCGTACCTCAGTTACGTTTTTCGTTGGATTCCAATAAAGTATAACCAGTATCTTCTTCGGAGATAATATGGCCTAAGAAATAGACTTCCTTCATCCAAAATTTACACTTGCTAATTTTAGCGTACAATTTATTCTCCCAAATGACACTTAAAGCTGTCTGCAAGTGTTCTTCATGCTTCGCCTCACACTTTAAGTGGACTTGAATGTCATCCATGAAGACAATGATACAACGATCAAGGTAAGGCTATAATACTCTATTCCTAATATCCACGAATACTGCTGACTCATTGGACAAACCAAAAGGCATTACTAGAAATTCATAATGACCATAACATGTACGAAACGCAGTCTTTGAAATATCATCCCCTTTTATCTTCATATGATGATATCAAAACTGTAAATCAATCTTTGAAAACACAATGGCTTTGTTAAGTTGGTGTAACAACTCGTTTTTACTAGTATTGGAAATAGTGATTTTGGGACCACAATTCTGACTAGTGAACCAGAAAATATAAATTATTAAAGTGTCATATTAAAATTTGGTTCGGTTATTTTGACTTTTGGATAGTTAATTAAGGAAAAAAAGACTAAATCATGAAAGTTGCAAAAATCAATCTTTGTTAATCTATATGTGCTAAATGATTATAAATGAATAATTGAATGGTTTTAAAAGGAAATTATGCCATGTTTGCTAAAAATGGACGGTTTGTGTTTGTTTTTATTATAATTATATGTTAATTTTATACTTAAATAATAAAAAAACATAAAACATGAGTTAAGTGTCATCATCTTCTCCCATTTTGTTTATCTCTTGTCCGGATGCCTATTTCAAAAAGGGAATCCATTTTTATTTGATAGAAGCTTTTGGCCTGCATGTGAATGATTTAAGGTCCATTTTTTGTAAATTTTATGTTTTTTAGCCTATTGTAACTTACTCTAGTTAACCCAATGACTAATTTGAGAAACTATCGTAGATTTTAATAGTTTCCATTATTGTTATTTGAAGTTTTTGCATGTAAATGATAGGTTTATAAGCTTGGTTGTTAAATAGGACTTTTAAGTTTAGGGACTAAAATGTTAATATATTAAACTTAGCATGAAATTATTGTAAAATTTTATTAATTATGGGCTATAAATGAACAAGGGTAAATTTGGATAGCATATTTTGGGCTTAATTGTGTAAATGTGCACGTTTAGACTTTAAGGACTAAATTAAATAAAAGGTAAAAGTTCAAGGTAATAATGTAAAATTTTATTAAAGGGTCAAATAAATTTATTTAGATATTTTAAGGTATTTGAAATGATTAATTAAATTAAATTATTATATAGATCAAGAAATGAATCAACCGGTCGATAATCATGAAAAAGGAAAAATTGTTGAGTAGTCCTCTGTGTGGTGTTTTTTGCTGTCTCATTTAGGTAAGTTAGTATTAATTTTATTTTGTATAATAATTGCTTAAGTTCATATTATGTATGTGTATAAAGTATATGTTGATATGATTGGTTGAGAAAAGAATTAAAAGTGGAAATGAGGGATTGAATTGTAAAGTATGGCAATTGCATATGTTTGAATTAAATTGTATTATCATATGGAATGTATATCATCATGTTGACCATGGTACTATGATTTAAAGATGGAAAGAGTATGGGAATTGAATTAAGGTCAATGTGAGCTTAGTGAATGATTAGGATACAAATGATATGTCATTAGGGCTTATCAAGCACTATGAGCCAATGATTACAGTTATCAGGTACTTTTTAACGATGCTATAGTTATCAAACACTTTGTTACAATGTTATATTTATTAGGTACTATGTATCAGTGGTGGATACCATACTGATGGCTGAAATCTAGCATTTGTTGCATATTCTCGACAGCTTATGTGAGCAGCACTGAGTACTAGTTAATGTCCTGATTGTCAGCTTGTGTGAGCAAAGTTATCCCAAGTATCCAAATTTAATTTACTATAGTTCTCCGCACAAAAAAAAACATAAAGAAATGAATGGAAATGCTGAATATGAATTATATGTGAATCATGTTCTTATCATGATAATAAATTGTATGAAATGATGTACTAACCTATTTGGTTATGTTGTGAAATGTGTAAGTGATTATGGAATGATAAATATGAATGTTACTTGCATTAAGTAAATTATGAAATATCAGGTACATTGTGTTTAAGTTTATTACAAGCTTACTAAGTTTTAAGTAAGCTTACTTTGTTTTGTTTTCTTATTTGTAGATTGTCAGATTTGTTGGATCGCCAATACGCCCCATTGCGTAGCGAAAAAAGTTATTTCAGTGATCATCAACCATGGATCCATGTACAAGGAATGAGTTGGGTTGAAGATATACCTTTTGGAAACTAAAAAGCGAAGAATAATGCAACTGATTTGATCCCTTTGAACAATGTCAATCCAAGCCAAAACAAAAGTGTCTTGTCCTCTACGTAGTCTTCCCGATCAAAGAACGAACAACAAAAGAAATTTTCTTTGAACTTTTTTAGAGAGAGTAAAAACAGCTGCTAGACCCTATACTTAATTTTTCTATAAAAACCCTAACACACATTTGGGATCATATTTCCTTTTATTTAATATCACATATTAAAAACGAAATTGTCCTTTTAGATAAACATATGGAAAGTTATTAAAACATTATATCCTTTTTAAAAGGATATTAACTTCCATGTTTTAATATTTGACCGAAATTATTATAATTATTTATTTTAATAATTTCGTTAAACTATATTAAGTTAATATTAAACTTTTATATGAATCAAATTCATAGATTAATTTTAAATGTGTTCTTTATTTGTCTACAAGTTTGTACACATAATCCGTTCAATATTAAATTATTAAATTAAATTAATTCAATAATCATGTGACAGTTAAACATAACACCAATTGTGTTTGGATTATGTTCACTTCAACCATAGGGAGTGAACGTGTAGGCTCTTGTAACATTAGAAGTAATATTAGAATATTTCTAATATTACAATAAATGACTGGCATCAAGCAATGCATCATTGCTACCCAAGTTACAAGAATTCATGAATTAACATAACTTTTCTATGATAATTTTTTAATGTATTATACCCTTTTATCCTTTATATCTAGATTGGACACAAGTCACAATCACACTTGTATAGTCCAATCTCACATTTCTTGATATTTTGAGTAAACTATAATAAACAAATAAGTGTGATATCTCATATCAAATTATTTTAGCATAGCCATGCATTTCTAGTCTGACTCTATCATGTGGCCTAAGACATTACCCCCATTATGTTGGAGGGACAAATCATATCTTGATCAATCATATCCGACTCACGATGTTGGGACAATGATGATCTCAAGTATGAGGATCGTATAAATAGTTATCAGTCTGAGTAATGTTGTGACTATTACATAATAATCAAATAAACATACTCATGTATTGATTTTGACATCCCTATGTCAATGACAACACATTGTCATCTATGAACTACACATTAGTCTAAATGCATTATTATTGTCCAAGCCCACAATAATACTTGACTAATGACCTTCTAAGCATAATCATATCATTCTCAGGACTTTATTTTTAATCAGTTTATTTACACAGAAAGAAAAATAAATTGAAATAACAATGGCAATGACTTATATTAACAAACAATGTAAAATGAGTATGTGATTATAATCATCTCCTAATTTTTCTTTGGGCATACTCTAACAATGTTTGTGTTTAGAGCTTGATCATTCTTGTCGTTACCTTTTCTATGCTCACCAATCTGATTTGCAATGTACTTGCCTTAGAAAAGGCTACATAACAGTTATTCATGTACAATGATCTACTAGTTTAACATACTTTGCATCGAGGGCAACTCCATGAATTCATCAAAGAGTCACATTTTATGTACCGCAATCTACTCGTTCGATGGATATTTCATTGAAGGAAATACCATGAATCATTTTCTTTATTTTGACCATATGGTTCCTTTTTTTCAGAGTGTAAGGAGTAATAAATAAACACAAAGTAAGGTTGTCCATCACTTTCACAAACATGCAATACTAGAATTTTCACCGAAAAGGTGAACTTACCTTGAACTAGACATGAAAAAAAGCACGATGCACACACATGGGGTATAAAAGAACTCACTAGAAAATACAGCAAAGGTTAGATCACAGGTCTTTTGCCTTTGTCTCAAGAGATTTTGGGGGTTTCTTGAGCTATGACATAAATAATTAACTTATCATATTACGTCCTTCAGAAAAGCTAAGTAAGTTTTCAATATAACTAAATCAGGATTTTAAGGGTTTGTTGATATTTACCAAGTATTAAACGTCGATGAAGGTTGTTAAATACAGTGAAACCAAAACTTTCAAGCTAGCCTTAGTTATAGATATTCCCCGAGTGTTGCAGCTAAAATTTAGAGAGAAAATAAAGTTTGCCAAAGAAAGCACAAAGCTTGATCAAGAAGTTGATATTGGCTTTGAACAGGTATGCATGGGAGGAAAACTTAGTGGGCAAGTTCATTCTCCCTACTACCTCTCATTCGACAACTGTGACTAATAACCTTCTCTCTCTTCTTAAATGCTTGTCATCTTAATATTAGATATCTTGTGTCATTCTAACTAACCCTCTCCAAGCCAACTATCTAGTTCAACCAAAATATTAAGGCTGACAAAATTAAGAAATAAGCACTAGTGTCTATCAGTTGGAGTGACGTACACTCTATAAAGGTGCTTCACCAACCACCAGGCTCACCTTAACACGAACTTCACCCGCGGGCGTACTCATGGTCCTCAAGCACTTAGCAAGTTCTTAACATTTTATTTGCTTAGAGTTTATTCTATAAGTCTATCTCCATAAACAGTACTCAAATGCCGTAGACTACGCAGGGCGGGATGTTACAACTTTCCCGCACTTAGGAAATTTCATCCCCGATATTCATACCTAAAAATCATTGTGGATATTGTTTTCTTATTATGCTCTCCCTTTCCCAAGTGGCTTATTTAGTGTTGTGATTTCTCTATAGTACATTCACTAAGGGAATTCTTTTATTCCTCAGCCCTTTAACTTCGTTATCCAAAATATGAACTAACTCTTCCTCGTAAGATAGATTTGCCTCAACTTCAAGCTCTCCGATCTATACCACATGTTCAGGGTTGGCTTTGTACCTACGCAGCATCGATACGTGGAACACATCATGAATCTGTGATAACTCAAGAGGCAGCGCCAACCTATACTCCTTTGGACCAACCTTACCTAAAACCTCGTATGGTCCTATAAATCTTGGGCTTAGCTTCCCTTTTTGACCAAAGCGTATAATCCTCTTCTAAGGGGAAACCTTCAGGAATACCTTATCTCCTACCTCAAATAATATTTCTTTCATTTTTAAGTCAACATAATATTTTTCTGATCCTAAGCAGCCTTCAAGTGATTGCGAATGGCGAGGAAATCTTCTTCTGTTTCACACACTAAGTCTGGTCCCACAAATTTTCTTTCGCTTAGCTTATTAAACAAGTAGGTGTTATGTACCTTTTACTATATAGAGCTTCAAAGGGAGACATATTTAAACTTGCGTGGTAGCTACTTTTGTAAGGGAATGTAATTTTCCCAATTTATCCCGAAATCAATTACACAGCAACGCATCATGTCTTCTACTACTTGAATCACTCTTTCAGATTGGCCATTTGTTTAAGGATTGAATGCAGTGCTAAATCTCAGTTTTGTCCCCAGTGATTGTTGTAATTGTTGCCAAAGTCTTGAAGTAAACCTCAAATCTCTATCAGACAAAATGGACAATGGCACTCCATGAAGGGTACCACTTTAGCGATATATAATTCAGCCAACCTTTCCATAGAGTATGTGTTGTTCACAAGAAGGTAATGCACTAACTTTCTGAGCCGATCTACTACCATGCAAACATAATTTTTCTTTGAATGACTAAAGGGTAATACAAAAACAAAGTCCATAGTGATCCTATCCCATTTCCACTTGGGGATTTCCAAAGGGTAAAACTTACCTAAAGGAACTTGATGCTCCGCCTTTACCCTTTGACACGCCAAACATGTGGAAACATATTTCGAGATTACCTTATTCATACTAGGCTGCTAGTATGAGTCTTTTAGTACTCTATACATCTTGACACCATCAGGGTAAAGCGAAAAAAGCCCTTGGTGAGCTTCCCTTAATAATTCCTTTCTCAAATCATTTCTCGCTAGTACAAATGCTCGGTTTCTTAATCTGAGTTTGCCATCTTTACCTACACTGAAGTGCGTTGCTTTGTTTGACAACATCTTTTGCTTGTATCTTTCACTCTGGAGATCCTTTCTTTATTCCTCTAGTATTTGCGAGAGATTGGTTGGCTTCACCACCAACTCTGCCATTAATACTCCGCTATCAACAATTGTCACTTTAGCTCGTAGGGACAACAAGGCCACCACAGTTTTCCTACTCAACGCATTTGCCACCACATTTGCCTTTCCTAAATGATACTCGATGATCAGGTAATAGTCTTTTAACAATTCCAGCCATCTCCTTTGGTATAGATTCAATTCCTTCTAGGTCATTAGGTACTTGAGACTTTTGTTATTAGAAAAGATGTGGCACTTTTCTCCGTAAAGATAATATCTCCAGAGCTTTAGTGCCAAAATTACAACTGCCAACTCCAGATCATGCATAGGGTACCTCCTTTCATCAGATTTTAATTGGCGCGAAGCATATGCTATAACCTTTCCTTTTTGCATAAGGACAAATCCTAACCCATTGAAGGATGCACCTATATATACCATATACTCAACGCTAGGCTCAGGCTGAGCTAAGACTGGAGTGTCAGTTAGGACCACATTTAACTTTTCAAAGCTTTGTGGACACTCATCACTCCAAGTAAATTTCTCCTATTTTCTTCAATAGTTTGGTGAAAGGTGAGGCTATAACAGAGAATCTCGTCACAAATCTCCTATAGTACCCAACCAATTAGAGAAAACTACGAAACTTTGTAACATTCTTGGGTGGGTTTCATTCAAGGATTGCCTTTACCTTGGTGAGATCCACCTTTATACCTTCCGCTGAAATCACGTGACCAAGGAAGTGCACTTGTTTTAACAAGAACTCACACTTACTAAAATTTGCATACAACTGATGCTCGCATAAGGTCCTTAATACAATTCTTAAGTATTCTTCATGATTCGACTCATTCTTAGAATAAACCAATATATCATCGATGAATACCACTAGGAACTGGTCCAAGTCTGGTTGAAATACTATGTTTATTAGATCCATAAACACTGCAGGCGCGTTGGTTAATCCAAACAACATTACTAAGAACTCATAGTGCCTATATCTTGATTTAAATGTCGTCTTAGGTATATCATCGTTCTTAATTTTTATCTGATAGTATCCGGACCTCAAGTATGCCTTGGAGAACACTGTAACTCAACTTAATTGATCAAATAAGTCTTCGATTCTGGGCAAAGGGTATTTATTCTTAATGGTGACCTTATCCAGTTGGTGATAGTCTACGCACAGACGCATAGATCCGTCCTTCTTTTTGACAAACAAAATTGGTGCACCCCAATGAGATACACTAGGCCTAATGAAACCCTTACTTAATAGGTCTTATAACTGTTCATTTAACTTCTTAAGCTTTATTGGTGCCATCCTATAGGGTGTGCATGATATAAGAGTTGTTCCAGGCTCCAACACTATTGAAGGCATACTAGGTAGTTCCGCAAGGAATACGTCCATAAATTTTCTTACGATTAGCACTTAGTTGACTTCGTTCTTGGGCTCAGGCGTGTTCATGATATACGCCAAGTAGGCATCTTCACCTTGAACAATCAATTTCCTGGCAGACACCACAGAAATAATCGTTTCTACCAATTCTAACTTTTTTCCCCGTCAATAATATTTCCTTTCCCTTCGAACTAGCCAAGTGCATACTTCTAGGCTGACAATCTACCATAGCATTATACCTAGTCAACCAGTCTAATCCCAGTATGGCATCAAATTCATGAAAAATCAAGAGGAGCAAGTCTGCTGAAAACACGTACTTGCCCACAGCTAGAGGACAATTCCTTATCAACTTATTTACTACAATGCTCTACCTCAAGGGTTCGTTACTAATAAGTTAATCTCAAAACATTCTACCTCGAGACTTGGACCCTTTATGATATTAGCACATATAAAAGAATGAGTAGATTTAAGGTCAATCAAAGCATAAATATCATTAGCATGGAAAGAAAAATTACCAGTAATGACCTTAGGTAGGTCTGCGTCTTGCTTGACTTTCATCACATAGGTCCGTTCTGAAGCGCCCGAACCTACCGAAAATTTTCTTTTGCGACCCCTGCACTAAACTAGGCTTAGCTACCATTTTTGTTCTACTCTAAAGTTGGTTCTTTGGAGGGATTTTAACTAATTGCTTGTTGTATACTCAGACTTAGTAGGGCAATCCTTTATCATGTGGTCCCTAGACCCACAACTATAACAACCTCATATATTCTTTTTACACTCTTTTGCATGACTCCTTCCAAAGAATTCACATCCCTCTTTCTCCATTCGAAAATCGACAAAGCTGGCCATAGATGCGGTAAGCCTATAGGATCCCACTCGTCTATAAGGAATGGAGTGTGACTCTATTCTCAAAGTTGGATAAGGACGATCCTTCAGTTTTTTAAAGCTCATAGGAGGTAAAGGACTAGATCTTCCTCTCTTTATTCATTCTTTCTCGTAATTCTTGCTCTTCTCTTTGAGAATTGACTTCATCTTATGAGTCATGGTCATTATTTCAGATAGGGTCTTACACTAAGAGGTTGCCACCAAGGCACGAAGTTCATCTTTAAGTCCCCACTCAATTTTTTCACACATGTCCTTATCTATTGGGAACATATTCTTAGCATACCTACTGAGCCGCAAAAATTCACGTTAATATTCCAAGATTCAAATTTTGCCTTGCTTCAGATACAAGAAGTCCTTAATCTTCTAAATGAACATCAAGCTGACGTACTTCTCACGAAACTTCTGTAAAAAGAATTCCCAGTCAATCAGACGTTCAAGGGTAACACTGGTCACGGTTTCCCACCATTGATATGTTTCTCCTTCCAATAAGGATATGGCACACCGAAGGCTATCCTCTTTGTCACACTTTAACTATTTCATAACCCTTACTAACTGAGATAACCATTGTTCGACCATAGTGGGATCAACCCCCTTATCTCTCAAAAATTATTTTGCTCCTATTTTCTGAATCTATCAAATAGGATCAAACCTAAGGGGATCTATAGCTGGTGCGTAGGCAGGTACAGGTGCAGGTGCCACTGGACGCACAACTTTAAGGTGTGGTTGTGTATGAAGTTGTGGTGGAGGCTGTGGTTGCGGGTTTTGTTGTTGTTGTTGTTGTTCAGACTTACTTCCCATGAATTGCCCAAACAATTAAGTCATCATGGCATAAAAAACATGTTCCTGAATGCAATCTCAACATTCTTGACATTATTGTTATTGTTTGTAATAGTCTATTCTTGGGTGGGGACATGGCACTACATATCCTAACCAGTCACTTCTCTCAAGCTTTCAGACATTCTCCTTTTCTAACTACAAAAAGAAACTATCTTAGCACAAATCATTGGAGACTAAACCAGAGGCGTACTATGCAGTACAGGGATATGACACTACCTTCAATTTGTCCAAGAATCGACTAAGTAGAGGTTCTAATACCAAAAAGCTTGTAGTACCCAAACCTGTTCCTTGTGAAGGGTCCAGGATTGGCGCGTTACAACTAAAAAGAACTCCTCTTTTCAAAGACGCATTAGGCGAAGACTTGAGTTTCCTTTATTCAACTAGATATGCATTAAACACTCATAGTTAGTGCGCCAAAATATTTCAGATTATAAAAGTTTTTTTGAAAACAAAAACTAAAGACACTAAGAATAATATTAAACACTCACAAATAGACCCTTCCTCTTCAGTGCTAAACCCAGTTAGCCCATTGGTGAAGACCAAACTTGTACTAATTCATGACAAACTAAGCATTTTGGTGTATACACTATGCCCATACATTCATGCAGACAACCTTCTTTGTGTTAGCCAAAACCCTGGTCCATGTTTACAAAATAATCATTCCTTTCGTTTCATTTTCTATGCTCGCCAATCTGGTTTGCAATGTACTTGTCTTACCAGAGGCTACATAACAATTATTCATGTATTGTGTTCTACAATTTCAATACACTCTACATCGAAGGAAACACCATGAATTTATCACATAGTCACGTTTCATGTATCGTGATGAATCTTTTCCTTTATTTTGACCATAGGTGGACTTACCTTGAACTAGACATGAATAGAAATACGATACACACACGTGAGGCATAAAGAAAATCACCAGAAAATACAACGCTTGGACGCAGGTCACTAGCCTTTGTCTCAAGAGCTTTTGAGAGTTTCTTGAGCTATGGAATAAATAATTAACTTATCAGATTACGTCCTTCAAAAAAGCTAAGTAAGTTTTCAAGAATACTAAATCAAGAAACCTAAAATCTGGAAGTTTCCTCCTCTATTTCCTTTTTAAATTGATCCTAAAGCATGAAATTCTAAGGCCCCATGAATAACCATGATAATAGCTTAAGGTTTGTCAATATTTACAAGGTATCAAACCTTGAATGAGTTTGTTGAATACAGCGAACCCAAAACCTTCAAGGTAGCCTTAGCCTTAGAGCTTTCTCGGGCGTTGTAGAGAGACTTTAGAGAGAAAATAAATTTTGCCAAAGAAAGCACAAAGCTTGGTCAAGAAGCTAATACTGACTTTATATAGGTATACACGGGAGGAAAACTTAGTGGGAAAGTTCATTCTTCCTACTACCCCTCATTTGACAACCACAACTAATAACTTTCTCTCTCTTCTTAAATGCTTGTCCTCTCAATATCAAATATCTTGTCTCATTCTAACTAACCCTCTTGAGGACAACTATCTAGTTTAACCAAAATAAAAAGGCTAACAATATTAAGAAATAAGCACTAACGTCTATCAGCTGGGGTGGCATACACCTTTTAAAGGAACTTCGCCAACCACCAGGCTCACCTTAACACAAACTTCACTTGTGGGTGTAATTATAGTCCTCAAGCACTCAGTGAGTTCTTAACATTCTATTTGCTTAGAGTTTTTTCTATAAGCCTATCTTCATAAACAGTACTCAAATGCCCTAGACTACAACGGACGGGATGTTATAGGATTAGTGATGTTGTCATTTGTTGGTACTCTACATATTTCCACATCTCCTCAATCAATGATTTCTTGAATGAGATGAAAGTGCATAATTATATGTTTGGATAGTTGGTGAGGTCTGAGCTCCTTTGCCTATGTAATGGCTCCGTTGTTGCCACAATGAAGTTCTATAGCATCTTATATGCTAGGCACAAGCCCTAGTTAAGTAATAAACCTCTTGATCCAAACAGCCTCTTTTGCAGCCTCACTGACTGCTATATACTCAGCCTTAGTTGTAGAATCAACTATAGTATCTTGCTTTGAACTTTTCTAACTCACAGTGCCACCATTAAGGAAAAACACAAAACCTGATTGCGATCGTGAATCATCCTTGTAGGTTTAGAAGTTGGCATCAGTGTAACCTTTTACACTCAGCTCTTCCTACCCTCCATATATGAGGAATGTATCCTTAGTCCTTCACAGGTACAATCATCCTTGTAGGTTTAGAAGTTGGCATCAGTGTAACCTTTTACACTCAGCTCTTCCTACCCTCCATATATAAGGAATGTATCCTTAGTCCTTCACAAGTACTTAAGGATATTTTTAACTGTGACCCTATGACCTTCACCGGGATCTACTTGGTACAAACTCATCATGCTTAAAACATACAATACATCTGGACAAATACATAGCATGGAATACATGATAGACCAAATAGCCAAAGCATTTGGAAGCTTACTCATACGTTCTATCTCTTCTGCAGTTGAAGGACACATTTCCTTTGAGAGTGAAATATCATGTCTTATAAGTAAGAATCCACTCTTAGATTCTTCCATGTTGAACATTTGTAGTACTTTATCTATGTAAGTACTTTTACAACCCGTTTTCAGTAGTGTTGGAAATAGTGGTTTTGGGACCACAATTCTAACCAGTGAGTCAGTAAATATTATTTATTTAATTAAAAGGTTATTAGAGTGTCCTATCAAAATTTGGTTCGGTAATTTTGACATTTGGATAGTTAATTAAGGAAAAAAGACTAAATCATAAAAACTACAAAAGTTAATTGCTATTAATCTATATAGGCTAAATGAGTATAAATGAAGAATTGAATGGTTTTAAAAGGAAACTATGCCTTGTTTGCTAAAACTGGATGGTTTGTGCTTGTTCTTTATTATAATTATATGTTAATTTTGTATTTAAAAAATAATAATAATACATTAAACATGAATTAAGTGTTATCATCTTCTCCCATTTTATTTTTCTCTTGACTGAATGGCTATTTCAAGAAGGGAATCCATTTTTGTTTGATAGAAGCTTTCGACCCTTGCATGTGAACGAATTTAAAGTTTGTTTTTCGTAAATTTTATATTTTTGGGATCATTGTAACTTTAGTTAACCCAACGACTAATTTACAAAATTATTGTAGGTTTCAATAGTTTCCATTGTTTTTATTTGAAGTTTTTGGATGTTAATGATAGGTTTATAAGCTTGGTTGTTAAATAAGACTATTTTATAAAGTGAAATTAGTTAGTTTTAAATTTATGGACTAAAATGTTAATATATTAAACTTAGCATGAAATTCTTGTAAACTTTCACTAATTATGGGATGTAAATGAACAAGGGTAAATTCGGCTAGCATATTTGGGCTTAATTGTGATAAATGTGTACATTTCGGCTTTAGGGACTAAATTGAATAAAAGATAAAATTTTAAGCTAATAATGTAAAATGTTATTAAAGGGTAAAACACAGGTATTTAGATATTTTACGATATTTGAAATGATTAATTGAATTAAATTATTATATAGATCAAGAAACGGATCAACCGGTTGATAATCAAGGAAAGGGAAAAATTGTTGAGTAGTCCTCGGTGTGGTGTTTTTTGCTGTCTCGTTTAGGTAAGTTAGTATTCATTTTATTTTGTATAATAATTTCTTATGTTCACATTATTTATGTGTCTAAAGTATATGTTGATATGATTGGTTGAGAAAATAATTAAAAGTGGAAATGAGGGATTGAGTTGTGAAGCATGGCAATTGTACATGTTTAAATTAAATTGTATTATCATATGGAATGTATATCATCATGTTTAACTTGGTACTATGATATAAAGATTGAAACATTATGGGAATTTAATTAAGGCCCGTTTGAGCTTAGTGAATGATTAGGATACAATTTACATGTCAATAGGGCTTATCAGGCACTATGTGCCTTTGATTACAGTTCTCAAGTACTTTATACCAGCGTTAAAAATATCAAGCACTTTGTTGCCAGTGTTATTAGGTAGTATGTATCAGTGGTGGATGCCATACCAATGGCCAGAATCTAGCGTTTGTTGCATATTCTCGACAGCTTGTGTGAGCAGCATCGAGTAACAGCTAATGTCTCGATTGTCAACTTTTGTGAGTAAATTTATCCTGAGTATTCAAAGTTAATTTACTATAGTTGTCCTGGAAAAATATGATAAAGAAATGAATGGAAATGTTGAATATGAATTATATGTGAACCATGTGCTTATCATGTTAATAGACTGTATGAAATGATGTACTAAACTATTTGGTTATGTTGTGAAAGGTGTAAGTGATTATGGAATGATAAGTATGAATGTTAATTACATTATGTAAATTATGAAATATCAAGTACGTTGTGTTTAATTTTATTGTGAACTTACTAAGCTTTAAGTAAGCTTACCTCATTTTACTTTCTTACTTGCAGATTGTTGGATTCGTGAAGTCGACTAGATCAGCTTGGGAGATCACAATATTCATCAACTCTTTCGGTAGCTATTTACTTCTTTTGGCCAAGTTATAAGTGGCATGTAAATAGGTTAATGCTAATGCATGTATATAAGCAATTGAAGTATGTTTTGTGCCATTTTGAATATGAAATAGGTGTGTGGATGTAAACCTTAATCGTTAACTTAGTTAATTGTGGTACTTGATGGCATAGGCATGTTTTGGTACCTATAATGCATTTTGGCTTGTCTAATTGTCATTTATGGTTTGAGTCACTTGGTGAACTTTTCTTGGTGATATTTTAGCATTTGAAATAATGAATATGTATGAATATTCATATATGAAAACGGTGACATGACTGGTAATAAATGTTCTTAGTGAATGGTTGAATTGAGGTGTCAATTGTGGCATATTGGTTAGGCACTTAGGATGAATGTTTTAAGATGTGATTTTGGTATATTTTGGCTAGTTCTTAATGCTTTTAAATAGGTTAAATGGTTGGTATATTGAATAACTTGAGGCTTAAGGGAACCTAGGTTGTGATTGCTTGTTTTGGAAGGCATTTTAAGCACACACAGTTTGGTACACGATCTGCCATACAGCCGTGTGCCATACACGGGTTTTGGGCACAACCATGTGGTCTATTTAATTTACTTGCACAATGTTTCACATGACCACAATATGTTACATGACCTGGTGACATGGCCGTGTAACCCAAGATTACACAACAATAGCATGTTACACGGTTTCGCAACACAACTATGTCTTGACTTCACATGGCCTTAACTTGTCACACGGCCATGTGACCCCTTTCTTTTACCTATTTTTTGTAAAATTTTTAAATCAATCTTGATTTGTTCTCGAGTTAATGTTTGTTTTTTATTGAAATTCATGGTATTATAATGTATTTGAATGTTCATTGTTTTAAATTAAGTTTTACATGAAATTTATAGATGATAAGTGTTGTTAACTGTTGTGACACCTTGTAGCTCGGTCCTGGTGACTTGACCGGGTATAGGGTGTTACAACTAGTCGAAGAAGTCCTCAATCTTGGGAAACGGATACTTGTTCTTTATGGTTACCTTGTTAACTGCCTGTAATCAATACACAATCAAAAGATTTCATCATTCTTCTTAACAAAAAGTATTAGTGTACCCTAAGGTGAAACACTTGGTAAGATGAAACCCTAGTCTAATAGTTCTTGTAACTGGATTTTCAACTCCTTCATCTTTATTGGGGCCATTCTATAAGGGGCGCTTGAGATAGGAACGGTTCTTGACGTCACATCAATAGAGAATTCCACATCTTTTTTTTACAAAATCCCTTATAATTCTTCAGGAAAGACATCAGGAAATTTGTTCACAATTGATACCTTTCCAAAGTCTTCCCTCACCATATTAGAATCAAAGATATATGCCAAATATGCTTCTCCACCATTAACCAACAACTTTTAGGCTAAAATTGTTGAAATCATCCTGTTCTTGATATCCTACTTTATTCCAAAGAGAAACACCTTATTACCATTGGCAGACATTAACCATACCCCTCGAGACTTGTACTTAACCACAACGTTACAACCCATCAGCCATTTTAGTCCCAATATGTAACACCCCAGATATGGTGGGTCTAAAGTTTCGGCATATAGTAGTAAATAGTCTATCTAGTGTAGTGATATCCATCCAAAAGATTGTTTTTGCATATTGTAACTGCTACAAGAGTAAGTAAGAACTTTATTTTCTGATATTCTACCATGTATCAAGGAGAAGTTCATGTTAAGAGATTAAGGGTAAGTATAAAAGGAGTATTCACCAAAAATATAGTATATCTGGTTTGTATGGAATATCCTACTAGTTAGATTGTAAGAAACATGGTTAGAAATAAACTAAATAGCCAAGTTGGATAGTTTTTATTGCAAGGCACTTATTAATATATCTCTTGAAAACTGTAGGCTATTAAGAAGGCAAGTTATGAAACGTATGAAACTTTCTAAATTCCACTAAGTAAGTTGAGTCATATTTATATGTGAGAGATGAGTTCTGAAAGGGTTCCACTTTCTTCTTCCTCTTCCTTAAGTGGTATTTACTGATACCTTCCTTAAGCCTAAATGTATCTTACATCGATGATTTGTAAGCTATGGTTCTTTTATGATCAGTGGTTACTATTATAGTATGCCCAAAGACAAATCATGAGATGATTGTAATTACATACTTGTTTTACCTTGTTTATTAATATAAGGCATTGCAATTATTATTTCAGTTTCTTTTTATGTGTATTTAAATAAACTGAATTATAATAAATTCCTAAGAAAATATGATTATTCTTAAAAGGTTCTTAGTCAAGTATTATTGTAGGTTTGGAAAACAATAATGCATTAAGACTAAAGTGTAGTTGATTGATGACAAAAAGTTGTCATTCAAATAGGGATGTCAAAATCAATACATGAGTATGTGTTAGAGAACAACAAATTGGACTGATCCGCTATGAGTATATTTCTTGGATTATTATGTAATGGTCACAATATTACGCATAGTGATAACTATGTATATGATCCTCAGACTTGAGATCATCATTGTCTTAATATCGTGATTCGTATCTTTTGATATAGTCCAATGTTTACCATAGAAGGTTGTATTATAAAGACTGATGTTGGCTATACCACAATCCATGTAGTGGAATATGGTCGATCAAGATAGGATTTATCGCTCCTATGTAATGGAAGTAATATCTTAGGCCTCTTGATGGAGTGAAACTAATAATACATGGTTATGCTCGAATAAGTTGATATGAGATATCACACTTATTTATTTATTGTAGTCTACTCAGAAAATTAAGAAATATGATATTGGACTATACAAGTGTGACTATTCTATAACTTGTGTCCAATCTAGATACTAATTATAAAATGATATAATACATGAAAAGATTACCACAAAAAGGTTATGCCAAATCACGACTTCTTGTAACTTGAATAGCAATGATGCATTGCTAGATGCCACTCATTGCTTGTAATGTTAGAAACATTCTAGTATTACTTCTAACATTACAAAAGCCTATATGGTCACACCCAATAGTTGAAGCAAACAAAATCAAAATACATTGGGTATTGTATTTAGCTATCACACGAATTAATTTAATTGCTAAATTAATTTAATTGAATAGTTAAACATTAAACACATTATATGTACAAACTTGTTGTACACAAATAAAGAACATGGATAAAATTAATATATGAATTTGATTCATACAAAATATTAATTATATATATTACCGAATTTATTAATATAAATAGTTATAATAATTCTAGTCAAAATATAAAAGGACATGGAAAATGATATTCTTTTGGAAAGAATATGATCTTTTTCCTCACTTTTCATTTGTTTTTCTAATAAAAAGGGAATAATTCCGTTTTTATTTTCGGAGATGTGATATCAAAAAGAATAAAAAGGAAACGAACCCCTTAGTGTTTTAGGGATACCAAGAAAAAAATAAGGTCTAGCAGCCGTCTTTGAGTTCTCTCTGAAATTGTTCAAAGAGTTTTATGTTCTTAGTTGACTGTGTCGACTACGTAGAGGTCTAGACATTTTTAGTTGTGGCTTGGAATCGACATCGAATCAGCAGCATCCTTTCATCAATTTTTAGTTGAGAAGGTATATCTTCAACCCTATTCCAACATGTACCATTCCTTGTATATGGTTCCATAGTTGTGGATCGCTGAAATAATTTTTCTGTTGCACCACAGGGCATCCAGGCGATTCCAACAATTACTTTGCATCAGGGTGAGTATTTCAGCTCTGCATGTTAAGTTCTGAATAAGTAAACCTGTATGTGGTGATTGAACAGTAAGACTGTAAGTATAAGATTTCTGCATAAGGTTGTGAGTGATTGATATAATAAGTAATTTGTATGTACAAGAGTAGTAATAGTGAAATTATGTTTCTAAGAAATGGTTGTTGTTGGTTCGAGATAGATATCTGGATTTGGAGTTTTGAACTGTAGTAAGTGAGAATCCGGTGAGCCTCTACTCTAACTCTTACATGTATAATGTTCACACTAAAGTATATTTATATGAAAGTGATCGAGCAGGAAACTGGAAATCATGGATAGTATAGTATGAATATGATACTTATACAACTATAGGAATAAACTTATAATTAGTTTAAGAGATAAGTTAGTCAACTTGAAATTAAGTTCAATGGGATCTATGAAAAGTGTTATGAAATTATGAAATCTTGGGTTTGGATGTGTTTGGTTCGTAGAGTTTGTAAATTGAGTTGAGTCATTTCAGTGGCAACTAAAGAAGTCCATCGGGACTGTAAACACGTACTCTGAAGGAAAAAGTCCATGTTCATGGCATACTCTGAAAAAGAACTGTTGGATAGAATTTTATCTAATAGGGTTTTCTACGTGTCCCTGGGCGATGGTGGGCAAACCTCACTTAATGTGAGTTTAGGCAAATCCATAACACAAACACAATAGTTTTAGGAATGCCTATGTGGCATCTTGTCAGCCTTTGTGGCGAACTCTGACTAGATTACTTTTGTGGCATACGCTGAATGGATAGCCTTGGTGGTGTACCTTATATGATTGTCTATATGGCGTGTTCTATTAGGTATATGTGGTGTGAACTATCAGAAAATTCTTGTAAGATATGGATCTAAACATCTATCTCTATTGTAAGATATGATGAAATTCTTTTAGTTCTATTATAAGTAAAGCTAACTTAAGGTATCGATATGTTCTGAGTTAATAGTGAATAAGTCTTAAGGATTTCAATAAAAATGAGATGTGTATGTGTATGTTAAGAAGAGTATCTGTTATGATGACCTAAAAAAATGGAAAATGAGGGGTATTGAATCTTCTTCTAGATTTATTCTAAATTTGAATTAATGTTAACTTGGGTTATGGGATTCTGATATAAAATGATATGGAATTCGTCGGAATGGTCCATATAGTGATTTATCAGTATGGATATGTGTGGTACTAAATCAGGGTAGTTATGGGTATGAATTGATGAAATTAAACTCTACGTAAGTATTTTCCAAACATATATGTTTCCATCCATGATAAATGTCAGTGAACAACTATTTGAAATAAGAGTATGGGTTAAGTCATGGATTGTTGGAAGTGGTTTCTTAGGGTATGTTTTGTTAAAAAAGAATTATTATTATTTATAGGACAAGGGAGTTATGAAATATTGGAAGGATTCCTTAGTTAGTTCGATAAGGAACACTGTGTATGGCAAGCGCATAATAGCTAGTGTATAAGAGAATGGTAAACTGTAGTGGTATTTGCCAAAATAAATGATGCAGAATGATTGGCACCTAGTAGTTCCTACAAGATTTAAAAATATCCATTAAGGTATTATTGGGTTAAGCTCACTAAGTACTCAATTACTTACAAGGATTTTTATTGTTTTCCAAGTAATTGAGAACAGACTTCGCCTAGAGGGGCCACGCTCGGAGTACACCAAGGTGGTGGAGGAGAGGGCTATTATGCATACAATGGACTTGTGGCGTAGTTTAGGAATACGCCTTTTAAGTTTATCTTAAGTAAACTTTTATCTTGTAAAGATATGTATATAGAATGATGTAACCATTTACTTGTAAATACTTCTATTGTTTTCATACATTAAGTTTCTCATTTGAAATGTCAAATAACACGCCTAAAGAAATGAGAAATTGTAAATTGTTTTTGTTCATGGTTCAGTTTTGTATAGTAACACTCGAAATTCAAACCCTGTGAATCAGGTCAAGTTTAGGGTGTTACATAATTTGACATTGAACTTATTAAAACTAAAAATCATCAAATCTACCAGAAATATATATATCTTCCATATCTCAGCGAACTTACCACTCAATTTACTGCAATGCTCTAGCCTAGAGGATTGGTGACTAACATACTAACCTCTGTGGTGGTAAGTCTAAGACTCCGCCCATTCAAAAAATTACCACAAATATAAGAATAGGTAGATCCAGGATCTATTAATTCATATATTCAGGATCTATCAATGCATATATGCAAGATCTATCGAAAACTCGTAATAACGTCGTAAGCTTCGGCATCCCCCTTTGCATGCATAACATACACCCTAGCTGAAGCCTTCGGGCTAGGTTTGATTGTGTTCCTTCTTGGAGTTCCTTGGACCAATCCTGATTTAACCATTGTCTCAGATTTCACTTTTTTTTAGGGCTTTCTAACCAAATGCATAGATAGCTTAATGTTTCTTTCTACACTTACAGCGCAATCCCTCTTGAAATGGTCCTAGGCTCCACAATTAAAACATCCCCCAATGTCCCTCTAGCATACGCTAGTATGTTTTTTCCCACAACTGTTACAAATGAGAAGTTTCATTCTCCGGGACCCTCATGTGCTGGCCAAAGACGTCGTTTGGCTTACACTCCTTTCTCGTTGAAAGCTCATAGTTTGTGACTCCCTGACTGAGGTAGTAAGAAACCCTTTGACATATTTAGGTCTTTTGAACCCAACATTGGACACTACACCAGAAGTCGCACGCTTTCTCCTTTTTCTATCCTTGACCTTGTTTCTTTCCTGAATGGCCACTTCCATTCTTTGGGCTTTAACAGACAAGGCTGTAAAGTCTCTAATCTCGAGGGCAGACAGTAGTACCCTCAATTCCTTATTCGATCCTCCTTCAAACCTTACGCACAAACCTTCCTCATCTGGCACCAAATCCTTAGCTTACTTAGCTGGATAATCTCTTTCTCATACTCAAGCACTGTCATTCTCCCCAGTTTGAGTTCCAAAAAGTTCTTCATTTGTTCAAAAAAGTGCCTGTTGACGAACTTTTCCTTGAACTTCTTTAGGAAAAAGTCCTAATTCACCAGATCTCTTGAGGCCATGCTAGATACTATGGTCCACTGCCAGGGAACACCGTTTCATCCTCTAATAGAGAGGTGGTGCATCATAAACTCTCAACTGGGGAACACTGCAGCTCCTCAACTACCCGACAAACTTGAGAAAGCCAATTTTCTACTATAATTAGATCATCCTCTTTATTGCTTATAAGCTATATAACACCCATTTTAGAGATAGTCTCCACTAGGTCCCTTCTAGACACTGCTACAGTTAGAGCTAGAGGTGCATGGTACACTAGCTGTGCAACCTTGACTATCCTCACCGTCTCTTCTTGTCACATAGATTCTTCATGGCGTCTATGAGATTAGGTTGGGGCAACTCCCATGTAACGGTCAAACCATTGGCCTATAACAAACCCCATGATTTCCATTAAAGCATTCCGACCCTCAGTTCCTAATACTCCCTTGCTCACCGAAGAGGCAAGGCTGCTCACATGTGGAAGAGCATTACTTTGTATTTCATCACCTTCGTCTTCTCTAGCATTGACAAATATTCTACATTACTTTGTATTTCATCACCTTTGTCTTCTCTAGCATTGAGAAACATTCTGCATTACTTTTTATTTCATCACCTTCGTCTTTTCTAGCATTGACAAACATTATTCTTTCTTTGCTACAATGCGCACAAATTTAATTAGTGCAACTATGGAAAATCCAACCAAATTTAGGTAACATATATTGCGGGGTTTCTAACTGACACTAGGTTCTGAAAATCTGCTAAATCGAAGCTTTGATACCAACTAAACTTGTGACACCTCACGTCAGATCCGACTGCATGATTCAGGTATGGAGGGACATGGGTTAACCCGATTAGAACATACCTCTATAAAGAAAAAACCATTATCTATCTTGGCAGATACCCATTTTTTACTAGAGCGATATTCCCTTAGTTTAAGACAACTTTTAATAGAAAGCATGATTTTAAAATAACAACCCGCCACATTTAAAGATTTAAAGATACACAATTAATCTTTGGCGATTGTTTAAATTAACTTCAATGAGTCATAAATAACATTATGTCGTTAAATTTTCCATGCAATATTTGACATGTTCAAAATAACATTCAATACAGATTAAAAATTTCAAGATGGTGGTTTCTAACAGTTGGCCTAACACCCCCAACAAATACATGTTAACCCCGAAAATAGGAAGGCACACTAATTGTCGCAAATTTGGTTATATCTCTTCGATCACCACGCTTAATCTAAAAACTTGAAAGGAAAAAGAAATTGGGTAAGTTTGTAAGAACTTACTGAGTTCCTGAGAAGAACAATCCCACCATAATTACTATCAGACATGAAAAAAAGATCAGACTAGTTCACCTTAATTGGTGGATACATTACTCTGGTTTGTAGATCGACTGGTAGATGATATCGTAAACAAACTCAAACTATTGGCAAATGACCCTAGTTTCTAACTCATATATGACAATAACGGGCACATCTGCTCCACGAATACGCCACTTGTGTGGATTACCATTTATGACTGACAGACTTATTGTTTAGGTTTTCATACAACATGCACTACCACATGCACCCCTTTCTCACGTACTCCTTTCCTTGTGCTAGCTTCAGATCCTCAATTCCCTAAGAACAAAATTTTCCTGTATTTTCATAACCACTCATCTGAGCTATATAACAACATCACCTTTGTAACCTCCTAACTCCCCTCCTTGTGCGAACACATAGGTGTTCCCCCGCGAGACCGGGTTTTCACCAATCACGGTTTGCAACAAGTGTCATACCGAAGGCAAATCGTGTTATTTTGTATCCTCTTTATCATTATATACAACATCCTTCCAATACCTTCCTACACCCATCTAGATACAAAGCTTGTGCACTAAGGCAGGAGTACTCATACTGTGTATATAACAGGTTTCCCAGGTCTGTTTAACCGCATTTAACCATGCCTGCATTGACTCTTTGAATGAGATTTCTCAAGCATGACCATCAGAAACAAATGAAAAAGCCACTTACCTAGTTGTACAATACTTAGGAGTAAATGTATTAACACAAATACCAGACACAAGGTACAGAGGAACTCAATAGAATATTTTACTTAGATTTTGTCTACTCTACTGATTCTTTCCCTTTGTTATTGGGACCTTCTCTCGTTTTTTTATCTAAAACAATAAAACAACTTCTTTAATCATAAAAAATGACCAAAAACTTATGATACAACAAGATTCTATAAATATGCAAACAATTTCTGGACAGAAGTTTCCTTCCTATCTAGTATTCAAAGAAATCCTACCAATCCTTTTGTAAGTCAATTTCTATCTATCTGGTAAAGTTTAAAGGAAGGTTTAAGAATTTACTAGCAAAAAATTAGCACGAAAGTTCTCTTAAGCTTTTACAAATAACACCCTTGTTGGCAAGGAAGTACTCTCATGGTTCTTTCAATGATAACAAAGTCTAGTGGAGAAGATGAATAAAAAATCTTCTCTCCACTATTAAGTTATCCTATTTATAGATATCACACGTCCAAATCCCATCAAGATTATCTCTAACCATTACTCATTCTCGCATGCTTCCACTAATTGCTCACACCCTACGAGGTTCTATGATTGTCCTAATTATTGACACGTTGCCTCCACTAGGATGTCAGGTGACTTAAACATATCCTACAAGCCATTGTACTTACCTAAGTAACGGCACCAAAACACGAGTGACGATCTTATTAATGGGAAAGTCTGCCTAATAAGGTCAATGGCTTATTGACGAAGTACTCAATTACTTACACTTTCGTTATCACTTGGACTGGTACTCCGCAGCATTGACGAAGTTCTTCGTAGCACTCCGCCACGAAGTTACCAACCTTATTCGGTCTAAGTCTCTCAACTTAGACGTCTTCGCCGGTGTAGTCTCTCGAACTAATCTAGTTCGCCAAAATAGGGTTTGGCATAGCTATAAAAAATATGGGTTCCCAACTAAGACCATCCTTCACCCTTAAAGGACTGCTAAGTATCATGTGACACCCTTGTTTTAGTCAGTTTACATAATGCTCTGTTGAATGCATGTGCAGTTAGTTGTATAGATTGATCGGAAATGGCTGTTTGGTTGCTTGACAAAGCTGCCTTTACAAACATTTTGGTGCTACTTTGAAATTTATGGAATGTTAGTAACAATGTGATCATTAAAGGACGTACCACGACACCTCATTATCATATTAGCTCTGGCGAGGGGTTTGAATGAAGCATTTCCTATCCATAACTTAAAATCATGCTCCCAGGCTATCACTAAGGATGCATTAGGTTTGATGGCCTTCACCCATCCAAGGGTCTTCAAGGTTAATGTTGACGCAAGTGACTAGACGCACGGGCATTCGAGTGGTGATTCGGGACTCAAATGGTTTTGTGCATAATGGATGTGCGCAAAGGGTGGTTGAGTGCATGCAACCTATTTGGGAAGAGGCTCGTGTAATTATTGGTGGGTTGTGTTTGGCACATTCGATGGGCTTTCATCATGCCATGCTTGAGAGTGGTGTTGTCTCGGTGGTTAATAAACTTCATTATGATAGTCTTGACTTGTTTATTTTGGGTCATTTGTTGTTAGAGGTCAAAAACTTGGATGTTTTATTTGACTCATTGGTTTATTTTCTTATGTTGCTCGTTCGGGTAATAAAGTTACAGATTATCCTAGTCGTATGGGCTTAGAGTGTAAGGATATTTTCTATGTTTTGGCTAGATTACCCGTCCTCTATTCATTGTATTGTGATTAATGATGTTTCTAGTTATTGTGATTAATAATGTTTCTAGTTATATATGAATGAATGAATGTCCTTCATTACCTTTTGCTATAAAAAAAAAAAAAACTTTTCAATTTTTTTGGTACAACTCGCGCATCATTGAGAGGAGCAAATAACTGCGAACATGCATTACAGAAGACAACATTTCAATAGTTTGAACCTAAACAATTTTTATAGTAGACAACACTTCAATAATTCCAACCTAAACCAATTTTATGAAAGATGAACACGCAGTTAATAAAGTAGAATTTGTTATAATAATAATAAAAAGTCAAGAAGCAGCGAGACACGGTGGGAGTTCTTTTTAACCCTAAACGTCAAGATCAAATCCTCAATATTAAACCTTCGAAATCAAGAGATGGAAGACTAGACGGAATTTTGGCAGGCTGTTGCATCCTCTACGAATTGTGTGGCAGTTATGCGTTTATATGTGGCTAAATTTTTACCTAATTTGGGGGCCATATTCTGTATACTTAAATTCTTTTCTTGGGTCCTACCTGTCCATTTTTCTTTCCTTGCTTTCACAAAACAATTTATTCAAGAATTTAAACTTTAAACCGAAAAACAATAAAAAGAATGGTGAAATGTTAATCAGTAAATTCATTCACTTTCACCTTCTGAATAGAAATATTATGGTGATATTTTAATATTGTGCATGGCAGGAGGTAATTTTGTACTGTTCTTTTGCATGTTATCAATTACTTTATATCTTTATTATATCTTCCTGTAATTGATCATGAACAAGGGTCTCAGCTACTCAACATTAATGCTGTATTTCTCTTGATAGATTTTGTGTTTTGTGTTACTATTTAGAAGAGGTAAAAGCTAAAAGAATTTGTGGGTTCTCTTGGCCTTTGAACAATTAAGAAATTCATTGTGAAGGTGTCTTCTGATTTTCTATCTATGTTTGTTACCAGAACAAGGCTTTTTTGACTATATTTTTTTAACGTGATTGCATTTTATAATGTACATATGTCATGTCATAAATTTATCTCTCCATTTTGAGTAATATATATATATAGCATAAAGGTTATTCTCTCTTTTTATTCTCATAAATCATTAGTCAACATCATATGTAATTTCATCAGATGCAAAACATCTTCATCCTAACAAATTCAATATAATCTTTCAACTTTATGTCCCTTAATTAGTTCGGAATTTTTATAAAAGAAGAAAAGTTTAGACTTACGCATCCAATGAATTTTCTTTATGTTAATCATTTTGCAAACAATGGTGTAAGAGAGAGAAGAGCTGAATCGTCATGATTGTGGTAGGAGCCATAAATAGAAGCCAAGCGAAAAAAAATTATAAATTCAGAAAACATAAGAATTAGAAAAAAAAAAGGAAACTTGGCTACACTTCAAACGAAGTCCACAGCTCAATAAGGTTAAAAATATACATATATATCAAACAAGACATGGGTAGCAACAGTAAAGAGATTTTTGAAGTGATAGAGGTACCGTTGTTGGTTAGGTTATAACCATATATCGAATGGTGAAAGTTGGATGAGGGGCGTAATAAGACCGACTGGCACCCTTAATCCATATGATAATGTAAGCATCCATGTTTAATCAGATATCCTGATTTTGTTTAGGAAGTTCATAGACCGAATTCAAACTCTGGGTTTTTTTTTTTTTCTTTTGAGATCATGTATCAATTATTAAGTGAGAAGGTGGAGTGATATTAGTGAAGTTAAGAAAGGGAAGACGAGGATAGGACATGAAACGAGTGAGTGCATGAGGCAAGAAAGGAAAGCATTGATTGAGATAGAGATGGACAGATGGGGCTCAAAGACAAAACAGACCAGCTCTTCTTGGGTCCTTAAAACAGGAGTTTTTGTTTCGGCTTTTCAATCTTACATTTTTTTTTACAAAAGATGATGGAAAAAAGAAAGAAATAAACTTAAAAATTAAAGAAGTTTGAAATGGATACGCATTCAAATACAGAGGACTGAAACTGATAAAAGGATAATGGATGGGAAAGAGGTCTAATGCACGATACCTGTTGGTGGTTAGGTGGTAGTCCCTGCCCTGCCCCCCCTTTTGGACCCATTCCCTAGATTCCTTCTCTCTCTTTCTCTCATTGTAAATCCCCCTCACTTTACACCCCAAAACATATCTAATCATCCATGACTGATCCAACTCATTTCTCTTTTCTCTTAAGCAACTCTTATTCTCTTCACACACCCATTACACCATAAAATATCACAATTTTCTCTTTCTAAGAAACCCTAAACTCTTTTTCACCCATATGAACACTTTGCTTTTCTTCTTAATTAATTTGTTTAAACAAAAACAAAATCAAATTTGGTTAGGCCTATTTTATGTATATTATATTATTTTTCCTCTTTCTAAGTCACCCAGTTCACATTATTAAAACATGAATACGCCATTGTCTCTTAAGTGGTAGAGAAAAAAAGACTAATACAATGAAAATGACCTCAAATAATTGGAGTTAGGATGGTATTGGAATCACTCTTTGATAATGTTTTCGGAGGCATCACATTACTATTACCAGGTTTAGTTCCCATTTAATTTTCTAACTATGCCTTCTTTTTCTTTTCTCACTTTTGTCCTAAACAAGCAAATGCGTGTTTCAAAATTTGTTGCTATTTTTTTTAAACCACTTCTTACGAAATTTTGTTTACTGTTTTTTTTTTTTTTTTAAATGACATCTTTTCCCTCTGCGATAGCAAAAGCAAAGTCCTATTTATAAAAATAAAATAAAATTAAAAACATATTCCTTAATCAAATAAATCCATCCTGATATAAGGGGAAGCAGAACTGTATTCATCATTCATGCATATCTCTCTCTCCCCTCTCAGAAAATATATTATACAAGAAAGATAGCTTTTTTGCAAGTAGTTGATAAGGTATATAAGCTATCCCCTTTTAACAAATCACTGCATCACCTTCCAATTCAAGAAATTCCAATTTTCCTTATTATTTCATAATCAAATCTATCTTCTGCTTTTCTCACATTAAACTTTGTGTCCAATCCTAGCCGAGGATCTGCTGCATAGCCTTCTTTCCTCGAACAACAGCATGACAGTCATCAGATGATGAACATAGAGTTTTGTTAGTAGTAGTAGAGGCTTATTAAGACCCTGACTGCTGTGCTGGGTCATGTCTTGCAATGGGATGGCTTTTTTCCCAGCAAATTTCATGCTCCAATCTCCTCATGAAGAAGATCATCAACCCTCAACTTCTATCAATCAAATGCTTCCTTCTTGCCCGCCCCAAGACTTCCACGGTATTTTTTTTTATATCTATCTATCTCTACTGAATAGAAAAAAATAAGGGTTTAGCAGTTTATATATGAAAAGTATATATGATTGAAGATTTTGATTTTTCCTTTTAGGTGTGGCATCATTTCTTGGGAAGAGATCAATGTCATTTTCAGGGATAGATGTGTGCGAAGAAGCAAATGGGGAGGATGATTTATCAGATGATGGTTCACAGGCAGGAGAAAAGAAGAGGAGACTTAACATGGAACAGGTTAAGACTCTTGAGAAGAACTTTGAGTTGGGTAATAAGCTTGAACCTGAGAGAAAAATGCAGCTGGCTCGGGCTCTTGGTTTGCAACCAAGGCAGATTGCTATTTGGTTTCAAAACAGAAGAGCTAGATGGAAAACCAAGCAGCTTGAAAAAGACTATGATCTCCTTAAGAGACAGTACGAAGCAATCAAAGCAGATAATGATGCACTCCAAACTCAGAACCAAAAGCTGCATGCTGAGGTAATAATCTTAACTAAATATACATACGTCTTCATTCACCTTTCTGTTTTTATTTTTTCTTTATCATGTCGTCCTTGCTTTATGTTAAGAAACGCTTTAAAGTTTCTATTTCATCAAACGAGTATACAGTTGAATAATTGAGTTTGAAGACTATGATCTATTATGATCATGCTTTATTGACTTTCTAGGGTGTCATGATTTTTAGAACCTTATTTCTGCCAGTACTTTCCTGAACAAAACCTGTTTTCTTGTCACATGTTTACTATACTTTATGATGGGCTGATTAATCATGGTTTTGAAGCTCATGGCAATAAATAGGGATCTTTCTTTCAAGTTACAATAAACCTGGGATATCTTCTCTCACTTGTATATATATATATAAATTTCTTTGGTTGGGAAATGGTCTCATTCTTTTATTTTGAAAGACCATAGGACTAGTATCAAATTATAAATTCAGCCTCTTAATTAAAATCCACAGTAGGCAGCTGGGGAAATATTTGGCTATTTAGTAGTATTATTAGTTTCTTCGTCTTTGAATGGATGCAGATAATGGCACTGAAGAGCAGAGAACCAACTGAGTCTATCAACCTCAATAAAGAAACTGAAGGCTCTTGCAGTAACAGAAGTGAGAACAGCTCAGATGTAAAGTTGGATATCTCAAGAACACCAGCAATTGACAGCCCCTTATCTACTCATCCAACAAGCAGAACCTTCTTCCCAACATCCATTAGGCCAACAGGTGGTGCTGCTCAACTATTCCAAACCTCATCGTCAAGGCCTGATCACCATCATCCATGTCAAAAGATGGATCAAATGGTTAAAGAAGAAAGCCTCAGCAACATGTTCTGCACCATTGAAGATCAAACTGGGTTTTGGCCATGGCTTGAGCAACCACATTTCAATTGATTCATAGTGTGAACTCATTGACCATGCTGTCAAACTTGGAACGTTCTTGATCTAAAGAGGGAAACTGCTGGTTATATATAATCATAATATTGAATGTTTTGGTACCTTCAGAGTGGTGTATAAAAGTTGAATTATATTCAGTTTAAGACTTTTCATCAGGAGGGGCTGAAAAGATAATTATGGAGGAATAAAAGTGTGTCTTTTGGGTTATATATATATATATCAGGTTTGCTAGGCTTATTAGAGAGAGAGATGTTTGCTAGGTTAGATTAATGCGAGAAGAATTTCCAAGTTAATAATAACTTAGTAATTTTGCTGGTGATGACTAGTTGGTTTGCAGCAGCATGCAGCTCTAGCTAGCCTAGCATGGGCCATGAAAACAATAAAAAAGGGGATTCTCTCTTGGTTCCATATTTTATTATTCTTTTTTTCGTTTATTGCTTTGGAATCAATCATGCATGTCTTTTGTGATGATATGTTTTTAGCTGATTTCATCATCTAGTACTAATGGTGAACAAAATCTACTTGAAGTTAATTATAAAGTATTCTATCCCCTTTCTTTGTAAAAAAAAAATGAGGAAAGAGAGTATCCAACACACATTTCAAGGGAAGAAGATGACAAATAGATGAATGGTAGAAGAAAACAAGGAGAGTTGGAAAATGGTCATCCTCGTGAAGGGGACGTAGGCAATGGCAAATCTTGTGCTGACAAACAAGGGAATGGCATCCAAAAGCCAATGTAGCCCACCTTTTGGCTTTTGACGCTACACAACACTGCCAACACTCTTTCTTACCTTTTTATTTGTTTATTTTATTTTGAGTCTTTGATTGCTGCAGCAACCAAAATAAATAAATAATAAATAATAATAGAACTCATGTGACCCACTTACTGTCACCCACTCCCTAGCATCCAACAAAGTCCTCCTCCTTTACCCCACTTACATGATTCCCCTTTTCTCCATCTCCATCTCCCCTTCCTTTCCCTTCTTTTCTTCTTCTACTACTACTCCTTTCAATTCCTTCTTTTCAGTGACAGATGCTAAGTCATTGTCAATTACATCACTTCTTTTTCTCAGTTGATCCAAACCAACAATGTTGATTCCAATTCTAGCCTTAAAAAAATAAATTAATCTTTATATATTAAATAAATAAGTAAAATAGTCTATTTGTTAAAATTACACCATTAAATATATTTGTTTTGGTGTTTATTATAAGACATGATAACAAATATAACCTTCAATTTTACACATTTATTTAATTTAACCTCTACTCTTTTATTGAAAATAAATTAGAAAATTTTGAAACTAATAAGATTAAAAGAATCTAAAAGACCTTCATAAAAAATGAATTAAACCCTTTTAAAATTAAAAAATATTTTAAAAATCATAAAATGATAATTTGTTATTAAAATAAAAATACCAACCAATAAAATTCAATGGCTATAACATTTTTATTGGGTTTGTATTGTTATTTTTAATAAAACTTTATAATTTTATAACTTTAAAATTTTTATAAATTTTATGGTTTTTAAATAAATTTTAAAGGGCTTAATTTATATATTTTTAAATTTGTTATTAAGGCCTTTTTTTACTCTTTAGCCTTATTAGTTTCAAAATTTTCTAATTTACTTCAATAAAAGAGTATAGGTCAAATTGAATAAATATGTAAAGGTTGAGGTTATATTTATTATTATTCCTTATATATAAACACCAAAACAAACATCTACTGTGAAATTTGAGCGGAAGGACTATTTTACTCACTCATCTAATATACATGATTAATTTATTTATTCTTTAATAGAGAAATTAAAATGCAATCCAAAATATAATATAAAGATTTTGTGATAATTTTACCAGAGCCCCAGTAAGTATAATTTGTTATCGTTAATCATCATATGCAATTGAAATTCAAGGAAACCTAGTAGCGCATTAATTGTAAACAACTTATTTTCACCGTTTTGATTCATCATCAAAGCTTATTATTTTTTTCTGTCTATGCCCGAATTGAAACATCATATTCATATGTGGATAAGATCATCAAGTTTGTCACTGTACTCACTGCTTTCAGTTTGTGATATGGACATCGTTTTAGTAAGTTAGTGGCAATCGAATAGGATGGATGATCTGTATGTCACGGTGGTACAGTGGTATTAAATGAATAATTTTTTATATAACTTGGGTTGGCCACAATGTGTAACACATGGAAACAAGAAAAAGTACAACTAGGGTTTGAAGTGAAATATTGGAAATGGAGACAATTGAGAAAAAAAAAACAATTTTGTTTTGGTCCTTGCTTGCATAGGATTCTTTCCTATATTACATATATTAACATATAAAGAAAAACCTATAATGCTGATTAGCTAGTGCTTAATCAATGTAATTTCATTTGGTGGACTCCATAAACAAATATGGAGACAGATGGATCAGAAAATCATACAAATACACTTAGATTCTGGGATTATAATTTGCCAATAACCCCAAATAGATGTGCAAGAAAATTGTTTGTTAGTTTACTTTTAAATTAGTTTATTTGAAATATTGTTCTTATTTTTTATGGGATCATGTGAAGAGATTTGAGATAATCTTCGTTTGGCAACATGTCTGGAAACCTTGGAAATTGGTTAATATCGTTTTAAAATGCCAACATGGATTAGAGGTTTTAAAATATGTTTAGTGACAAATAAAGAATAATTAAGAATTTAAGGGGGTAATGCTAGTTGAGTAGAGCTTGTTTCCTGGCCACGTGCATACTGATTTTAATTCTTTTAATTTGAGGAAGGATTTATTAATTATTAGGAATAATAATAATGCTATGATTCAGAATAGAAGTAAGAAGACGAGGATTCCTCCAATCCCTGCCTGCATGTCCGTGATTATTAGTTATTTACAGCATTTTTTAAATGTTTGTAATGGGTTTTTTCTTTAATTACAATTCGCAACACCACAACAAAAACAAATAAGTAAAGCTAATGTCAAGAAACTGAAACACAAATCATTGCCATAGAGCGCGCTAATCTGTCTATCTCCTTTTATAGCGTACGTGTTCTCTTCATCGAAATCTGTTCTACATTCAGAAGATGGGAAATATCCGATTTCCGCTGCACTGAATTTGAAGTACTTAATGCTTTCTTTCATTTTTTATCCCTAGTAATAACAGTAGCCCTACCTATTGTCAGAGCTTCTAGTTTGGACAAAACATGTCTTAATATTAAAAGACCAGAATGCTTTAATGTTGAAAAGTGGTCAACCATGTTTGCTATAATGGTTTTGTTGAGTGCATACAGCTTGTATACATGCTATAACAATTGTACATGCTGCAATAGTTGCAATGTAATTTAGTTTAGTTAAAAATTAACTAACTTAATGACAGATTTATGTGTTTAGGTAGTTGAATGACTTATTTGATTAGCTTATTATATTGTACAATTAATATTTCACAATTTACCAGGTTGATTAGTGGTGTTAGTTGTGTTTAGTAAGATGATTGTCTATAAAAATCATGTATTGCTTTGTTAATGGTAATGAAAATCAATTTTTCATTCCATGTTGCATGTTTGTGAGCAAGTAAATTATATCAAACTTTTTGCTACTTTGTTCTCTGTCTTGTTCAAAACCCCCAACACTTAAACTATCAGTCATAAGTGTATTTCTCATTATTAGAGGTAATATCGCTCCAAAACCCCGAGATATTGTGTTCGCTACAATAGTTATACCAATAAACATTGGCCACATTTGTAAGGCTTTAGATACTGTCAAAACTCTATTAGTGGCAGTTAATATCAACAGGCCTATGCTATTCACACTTCAAGGTTGGGTTGCAATACATTTTTTAAAAGCCTTAGTAATTTAGTTTTCAAAATAACCCCCTTCGAATAACAATACATGGATTTGCACACTCATTTTTAAAACATACTTCATTCTTGTGCTTCCTTATTTGCCGCAAAATTAAGGCACACTTCTCCCATACCACAGCTAACTAAGCTATTTCTCTCATCCAACCGACTGAGTTACCCATTCTTCCACATTGGACTGTTGAATACAATCTACTTGAATACCAATACTGGTTCCAAACCAAACAGCCGTAGCGACTGGACAATGTCTTAATAGATGATCTAACGTTTCTTCCTGCACACCACACATCAAACATTTGGCTTCACACATAATATGATGTTTCCTAAGTTCTGATCTTATGGATAGAAAATTACTACAGAGACTCCATAAGAATATAAGTACTCTAAAAGGAAGTTTTAATTCCCATAGCCTCTTCCAATTAAAATATTATTGCGGTATTACCTCACTTGCGGTAGTCGACAAGAATAAATCCCAATATGCACATTTACACTGAACTGACCAATGAAACTAGTTTCTAGACATATTGATCTTGGCCAACTCTAATTGAAAAAGATCGTGTACTAATTTCAACTTGCCATTGCGATCCCAATTGATTTTGCATTGTCATTATAGCCCATGCTTGTTGATTTGTGTCCTGCACAGCTGTTATCGGCATACCTAGCGATTGGTACGTATTCCCTTGTTAGTAAACAATACCATTATTTAACACTGCCACCTGCTCCACTCTAGAATTTTATATCAAGATATGACTTATATAAATCTCTACCCCTTAAAATATTCTTCCACATCCAAGAGTCAGAACTCTTTGGTTGGACCTCAAAAAAATGTTAAGTTGTACAATATTTGATTAGAAGAACTGATTATGTGAATGAATATGCCTTCGTGATAAACTTCCATGCCTGGTTGCATAAGAGAGCGTCGTTGACCATCAACTGCATTATTCGTATGCCTAGACCATCCAAATGGTTCGGTTTGCATATCCAATCCCATCCACACATATGCAATTTCCTCTCCTCAGTTTAGTGACCCACCAAAGGGCTTGAAATATTTTCTCCATCTGGTTCGTTATTACTTTTGGAGCTTAGGCGGAAGAAATAGAATAGAGCGGAATAGACGATAAGGTAGACTAAATTAAAGTGAGTCTTCCTCTTTGTAGATCAACTTAGATTTTCACCCAAATTTTGGCTTGCAAACGATCAATGGTCTATTAATAGAATTGATTCTTCTTGTTTTAGCAACCCTATCTAGCATTCAAGATACTTCCATGGTCTTTCACTCTCTATGCCCCCAATATGCCCAAAGTTCAATGCTTTCTTTGTTCTTTGCCTGCTTTACGTAGATATAATTATGATTTATTTCAATTAATATATAACCCCAAGATATTACAATAGAAATTAAGGTTTCGTTTAATATTTTTGCAATGTTGCAATGGAGCATTGAAAAAAAAAGAAGATAAAAATCACCCGCAAATGATAAATGTGAAATTGACAGATACTATATACTGATTCTTATAACTTCAATCCCACCTTTTCATTCTACTCGCATCAACATAAGCGACAAAATATTATGGCCCATAAGAAAGAGATACAGTGATAAGGATTCACCTTGCCTCAAACCCCTCTTTGGACTAAAGGGCGTCGTAGGACTACAATTGATTAAAATATTATACGGCATGGTGTTAACACATTGATGAACTAACTGTCGTCGGTGTCGTTTGAACCCATGTATTTCGTGACTAGAAGAAGAAATTCCCAACCACCCTATTATTAGCCATCGCTCTTGAGCATATCTTGTAAATGACATTGCACAAACTAATGGGTCCGTGACTCAATAAGGAGATTTGCATATGATCTTTTGTAACTAGGGAAACCAAAGTTTATTCATCTCTTTTAAAAGAAACTAGAGTTCAGAAAACTCAAACATGCCTATGTCATCAACAGGTCTAAATATCCCAATAGATTTTTTTATAGAAGAACTCCAATTTACCATCAGTACCTAGGGCTTTCATCAGATTAATCTAAAACGCAATTATTCATATATCCTCAATTGTAAATATGATAATGATAAAACCAAAAAAGAGAGGTACAAAGGAAGAATAATAGAGAAAATTGGATAAGAAAGAAGAGAGGAGAGACTTGATGAAAATTGTGATAACTGATTGCTTAACCTCCCACCCAATTTACAACTAAATATATTAGGAAAAGAAAATCAATAAAAACAGTTTAAATTTTGTTAAAACTAACGGTACAGGCGTTACATCAAAAATGCCCCGTTTTCATCAAAGCTTGTAGCTCACCGTTTCATTAATTCAAACTAAAACGCGTCATTTGCCTCTTTTTCCTCTTAAGTTTCCATATTTCAGATTTGACCCATATCAAATACCTCCTTCTCAAAATGATCCTTATCCTTAAGGATCACTATGAGGAAATGTCTCCTTCAGTTGCTATAGAGGCTCCTAGCTGGAATCTTTTGGAAAAGAATTTACCCACTCCACTAATACTTCAGTCACAACATCATGGCCTTGTTTAACATTCTTCTATCAATGATTTTGGTCGATTCCCTAGCCCAATCACCATAAGCATCCACTATAGGTAAAGTAGGGTGAGCCTGAACTACTCCCACATGTCTCTTGAGTTGAGAAACATGAAAAGTGGGATGCACTCGAGACCCTGGAGGTAGTTGTAGTCTGTAAGCCACATTGCCTGCCCAGGATTCTATCATGAAAGGGCCAAAAAACTTGGGAGAAATCTTCTAATTCATTACTCTCATTATCGAATGCTATCAGCAAGTTTGTAACTTCAAATAAACCAAGTCTACTTTCTCAAACTGCCTATCAGATCTGTGTTTATCCGTTTGTTGCTTCATTCGACCATGGGCCCCTTTTAAATGAAACTTCATCAATTTTCTTGCTACTTCACGATGTTGGAGGCTTCTGTCCATGATGGCTACTATAGATGTCCCAACTAAGTAAGGCATATGTTGGGGTAGAGGCTGCACATATAAAACTTCATATCATGTGGGTGGTATTGCTGAGTGATAGGAATCGTTGTACCACCACTCATCCAATCGTTGGGCCTCTCCCCTATCATGCATATCAAATATCCCTCGAGGCACCTATTTAACACCTCATTTTGCCCATCAGATTTAAGATGATAGGAAGTTAACATTATGGTCTTGTGCTAGCTAAATTGTTAGGAAAGCTGGTTAGGAATTAATTGAACGTGAACTAGAAGGGCTAAAGGCTAAAGGAGTAAGCGAGTAAGTTCTTAGAGGTGACAAATTATTATAAGGCCACTCAATCTTGATGTGACATTTACCAAGTTCCCATAGAGACTAGGGTTAAGTTAAAAGGACACCCCAGTTGGGTTAATGAAATGTTATATTCTTTCCTTTTTTCCTCTGAAAAACAAAAAGGATTTAGGGCTAAAAAGAGATAAAAACATTGCTCTGAGTTGAGTTCAAAATCCTGGATATTTCTAATGATTTTCTTCACTACAAGGTACATTTCGTAACTCTGCCTGTCAAGGAAATATAGATCTATAAGTATGATTGAAGAAACATGGCTTTGAGAGATGTTTGGGTTTAAAATGATGATAATGGTTACCCATATAGGTTCTAGCGAAATGTTCCTGTTCTACAAGGTAGAGAAGGTTGTAACATCCTACTGAATGATGGATCTGAGGGCTAAGCTACCCTTTTAGGTCATCGGGTGAGTCCTTAAATTGACTCATGCATAACATGCCTTCTAGAAACTTCTATTCTAGGTAACCAAATCGTGAAATAAAAACTAGTAAAGTATGATGTGATGATTCTGATGAGAAACATAAGATTTATGAACCTACATGTATGGATAACATGAATTTTCGTGGTCAAAGTATGAAACATGAATCTTGAGGTTAAATGATGCTTGTGTCTAGATAATGGAGATTTGTTAATGTGTTTATTACGAGTAAGTCAAGATATGATGAGTTCATGAAAGGTGGGTCTAAGTATGAAGAGTCTGTGTCTGTCTCTGAAGTCGTCAAAGGGGTCTATCAAGACTAAAAACACGAATCTCTGAAAGAACAAGTCCATGGCCATGGTGTTGAAGAACCATATCATTTAAGATCATAACTGCTGGGTTATGAAATTATATGAAAAGAAGACCATATCGCGTAAAACCGTAACTGGTGGCTTTTGGCATCATATGGGGAAGTTTAAAGAAGGCTATTACCTAACATGGTTCCCTGTGTGTCCAAGAATGATGAGGGGGAAACCTCACTAAGTATGACTTTAGGCAAATCACTATCATTCAAAACACTAGTTAAAGGATGCCTTTGTGGAAAAACTCTGGATGGGAAAGCCTTTGTGGCGAGTGCTAAATATAAATGATGCCTTTGTGGAAAAATTCTAGACATAAAACCATTTGTGGTGAGTACTGAATGTAAAAGATGCCTTTGTAGTAAAACTTTGGATAGGAAAGCCTTTGTGGCAAGTACTGAATGTAAAGAATGCCCTTGTAAAAAAACTCTAGAAAGGTAAGCCTTTATGGAAACCTCTATTTAAAAACGCCTTTGTGGCAAAATTTTGGAAAAATAAGTCTTTGTGGCGAACCTCTTAAGGAATGCCTTTGTGACAAATCTCTAAAACGAAACACCTTTGTGGAATCTTTGTCAAAGGAAAGCTTCTGTGGAAATCTTCATAAAGGAAACCTTTGTGCCTATATCTAAAAAGAAATGCCTTTGTGAGACAACCTAAGGACAGGATGCCTTGGTGGCAACTCTATAAAGGAAAGCCCTTGTGGAGAATACAAAAGAAGCCTTTGTGGTTATTTAATAAATGAATGCCTTCACATCAAATTTTGAATGAATGGCGTGTAAGAAATTTGGAAAGAATGGCATGAACGGTCCTTTAAAGGGAAAGTAAAGATAGGACTCTAAAGGTAAGGTAAGTGTTAGAGATAATGTATGGACAAGTAGAAGAAACTAAGTATCCAACAAAATCTGAAAGAAAGGCACTGTAAGTAAATAAAATGGTGAACCCTGCATAATAACAAGAAAATAACAGTGAAGCTAGAGTGCACTAGAATAGGTGGCAAATCCAGATATGTATTATAGGCATGTATAGATAGCACCTTGAAGTAAAGAAAATCTGGGCGAACTATGTGTTAAGTAACGAGCGTAGTCTACCTCGCTTAAAGGTAGTGGTAAAATCAGTAAGTGTGAAATAAGATTTTAAGTTTGTTAATAAGGTAAACGAAATAGTTAAAGACTATGTAAAGATAAGATTTAAGAATAGATACAGAAAGCGAAGAGATTTTAAGTATAGTACGTTTAAAGGAAAGAAACAATCATTTGAGTTTGGACCTCAAATCTAGAGCTTAGAAGAGTGAAGGCTTAATGAATATGAAAGGAAGATAAGTCCTTAAAGACACTGTGAGGAAGAAAAAGGTCTAAAATAAAAAAGGTGCAATTATAATCTATTAAAGGAAATGTTTAGTGAAGTACCTGCAAGAAGGAATGAGGCTGTAACAACTTGATAGTCAAAGGTGTCTGAAAGTGAGGTTCGGGACTCCATTCCCATAAAACAGACCCGTAAATATTTTTATTAAATATTTATGAGGTTATTTTAGTAGCGAATTAAATTTTGGATTGGTAATTTGCATGAATTAAAAGTTACTAAGGCTTGAAGACTAAATCGCATATGAGTTAAAAGTTGCATTATAGATTACAATTAATTGAGGGACTAAAGTAGTAATTATACAATTACTTATATATAGTGGACGACATTAATGGTGTGTAATATATATATGATAATCTAATATATATATATATAAGTTACATGTTATAATAAATAAAATACACTTAATATTCATATATAGGTTATAAAATAATAATAGTTATAATAATAATAAAAAGGAAAGAGCTATAACATGCAAATTAAAAAGGAAAGAAAAGAAAGAAAGAAATGAGAGAAAGACGCACGTCTAAGGGTTCAAGCTCAATTGGTTAGTGCAATTTAGTCCATTTCTTGTAATTTTTACGTTTTTAGAATCTCGGTACTTAGGGCTAGCTGACCCGTGTTGTAATTTTTAGTATTGCTTAGAATTTTAGATGTTACTATTGTTGAATAGTTTAAATACTAGGGGCTAAATTGATAGATTTCTAAGTTAGAAGTAAAAAAGGACTAAATAGTGAAGTTAATTCTTGATTTTGAGCAATAGGGACTAAATTGTGAAATTTCAAAAATTTAAGGGTATAATTAAAAATAAGGAGTTAAATTTAGCTTAGAGTGAAATTAGTAAAAAAATATAGAGTTAAATGTAAAGGTTAAAGTTAGTCTCGATTTAGGGACTAAATTGAAATTTAAACAAATATAATGTGAAAATTGAAAAGTAACGTGGAATTGAATTGTATAATATTAATGTGTTTTAATTGTTTTATTTCGTAGCTAACGTCGTACCGAAATCATCGACTAAAAAGGGGAAGGATAAAATCAACGTCAAATAGCTCGAAATTCACAGTTTGTGTTTCTATAATCCAAACTAAGTTGTAAATTATTGCATTTTGAATTATTGCATATGGTAAGCATTTGAGGTGAGTACTTTTGTACTTTGAGATTGAATTGAACTCATATTTAATTGAAATGAATTGATTTGGTATATTTTGATACATAGATATATGAATATTGAATTGAATATATGTTTATGTGTGTGTATACGAGAATTGGACAATTGATGTAATTGAAAGTGAAATGGAACCCTATTAACTATTTCATTCTAAGTAGGACATAGATGGCATGCCATAGGATAGAAAGAGTTCAGGAATTTCTTCGACCTCGAGTAATGGGGCACTGGGTGTCAATTTGGTTCGATTTAACCAATGAGACACTGGGTGTCAATTTATATAGCGCTGGGCGCAGTGATTACTTTGGATTTATCCAATGAGGCACTATGTGTCAAACTAGTGCGTTGGTTGGATCTGTGTATCCATCCGAATTTGGGTCGTGTTAATAGAGGTAATTAAATAATAAATTTATGTAATTGATATTGAAATGGCAAAGTATGTGAAATGGAAATGAAAAAAGTGGATTGGAAAATGAAATGCGAATTATGTTGTGATAAAAAATGAAATATATGAGTAATGCACTCATGGATTGAAAATGGGGTTGAATTTTGCAATTATATAAGTAAATTGTTAAATGATTTATGAAAAGCTATTGATATAGCAAGTGATGTGAATTGAAATATATGTTAAAAAAACCAACTAAGTATGAACACTTGTAAAAGTTGAGCATAACATGAAATAATGTGGTAATATACATGAAATAGAAATGGTGGTATCTTGTAATTGCATAATTAGATAGTAGTATAATTGTATAATTTAATTTGAGCATTCATGTATCATATTCTGTCTTTAAATGATCGAATTATAGAAATATCACAGAGTTTTACTCAGCGTGCGATTATGTTTTCCGTGCGCAGGTTAAGTACTTCTCTTTTGATCACCGACTCAACATCCAACAACGATCCTGAGTTCAAGGGTGGTGATGTTTACTTTTGTAATGACATGTACCTAGGAAGTATTTGGTTGATAATTGGTTTGTGAATGTGATGTAAATTTGGGTTTTAAGTATAATGATGGTCATTGTATATAAGTATATGTTTGTGGTTGAAACCATATGTTTGGTATGTTAGCTTGGTACAAGGTTTTAAAATATGTGTGTGTAGCTTAAAGCTTGATACCTTAGGTAGCTAAATGTTAGGTTAATATGGGTGAATTTGATATGCATGAAATCTTGATTTGGATGATGCCTTGTTGATGTGTTTCGAAGATATAAAATGTGGTACTGATGAGGGTACGTTGGTTAGGCACCTAAGATGGTTGTTTTGACATGTTTCGAGTATGTTTAATCGTGTTTTGGATGGGTTAAACGGTTGTTATTTGAGTTGCTTAATGCCCAAGCAAGTAGGAAATGGTAAACTTGGGTTTTAAGGTATATTTAGGTGCACAAAGCCTGAGACACGGTCTATCACATGAACGTGTGACACACACGGGTAACACGCACGGGTGTGTGCCTTGAGCGTGTGGCCCAAGTCAGAGAGTTACACGGGCAAGGACACAGGTTGAGACATGGTCGTGTGTCCTCATTGCGAAAGTCACACAGCCTGAGGTATTCCACATGACCGTGTGTCCCCTATTTTTAGGCATTTTGAGTTTTCACCCTAAACTTCGAGAATTGTTTCAAATTAGCCCTTGCTAGTTCTAAAATCATTTTTAGGGACTTGTAAAATCGTATTTAGGACTATATGCATAATTTTTACTATGATTTGAATGATATAGCTTGTATTAAAATTATGATTGATTTAGTAGTAATGCTCGTAACCCTAATTCATTGATGGAAAGGGGTTAAGGGTGTTATAAAGGTAAAGTCTAAGGACACATGTAGGACGTGTGAAGAATCTATTACGCTTGGATGCGATGAATTAAGTAGTTAGGGTTTAACTCACTAAGTTCTTTTGAACTTACGAAGTTTATTTAATGTTTCAGGTTGCAAAGAAGTATGCGCTAGAAGGGACGATGCTTGGGCTATGCAAAAAGAAGTGGTTTGATGGGTTGTTATGTATAAAGAGGGAGTTAAGTGGCATGCTTATGGATGAGCATAAGTTTATTAAGTAACATTCCAATATGTATACAGTAAGACGAGAGATAAAATAAAAATCAATGAAATTTTATTATCATGAATTGTATATGTAATACATACAATGTATGTCCATAAGAGGCTTTTTCATATTCATAGATAGAACTTGTACATATGGGAAAAGTTTAAGTTACATTTGTTATAGGAAATAACACCCAATACTCGGATTCGGTTCATCAAGTCAAGTGGAGGGCGTTACAAGCAGTGAAAGGATGGGAGAGATCCAAAAATTGGTCATACTTGGTCAGACGGTCCATCACCATAAGAATGGCATTTTTTCCTTTAGAGCTTGGTAACCCTTCTATGAAGTCCAAACGATAGATCACCATGCTTTTTTAGGTATGGGAAGGGGTTGCAAGAATCCTGGATTGGCCACATTTTCTTTCTTAGACCTTTGGAAAATGGAGCACTCTTTCACCCATCTTTTGATATCCCTAGTCATTGCCCTCCAGTATAGTAGACTTGACATTTTGTTTTTTGTCACAGGGACCCCAGAATGCCCCTCATAGCGTTGACATGAAAATGTTGAAACAACTCCTGTTTGAGATCTGCCACTAGTCTTACCACAATCTTGCCCTTCTTAAAAATCTACCATCTTAAGTGTATTTTGGATGGCTTTGGTCTGTTGCTGGAACTCAAGACACAACCTCTTGAACTTATCAACAAGTTGGTAACAAGCTTGCACTCTGGTAAGACAACTGGAACTTATTATGTTGCCAAACAATTGTAAGAATTGACCCTCCATCAAAGATTGCCTCCTGAACAATGTATCAGCAACAACATAACCCAACATTTTTGCCACCTAACACTTTTGGAAGTGGCTGATGGCAAATTGATCAGATAGAAAATGCAAACTCTAATGATCTGCCCTTATTTTGAAGTGTCTGCCTACTAGTTGGACAAGTCATTTCTTAACAACTAGCAAATACAACAAGAATTTCCTTCTCATATATTAGCATTGACTGATGCCTCACTCCAAGTCCTTTGCTGAAGAAAGCCATTGGTTTGCCTTGTTGTTATAACACTACCTCTATTCCATATCCTGAGGCATAGTGTCTACACAAAATTCTAGTTGGAAGTCTGGAAGAGCTAAGACTGGTGCTGAACATAAGGTCTTCTTAAGTTGTTCGAAAGCATCAGTGGCTTGATTAGTCAAATTCCAAGCATTATTTTTTAGTAAATTTGTTAAGGGCTGAGCCATTGAACTATAGTTTCTGATAAATCTTCGATAGTAGCTTGAAAGTCCCAATAATCTCCTTAGTTCTTTGATAGATATAGGGATTGGTTAGTACCAAAGTAGTATTTGCTTTGTTTGAAAAACAATTGGTGTTGCCTCAAAATCAGAAACATTTCTTTAAAATGTAGCAAATCGTTAAGCCAAGAAGTGGAGTATACAAGTATTTCATCAAAGAAAACTAGTACAATTTTCCTCAAAAGTGGCATGAAATGACATTCATCAACCCTTGAAAAGCTGAAGGAGCATTAGGCTTACCAAAAACTCATAATGGCCCTTATGAGTCTTGAAAGTAGTTTTATGAATGTCTCTTTCACATTCTGACTTGCTAATAACCATATTTCAGGTCCAACTTAGAGAAATCCTTAACCTTCTCTAACTCATCCAAAAGGTCCTCAATTATGGGAATAGGAAATCTTTCATTGATGATCTGCTGGTTGAGCTATTTGCAGTCCATACAGAGTCTTCAACTGCCATCTTTCTTCTTGACCATAACAACTAGGGAGGAAAATGAACTATTATTGTCCCTGATAGTACTAGCTTGAAGCATCTCCCTAATCGATTTTTCCATCTCAGCCTTTTGCATAGTGGGGTACTTGTAAGGTCGAATTTTAACCACAAAACCTTCATCTTTAAATGGTATTTTATGGTCTTGGAACCTAGATGTAGGTAAACTAGAAGGAGCTCTAAATATATTTGCAAATCCATCCAGAAGTAGTTGTAATTTAGTAGGATATACCATAGAAGGTGTTGTCAAAGTTACTTGATTAGTATTGGCCATTATCAAGAAACAAGGTCCTAATTCTTAGCCTGCCATGGAAAGGCACTTGGTAGAATGGCTAGCAGACATCACCTGAATATGCTCTCCACTTGCCTAGCAATGTGAAACCCTTCCACAAGTCTTTCAGACATAAATAGTTGTAAGTATTGACTAATTTCAAGTTTTAGATTAGTTACAAAGATACTTAAGGCATAGGGCTCAGGAAGCTGTAATTGATTTAACTGGCTAACAAATTGATCATGAAATTTCTCCATCGTCTCTTGTTGTTTTGAAGTCATCAACTCAACCATGGGATCTCTGAAGATGTTAGATCTAAGTTGTTCCCTCAGACTATGGGCATAACAAGTCCAATCCAACAAGTGAAGACCTCCATGCTTTTAGGTATAGAAGTGATGCCAATCCAAAGCTTTCCCTACCAAATGCAGCATGACGGTTCAACCCTAAACCATCAACCCTTTTACAGCTAAAAATATTCGAGCTTTGACCACCAACCCTTAAAGTTAAAACCATCAAATCGTTGGCAACCTACTCGATAAAAATGATCTAATAAGGTACCACAGTGGGATCGAGGTAAGTTAGCCACTTTAGTAACCACTGATGGTAGAGGCACCTCTAAAAGGTCTTTAGGAGGGAATCTAGGTGGTGGTCCTCCTAAGATGCCTTTGCCTTTTTCTTGTGTTGCTACCACATTGTTGGAAGAGTTTGGATTGCTAAAATATTGCTCAAAGAGGTTATGAAATTCCAAATGCATCTCACCCTTAAAATCGTCCTTGAATCCCTATAGTTGACCCTCCAACTCGGCTTCTAGCTTAGCATCGAGCTGAGACAACCCTTATTAGATCATCATCATCTCTTGCTGTCTAATACCAATGTCCTTCTATAATCGCGTAGTGACACCCTCCCCGACCATGGAGAAATGTTAAGGCTCTAATACCTTTAATAATGATAAAACCAGAAAAGAGAGGAACAATGGAAGAAGAAGAGATGAGAGGCTTAATGAAAATTGTGATAACTAATTGCTTGACCTCCCACCCAAATTACAATTGAATATATCGAGAAAAGAAAATAAATAAAAATAATGGTACGAATGTTACACCAAAATGCTCTATTTTCATTAAAACTCATTGTACACCATTTCATTAATTCAAACTAAAATGCACCGTTTGCCCCGTTTTCTCCTAAGTTTCCATATTTCAAATTTGACCTGTATAAAAATAATGCATTAATCCTGGATTGGTCAAAGTGAGAGATAAATTGGACATTTAGTGATTGTAGCATTGCATGTATTTTCTTTTTTAAAAGAATTCATCATATAACCATAGATACTTGAAAAAAAATTACATAACCATTATGCGAAGATGTGCTTGATCTTCAATCCAGTGTCCATTGTCATCCCTAATATGAAAAATACAATTATTTCCCCTATGTTTTATAGCCACAACATGAAAGAATTTTTTGTTTTGGTCACCTTCCAAAATCCAATCACTCTTGGCCTTTTAAACCCTACGTATTTGTTCTTGCTCTTTTAATCGGACACTATCAGCCTCATAAGGATTATTTTTCAATTCACATAACTCAATCTCTATTTTCTATTAAAGCTCATGCAAGTTACCAAAACAATGTTTGTAACGATCTGATTTTTAGTGGTACTGAAAAACATGGTTTTAGAACTCTATTTTCGTAAAGAGACTCTATAAATATAAAATAGGAATATTTATGGAGTTAATATGAGAATATAATAAAGAATTTTCAAGTAATTTATCCAATAAAATAGTTAATTAAACTCATGGTCTAAATTGTAAAATTCAAATCACTATTGAGTTTTAATGAAGAAAAGGCTTGAAGACCTAAATTGCAATTATCCCAAGGATCAAAATGGTTATTTAACCACTGTCCATCATGAATTAGTGGATGATGATGTAGATTTCCACTTTGTTTAAATAATGGTTAATTAAGTATAATAAAATATTAATTTGACAAATTAAATAATTTTAATTAAGAATAAACCATGTATAACAGGAAGATAGTGGGAAGAAAGATGAGAATGCTCATCTTCTTCCACTGTCCAAAGAAGAAGAAGAAATGGGAGAAAGCTTCAAGTATTCACCCATTTGGCCATACCAAAATTCTTAAGTAATTAAATCATTTTTCATCAAATTTCTATAGATTTGTGATCATGGAAGCTTGATTTATCTAGCTCATGTATCAATTTGTTCAATTGTTAAGTTTTTAGCAAGTTGAGATTGTTGAAAAATTATTGATTTAGGCTTGAATTTGATAGGTATCAAGCTTAGATTACAATAAGGATTAAATTGTAAAGATTAATAAGCGTATCAATTAACTTTATAGCATTAGAGACCAAATTGAATAAATTAAAACTTTTCATGAAATGATGTTAAGAATAGAAAGTATAGGGTCCTTTACGAAAGAATGTGAAATCAGATTTTGATCTGATGCTAAATATCGAAAGATATGCATATCTCGAGTATGAAAACTAAATTGAATAAAATACAAAATATGTATGGCTTTGTATTTAGATATAAATAAGTAAGATATAAATTGATAAATGTCTTGTCATACCCGAATATCGTAAACACTCGAACTCAAAGAAGAGTTGGGGATCTAATTGAAAAGGAGTAAAAATTCATGGGCACTAGTGAAACACTTAGAAATTTAAATGGTTGGTTAGGGAAAAGTTAGATCTCAATCTTAGTTTGGTTAGATTAGAACCGATTGGATCCAAAGTGGATGACACAATAATTAGGACTGAGCGATAACAACGATCTGTGAAGATTGTGCCAAAGGAGTATAAATAGGACTAGTAGGAAACAAAATTCTTCATTTTGTTTACTTATTTCCTTCATCTCTAAACCAAATATCATTTTCTTCAAAAAAACTGAAGAAGAAGAGGATGTAGCTGTAGAAGGATTTGCATGTCGTTACCATCGTGCGAAACCAAGTTTGGTAGTAGAGGAATAATGAACTGTAGCCAAGATGAAGGAACTCTAGCAAATTTGACAAGCTAAGCTACCTAGAATAAGGAATCAAGGTGAGATTCTAATCTCCAATATGGCTAGTTTGATCCCTATTGGGTTTGATCCCTATTGAGAAGAGTGTTCGCCACTTCATGTTAATATTCAAATGATTATGGTATGATTTAGGGGTTCGTTGTACTCCATGCTCTTACATTGCATGACAATATGTGCATGCTTTGCATGATAACTATAGGGAAAACCTCAATAGGTTAGATGAAGTTAGGACAGGTAATGAGGAGTGAACCTTTTAGTTACCACCTCAGGCGAAGCTCCGAGCCTTGTGAAGGGAACATTACGGTGTTTGAGCATCAATTTTAAGTGGTGTAAAGCAGGTAATGGGAAGAGGATTTGGGAAATCTGTAATATGGAAATATATTTGCCGCTACGATGGTATATGGCATAAGACTATAGATGAAAGACACTATGGCAGCTTTGTATGACGTACGTAGCATAAGACCATGAATGAAAGACACCATGGTAGCATGATACACAATATAAGGTATAAGATGTAAGATCATAGATGAAAGATGCTATGGAAACCAAGTATGATGAGTATGACTATGCATGAAAAATTCCATGGCATCATAAGTTAGTACACCAGGAAGGTGAATCAGTGTAAGACCATGGATGAAAGACTTCATGGCATCTAGAGAGAAAGTCCGCTGGGACAGTAAACACAAAACAAACAAAGTTCGTTGGGACAATAAACACATAATAGATAGTCCGTTAGGACAATAAGCACAGAACAGATAGTCCGTCAGGACAGGAAGCACGTGGTGGTCTGCCAGGACCAAGGATATACATGGTAACAAAGGGGTAAGGCCTTAGTTCAACTAGGGAAACCAGAAAAAGTTTGCTAGGACATTAATTATGGGGTGAGGTTGAGAAAGAACATGACTGTATGACACTTGGGCATTGTAGTTAGTCTACAAGGATGGTAAAAGAGGGGAAGTTTGCAAAGATGTAAGTCAGTAGAATCCCAACATGAAAGTTAGCCATTTGAAGTGGTAAGCCAAGAACTAAATTCATAGGAGCCACGTGACTGGAGTGATAAGTCATGAATATAGACGAGCGAGGAGTGCCTGAAAGGCATAGACCATCGGGACGGTAAAGGAAATCCTTTGAAGGATAGTTTGTAAAGGAATTACCTAAGGAAGGTTCAAGCATGAAATGAACATAGGAAGAGTAATGTAGTAAGAATCTACCGATTGGGACGAATCATACTATAATCTGCCACTATAGTAAGAAGAATACAAGGAGTTTTAAAATTTTCATTTCATTTATTGTCCTCTAAACTAGAGAATCTATATGAAATTAGTGGATAGAATCTCACTAAGTTCACCTGGACTTATGTTTGAAGTATATGATAGCAGGGTCAATGGTTAACTCGGGGATTGTGATGGGAGATCAAGCCAATCATAGCCAAGCCGTGTGACTGGTGGTAATTGTTTCATGTATAAAGAGGGGAACCCTTAAAGGTCACACCTTAGGGATTTATTAAGTATAAAATGAGTAAAATCATAAGTCTTATTAAGTTGTATTAACTATTCTAAGTCTCTTAAGATGAAATGGCGACATGAGCCTAGAACATATATGGAATAGTAATTATTTCACTGTTTTTAAATGAAAATTTATTATTACTATTATTATTTGTGAAGTTGAGTAATTGATAAGGGTGCAAATAATCGGCTAGGAACTTATTAAGAAATAATGGGTAATTATGGCATCAGATACCCAAACCCGGTGATCGGGTCGGATATAAGGTGTTACATGTCTTATATTATGAATTGATGATAGAAATGGTGTGGAATATGTGATTATATGAATTTTAAAATAATAAGTTATATGAATTGACATGTATTGACGATTTTGAATGATATTGAATTGTTGGGAATTTAGACTGAACTGAATATAGTATAAAAGAGTGTGATATTATTGATATGTGATATGTATTATGTTATATGATATTGAATATTTGTACATATATATGTATAGGAATTGATGATGAAATGAAATGAGATTATGATATATGAATGGTTGATGCTCATGTGAACTTAGTAAAAGGTTAAGATACATTTAGCATGCCAATAAGGTCATATGCGCGTGTATGTATAGGATAGTTGATGATGTGGAGATTATGATATGTTATTTCAAGATCTAGCATCTGTTGCGGATCATCAAGTATTCACTACCTCTACTAAAACTTTGCTGTGATAGAAGGGTATATTTGAATACGTATATACATTGATGCTTACTAGCTTTGCACTTTGGGCCTTGGTATGGTGTAATTTACCTACGTGTTCGAGTATGTTTTACTATGATTGCATTGGACAAAACGTTAAACTGAATTTTGACATCAGAATATAAAATGTGTATTGGTTAAATGTTATTTGCAATGATTTGATAATATATAATGGTATTACAGGTACATTTATGTGAAATGTGTTTCATGATAGCTTGTAAAAGACCATGCGAACTAGTCTATATGAGCCCAAAGGGTCGATATGAAAATATAGTGAATCAATAGATTCAATATGAAAATGGGATAATGATATAGAATGGTATTAAATGGATTGAATTAAAATGAAATGAAATTGAATGTATTAATGCTAATAGAAATTAAGGTTTGATAAGTTATATTGATATAATTAATTGGTGACAATTGAGGTGGAAATATATGCATGATTGGAAATAGATTGGTAAAATGATATGTATAAATTAGATTGAAAATATATGGCATTGTATGAAATTGAAACATTGATATGATATAGTTGGAATGTGATGTTGCAATAGCATATATTTATCTTGTTACCCTGATATTTATATGACTTGAACCATAGAAGTACCACTGAGCATTATTGCTCAGTGTACGGTTTGTTTATTCCTTAGATAGGGGTTAGGGAATCTCAAAGTCTCAAGGATTAATTTAGCATGCAAACCGAAACTCTCCACTCAATAAATTTTTTATAGTTCCTTTACGATTTGATATATGGCATGTACCTAGGTTTTGAGTTGGTTTTGTATATTAAGAGATCTTGATGATATTTAGATTAGTAATGGTTAATTGATATGGCCAAATGGTAATGTGTATGTTATGTTTTGAGATAGTTGAAGTTGAAGTTGAAATAATTTTGATATGCATATATGATACTAGGTTCGATGTATGACTAGGTATCAAATGGTCAAATGATTAAAATGTGGAAATTGTCATAGGTAACAAAGTAAAAAATGATGTGTTGTATAATGTACATGTATATATATTGTTAAAATGGTTAGAAATAGGCATATGAATATGATATTTTGCTTAGATGGCTGACTTGAGAGGATTGGTTTGTGTGTTTAGGTGATACAATATGGTACCATTTGGAAAAAAGGCAGTCATGATAACTTAGAACAAATTCTTAGATGTTCTTAAACAACTTCATATCAATATCCCATTGGTGGAAGCCTTAGAACAAATGTCTAACTACATCAAGTTCATGAAAGATATTCTATCCAAGAAAATGAGGCTTGGAGAATTCGAGATCGTAGCATTAACAAATGAGTGCAGCGCATTCCTATAGAAAAAGCTATCCAAAAAATGAAGGACCCTAGGAGCTTTACTATACCCTGTAACATTGGGGTATCTTACTCTAGTAAAGCTCTATGTGATCTAGGATCAAGCATTAACTTGATGCCAATGTCTATTTTTAAGAAGTGGGGTATAGGTAATGTTAGACCAACAATTATGACACTCTAATTGGCAGATCAATCTTTAGCACAATCGGAAGGAAAGATCGAGGATGTTTTGGCATGTGTAGGTTTATTTTTCCTGTTGATTTTATCGTTTTAGATTTTGAAGTAGATAAGGAAGTGTTGATCATCTTAGAGAGACCTGTCATAGTAATAGGGAGAAGATTAATTGATATGCAGAAAGGTGAACTCATTATCCAAGTTCAAGATGACCGGGTAACCTTTAATGTTCTTAAAGACATGAAATTCCCTGATCCAGTGGAAGAGTGCTCAGCAATGGTGGAGTTAAAGTCCTTAGTATTTACAAAATGGGAGTGTTATTTTGTAGAAGACTTATTTAAATATGCTTGAGGGTCTAAGCCACTAGATTATAAACAATGTAAGGAGAATATGGCTTTGATGGAAGCCAATCCGAAGGGATATGTTCAACCAGTCTGATTTGAATCATTGGAATTGGAAGCTCGAAATTACACACAATCGAAGTTGTCAATCGAGGAACCACTCGAACTAGAATTAAAGTTACTTCCTTCTCATTTGAAATACATTTATTTAGGTAATTCCTGTACTTTTCCTGTGACTATTTTAGTAGAACTAACAAAATGCCGAGAGGAGCAGCTGATTAAAGTTTTAAAGAAATTCATAAAAGCGATCGATTGGACTATATCTGACATCCAAGGAATAAGCCTATCCTTTTGCATGCTTAAGAATATAATAGAGGCAGGTAGGAAAGCTATAATTGATGGGAAAATGAGTCTTAATCTCATTATGAAAGAAGTAGTTTGGAAGGAAGTTATCAAATGGTTAGATGCGAGAATTATTTACCCTATCTTAGATAGCTCGTTGGTAAGTCCGGTACAATGTATGCCAAAGAAAGGTGAACTCACAATTGTGGACAATGAGCATAATGAATTAATACTAAAAAGGATGGTCACGGGTTGGAGAATCTGTATAGACTACAAAAAGCTGAAGAAGGCAACTTGAAAGGATCATTTTCCACTAACTTTCATGGACTAGATGTTGGACTGACTTGTGGGTAAAGAATATTACTATTTCCTAGATGGTTACTCGGGATACAACTAGATAGTTGTAGCCCCAAAAAACTAGCACAAGACAATTTTTACTTGCCCGTATGGTATGTTCGCCTTTAGAAGAATGTCTTTCGGCTGATGTAATACACCTGCAACATTTCAACAATGCATGATGGTAATATTTACTGATATGGTTGAAAATTTTTTAAGGTATTTATGGATGATTTCTCAATCTTTGGTGATTCTTATGATATCTATTTAAGTAATTTGGCTAAGGTACTAAAGAGGTGTGAGGAGACAAACCTAGTCCTTAATTGCGAGAAGTGCCACTTTATGATTAAGGAAGGAATGTCTAAGGACATAAAATATCTAGAAGAGGAATTGCAGTTGACAAAGCAAAGGTGTATGTAATTGAAAAGTTGCTACTTTATTAGAGAAATACACAACTTTTGATTTTAAAAGGACATGCTTAAAAGATTTTAAAGAGTTGAAAAAATGACTAATCTCAACACCAGATTGGGATTCTCCTTTCAAATGGATGTGTGATGCTAGCGATTTTGTTATGGGAGTTGGATGGGGTAGAGAATAAACAAAGTATTTCATCCAATCTGCTATGCGAGCAAAACCTTGACAGGAGCCCAGTTGAATTGTACAATAATTGAAAGAGTATTACTTACTGTTGTTTTTGCTTTTGACAAGTTTCACTCATATCTTATAGGTACAAAAGTAACGATCTTCATAAATCATTTGACCATTAAATACTTACTCACGAAAAATGATGCCTAACTAAGGTTAATTCGGTGGGTACTTTTACTCTAAGAGTTTGACCTTGAGATCCAAAACAGAAAAGGAGTCAAGAATCAAGTAGCGGATCATCTATTAAGGTTGGAACAACACGAGGTAATTCACTGAGTTGCTCCGATTAATGAAAATTTCCCAGATGAGCATATTTTTTAGGTGAGTCGAATCCATGAAACTCTTTAGTTTGTCGATTATGCAAATTATTTAATAACATACCAACAAAGGAAGAAATTCCTTCATGATAATAGGTATTACTTCTGGGAGGAGCCATTTTTGTTTAAGCAATGTAAAGATCATATAATCAAGAAGTGTGTAGCTGGAAGTGAGATAGATGAGATTATGGATCATTCTCATTCATCTCCAAGCGAGGGACATTTTGGAGGTTCCCGCATTGCAGCAAAGATTTTGCAAGTTGGATTTTTCTGGCCTACGGTGTTTAAGGATGCATACGCATATGTAAAGAGTTGTGATCGATGCCAAAGGACTGGAAACATATCAATGAGAAACGAGATGCCATTAACAAAAATACTAGAGGTAGAATTGTTTGACGTATGGGCCATTGAGTTTTTAGGTCCATTACCTTCTTCTTATGGTAAAAGGTATATCCTAGTGGTTGTGGATTACATATTCAAGTGGGTAAAAGCTGAGACATATCCAACAAATGATGTCAAGGTGGTCATGTGATTCTTACATAAGCAAATATTTATGAGATTTGGGATTCCTAGAGCTATAGTTAGCGATGAAGGTTATCATGTTCTAAATAAATGGATTAAGTGGTTGCTTGACAAGTATAATGTGAAACATAAAGTGGGCACTTCCTATCACCCATAAACAAATGGGCAAGTAGAGCTTGCAAATCGGGAAGTTAAAGGAATTTTAGAAAAGGTAGTACGACGAAACAGAAAAGATTGGTCTCGGAGGCTTGATGATGCTCTTTGGGCCTATTGAACAGCTTTCAAAACACCTTGAGGAATGACTCTTTATCGATTAGTCTTCAGAAAAGCCTGTCACTTACCACTAGAATTAGATAATAGAGCTTATTAGGCTCCAAAGCAATTAAATCTGGACCTGAAGCAAGCTAGTGAAAGAAGGATACTACAACTCAATAAGTTAGAGTAATTGAGGTTGTTTTCATATGAGAATGCCAAGATTTTCAAAGAAAAGACTAAAATATGGCGTGAAAGACGTATTCAACCTCGGGAATTCAAAGCAAGACAAGTTTTAGTTTTTTAAGTTGACTCTTTTATTTAACTTAAACAATTAGAACTTGGGTCAACCTTTCCTGGGAATTTAATTTATTATAATTTCCCAAGAAAATATTCTTCTAAGTAGCCCCTGAAATCAATTTATTTAAAATTTATCTTATGATAAGTAAAAGGGTCAAGTTTGACCCAAGTTTTAATTGTTTAAGTTTGTGCAATTTGAGTTGTCATTAGGAGTTGAAATTGGGCTTAAAACCAAAACATTGAAAGAGGATATTTTGACTCTACCAAGCCCCTTAAGATGTTGCACATCTCATCCCAAAAACCCCAATTTCTATCACACACTTCCCTTTCAAATTCAAATACTTAAATCATCCTTATCCTTATCAATCCCCAGTTTAATGGGACCACAAATCTCCTTAAACTACCCTAATCTCCTCCTATATAAACCCCTCATTGCTCTCACATTTTTCATACAACCAAATCAAAAGCTCTCAACATAGCCTTTCTCTACACCTCCTTAAGCCTTTTTTTGTCTTCTTGTTCCGCCACACTTAATGTAACACCCTTAACCCCTCTCCGTCAACAGATTACAGTTACGAGCATTACTACTATATCAATCATAATTTAAATGCAAGATATATAATTCAAATCATAGTACAAATTATGCCTACAGTACTAAATACGAGTTTACAAGGCCTTAAAAAAGATTTTAGAACTAATAGGGGCGAATTTGAAATATTCTAAAAGTTTAGGGTGAAATCTCAAAAAGGCCTAAAAACAGAGGACACATGGCCGTGTCGAATACCCCAGGCAGTGTGAATTTCGAAATCAAGACACATGGCCGTGTCCCAAACCATGTCCTTGCCCGTGTAACTCACTGACTTGAGACACACGGTCGTGTCCCAACCCGTGTCTCTGCCTGTGTAACTCTCTAACTTGGGCCACATGGCCGTGTCTTAGGCCATGTGTCAGCCCGTGAGTGACACACGACTATGTGAATGACCGTGTCTCAGGCCGTGCGCACCTAAACGTACCTTAAAACTCAACTGTACCATTTCCTACTTCCTTGGGGATTAACCAACTCAAATACCAATCATTTAACCTATCCAAAACAAGACTAAACATACTCAAAACATGTTAAAACAACAAATCTTCGGTGCCTAACCAATGTACCCTCATTGGTACCACATTTATATCTGCAAAACACATCAATGAAACATCATGCAAATTAAGATTTCATGCATACCAAATTCATCCATATTAACCTAACATATAGCCACCTAAGATATCAATCTTTAAGCTACACTCACATTTCAAAGCCTTGTGTCGAACTAACATATCAAACATATAGCTTCAATTACAAACCTATACTTCTATACAATGACCGTCATTATACTTAATACCCAAATTTACATCATATTCACAAACCGTCTATCAACCAAAGACTTCCTAGGTACATGGCATTACAAAAATAAATATCACCACACTTGAGCTTGGGATCGTTGTTGGATGCTGAGTCGGCGATGAAAAGAGAAGTACCTAACTTTCACACAGAAAACAAGATTGCACATAGAGTAAAACTCAGTGATATTTCTATAATCTGGACTTTTAACGACAAAATATGACACATCAATGCTCAAATTAAATTATACAATCATACTACTATCTAATTATGCAATTGTAAGATATCACCATTTATATTTCATGCATATTACCACATTATTTCATGTTATGCTCAACTTTTACAATTCACTTATATAATGGCACAATTCAACCCCATTTTCAATCCATGAGTGCATTACTCATATATTTCATTTTTTTATCAAAACATAATTCACATTTCATTTTCCAATCCACTTTTTCATTTCCATTTCACATACTTTGCCATTTCAATATCAATTACATAACTATATTATGTAATTACCCCCATTAACACGACCCAGACTCGGATGGATAAACAGATCCAACCAACACACCAATTTGGCACCCAGTGCCTCATCGGATAAATCCGAAGTAATAATTGCGCCAAACGCTATATAAATTGACACCCATTGTCTCATCGGTTAAACCGAAGAAAATTGGCACCCAATGCCTCATCGACTTAAGGTCAAAGAAATCCCTGAACTCTTCCTATCCTATAGCATGTCATCTATATCTAACTTAGCTCGAAACAGTTAATAAGGTTCCATTTCATTTTCAATTATATCAAATGTCCAATTCTCATATATGCACACATAAACATATATTCAATTCGATATTCATATATCAATACATTTCAATCAAATATGATAATCACGTCTATCTCAAAGTACCAAAGCACTCACCTCAAATGCTGGCCATATGCAATAATTCAAATATAATACTTTATAACTTAATTCGGGTTATAGGAACACAAACCGTGGATTCTGAGCTATTCGACGTCGATTTTATCCTTCCCCTTTTTAGTCAAGGATTCCGGTACGACGTTAGCTACGTGATAAAAAAATTAAAAATACATTAATACTACATAATTCAATGCCACATTGAATATTTCAATTTTTATACAACATTTGCTTAAGTTTCAATGTAGCCCCTAAACCAAGACTAATTTTTAATCTTCACATTTAACTCTATATTTTTATACTAATTTCACTTTAAGCTAAATTTAGCTCCCTATTTTCAATTATACCCTTAAAATTTGAATTTTTCACACTTTAGTCCCTATTGTTCAAAATCAATAATTAACTTCACTATTTAGTCATTTTCACTATAAACTTAGAAATCTATCAATTTAACCCTAGTATTTAAACTACTCGACAATAACAACATTTACAATCTTAAGCAATACTAAAAATTACAATATGGGTAAGGTAGATCTAAGTATTGAGATTCTAAAATATAAAAATTACATAAAATGACTAAATTGCACTAACCAAATTGAATTTGAACCTTTAAGTCCCTAGGTTTGCCGAAACTTCTTCTCCTTTTTCTTTCTTTCTTTTGTTCTTTCTTTAATTTGCATGGAATGTTTCATATCATTCCACTTTCATTTTATTTTACTTTCTATTATTATTATTTTATTATAATATAGATATACATACATATAGTTTTTAACTTATTAATTATTATAACATATATATGATAAGTTTACATATATAATATATATCCTATCCATTAATGTCATCCACTTCAACAAGATAAATGTATATTTACCATTTTAGTCCCTTCAATTATTTAAAACTATAATCCAATTTTTAATACCTATGCGATTTGATTCGTACACCTAAACAACTTTCAATTCATGCAAATTCACTTAACCAAAATCTAATTCACTGCTAAACTAACCTCGTAAATATTAAATAAAAATATTTACAGGTTAATTTTATGGAAATGGAGTAACGAATCTCACTATTTGACATCCTAACTATTGCTAACCTCGTAAATATTAAATAAAAATATTTACAGGTTAATTTTATGGAAATGGAGTCACGAATCTTACTATTTGACATCCTGACTATCGGTTCGTTACAATTCTCCCCCTAATTAAATTTCATCCCTGAAATTACTTGAAAACTGGTAGGGATATTGAGATCTCATTGACTTTTCTGGCTCCCAAGTCGTTTCCTCGACGCTATGACTATTCCATAGAACTTTCACTAATGGAACACACTTATTATGAAACTTTTTAACCTTGTAAAATAAAATTTCGGCCGGTTCTTCTTCATAGTATAAGTCAGGTTGAATTTCAATGTCTTCCACTGAAATAATGTGGGACGGATTAGATCGATACCTTCTAAGCATTGAAACGTGGAAAACATCATGCTTTTTTTATAATTCCATAGGCAAAGCTAACTGATAGGCAACTGGTCCCACTATTTTAATGATCTCATATGGTTCGATAAAATGAGGACTCAACTTTTCTTTTTGACCAAATCTCAAAATTTTCTTCCATAGTGAAACTTTAAGAAATACTGTCGCCAACAGAAATTTCAATATCTTGTCATTTCAAATTTGTGTACGATTTCTATCTATCGAAGGTTGTTTTCAATCTATCTTGAATTCTCTTAACAATATTTTTCTTTTCTTGAATTAATTCTGGCCCGACAACTTTTTTTTCATATAAACCCATCCAGCAAACAGGTGATCGACACCTACGACTATATAAGGCTTCGTATGGAGCCATTTGAATACTCAATTGGAAAATATTATTGTATACAAATTTGGCCAAAGGTGAATAATGTTCCCAACCTGATACAAAATCTATTACACAAGTGCGAAGCATATCTTCCAAAGTCTGGATAACATGTTCAGATTGTCCGTCTGCCTGCGGGTGAAAGGCTGTGCTGAAATTGAGTCTCGTACCAAAAGATTCATACAATTGTTTCCATAATCTCGAAATGAAACGCAGTTCTCGATTAGAGGTAATCGACATAGGGACACCATGCAATCTCACAATTTCCTAAATGTAAACTTCAGCATGTTTTTTGAGCGACCAATCAGTCCTGACTGAGATTAAATGAGCCGATTTTGTAAGTCGATCAATAATCACCCACACAACATTTTTCCTACTTTCTGACAAAGGTAACCCTGTTTCAAAATCCATTATGATGCGTTCCGATTTCCACTTACGAATAAAAATAGTCTGAAGAAGTAATCTTGTGGGAACCTGATGTTCTACCTTAACTGGCTGACAAGTTAAGCATTTAGCTACGAACTCAACTACGTCTCTTTTCATTCCCGACCACTAATAGGATTCCTGCAGATCGTGATACATTTTTGTTTCACTAGGATACAAAGCAAAACGACTATCATGAGCTTCACGAATTATCAATTCTTTTAAGTCTGCAACATCCGGAACACAGATTCAATTATGAAATCTCAACTAATCACATAAACTGAAGTTTTCTAATGTGACATTCTAAACCATTTCTCTTTTCTTTGCTAACTTGACATCATCTATTTGCGCTGTCTTGATTTGATCAAACATCATCGGTTTGATTTTTAATTCAGCCAACAAGCTTCCATAGTCATTGATACTGAGTTGAGCAAACATTGCTCACAATTCAACCGCTGTCTTTCTACTCAACGCATCAGCTATGACATTAGATTTACCAGGATGGTAATCAATAACGCAATCAAAATATTTTAGAAGCTCAACCCAACATCGATATCTTAAATTTAACTCCATTTTAGATAGGAGTTATTTCAGACTCTTATGTTCGGTATAGATGTGACACTTTTCACCATACATGTAGTGTCTCCAAATCTTTAGAGCAAAAACCACAGCAGGTAACTCTAAATCATGCGTTGGATAATTGCGTTAATGGGTTTTTAGCTGACGAGATGTATATGTGATCACTTTCTAATCTTGCATTAATACACAACTGAGATTGTTCAATGAAGCATCCTATAAACCACAAAATCCTTTCCCGATTCTAGCAAAGTTACAACTAGCACTTCAGTCAAAATCTATTTCAATTTTTTGAAACTTTCTTGGCATTGATCGCTCGAGACAAATTGAACATTCTTATGGAACAACTTTGTCATCGGCAAAGCTATCTTCAAAAATTCATTTACGAATCTTCGATAATAACCAACTAGCCCAAGAAAACCTCTAACACATTTCTCAGTCCTTTCCACTGAACAATGGCCTCAATCTTTTTTGAATCAACTCTAATTCCATCTACCGAGATAACATGCCCCCAAAACACAACTTCTGATAACAAGAATTTGCATTTACTAAGCTTTCCATATAACCATTTTTCTGAGAACACTTTCAAAACAGTTCTGAGGTGTTGCTCTTGCTCGGATTCAGATTTCGAATAAATCAATATATCGTCAATAAAAACTACCAAAAATTTATCCAAATACGGTTGGAAAATACAATTCATGAGATCCATGAATTTTACCGAAGCATTCGTCACCCAAAAGAGATCACTAACATGTACGAAATGTCGTCTTTGGTACACCACTATCTTTCACTTTCAATTGATAGTAACCCAATCTCAGATCGTCTTAGAAAAGATAGAAGCTCCTTTTAATTGATCAAATAAATCATCGATAAAAGGTAGGGGGTATCGATTCTTAATCATCAACGTATTCAATTGTCGATAGTCAATACAGAGTCGCATCAAGCCATTTGTCTTTTTGACGAAAAGCACTGGACCTCCCTAAGGCGATATACTAGGGCGTATAAAGCCGTGATCTAGCAAACACAGCAAGTGTACCTTCAATTCTTTCAGCTTTATGGGTGCCATACAATAAAGAGACATTGACACCGGAGTTGTACTAGGAAACACTTCAATTGCAAACTCAACCTCCCGATCTGGTGGAAATCCCAGTAATAATTCAGGAAACACTTCAGGGAATTCACAAACAGTACAAATTTTACTGCTCTAACTATCACCAGAGTTTGAATTGATAACATAGGCTAGAAAAGCTTCATAGACATGGTTGAGAAGTTTATCTACTCGAATTGATAAAAAAATACGAGTTGAACCACTTATTCGAACACCATTCACCTCAATCAAGTTATCGTCTTCACTGTGAACTACAAACTTCTTTTTACGGCAATCTAGAATCACTCTGTGCTCTGTAAGCCAATCCATACCCAGAAGCAGATCAAAATTCCAAAACAACATTATCAACAAATCAACAGACAAGATTATATTCTATATCTCTGGAAACACAAAAAATATATAGACTTTTTCAGTACCTTTTCAGCTCTAATTCATGCAGTTTCGTAGTAAATTTTGTCAAAATTCACATTTCAATTATAAAATAATTAATTTGAACTTAAATTATTAACATATTGAATTTTAATTATTTTTATAATAAATTTTCACAAATTTGGTTTATTTTCGATAGTTTTGCACAAAAGGTGAAAATTGGCTCAGCAAACACCTTGAAAGGCTTGAATAGTTGGGGAATTTTTCATCAAGTGAACCAAGGGCAAGATTAAATATTTTTCCAGCCAAGATCGGTCCAAATAATGACCATTTTATATACTTTATATTTATTTTTTATCCAAGTTAAATTGGGTTAAAAATTAATATAAAGCCTGAAGGAGAAAGTGGCGCAATGTGCTAAGCATTGAAGACTGATCCAATAAGAAAATTTCCAACCCAAAACTGACCCAATCAGCTTATTTACCTGATTAAATTAATTTCAAAATGGCCCTCAAATTTCCTTAAAATGTTATTCAAACCCCTTCACTTTTTGTGCATTTGAAGATTTGACCCAAGCTAAATTTAGCAAAGTTTGAAACGTTCAAACTTTGCTCCATGTGTGACCAGCCAAGGGAAGTGTGTGGGTGCTAATTATTTTCTATTTTTAGCAGCCACTCCTATCTATAAATACCCCCTTCACCTAATAACTCAACACACCATTCATTCCCACACATCTCTCTCTTTCACTCACTTTCGCTTCTTTGTTTTCCCCTTTTTCTTGTCCATTTCCCTTGTTGATTTCCCTCTTGAAAAAGATACTTCTTCCAATTTGGAATAGCATCATTCAGTTGTTCATGGAGGCCTCAGTTCAATAGACAATCAGAGAAGAAGAGGAGTGCACTAGTCTACCTTAAAAGAAACACTGGATTTTCTTCCTAGTTCCCTTCTCTTTAATTTTCTTGTTTATGTTGTGATTATGAATATGAATAATTGTTGCGTTGTTATTCTTGTTCTAATTAAAAAGACTTAAATTAATTCATGTTAGATTGATTGCATTCTGTCCACTTGAATTATTAAAATAATGTTTGTGTTGTTATAGGCCTTGGTATGTTGTTCAATTAAAAAAATCATGCTTATGTTATACTTGCATTATAAAATGTAAGGTAGCAAATGAATTAATTATTAAATGTATTGAAATTATAGTTAATTGACACAGTATTTAATTGGTGCATGTTTAATCTTCTAAGGTAGCTGAAGGTTAAATTAGCGATGGTACTAAACAGGTACATTAGCCTTGCATAACTTGCAAGATTATTGTGATTAAACTGTTTCAATATAGAAATATATTGTTACCTCACTTAATCTTATCTGTGCTTATGACGATTGATTAATTGTTTGAATTGACATTGAAAAAATGTTCAAGAGATTGGTTAATTTAGTAAGTATGTATTTGCAGTAGTTAAAAAATTACCAAGTTGCTGTGAAAATATTCGTAACAAAATGTTCAAGATCCCAGATCTATCAAAGTGTAAACAGGTTCTGAATGTAATAGAAAGATGCATGCTATAATGTCTGTAGCATCACCGTCCTCACGTGACTGCACAACATAAGCTCGTGCTGGCGCTCTGGCCTCCAACTGATGAGTAACAGCATCATGTCCCTTCCTAGCACCACCACCTCTTGTAAAAGAACCACCGCGACTTGATCTAAAACCCCTAGATGCAAGCACAGACCTCTGAGAAGTAACAGGGGTCACATTCTTATTCTTCGGACACTCTTGAGCAAAATGCTCCGTAGACCCACAATGAAAACAAGCTTGAGTTAACTTCCAACATTCACCACGGTGCTTCTTCCCATAATGCTCACAATTTGTAATATCAGTATCCCTAGATGGACCTCACACACTACCCATAGACACATTCAGTTGTTGATCACGATTTCTATCAGATCTACCAGACTTAAAAGTTAACTTTCAGCTACCATGAAATTATTTAGTTCACTTCGATTGTGGATTTGAGCTAGCAACCCTAGGCTATTTTCTAGCAGTGCGAGTAACTTTAGCATTTTTATCAAGACCCAGAGCTTGCTCTACCATCTTTGCCCATTCAACTAAATCGGCAAACTTTGTAATTCGATACAATACCAACTGTATCCAAAGCTCATCACGCAAACCATGTAAAAATCATTTACAGTTTTCTATTTCAGTTGGCACAAATTCAAAGTCATACCTACTAAGTCGTAGAAACTCCCATTCATAATTAGCCATAGACATCTCGTTCTGTTTCAGCATAAAAAACTCTTCTCTTCTATCTTTAATATACAACTCTCTAACATATTTCTTTTGAAATTCCTTTTGAAAGAATTCCTAGCTAGACTGATCTGAAGGTACGTGGTGTGTCACTGACTTCCACAAGGTATATGCTTCTCCTTGGAGAAGAGAAACAATGTAAATTGCACTTTCATGCGGGTTGCATTCAAGTTGTTGCAAGACGCATTTCGTGGATTCAATCGAAACTTCCGCTACTGAGGGATCAACCCCTTTTAACCCCAAGAATTCAGTTGCACCATATCTCCGTAATTTTTTTATCGGAGCCCGTCGAACAATAGGTGCAGGTGCCATAGCAGATGTAGTTCCCACAACACGCTAAAGAGCATCAATGATAGCTCAAAGTAAATGTGAATCACCAACTCTCTCAGTGTTACCTCGCTTGACATTAGCCTGTTGAACACCAGCTGGATTAGCACTCGGTGACACCGATTCAATTCCATCTAGCTCATTAGAGACATCATCACCGGTATACATCTCTTGTTTAACTTCGTTATTATAGTCATCTGACATTTTTCAACTATAAAACAAAAACAAATATAATCAGCATCCAAATCCTAACTTAATTCGACTTAATTATGGCATGTACCTCTAGACTTGATTCTGAGCTCGATTTAGTCTGAAAATCGGCTAAACCTGCAATCTTTGATGCCACTAAATATAACCCCTTAATCTCTCTCCGTCAACAGATTAGGGTTACGAGCATTACTACTATATCAATCATAATTTAAATGCAAGCTAACTCATTCAAATCATAGTAAAAATTATTCCTATAGTCCTAAATATGAGTTTACAAGTCCCTAAAAATGATTTTAGAACTAACAGGGGCCAATTTGAAACAACTCTAGAAGTTTAGGGTGAAATCTAATAAAAAGCCTAAAAATAGGAGAGACGCGGTCGTGTGGCCAGACCATGTGACTTTCGAAATAAGGACACACGGTCGTGTCCCAACCCGTGTAACTCTCTGGCTTGGGCCATATGGTTGTGTCCCATGCCATGTATCAGCCCGTGTATGACACTATACTATGCAATTATTCCACACGTTCAGGGTACACGCCTGTGTGTGTTACCCGTGTGTGACACACGGCCGTGTGACAGACCGTGTCTCAGGCCTTATGCACCAAAATATACCTTAAAACTCAAGTTTATCATTTCCTACTTGCCTTGGCATTAAACAACTCAAATACCAATCATTTAACCTATCCAAAACATGACTAAACGTGCTCCAAACATGCTAAAACAACCATCTTAGGTGCCTAACCAATGTACCTTCATTGGTACCACATTTATATCTTGAAAACACATAAACAAAACATCATCCAAATCAAGATTTCATGCATACCAAATTCATCCATATTAACCAAACATATAGCCACCTAAGATATCAATCTTTAAGCTACACTCACATTTCAAAGCCTTGTGTCAAACTAACATACCAAACATATGGCTTCAACAACAAACCTATACTTATATACAATGATCATCATTATACTTAAAACCCAAATTTACATCACATTCACGAACCGTCTATCAACCAAAGACTTGCTAGGCACATGCCATTATAAAATAAACATCACCACACTTGAGCTCGGAATTATTGTTGCATGTTGAGTCGGTGATCAAAAGAGAAGTACCTAACCTACGCATGGAAAACAAAACTGTACACTGACTAAAACTCAGTGATATTTCAAGAATTTGAACATTTAAAGATAGAATGTGAAACATGAATGCTCAAATTAACTTGTACAATCATACTACTATCTAATTATGCAATTATAATATATCACCATTTATATTTCATGCATATTACCACATTATTTCATGTTATGCTCAACTTTTACAATTCACTTATATAATGGCACAATTCAACCTCATTTCCAATCCATAAGTGCATTACTCGTATATTTCATTTTTTTATCACAACATAATTCAAATTTCATTTTCCAATCCACTTTTTCATTTCCATTTCACATACTTTGCCATTTCAATATCAATTACATAACTTTATTATTTAATTACCCCTATTAACACGACCCAGACTAGAATGGATACACAGATCCAACCAACACACTAGTTTGGCACCCAGTACCTCATCGGATAAATTCGAAGTAATAATTGCGTCAAACGCAATATAAATTGACACACAGTGTCTAATCGATTAAACCGAAGAAAAGTGGCACTCGATGCCTCATCGACTCGAGGTTGAAGAAATCCCTGAACTCTTCCTATCCTATGACATGCCATCTATATCCTTCCCCTGTTTAGTCGAGGATTCCAGTACGATGTTAGCTACGGAATAAAATAATTAAAATACATTAATACTACATAATTCAATTCCACATTGAATATTTCAATTTTTACATAATATTTGCTTAAGTTTCAATTGAGCCCCTAAATCAAGACTAATTTTTAATCTTCACATTTAACTCTATATTTTTATACTAATTTCACTTTAAGCTAAATTTAGTTCCTATTTTCAATTATATCCTTAAATTTTTAATTTTTCACACTTTAGTCCCTATTGCTCAAAATCAAGAATTTACTTCACTATTTAGTCCTTTTTCACTATAAACTTAGAAATCTATCAATTTAACCCTAATATTTAAACTATTCAACAATAACAACATTTAAAATCTTAAGCAATACTAAAATTACAATATGAGTCTGCTAGCTCTAAGTATCAGGATTCCCAAAATATAAAAGTTACAAGAAAATGACGAAATTGCAGTAACCAAATTGAATTTGAACCTTAAAGTCCCTAGGTTTGCCGCAACTTCTTCTCATTTTTCTTTATTTTGTTCTTTCTTTAATTTGCATGAAATGTTTCATATCATTCCACTTTCATTTTATTTTAATTTCTATTATTATTATTTTATTATAATACATATATACATACATTTAGTTTTTAACTTATTAATTATAATAAAAATATATATATATATATATGATAAGTTTACATATATATATATTATCCATTAATGTCATCCACTTCAACAAGGTAAATGTATATTTATCATTTTAGTCCCTTCAATTATTTAAAATTATAATTCAACTTTTAATATCTATGCAATTTGATCCCTACACCTAAACAACTTTCAATTCATGCAAAATCACTTAACCAAAATCTAATTCACTACTAAATCTAAACTGAAAATATATAGGATTTTTCCTATATAATTCATCACCTTTTACTTAAATTTGTTGTTAAAACCAAGTAATTATTTAATAAATTAATGAAATATGAAAATATGAAATTAGGAGATAGAAATTATTAAAATGTGATTTTATACTTTATTATATAGTTTTCATGCATAAAATGACTTATTTTATATTAATTTGAGCATATTATATTTTTAAGCTATAAAGTGGGCCATGCATGATTAAATTAAATAATAAAATATAAATTTATATTTAATAATTCATTTTTTAATATTTCATTAATAAATTGGGTTTTAATTAATTAAGTAAATTGATTAGTTAAAGTGGTTAAATTATATTATTTGGTCCTCTAAACTATCTACTATTTTTGGACAGGTTTGAAAGTTTTCTTCTAATTGCAAAACTATCCAAATTGGGGACCAAGTCAACCCAATTTTCGGCTGCACATGGATGTCATAAACCATTTTTTGCTTTAATTAAACAAATTCCTTGAAGAGTTAAAGAAATCAGAGATTTTCCTGAAGATTTGCTGATGATCGAGTCTTAGTCCTAAGTTGTTGTGGCACTCAAATTGACCAAAAATCAAGAAAAAATCAGCCACCTTTCCTTAATTCATGGTCGGACACTCTTAGAGGAAGTTTCAAAGGATGGACACTCCAATTTTCAGCAAACTAGCTTCCTTGCCTCACCTATAAATAAGAGCTCATTTTTCACTTTTTCAATCATCTCTCATCCCATCATCTCTCACTCATTCATCATTCTCTCAACTCTTTTAGCTATCTTTCCCTTTCATCATCCTTGCATAAGGATTTTAGCAATTAAGTCTCTTAAAGAACCCTTGGCCGGCCACCTTGGAGAGCCATCAGCAAAGGAGCAACGCAAAGAAGCGAAGGAGCCTCGTCAGTCAGAGTCTTGGGTGACAACCACTCTGAATTAGGTTTAATCTTTCTTTTCTTTAAATTTAATTTAAAGATGTTTGCTATGTGTTCTTTGTTCTTGTTTACAACAATGATAACTTAAATTTATTTAAGCTAGAATGATTATTTTGATTAAATAATATTTATTTGATTCATGCTTATAATGTTTGTGCCTCAATCGATCATGTTTTCAATTAAAATCAAGTCTGTATTTCATTCATACGTGATTGAAATGTACCTGAATTAGCTGAGCAATCCTAACTAGACGACGGCTAATGGACGCGTAATTGAAATGTGCATGCTCAATTTAGATCCTAACCCACAACTCTAACCAAGCTCTGTTATCTGCATAATTTTTAGATTTATGTGATTAAATTGTTCCAAACCTAACATGTCCCTGTTATCTCACACGAATGCTAAGAAACCCTTAGTAAATAAGGATCAGTAAAATGTGTATTTACTAAGTAAAGGATTCCAAAATGTCCTAATGTGGTTTCCAAACTCATGAAAGATCGAGTTGTCATGGAATGTCTTTCCTAATGTTATTAAGCATGTTGATAATAAATTGAGTTTAATTAAATTGTCCTAGTTTATTTATGCTATAATTGTTGCAAATTGTGTTTAATTTTATTAAAATCTATTTCATTCATATAGTTTGCATACTTAGGATAATTTGCATTAGGGATCATTGCATTTAGTTTAATATATTTTAATCACCACTTCTCAACTAGATTGTGTTTTTTATTTACCAAATTGTTAATATAATTTTACAAATTAAGTGAATTAGCACAAATACAATCCCTATGGAGATGATAACTCGATACTTACTTATTACTTGATAACGACTGTGTACACTTGCACAAAGCCGAGTGTTACACTAACCTAACCTCGTAAATATTAAATAAAAATATTTACGAGTTCATTTTACGAAAACAGAGTCGTGAATCTCACTATCAGACACCCTGACTATCAGGTGGTTACACTTAAAATCCTTATTCCCTTATAAAAAAAACCCCATTTTCTCTTTCAAACTAAGTCTCGAAGCTAATTTTTAACAACTTTTGTGTCGGATATCCCTATTGTCGCACATTCCAACTAGGTTTACCAGTTGCTATGAAATCTGTTGTTTACTTTTTTCAATATCGTCTACAAAAATTCCCAAAGATCATGTCATGCAAAATGACACGTTCTTCCAAGATATCTGATGAATCTCCAATTTGGGTTCATGAAGATGAAGCAAATGAGAGGTTTGATTCTATTTTCAAGACTCAACTGATGTTTCCAGAGAAAGAGTTCGAACTAGGAAACACTGGTAACACTGTCGTACCACTAGCCATTGGAAAAATAGTGGTGGCCTTTAAATGGAACATATTCTGTGACGCGAGACCACCTTCTGACAAAAAATTAGTACGAGAGTTTTACGAAAATTTGATCCCAACCAATGCATCAAAAATTATTGTCTGAGAGAAAAAAAGTATCTTTCACTTCTGAATCCATTAATGATTTTCTTGAACTGCCCAATGATAATGAAGACGATTATTCCACGATGCTAAAAAATGTCGATTAGGATATTCTTCAAGAATTGCTTTCAATAGTTACAAATCCAGGATCTCAATGGATAATCAGAAAATATGGTAGTCATACTTGCCAAAAAGAGTATTTAAAACCGATTACCAAGGTATGGTTTTATTTCTTACGGTTTAGCTTCATACCAACTTCACATAGTTCCACCATCTTGATGGAACGTATGCTATTGTTATATGTTATCATGATAGGAAAGTCAATTAATGTAGAAAAAATCATCCTGAAAGAAATATGAGAACGTGTTAAAAAAGATCAGGATGCACTTATTTCCCATCATTAATTACTTTACTATGTTTGCAAGCTCGCATCCATCTGCAAGTCAATCTTAAAGGTCTACATCCTCAAGGATGCATGGCAGAGAACGACATTTCCAGATTGGTGGGAAGTGTTGAGGATTTAGACCAACCTGAACCAGAAGATGAACCAGAACTTGATAAATTTCGTAACATGGTTGAACTAATTGGAATCCCTGATGATTTTGGGTCGACCAATCCGACACCTGTTAAAGAGTCGAATCAGTCAACGGTAATAGATAGGCTTAAATTTATGCATCATAAATAACAAGCTTATTGGAAATACGCCAAAGTTAGAGATAATTCCATGTGGAACATCTTTAAGAATTTCTTAGATAATCCTTTTGCTTTTATTCCTTAATTTCCAGATCAAATTTTGGAGTCATGGTCGAAGAAGTCAAAGGAAGAAGAATTCGTGACTCCAAATAAATATGAGAAGATGAAAAAATCAGTAGAATTGGATGGGAATGTTGACGCTAGTGGATAAAATGGGGGTTTCTTATTTTCCTTCTTAGTTATTTCCAAAAATGATTTTCTATTTATTTTGGTTAATTTTATTTCTGCATTAATAAAAAATTGCAATTATGAATAAATAATGTTGATGCTTCTCATTTATTTTTGTTCCTAGGTAGCACAAAGAAGTGTGGTAATGCGAATATGCGTGTTTAGGATTGCATCTTTCAAGAACAAACTTGGTACTTAAGCAGTCTTCATGACTCACCTCTCTTTTCTGGGATCCTACCTGGTGCACAGTTTGTATTCACTTCTTTGTTCTTTTCAAAGAGGACATTGCTTTTTTTTAAGTGGGGGGAGGGCAATATTGCATGATCTCTTTGAAAATAAAATTCCATACATAAGTATGTTTCAACTAAATTAATGCCCAGAGAAAATTTTTGTAAATAAAGTTAGCTCGAATACAAATATAATTTTTTATTTTGACTCAAGTTTTGTCGAAATTATGTTAGTTTAGTTACGATATGATTATGTTTTAAATAGTCTTTTGTAATTTTTTCCATGAGAATTTTAAATTTATTTAAGAATAATTAGGCATGCATGAAAATTTAAGCCTTTAGAACTGTCTTAGTAACTTTCTTGAGGCAAAATCCTAGAGGTATAAAAGTCTGAAAATGATTTAGACACTTTTTCTTTGGATTGTTTGAGCCTTTCAAGCCTATCGTATTAAGAATTATCCCTTAAAAACTTACTTTGAGCTTTATGACATGTTTTATTATTTCACTTATATATTAAACCATCTTTCATAAATTTTACCTTATCTTTTCACCGAATCTTAACCTTGTCTTAGTAATTAAGGTTGGGGGAGAATTCAAAAAAAGATACAAGCTTAGAAAAAATAAATTACCTTTGCTAAAAAAAAGAATTGTCTTGAAAAGAGGCACTACTGGGCATAAGTTTCAAGTTAAGTTTAGGAAGAGGGGGATGAAAATCATCCGTAAGGCAAGATAGTGTACGAACCTCAAACGCAAGCTAAGTTAAGGTTTTAAGCCTAAAAATCGTTTCTCTTTATCCATACCTTGAGCCCAACCCCATTACAACCCTATTAAAGACATTGATTTTGATAATTATGTCGACTACATTATTGGAGAGAAATTACTAAATTCAGCATATGAAGACAAATATTAAACCATAGGATTGTTTTGCTTAACTAAAAATAAAGAAAAATAAATCGAATGGTGAAAATTAACATGGAACTATGAGGAACATACAAAATCATGATTTAGGTTAACATTTTTTCTTCTTTCTTAATATAAAATTTTGAAGTGATATTTTCATGCGAGCAACTTATTAGCAAGAAGAGTTTGTGGGCATAAATTTGTTAATACATGACTATGTAGAAATGAAAATTCGCTTAGAGATAATATTGCAAGGTTGTTTGAAATTTTTTAAATTTGCATGAGCCATTAATTGGGATGAGAAATGAATTAAGTTTGGGGGTGTGACAACTATAAAAATATAGTTATCTACATCAATTTCTAGCTTATAATTCTTTCAAATTATGAGTAATTAATAACAAATATCGTTAATTATATTTCACATTTTTTAAATTGGATAAATTTATAAAAATATTTTTATTAAATTTCATGATAAATTTAGTTAATTTTAATTATTTTTTGCAACTCTGGACCAATTTGTGCATCGGAAGAAAATTTGGCCCTGAAGCTCACTCATTAAGGTCCTTCACCTGCATCAAAAGAAGAAATTGAGTAACTAACTAGCATTGGCATGCCCTAAATAATTATTAGAATTAATTTTTGGACTCTCAATTTAATTATTTACCACAAATTTGAATCGAGTAGTTGAGTGCTCGAAGCAAAAGAAGCTCGAAATGTCTGATGCGAAAGGGGAAATGTATGCAAGCCAAAGAGCCCAATTTTCGCTAAATCCAGCAAGCCCAAACCGTCCATATTGCTGCAAATTAGCTATTTTTTAATAATTATAAAACAACCCTAAAACTTATTTACATACCCAGTCCTACCCCTTCAATTTTCAAGCTTTACATTTTAAACACTTTGCTTAAAATAGCAAAACAACTCAACTCCATTCTCCTCAATCCATGGCCGACCACTTGAGGGAGAAAATTAAGGCTGAAAATTTCTATTTTCAGCCACCCCATACGTGTATAAATAGAAACCTAAACTCCCTTCATTCATCACTCATCCACTCTCCATTCTCTCTTTTCTCAAACATCTCCATTATCCCTTCTCTCCCACACCTAAGCCTTCCGTCTTCTCCCATTTTTTCCATTCTCATTTTGAGAGATCATCAAGTGAGAAATTCTTTTGTTGAAGCTCTCATGGCCAGCCACTAGAGGAGTAGTTTGCACTGGAGCAACAACGAAATTAGAAGGAAACCACCACGGACAATTTACAGAGAATCACTGGAATCTTCTTAGAGTTTTTTCTTCCTTTCTCTTTTACTTGTTTAAAAACATGATTGCAAATTATTTGATTGCTTTTTTATTAAATGATAATGACTTAATTTGTTTATGCTAGAATGATATCAAGTTCTTGATTTAATAAGTTCAATTTGTGTTAATAAAGTTTTGTTCGTCAAATATTTATGCTTCCAAGAAAATCATTTATGTTGTTTATACATTAATATATGTTTTACCGCATTAGAATTAATTGCTTAATCATAACCGGATGGTGATTAATGGACACATTATTTGGAAGATACATGTTTAATCTATATTAATGTAAATAGAATAAAGTTTATGATAATTGAAAGAACCTTATTACCTAGCATAAATTTTAGACTTATGTGATTAAATTATTTCATATAGAAATATCCCTATTACTTTGCATAAATTCTAAGAAATAGTGGTTAAAATATAACCATTAGTTAAATTATGACATAGACATATACATGTTTTTCTAAGTGACTATCATAAGATTTCGATGAAGCTTATGAATTTTAGATTCTAAGTTAATAGATAATCGAGTTGTCATAGATTTTTTTTGAACATTTATTAAGCATAATTATGAACAAATTAAGTCAAGAATGGTAATTATTCTAGCTCAACATGTTATTTGTTATTAAATATTGTGAATTGTTGCTTAAAAATTTTCTTGCATTTTGTTTTATTTACATTTGCATATTAGTTATTAATTTAGGTTAATTAGAACATTCATCACTCTCCAAATATTTTATCTTCTTACCAACTTGTTAAATATTAATTTTACATCTCTTGATTATCAATACAATCCCTGTGGAGAGAATACTCTTTTACTCACTTATTACTTAATAATGGTTGTGTATACTTGCACATTCCGTCGCAAACCAAGTCACGTCACTACATCAGACCCCTTAACGCTGCAATCAAATCAAGTTAGTGAGTTGCATCGTGACAAGGAACCCTCAAAGTCGCGACATCAACCTATAGTTTGCAAATTTTACAATTTGGTCTCTATTCGATCTCGAGTTAACTTAAGAGCTTTCGTAAGATCGTATAAGACCTGGAAATAATTGTATAATATATTTTAAATGAGTAATATAATTATTAGTATGTATTCATAGTTAAATTGAATTATATTTGATCATAGTTACTTCTGAAACAAATGTGGCATCCTAGAGCTCGGACTTGGAGATCGGGTCAGGTATGGGGTGTTACAATTTTATTCCATATGGAGTATGCCTCGTATTTCAGTCAAATTAAGACAAACAGAGAGCGACATCGTGACAAAGAGCCATACGATGTCACGGTGACGCGACGGCAAAACAGGGGAGAAGCAAAAATGACACTGCGACGACATGATAGGGGACGTTGTGGTGTGGCAACATGTCATGCAATTTTCTCGATTTTCTTCTTTTAGTCAAATTATGATTATTTGTCCTAATCGAACTGTGATTAGTTTAGATTGTTTTAAAATTATTTGACCTACGAATTTAGCTTATAAATGTCTTTTTTTACCTTAGAAAGATGAACCCAAAACACATTTAAGTATTAGCTTTTGTAATCTTTCAAGAAATTTGTGTTTAAGTTGTGAGGGTTCTTATTTTTGGGTTTCAGGGTTTAGTTTTTATCTCCATCTTTGTACTCTTCATTTTTGCCAATTTAGTAAAATTATCTTTGCCCGTAATTTTTTATCCTCTTCGGAAGGATTTTTTCACGCAAAATTTGTGTTTGATCTTTTTAATTATTATTATTTTTTTTCTTATTCGTTACTTATACGGATTTATCTCCAACATTCCACACCTGCAAACTGACCCGTATGAACTTCAGCTTCCTCTTCAAAATATAAGTTGCAGACCCAGAGATCTAAGTATTCCATACTTCCCTAATTTTAGATTGGGATGAGAATCCCATGTAATTTCAAAATGATAAGGTTTATGGTAAAAAGGAATTTCATAGGTCCATGATCCAATACTACTATTGGTTAATTAAACAATGCAACATTTGGGCAAAGTTTCAATCCTACTAAGTTAACGAAGCCTCTATTAAGCCTTTCCCATACAATATCCTGACGTGTTTTGTTATTTGTCCACACATAATATTGCCCCTTATGATGCAACTCAATCAATCTGTAGTCATTTGGGCATTGCTAGAACAACTCTGCGCTAGGGACATCATTATTTCAAGAAATCTTGTCCTTCTAACATAGAATCTTGTTAAGTATGACTCCTATTTTCAATCAAATTTGAGAAATAATCTTTTAGTTAAACTCTGTTTATTTGTTTCAGTCAAACACTGATTAGTTTAGATTATTTTATTATTATTTGACATATGAATTTAGCCTATAAATAGGCTCTTTTACAACCTTAGTATAGACACCCATTAGATTAGAACTCATAACACATTCAGAGAATTTTGTGTTTACGTTTTGAGGATTCTTTGTTTTTTCGGGTTTTCGGGGTTTAGTTTTATCTCCATCTTTTGTACTCTTCGTTCTTTTGCCATTATAGTAAAATTATCTTTGTCCGTGGTTTTTTATCCTCTTTGGAGGGGTTTTTCCACGTTAAATTTGTGTGTTCATCTTCTCAATTTCTTCTGCTATTTTTACTTGTTTGTTGCTTAATCGGGTCAATCCCTAACAAGTGGTATTAGAGCTAGTTCAATTTTCATAGATCAGCCCATTCAAATATGGCAACAACAAGATTTGAAATTGAGAAGTTCGATGGTGAGACAAATTTCAATCTGTGGCAAGTTCAGATGATGGCAATTCTAGTTCAATCCGGTTTGAAAAAGATTGTTACCGGGAAAAAGCCTGAGAATCTAAATAAAATAGAATGGGAAGAGCTTGATGAAAAGGCCTTGTCTGTAATCCAGTTGTGCCTCGCGAATACGGTATTGCAGGAGGTATTGATGGAGAAGACCTCATCCGCCTTGTGGAAAAGGTTAGAAACTCTTTTTGCGACTAAGTCTTTGGCTAACCGTTTAGTGTTGAAACAACGTCTATTTACGTTTCGCATGAACGAAGGTGAGCTTCTTAGAGATCACATCAGTCAACTCATTACTCTTTTAAATGATTTAAAGAACGTTGAGGTTCATATTGATGATGAAGATCAAGCTATGCTATTATTGTGCTCTTTACCCCCTTCATACAAGTCTTTCAGGAAGACCCTGATTTATGGCAGAGACAAAATCTCGTTCAAAGATGTGAAGGGTCATTTGTTGAGTAGAGACAAACTCAACAATGAGCTTCACTTGGATAGCAAGGTAGATAGGCAAGCTTCCGTTTCGGTAGCATCAAAGAAATGAGACAAAAGGTGTCGCTGTTGTAAAAAGTTAGGTCGCATCAAAGCAGATTGTTATAAACTGCGAAATAAAAGAGTTGCTGAGAGTAACGAGGAAGATGTAGCTGATGCTAATTTGGCTGATGAAAGCGGTGATGATTTGTTGTTAGTGTCAACGAGTGATAACTCCAAGCTCACGTCCGAGTGGATCCTAGATTCAGGATGTTCTTTCCACATATGTCCCAAAAGAGAATGGTTCTCTACATACAGTTCGATTGAAGGTGGAGTTGTGTGCATGGGAAACGATTCCACTAGTAAGGTAATTGGTATTGGTACTGTTAAAATTAGGATACACGATGGGACGATTAGAACACTCTCAGATGTCAGGTATGTACCTGATTTACGAAAGAATCTCATCTCCTTGAGTATTTTAGACTTGAAAGGATGCAGAATCAACGTCAAGTCAAGTGGCATTAAAGTACCTCGTGGAGCTCTCGTTTTGTTAAAAGGTAAAAGAACTGGCAGTCTTTATATTCTGGAAGGTTCTACAGTGACCGGTGAAATCGAATGTCCCTCATCCATTACAGAGTCGAAGTCAACTTGTTTGGAGCGGAGGCAACTTGGTCATAGGAGGGAAAAATGTATGACCGTTTCGTTGAAGAGAGGTTCTCTTTTGGATGCAGGTTTTGAAAAGTTAGGGCCTTGTGTTCGTGAAAATCGAGACCGGGTTAGTTTTGATTTGGCGGTGTACAAGTCGAAGGCTAGAAGTCTTCCAGGTTTCTAAGCCTGATTCGACTCGATTAATTCCTGCATAGTTCAAGATAGGCTCATGGCGGGCTTTGGCAAAGATGGTGTTGTGGAAATATGAATCAAGGTGGAGATTTGTTAAGTATGACTCTATTTTCATCAAATTTGAGAAATAATCTTTTAGTTAAACTCGTGTATTTGTTTCATCAAACACGATTAGTTTAGATTATTTTATTATTATTTGACATATGAATTTAGCCTATAAATAGGCTCTTTTACAACCTTAGTATAGACACCCATTATATTAGAACTCATAACACATTCAGAGAATTTTGTGTTTACGTTTTGAGGATTCTTTGTTTTTTCGGGTTTTCGGGGTTTAGTTTTATCTCCATCTTTTGTACTCTTCGTTCTTTTGTCATTATAGTAAAATTATCTTTGTCTGTGGTTTTTTATCCTCTTTGGAGGGGTTTTTCCACGTTAAATTTGTGTGTTCATCTTCTCAATTTCTTCTGCTATTTTTACTTGTTTGTTGCTTAATCGGGTCGATCCCTAACAAATCTGATTAAAGTCACCCAGCAAAAGCCATGCATCAATAGTTGGAATCATGGAACAACATTCACAAACACACGGGTGACCTATGCATAAATTAACTAGAATTTAAAATCAGAATCATCGACATAAACCAAGATGAAGGTCGAGTATTTTATGATGATATTAACAGAAACTGAGGACTTCCACATAACCACTATCCCCACTTCTACCCGAAGTAGAAACTCATGAGCTAGAGTTTTACATTTATAAAGATCAACCCTAGTTTCAGGTAAATAAATAAATAAATAAACCAAAATTGATTTGATAGTTATAAAAAGCCCTTAAGAAAAAATTTTTAAAAAAAATCAATTAAGTTCCTCGACTTAATTTGCATCCAATTGAGCTCTTTCTATTAACAAAAAAAATTTAATTAAGCATCTCCATTGATAGTTTCCATTTTGACATAATTGACCGTTAAAATAAATAGATGGACCAATTAGATAGCATCACTTGGTAACCCCAAATTTAATCTATTATTTTTCCAATAAAATATCATAATAAATTATAATAAAAATATTAAAAATATTAAAATTTATAAAAATATTAAAATTTATATAAAATATAAAAATTTATAATAAAATATAAAAATTTTCTAAAAATAATAAAAAATATAACACATATTAAAATATTAAAATATTTATATAAACTTATAAATATTATAAAAATCATAAAACTTATAAATATTATAAAACTTATAAAAATCATAAACTTATTTTTAAAAAGGTCATTTATTGATTCTCATTTTGAAAATTAAACCCTAAAATCAAAATGATCAAGTCTCATTAGACCAACAGTTGGATAATGTAAATAGTAAGTAGATTGTTGGGGTAAGTTTCATGTTGAATCAAATGTTCTCTACCTTCTAAAAATAAAGTGACAATTGTGGGACCCTCTCATTTTTATTGATAATTTATTATTTTTATTTTTGAATTTTTATCTCTAGTTTTTAAATACAATTCATTAGTTTGGATTTTAAAAATTGAAAATTGTTTGTTAATTATCGTTATATACTATAAAACCTCATTATTCAATTGTTACAAATATTACCATAGGCCTGCATGAAATATTATGATGACTATTCTTATTATCTAATGATTGGTTTGATGCATATATTTATTTTGATTTTAGGGGTTTAATTTCTAAAATGAGAAACCAATAAATGAATTTTTATAGTTTATATTTTTTAAAATATATAGAATTTATTAAATTTATTTATAAGTTTTTATAATTTTTATGATTTTTATTAGAAAAAAGAAAAATTAAGTTAGGGGCTACCACGCGTCACTATCTGATTAATTCGTTAATTAATTTTAAGGATGAACAGGCAAAAACAAAAACTATTAACAAACGATCTTAATTAAATTTTTTGATTAATGACAAAAGACTTAATTGAGTGTGATTATGAATTGTAAGTAATACCTAAGAGAATTTGGCCCAACTTTCTGATGTTTACGTTGTTTAATGGCCCTTAAAACACTATCCAACTTCAACCTTTTCTTATCTCTTTCGACGAGGAATCTTTATCTTCTTTAGGATCATCTGAAACTTGTAGGAATGTTATTGAAGTGAAGAACAAGGTTTTCAGTATATCAAAGTTCCCAGTATACCATTCCTTCGGTTATACTTTGTGGAAGTTGAGGAATGTAAGCAAATTCTGCAATCCAGAGTCGTATATAATATATATTGCCTAATCATTTCTTTATTCCATCAGCTGTAGGATTTTGGTCTATTAATGGTTTTCATTCATCTAAAACAAATTAAATTATTACTTTATATAGGACTAATGTTGTTAATAAACTTTAACTGCTTCACGGAGAAGTTAGAAATTTTTTTTAGGGGCGGAATTAAATTATTTATTTTTATAATAGTAAAAATATAATTTCACAATTTTAATAGTTTATATTTTTTATAATTTTTAAAAGATTAAATTAAATTTTAATATTTTTTGGAAACCAAAGTACAATTTTATCGTTACTAATTTAAAATTTTATAAATTAAGAAAATTTAAATGAAAAAAAGATATTTTAGGAGATGGAAGCGACTGCTAACCCCTTGACTCGCCGTTGAATGGCTTCCGCTTGATTCAATTGCGACCCTTCCTCATGCTCCTTTATACGCAAAAGAAAAAAGAAGTTGTACGAAAATGACTATTGAATCTAATTGTGGTAGTTTTATATATTATGTAAAGTCAATTTTATCAGTTGTGATCTTAGAGGATATCCAATCTTCTTTTGCTAGAAAAAATATTTGTAAAAATATAATTGTGTATTCAATTCTTGATGTTTTTCATGAGTATATGCTTGAATACTATAAGGATGATCTGTTACAAATAAATAACTCATAAATCATCAAAGAAAACATCATAGAAAAAAATATATAAGTATTTCTTAAATAATGTCAATAATAAATAATTATAATTTGATTATCATATAATTTTTTTAAAAAATCACTTGCTTTTTCATAAAATGAAAAAAATAGTATTCTTACATTAAGTTTGTTGGGAAACAAAATTAAATGTTAAATCGTAAACCCTAAAATCTAATATAATTTTAATATCGAGTTAAAAGTGATTACAATAATAAAACAAAAACTATAAGTAAAAATAATTAAAAATGTATGAAGTTAACTACTATAATATTAAAATTAATAATGACTTTATTCAAAAGATGATTATATGATTAAATAAAAAAATTGTATACGAACAACATGGATTAACAAAAACTTATACTTGTTGTGTAGGATAAAATTGAAACAAAATAAAAATAAAGATTCAAAAGATCATATTTTGTTAAAACCACATATAAATACCATTTTTTTATTAGGTTTTTCTAAACTGTTTGCTTTTCATTTCCACCCAACCCACACATTCTCTCAACTTAGCATTTTCTTTCCCATTTCTTTTCTCCTAATTTTTTTTCAGCCTTCTAATCCAAACAAAAGCTTTCTTAACTTTTTTATTTTTTTGCATGAGCTCTCATCAATGAACGCTCGTTAGCCTCCTATTCGGTGAGGAAATAAATCTAATGGAATCGTTCATATAATGAGAGGGTGTACACTTTTAACCATCAAATTCTTCTCTTCTTCAAAAGATATCCAATTTTCTTTTGTTAGAAGAGAATGAAATAGAATAATTGATTAGATTGCTAAACAAGGTAGGATAGAATGTGCTGCGATTTATTTCTGCCTCCTGACCACCTTATTTTTACTAGACCAAAACTTAAAAAATACCCATCTTCACCAACTTGCGATAGTTTTCTCCATCTACTTGTTTTTGTCGTCCCTCGTTCTCCCAATCTCCAATCACTCAATTTGGACTCCCAAACTTCATCATTTTGATTTCTATCATCACCAATCCATAAATCTCCATAGAATTTCAAGAAAACACCTAAGAACACCATAGATTTCTCCATTCTTGAAGTTTTGGATTTTCGATAAAACGTTCGATTCTTCGCCAACTAAGGAAATAATTCAATTCCTTATTAGCTTTTAATGTTATTCGATTCTTTAAACTGACTTTTTAGCCATTAAGTCGAATGTTTTAAATAAAAGCTGAAAATTGAGTCGTTAATGGTGGATTTCAGGATTTTGGGTGAAAACATGGTTTCAAAGTGTTTTTCAATTAGTTTTGATGATATTAGAAGTTTTATAAACTTACATTGAAGTTTTGTTAAAGATTTTCAAAGTTTTAAAGAATTTTTGTGGAAATTGCCATAAACATGTTGAAAATTTTGATACCATGAATTGGATAATTTTGTGTAGATTAAAGGTTGATAATCAGTCGTAGGTGAATAATTAGATGAACAGAATCCTTTTTAGGCAAAAATATTAAGTATAGAATGATATATGTGAATCTCAAGTTTGTTATGTCGAAGGTTTCGGTTGCATGAGAACTTAGCTTAGGCTTGTATTTTGATTCCTTAAGGTGAGTCCTTAGCTGATTGTTGATTTTAATGTTTTGTGATTTATTGTGTTGAAGCTTTGGATTCATTAGGACCTTCTAAGAGTTAAGGAAAAGATAGTTCGAGCTTTCGGTGTCTCGACAAAAGCGTAATTGGTGAGTGTTTAGAATTGCTGCTTGTGGATATGATTCATTGTGTTAATTGGGAATTTAGATGTAGCCTAAGCCCCTACTCTAAATTTTAAGTGTAAGCTTTCTCATACTCTTGATTTAATATGTGATTATGTGTTGTGAAATTGTAGATTAAAATGAGATGTTGTGACATGTGAAATAAGCTTATGATGGCTATTGTGAAAGAGTTGATAGTGGGCATGTTATATGTGCCAAATGAAATTGATTATGTTGTGCTTGTAATATGATTATATAGTGAAAAAGTGTAGAAAACGGTAAGTAATATGTGTTTAATAACATATATTTTGGCCTTGTGATCTTTAAGACCCGTTGGATATAGTAGGCATGCCATAGGATTGTGAGTACTCGCTTATACGTGTTGTGTTTTTGGGGCAATGAAGCTTGAGACAGATTTGGAGAGATAAGGGAATGTGAGCTAAGCTAAATTTATTGGGACATGTTTGGTGTGTTAGAGAGTGCTAGCTACATACAACACTTTTGGGATATGTTCAACTCTATGAGTCATTTGGTGTGTTAGGGATCCATGTATCCGATGAGTGGTGATAGAGCCCACTTTTACATTTCATGACTTAGTGTCAAATTATCAATGAATGAGTTTATGAATATTGTGATATGTATCTATATGATATGCGATTATTATGTAAACGAATTAAGGAATAATGCATGAATAAATAATATGACTTTAAAAGTTGGGATGTTGTAATTGTGCTAAATGGTTGTTTCAATAAGGCATGATGGCATGTTTGCGTAGTAACCATTCTAATCATTCACTGAGCTTGTTAAGCTCACCCACTCTTTTTTAAACCATTGCAGATTAGTTGTGTTTCGATATAAGCAGTATGGTTCCAAGGGAGTGATCCAAGCAACACTTTTACATTATTATATTGGTGTTTATTTAATTGTTTATGTTATCGGGGATAAAGGCAATGTGGTAGACTTATAGTTGGTTTTTTTCATGAAGTTTTGGTTGCTTATATGACTCATTTGTTCTTAGGATTTATGGATATTGTTCTTGTTATATCGTTTGCTTGCTCGAACATTTCTAAGATGCTTTGAACTATTAATATAGATGTTTTGATGTTCTTTTGGATAATGTATTGGTTGCATGCTATATTGGTACAAGTTAGGATGATCTAAATGCTTAAACATGTTTTATTTTTATCATCTAGAGTAGAGGTATAGATATTCAGGCTTTAAAAATGATACCTCCATGATTTTTGAAAGTGCAGGAAGTCAATAACGTCATTTTGTATAAATACCACAACATGAGTATCAATACTCGGGGTAAAAAAATCAATACTTTATGAAATGTACTGATAATTTTTGAGGTTTTGATTTTAAATGAGAAACAAAATGTTGTTTTTGTATCAATTTTCCAAGCACCATCAGTACCATTTGAGAGAAATATAGATACATTTGATTCAGTATCGATACTTACGTGATTTGCTTCGAAATATTGCTATGTTGTTCAAATGCATGTTTAATTCTCATTTTAAGTTTGCTTCATGAATGTTTAGCGTGTTTTAATGATGGTTGAGATATGTATGATATATAATTATTCAAAAGCTAAAATTGAATATGTGTACTTAATAACGAGACCATTTGTGTTGCATGCGATGTGTGACAGTGGTGTGGCATCCTAATATTCAGGCTCGACGACCGAGTTAGTTATAGGGTGTTACATTTGGTAGTATTAGATCCTAGGTTCACTAACACTCGGACCTAAGTGATTGTTGTGTGGATTGGGGTTGCGAAACCCAAGTGTTTAAGTTACTCTAATTTCTTTAATTGTTTGAAAATATTTCTGATTGAATTGCATGTGGGGTAGGAAAGGGAACATATTGCCTTAATCCAAAATTTTCTTGCAGAAATGTAACTTGGATCATTTCTCGACACTCACACCTTTTTTTTCTTTGCTTCTTTGTATGCTAGATTATTAGATTCAATATGCCTCCTACACATGTTAATGTAAGAGCAATTGCTCAAAAGGATGGTACATCTTCTGCACCTCATGTGTCGTCGTGTAGAAAGAACGTACCTAACAAGGGTGTAGGCCCTTTGATGGAAGCTATGATTGGAGTGTTTCAGTGGATTACTAGTGTTAATCCTGTTCCTACACCTGCCAATTCGGCACCTTTTAACTGAGGGTTATCGCTTGAACGTCTGCAGACGTTGGGTGGTAAGAAATTTTCTGGGGTAAAAAGGTTGATTCAACCGTAGCTGAGTACTAGTTGGAAGGAGTTGAAAGGATTCTCGAGCAAATGTCCTGTTTTAATGATGAGAAGTTGGGTTGTATTGTGTTCTTACTTGATGGTGAGGCTCATCATTAGTGGAATAATATTAAGAGAGGTACTACTACTGATCGTTTGACTTTGGGTTACTTTCTTGAGGTCTTTAAGTGGAAGTTTATAGGCAAGCAGTACATGGAGGATCGTAAACGTGAGTTTTTGGATTTGACTAAATGTGATTTGTTAGTGGCTGACTATGAGACGGAGTTTGTGCGGCTTAGTTAGTATGCTCTTGAGATGGTTCTTTCTGAGAGGGACTATTGTAAGAGGTTCTGTTTTGGGCTTACTTGTGAGATTTGGGTTTACTTGGTGGCCTAAAATGCTGGAATGTTTGATGAGTTGGTTGAGAAAGCCAAAGCAATTGAGGACACTTTGGTTGAGCCCCCCCATTCTGTGGTTATTAAATCTGGTAAGGGGACTTCTGATGGTGCATCTGGTCGACTACCTAAGAGTGGGCATGACTATCATAGTTCTGGTAGGGGTGCAAGACGTGGGTCTCGACCGAGTCAGTCTAGGTAGCAGAGTAGTGTGGTGGTAAGTACTGGTGGTTCGACGAGTAGTTTTGGATGGCTGATTTTTGTACACTATGGGTGTAGACATCATGGTGAGTGTCGTAAGATGACAGGTGGTTGTTTTAAGTATGGTTCAAAGGAACATTTTCTGAAGGATTGACAAAATAAAGTAGAGGTTTCAGTAGAGGTTTCACAGACTCAAAGTTCAACACCTACTTCTATGCCTGCTACAGGTCGTGGTTGCGGTAAAGGGAATGGGAGACCGGTTGGGTAGTGAATTATTGCTAATACTATTGCTACACCAGTTGAGCCTAGAGGTCCAGCTCGGGTTTTTGTTGTTAGAGAGCCAAAGGATCAGGATTTGACTGATGTCATCGCAGGTACTTTCACTTTGTAGCCTACTCCCTTAATTTCTTTATTTGATTCTAGTTCTACGAATTCGTATATCTTGAGTGAATTGACTTGTAAGTTAGGAATTCTTTTAGAGACTATTGATTTGGGTATGATTGTTATTAGTTCCTTTGGTGATAGTGTGAAAGTGAATAAAATTTATTGTAGATGTCCCATTATGGTTCAAGGGCACATTTTCTCTGTTGATCGTATGGAATTTTTGTTCTACGATTTTATGTGATTCTTGGTATGGACTGGTTGAGTGAGCATAAGGCTAAGGTAGATTTTGAGATGAAATGAATTACTTTGAGGAATAGTGATGGGTTCGAAATTTTTATTGTTGGTGAAAGACCGGGATTAATGTCCAATGTGGTTTCAACTATGAAAGCTGAGAAGATGATAGGAAAAGGTTGTGAACCTTACTTAGCTTATATGATAAATTCAGTTAGTAAGGATTTGAGAGTTTAGGATATTCTCACGGTTAAGGATTCTCCTAACGTGTTTCCTGAAAAGTTGTCTGGTTTACCACCAGAACATGAAGTTGAGTTTAGTATTAAGCTCCATCATGGTATTGCACAGTGTGTATTGCGACCTATAGCATGACACCAAAAGAGCTCAAGGAGTTAAAGATTTAGTTTCAAGAGTTCCTTAATAGAAGGTTCATTCGACCGAGTGTATCTCTGTAGGGTGCACCAATTTTGTTTGTGAAGAAGAAGGATGGTACGATGCAGATATGTTATTAGTTCCTTTGGTGATAGTGTGGAAGTGAATAAAATTTATTGTAGATGTCCCATTATGGTTCAAGGGCACATTTTCTCTATTGATCGTATGGAACTTTTGTTCTACGATTTTATGTGATTCTTGGTATGGACTGGTTGAGTGAGCATAAGGCTAAGGTAGATTTTGAGATGAAACGAATTACTTTGAGGAATAGTGATGGGTTCGAAATTTTTGTTGTTGGTGAAAGACCGGGATTAATGTCCAATGTGGTTTCAACTATGAAAGCTGAGAAGATGATAGGAAAAGGTTGTGAACCTTACTTAGCTTATATGATAAATTCAGCTAGTAAGGATTTGAGAGTTCAGGATATTCTCACGGTTAAGGATTCTCCTAACGTGTTTCCTGAAAAGTTGTCTGGTTTACCACCAGAACATGAAGTTGAGTTTAGTATTAAGCTCCATCATGGTATTGCACAGTGTGTATTGCGACCTATAGCATGACACCAAAAGAGCTCAAGGAGTTAAAGATTTAGTTTCAAGAGTTCCTTAATAGAAGGTTCATTCGACCGAGTGTATCTCTGTAGGGTGCACCAGTTTTGTTTGTGAAGAAGAAGGATGGTACGATGCAGATATGTTATTAGTTCCTTTGGTGATAGTGTGGAAGTGAATAAAATTTATTGTAGATGTCCCATTAAAGTTCAAGGGCACATTTTCTCTATTGATCGTATGAAATTTTTGTTCTACGGTTTTATGTGATTCTTGGTATGGACTTGTTGAGTGAGCATAAGGCTAAGGTAGATTTTGAGATGAAACGAATTACTTTGAGGAATAGTGATGGGTTGGAAATTTTTGTTGTTGGTGAAAGACCGAGATTAATGTCCAATGTGGTTTCAACTATGAAAGCTGAGAAGATGATAGGAAAAGGTTGTGAACCTTACTTAGCTTATATGATAAGTTCAGTTAGTAAGGATTTGAGAGTTCAGGATATTCTCACGATTAAGGATTCTCCTAACGTGTTTCCTGAAAAGTTGTCTGGTTTACCACCAGAACATGAAGTTGAGTTTAGTATTAAGCTCCATCATGGTATTGCACAGTGTGTATTACGACCTATAGCATGACACCAAAAGAGCTCAAGGAGTTAAAGATTTAGTTTCAAGAGTTCCTTAATAGAAGGTTCATTCGACCGAGTGTATCTCTGTAGGGTGCACCAGTTTTGTTTGTGAAGAAGAAAGATGGTACGATGCAGATATGTATTGACAATAAGCAATTGAATAAGTTTCCCATAAATGATAAGTATCATTTACCTCAAATTGATGATCTGTTTGATCAGTTTCGAGGTGCAACAGTGTTTTTGAAGATTGATTTGATATTTGGGTATTATCAGTTTAAGGTAGAGGAGTCTGACATCTTGAAAACAGCTATTAGGACTTGGTTGGGCATTATGAGATTTTGGTCATGCCTTTCGGTTTAACTAATACCCTTACTACGTCCATAGATTTGTTAAACCGGGTATTTCATTCGTGCTTGGGTCAATTCATGGTTGTTTTCATATATGACATTTTGGTGTATTCTTGTTCTAAGGAGGATCAAGATACACATCTAACAGTTGTTTTGTAGATTTTGCGAGATAAGTAGTTGTGTGCGAAGTTGAGTAAGTGTGAATTTTGGCTTAGGGAAGTGGGTCATGCTGTGTCAGCAAAAGGGATTCGAGTGTATCTAAAGAAGATTAAGGCAATATTAGAATCGAAGCCACCTAGGAGTGTCATCAAAGTTTGGATTTTATTGGGTTTGGCTGGCTATTATTGTAGGTTCGTTGAAGGGTTTTCCCTAATTGTTACACCCTTTAGAAAGATGTGGTGTTTGAATGGCTGATGAAAGGTAGAAAAGTTTTGAACAGCTTAAGGCAGTTTTGACTGAGGCACCAGTGTTGATTCAACCAGATCCTGGAAAAATTTTTTGGTTTACACTGATGCTTCTTATTCGAGTCTCAGTTGTGTGCCAATGAAAAAGGACAAGGTTGTGGCCTACGCTTTGAGGCAGTTGAAAACGTTTGAGCGCAATTATCCTACTTATGATTTTGCATTAGTTGTTATGGTATTCACGCTTAGGATTTGACGCCATTACTTGTATAGAGAGAAGTGTGTTATTTACATGAACCATAAGAGCCTTAAGTACCTCCTCACCCAAAAAGAATTAAAATTAAGGTAGAGGCGTTGGATTGAGCTTTTGAAAGATTATGATTGTGTGATAGAGTATCACCGTGGGAAGGAAACTGTTGTTGTTGACGCTTTGAGTACAAAATAAATGGTAGAGTTGAAGGCTATGTTTGCGCGTTTGAGTTTAGCTAATGATGGTGGTTTGTTAACTGAACTTCAAGTGAGGCTGACTCTATCGTAGCAGATTAAGGAGAAACAATCATTAGATGGAGAGTTGTTAAGAGGATTCAACAGATTGAGCAAGGTGTTAAGGGAGATTTTAACATTGATAGTGATGGTATATTGAATGTTTGAGGTAGATTATGTGTGCCACATTATGTGGATTTAAGGCAAGCGATTCTTACTGAGGCGCATAATAGCCCTTATACTATGCATCACGGTAGTGGTAAAATGTATCATGATCTTCGAGAGATTTATTAGTGGCCTGGTTTGAAGTGTGATGTTATAGATTTTTTCACTCAATGTTTGGTTTCTCAGAAGGTAAATGCAGAACATTTGTTTCCTTCAGGTTTGTTGCAACCGATTGCAATTCCTGAATGAAAGTGGGAAAGGATCATTATGGACTTTGTTTCGGGTTTTCCTTTGACTCCGACAAAGACAGATTCAGTGTGGGTAATAGTTGATCAATTCTCAATGTGTGCGTATTTCTTGGCAGTGCGTACCAATTATTTTTTGCAGAAGTTGGCTGAGTTGTACATCACTGAAATTGTTTGTCTTTATAAGGTTCCAGTTTTTATTATTTCTGATAGAGATTCGCGCTTTACTTCGAGATTTTTGAAGATTTTTCCAAAGGCTTTGGGGTCGAAGCTTAGTTTTAGTACGGCTTATCATCCTCAAACAGATGGTTAGTCTGATAGGGTAATTTATGTTTTAGAGGATATGTTGCGAAACTGTGTGATTGAGTTTGGTGGTAGTTTGGAGCGATATTTTCCATTAGCAGAGTTTGCCAACAATAATAGTTTTCAACCAAGTATATGTATGGCACCATTTGAGGCATTGTATGGAAGGAACTGTAGAACTCTTTTGTGTTGGACAGAATTGGATGAGAGGCGAGTTGTTGGACCGGATTTAGTTCGTGAGACTGAAGAAAAGGTGAAGTTGATTTGTGATCGTTTGAAAGTCGCGTCTGATAGAAAAAAATCTTTTACTGATACGAAACATCGAGCTATCGAGTTTCAAGTTCGCGATAAGGTGTTCTTGAAGATTTCACCTTGGAAGAAGCTTTTGAGGTTTGGTAGGAAGGGTAAATTAACTCCAAGGTATGTCGGATCTTATGAAGTTGTTGAAAGGATTGGTTCAATAGCTTATTAACTCAAGTTTCTGTCAGAGCTTGAGTGAATTCACGATGTTTTCCATGTGTCTATGTTACGAAAGTATCGTTCGGATCTGTTACAAGTTGTGCCAGTGGAGGAGATTGAAGTTCGAACTAATCTCACCTATGAGGAAAAACAGGTTGAGATTTTAGTCCGTGAAGAGAAGGTTTTGAGAAATAAGAGAGTTTTATTTGTTCAGGTTTTCTAGTGCAACCACAAGATAGAATAGGCTAATTAGGAAGCTGAAGATGGGATGAGACAGTAATATCCTTATTTGTTTATCTCAGGTAAATTTCAAGGGCAAAATTCTTTTTAGAGGCAGAGATTTGTCACACCCTAAAATTAGGCCTAGGAGTTTTTGGGGTATTTTAGAAATTTTAGCTCTAGTAAGCTCGGGAATCTCGTAGCATGGTAAACTGAACTTGTTTTCGTCTATGGCTTTTTGAAAATTAAATCAATTTTTGAAAATGAGTTTTAAAGACCTTTAATTCTAAAAAGTGGATGATTTGTAAAAGGGTCTAAATTGTGAGTGTTTATATTACAGTTAAACCAAAACATTAAAAATACATTATTTCCCCCCTTCATCTTCACAAACTTACAATAGTTTTCTCTATCTACTTGTTTTTTCCATCCCTCATTCTCCTAATCTCCAATCACTCAATTTTGATTCCCAGACTTCATCATTTTGATTTCTATGATCACCCAAGCCATAAATCACCATAGAATTTCAAGAAAACACGTAAGAGCACCATACATTTCTCCATTCTTGAATTTTTGGGTTTTCGATCAAACGTTCGATTCTTCATCAACAAAGGTAATGATTCAATTCCTTGTTATTTTTTGATGTTATTTGATTCATTAAACTGACTTTTTAGCCATTAAATTGTATGTTTTAAATAAAAGTCGAAAATTTGATCACTAATGGTGGATTTCAGGATTTTGGGTAAAAACATGGTTTCAAAGTGTTTTTTGATTAATTTTGATGAGATTAAAATGTTTCTAAACTTACTTTGAAGTTTCGTTAAAGATTTCTAAGTTTTTAAGGAATTTTTATGGAAATTGCTATAAACATGTGGAAAATTTTGATACCATAAATTGGGTAGTTTTGCATAGATTAAAGGTTGATAATAAGTCGTAGGTGAATAATTAGTTGAATGGAATTCATTTTAGGCAAAACTATTTAGTATAGACTAAGATATGTGAATCTCAAGTTTGCTATGTCGACAGTTTCGGTTACATGAGAACTTAGCTTAGGCTTGTTTTTTGATTCCTTGAGGTAAGTCCTTAGCTGATTGTTGATTTTACTGTTATGTGATTTATTGTGTTGAAGCTTTGTATTCGTTAGGACCTTCTACAAGTGAAGGAAAAGATAGTTCGAGCTTTTGGCGTCTCGGCAAAAGCGTACTTGGTGAGTGTTTAGAATCGCTGCTTGTGGACACGATTCATTACGTTAATTGTGAATTTAGATGTAGTCTAAACCCCTACTCTAAATTTCGAGTGTAAGCTTTCTCATACTCTTGATTTAATATGTGATTATGTGTTGTGAAATTGTGGATTAAAATGAGATGTTGTGACATGTGAAATAAGCTTATGATGGCTATTGTGGAAAGTTGATAGTGGGCATGTTATACGTGCCATATGAAAGTGATTATGTTGTGCCTATAATGTTATTATGTAGTGAAAAAGTGCAGAAATGGTAAGTAATTATGTGTTTAATAACATATATTTTGGCCTTGTGATCTTTGAGACCCGTTGGATATAGTTGGCCAGCCATAGGATGGTGAGTACTCGCCTATATGTGTTGTGTTTTGGGGGCAATGAGGCTCGAAACAGATTTGGAGAGATAAGGGAATGTGAGCTAAGCTCTATTCACCAGGACATGTTTTGTGTGTTGGAGAGTGCTAGCTATATGCTACACTTTTGGGATATGTTCGACTCTATGAGTCATTTGGTGTGCTGGAGATCCGTGTATCCGATCAGTGGTGATAGAGCCTACTTTTACATTTCATAACTCAAGTGCCAAATTATCAATGAATGTGTTTATGAATATTGTGATATGTATCTATATGATATGTGATTATTATGTCAAGGAATTAAGGAATAATGCATTAATATATAATATGACTTTAAACGTTGGGATGTTGTAATTGTGCTAAATGGTTGTTTCGATAAGGCATAATGACATGTTTTCATGGTAGTTATTCTGATCATTCACTACGCTCGTTAAGCTCACCCATTCCTTTTTAAACCATTGCAGATTAGTTGTGTTTCGGTGCAAGCAGTGTGGTTCGAGGGGAGAGATCCAAGCAACACTTTTGCAGTATTTCGTTGGTGTTTATTTATTCGTTTATGTTATGTGGAATACGGCAATGTGGTAGACTTTTAGTTGGCTTTTGTCATGATGTTTTGGTTGCTTATGACTTGTTTGTTCTTAGGATTTATGGACATTGTTCTTGTTATATCGTTTGCTTGCTCGAACATTTCTAAGATGCTTTGAACTATTAATATGGACGTTATGAGGTTCTTTTGGATAATGTATTGGTTGCATGCTATATCTGTACAAGTTAGGATGATCTAAATTCTTAAATATGTTGTATTTTTGTCATCTAGAGTAGAGGTATCGATATTTAGGCTTTAAAAGTGATACCTCCATGATTTTTGAAAGTGTAGGAAGTTAGTAAAATAATTTTGTATGAATACCACAACATGAGTATTGATACTCGGGGTAAAATAATCGATACTTTATGAAAGGTACCTATAATTTCTGAGGTTTTGATTTTAAACGAGAAAAAAATGTTATTTTTGTATCCAATTTCCAAGCAGTATTGATACCTATGTGATTTGCTTCGAAATTTTGCTATGTTGTTCTAATGCATGTTTAATTTTCATTTTAATTTTGCTTGATGAATGTTTAGCATGTTTTAATGATGGCTGGGATATGTATGACAATGAGACCATTTGCGTTGCATGTGATGTGTGATGGTGGTATGACATCCTGATATTTAGGCTTGGCGACTGGGATGGGCATAGGATTTTACATTAAAGCATTATAGTTTCTTAATAATAAAAATATCAATTAATATACCTAAAGCATTTTAATAAATCAAAATCGATCCAGGTCGAGCCTTCCGTATGCCGAGTCCACGCCCTAACCTGGTGGATTATTTGTGAAGATGAAAATAATTGGGGGAGTGAGCTATGAAGCCCAATGTGAGTTCAATCTCAAGAAAATCAATGCAAACAATAGATCAATCAAGTAGAATAATCAACCCATAGACTAAATCACAATTGATTAGTAATACAAAATATCGGCAATTCGGTTCAACTCATCATCACAATATCTCATTGTCCACCACCATGCATATGCTTATGAATACAATGTAATTTCAATTATCAGAAAAGAATCCAACCCCACCGGTACACACCAAAGTAGGAGTTCCCCAGAACTCCTCTACCTTTACACCACGTTGTGGATAAACCACTCATCATTGTGGATGAACCACTCATTATGGATAAAACACTAGTAATAAAAAGGGTGGATGAACCACTGGGGTTTTAAAAAAAAACAAGTTTTTGCAGACAAGCTGTCAGAAGGTTGTGGATGCACAACCTGTTTGCAAGTTAAAGTTGCTAGTACGATGTGGGTAAACCACTCATTGTTGCAGAGAAAAGTTTCTAATACTATGTGGATAAAAAAAGTCAAATGGTGAAGATAAAAGTTGCTTAAATGGTGTTGATAAACTACTCAACTTATTCCTTTCATATCGTCTCATCCTATGCAATGCAATATGGCATGCTCAAAGAGATTAATACAGTAGCATTTAATATGCTTTTAACAGAATATTAAGTTAACAATCATTATGCTTATAACAGTTTGGTTCAATGAAAATATTATGCTTATTATAGATTGTTTCAGTAGTAAAAGGCATGCACATCATGTGTTCGATTTAACAGTAACATAAGACATGTTGTAAGTACAATCGTAAATATAGATATAATAGTCAAATGTACCATTCACAATTCATGCAAATATATAAATATGATATCAATTCAGTCAATTAGGTAATGGATTCTAACAAGATTCATACTATCAGGGGCTTAATTGAATAAAATTAAATACTAAAATAGTTTGGGAATCAATCAGTGGCTAAATTGAGCAAAACATAAAATTCTAGGAAAAACTGTAAAATTTAAGAAACAGAGGACACATGGCCATGTGGTCTGCCGTGTGGCAAATCGTGTGGTTGTAATCCTAGGCACAGTTTGCTCTGATTTGCTTGTAGAAGATCACAACTTTCACCAGAATCTCGAGCGAAGTTTTTCACGATTCAATTTGATCTGATGCACCTAAAACGAGTCCTACAAACAATATTATACACGAGTTAGCATACGTTATCAAGATTCAATCAAGGTTAATGAAGACAGTTTGCTCTGATTTGCTTGTAGAAGATCACAACTTTCACCAGAATCTCGAGCGACGTTTTTCACGATTCAATTTGATCTGATGCACCTAAAACGAGTCCTACAAACAATATTTATACACGAGTTAGCATACGTTATCAAGATTCAATCAAGGTTAATATAGATTTCAATAAGAACTGTAAAGGATTAATTAATCGAGCGTAAGATTAGCGTTGAATAGTAATATTATGAAAATTCGGTATCTAAACCTTGAAAACAAGATGTACTTTTTGATTCTTGACAAGAATAGAGATGCTATTGACGCCAATCACAAATCCAATAGAAATAACGATTGAATGGAGGATGCTTTAATCCGAGAAAACAAAATAATCAATAGCAAGAAAGATGAAAATATGGTGTAAAGAAAAGAAATAGAAAAAGAAAATAAAAAAAGAATAAATAGGATGATAGGGGGTAAATTATATTAAGATTTGAGAAGGGGCAAATTGAAATTCTAATTAGGAAAAGAAAATAAAAAGAAGGTGGAATTCTAATTCTATTTGAATTTTAAGAAAGGGTAAGATATGAATTCTAACTAGGAAAGAATTGGGTCAATTCCTAGGGTTTGTAAACCCAAGGATTTTTGCCAAAATTTTGAAATTAAAATTAAAGGGGAGGAGAATAAAGCTCAAACCTTGGTCACTTAAGAGGGCTAATGACTTAACCATTGGGCTATTGCCCATTTCTTATTTTTTTTCTGCTCCAAATATTATGATTTTAGTGTGATTTTTATCCTAGGTTGCTGAAAATTAAAATGAAAAAAATGAAAGAAGAGTAACTTAAACTTAGTATCTCTAAAGAGTGCACTAACTACCTAACTATCAAATCTATTCAATTATTTGGTTATTTTAGTCACTTAATTGTATATATTTATTTCAAGCTCAACTTACATATTCTTTATTAACTTACACATTTACTCAATTTTTTCTCGTTAACTATTTAACTTTATAGTTTTTAACACATTCCTATTTTAATTTATATACAATAATTAATACTCATAGTCAAGTCTCATTATTAATATTTTAATTCATTTTACCCCTTTTTTCAATTAAGTCCTCACTCAATTAAAACACATTATTTTCAAATTAAACCTCGTAATCAAGTTTTGTTTTAGATTAATTAATATAATAATACTTGATTATATTATTTTAATACTTTAATTCATTATTTATGACCCTACTTTCTGTGTCCATTTCAAACCCTCAATTTATAAATGCTCAAAGACAACATTGTAAATCAAGGTGTGACCACTTTCGATTTTCACAAACCCGATTTTTGTGGTGTGACAATGAAACATGAGATTTTCAAACTAGTTTATAGTAAAAATAATTGTGAATAAAATATAAAGAAATTAGTTGTAACATAATTACTCTGATATTTTTAGTTTTATTCTTTTAACCAAAGTGCGGGTAAAATAACCATGTACATTTTTTTTTTAGTTGAACAAATTATTTAATTCTATTCTTATATTTTTTTCGGTGCACATGTTAACATGTTCCACCATTTAATTATTTTAAAATAATTATAATAATTTCAATTTGTCCTTAAATAACCTTGAATGTATAATTTTTCCAAATTTTTCAAAAATAATAATATTTATCCTTAACTTAAATGAAAAAATACGTTTGACATAAATATAAGAGTCACTAAGAAACTCATCCAAAAATATAAGTTATAAGAAATAAAATAGAAATGTGCTAAGAGATTAAAATGAAATAATTTTTTCTTCAAATATCTTGCTATGTACAAGACTAAAATAATAATATTTAATATATAGTAAATTATAGCATGAGTTGAGCCATTGTAAGTTTGTGACATTATTGCTTCTTCATGGAAGAGTAAATGACACTATTAATTTCAGAGTTTCTATCCCACTAGTTGTTATGCTTCCCAGTCTTAGAGCAAGAACCGACAATGTTGTCAACTTTCCCCACATCTGCAAAATTGAAAAGGAAAACCCACTAATAATGCAATATGGGGGAAATAATGACATATTTATTAATAACAATTTTAATGTATTTATATGAATTAATCCAAATACTAGTGGGATTGTGAGCTTTTATTATGGAGTTTGCACAGCAATGGTACAGTCCAAGACAACTGTTGGGGGATTAAGTTTGCATGCTAGTAAATAAAGAGCCGTATAAATTACATTTCGTGGAAGGCATTTAAGTGCACACTCTTTGGCACATGAGCTTATCCCTTCTTTTACAATACCATCAATAACTATTTCATCACCTGCTTGCATTTGAGTTTCTAACAAAGCCATCATCATCAACAGCATCAAACTTAGGGCCTTCATTTTCTTTGTAGCCATGACTCACTCCGGTCAATATTAATTATCGTTTCTTTTAGCGTGTAGCCTTTTTCTTATTTTTATGTGAGATTTGAAAAGCTGAATAAAGTCTTAATTTATAGGGTTGAACTAATGTAGCAAAATGTTCTTTAAAAATAAATAGCACTCTAAATAGTTGGTTAATCAAGGAATATTTGTATTCCATTTTCATTCATATTTCCTATCTAAATAAAGCAATATTTAACATAGTTTTCAATTTTACATAATCTTTCTTAATAAAAATTTAGTTATATTTTATTTCTTAATATGAAAATGATAGATTATGATAAGTAGAACACATGATTTCATTTTTAAAGTATACCTATTGGCTCTTAGTAATATGATGAAGAAATTGACATTCTTATTGATTCAAAAATTTCTAAAACCTCACACTTTTATATATATTATATATATGCATGCATAAAATTTATAGAACTTTATATAAATGTATGGCCTTATCTTTTACCATTTAACATATGGTATATGGCATTCTAGATTTGGCCTCAACAATTCTACAGTTGCTATTTATTATGGGCTTTCCATAATAGTATGTTTTCAAGTTTTTACCTTTTTCTTCTTCTTTTTTATTATTATTTGGGCATGGGAAAGTGAAATTTATTTGTTGTTTTTTTTTGTTCCCAACCTCTTAAACAAGGGAAGCCAATAACCACTTCAGGTCAGCATTCTAAACGAATTACTCATACCTTATAAAAAATGAATAACAAATTCCATGTTAATAAGAGGACCATTATTTTTGTTCTCTTCGAGACAGTTAACCAAATAGTTATAAATGTTTCACATGCTTGAGGTTTCATACATAGTACGTCATTTACTCTAGATTTAGCTATGTCTCACTATAAACGTCACAAGTAAATAAATCTATAAACAGGTTCAGGATCTGTTCTGCTTGGGTCCTGTCCGATGTACTGTCAGTACAGTCAGACACATCTATGTCTCTATCTTCTGAGAGTTATCCACTCTGATGCCCAAGACAAGGCATCTCCCCAATTTGACTTGATAGACGACATATTAGTCTTTTAATCAGTTTACTCATTTTCGATTAGACTAAGGACATATTTAAGTTTGCCTACCAATACAAGCTGACTTTTCATATTACGATCCAACCACGCAATACCGCTTAGTATTAGTTAAACATTAGACAACCAATGAGCAACATTTGCTTCCATTTTACTTTGTGTGCAAAAACCATTTGAGGACAATAATACAAAGTATATTAATCATAACCAATAAATTTGTTTTATTAACCAATCTGTTCGAAAAATTACAAGTTTATATTGACGAACATACTACACTTATGGTACAAGATCCAACAGATTGGTGATAACTCTAAAATATGTACACATCTACAGCACCTTCTGATAAGTAATTCATGCAAATTTTGAGTGTTTTGATAGCAAATTATGTAGTTTTTTTTTTAAATTTGTAAAGTAGGATAAAATTAAAGTTAAATCACTATTTCTACTTATTTACACGCTAATTTTGCATTATTTTTCCCAATTTGGTGCAGTTTGGAGCATCTGAAGAAAAGTTAGTCCCAAAGCTCACCGATTTACAACATTCCTATAACATAGGCCATGCAAAGCTGGGCTGATAAATAACCAGCATGGGACGCCCCAATTGAACTCTCAAAATCACCTTGACCCAGTTCCTCAGTGGTTTATTGAATTGGGCAAGCCCACTGCCAAGTATGAGGCCCAAACCATCCATTTAGGAGGAAAGAGACCAAAATCGACCATAGGAGTTCCCAACCATCCAATGAGGACTTGGTAAACATCCAAATCAGCTTGAAAATTTAGCAACCAACCTCCTTCAACAAAATATGCAATCGTCCATGTCACATCTCGAATTTCTTATTGATAAAATTGTAAAATTATAACAAGAATGAGTAATTGGCCTGAGGGTAAAGAGTTAGTGAATTTGTCCCTGAGACCTGAGTTAAATGCCCCTCACTCGCATAATTTTTATTAACTAAATTTTTGCAAAGAAAACCCTAGGTGTCGCCCCTAGTTTTAACCTAGGTATAAATATCAATTTTTCTCCTTTCTATCAGGTTTTTTCATTCCGCTGTCTCCCTATTATCATCCCCTCTTTTGCTCACTTCTCTTTTCTCTATTTTTTTCTTTCTTCTTTCTCATCCTTCCTTGTGCCACTGCCACTACTGTCCACCATTGTGCCACCACTTGTTCACCTTCTCCTCTCATTTATTTTTATTTTTTTTACTCATCCTTCTTTTTTTTTAAATTCAAACCTTGTTATGTTTCTTATTGTCATTGTCGCACCTCTGAAGCCCTTTTCTCCTCAATTGTCGCTATTTCAGTGAGCCACCATCTTTTTCATCTCCACCCTTCTAATTCTTTTCCTCTACTTTTCATTATTTTTCTATCATCAGACCTGAGCAAGTAGTGTAATAACAGAATTTTTCGATTAATTCATTTAGATCTAAGTAGTTTCCTCTTTTTTATATTTTATGGTTGAATGGTTCATGGCATGGCAGAATCTCACAAATTACATTCCTTCTATGTTTAATTGATTCAAGGTCCAGATCCAAACCTGTCATATCAGCAGTAACTTTGGTAAACTATTTGCAGCTTCATCGTAAGCCTGATAGGGTAAGTGTTAACTTTCTAATTAATATCTGAAATTTTGATTTATACCACATCTTTGGTCAAACCCTATATGGGTAATAGAGGACTATTTTTTATAAATTATCTCTGTTGTGTAAAAAATCTAGTCAAATTGTAGTCGAATCTATGTCCTAGGAGTTGTGGATTTAAGTTAGTGCTTCGAATTTACGCTTAATAGGTGTGGCTCTTTCCCCTGTATCTAATTAATTTGGAAATCATATAATATGTATTTAATTGGTTAATTTGCTTTCTTATTTTGGCTTGGAAAAAGGCCTAAGTGCAATTAAGTGAGGTGTCGAGCAAGGTACATAAACACTTAGAAAGCCCAATTGTTAAAGGCCTTGTTTAGGCTCGATGAAATTGTGTATGAGGTGTAAGTAGTGTTTAACTTATTTTTTGCCTTGGTTGATTCTATGATTGATATGCCATATCTTTTATTAATTAATCCGTGATGAACTTGTGTATAGGATGTGTCACACCTCAAAAATCAACGGATTTGAAAAGATGACTAAAGTATAACTGTAAATTGTTGAACGCATTGTGGTAACATAATCTGCCACCCTATTAGCGTGATGACGAGTTAGAGTATTGGTGCATACTAGTGTTAAAGCATGCGTCCGTTGGTAGTATCTAAGGAATTGATGGAGGGATACTTCCAGTAGAAGAAAGATTACACCCAAGAAAGTTTGTGCTTATGAAGGGGTTATGCCTAGAGTTTTGTTTGAACACTAAGAGTCTGTCAAGTGTATGAGAAAGTTGTAGGGGACTTAACTATCTTTAAGACCAAACCAAATATGAGTCTTTGCCAAGATATAGTACACCCAATTTCATGAGTACTCTTTAGTTGGATCTCATATCGGGTTAAATATGAGTTGTTGGGATTCTGCAGCAACAAAAGGTAGAGATCAAAGTAAAGAGAAGAGGAGCAAAATTAATAAAAGATTACTTGTACTCTATAACCAGCATGGTTGGTCATTTCTCAATAAGAGTAAATTAGAATGATTTTACCTCCCCATGACTGGTCAATAGTAAGGTTAACCTTCACCGGATTTTCTTTTACCTACCTTGGATTTGGTCAAGAAATTCGGGGGTTTGAGAGTATATTTATAGGAGGAGACCATTTAAGATGGTTTTTCTTTCTTCTTAATGTTCAGGTTCTTATTTCTAACCTCAACATTCTCTTCTTTTTCTGCTTCGTTAAGATTGGACTAAGATCTCATATAATGAGTAGATGGTTCTACCTTCTGGTAAGTCTTACAGCTTTGTACGTTACGATTATAGAATGGAAGGGTGTTACAAGAAAGCCCTATAAGGGGGTCGCTTGTAGTTGAAATATTAGTAAAATTTCTATAATGGAGATTCTAATGGAAATCTTATGATCATTTAAGTAGTTGTTGCTACTAGATCGGGAAGGACTGTTGAAGTAGAAGCTTTAGGCCGAGGTAAAGGTGAGTCTATGGTGAGTATCTAAATTGAATCTTGCATGTCATGTAATTATGTGTATATGTGTTTCTAAAGAGGCATCTAAAAATACGTAAATGAGGTGAACAATGTACAGCATGATATAACGTTGTGTGATATAAGATGTTGTTGTAAGCGTGTTTGTAGTCATTGCCTAATATTTTCCTGTTATACAATTTTAGTACCTAACAATTCTAGATTTTGTCAAAATGTGAGAAAGCGATTCATTTTTTTTGCCTCTGGTAAGGCAAGTATATTGCTAACCAGACAGGCAAATCACTATGAAAATGGAGATTTATTGTGTAGCCTCCGGTAAGATAGCTATAAAGCTAATTAGACTGGTAGATCATGAAATAAATCTATGAAAAGTCCATAGCCATGGAATTATATGATAATACGCAACGAAGACATGAAGGTATAAGACCATGTAGGAGAAGCCCCATGGCATCCGCAGAGATGGTCTGTCGGGATAGTAAACACGGATTTCATGGAAATCTTTTATGGTGAATTCTCTAGAAAGTCTTTGTGGAAAATTCTTTGGAAAGCTTTTGTCGTGAATTCTCTAGACATCCTCTATAGCGAATTCTCTAGAAAGCCTTTGTGGCGTGTTATTTGGGAAATCCGTAGAGTAAATTCTGTAACGATCAAGTTGTGAAATCCTATCTGCCTTGCGCGATATCTAGGTATGCTTCTGAGACATTTTTTATATAATTATTGACAAAGTAACCAACTGATGAATCCACCTTAGTAATCTGCCATAATAGGGAACTTGGGACATTTGGAATGATTGGTAGTGCAAGTGTCCACAAAATTGGAATTTCTTAGATTTTGTATTAAAGTCATCTGGGATTCTATTGCTTGAATTAAAATGTTGTATTCTTCTAAGTAAGTATGTCTATTTGAACTGATTTGAAGATACGATGTAACTAGTTTTCTCATAATCATTGGGCTCTGTAAAGGAATCTGTCAATAGCAGTATCCTCTGAGTATCACACTGAGAATCTTATCTAACTACAAACTGCAAAAATATTGTGTAATTGGATTAAAAGTATGGTGTAAAGTTTGAGATACGCCAGTCGATTGAGATGAGTATAAAATGGTTAAATGCATAGACTGGCGTATGATTATCCACTAATAAACAACCATGAAGTATTCGTCAACGTCTAAGAAGAAATCCCAATCCTTGAGTCTCAGAATTTTACAACACCGTTTATACGTAATAACGAGTGAGGCTCACTAACTTCCCTTAAACTTACATGCATCTTTTGGTATGCAGGTCTACGAATTGAACCATAGTCCCGAGAGGGACCACGCCAGGGATACGCCATGACGGTAATCGAGGGAAATATTATGCATACAAAGGGACTTTTATAGAAACATGTTTTTCAAATGACAAATAGTAATATACGCTACGAATATGTCTATTTTATCAGAATATTTGATGTAAGGTCTTATTTTAACTTCAATAGTTTATGACAAACGATAAATGTATTATTTCAAACCTAATGCCTTAGAAAGGATTTTAAATAAATAAGAGGTGCATTCAATATGACTTTTCGCAGAATGAAAATTTTAGTTAAGTATGTAAGTATTGTGACATCTTATATTCATATCCAGTAAATTAGGACGGGTGTAGGGTGTAATGCCCTCAACCTGACCTGATTTATCGGGTCTAGATCTAAGGTGTTACTAAACGATATAAAACATTTAACAAAAATTACCTTACATTTTATCATTTATTTTAAAACTTTTTATTTGAAGTTTCCAAAAGAAAATTTAACATTTGAAAATTTAAAATAAAATATAAAATAAATAGCTTATTACACCAGTATTGATAAAGATGTTTACAAGTTAAAAATTTATTTTAAGACAGATTCAAAGGGCGTATTCGAGACTACACCAAAAATCCTCTGTATGCATAATAGACAACTCCGCCATCATCTTGGCGTACTCCTACCGTTGTCCTTCCAGGCGAAGCCTCTTCAACAACAATCCTAAAAAGTAGTAAAAAACCTTGTAAGTACAAGAGCACTTAGTGAATCCCACTATAACCATACCTTTATGGATACTTTACAATCTTGTATGAATTTTTATGAGCCAACCATATTCCGCAACCTTTACTTCGGCTAATACTATCACCGTTTTATCATTCTTTTATATGCCAGTTATCATGCCCTTATCGTACTTAATCTTTCATATCTTGTTAACTGAGGAATTCTTTCAATAGATTCATGAATCTCTTCTCACAATACTTACCTAACAAGACATACCTTTGAATTCTATTTCCAACATTCCTCATCTTAACCCGTGTTCTTATTTCAAACAATTGTTCACTGACATTATCTTGGGTGGATACATATGTAACACTCCAAATCCGATCCTTACGAAGGATTCAGGAATAGTGTGTCATTACCTTAAAATCATTACCTTTCAAAATTTTATTTGGTGTAAACCAGTATAAAATATAAACTATTTTTCATTCAAGAATAAATAAGATAGTACCTTTTGAAAACCATAAATACTTCACTGAAATTTCATTGGAACCATAGGTTCAGGATCATGAGTTTAGATACAAAATATATTCTTCAAAATGTAAATATCTTGACACCACCCCCATGTCATGCATAATAAAAATATAAGAAGTTTCACAGCAACGATAGTCCTCTGGCATAGTCTTTAGAGATTCCTTCACTTCATCAGCAGGCCTGAAAAGGAAAGGTAACTAAGTAAGTTCAAAGAACTTAGTGAATTCCAAAAGAAAACATTATAATAGTCACATATATTGAAACTAAATCTTTCCAACTCAGTACAACCACACAGTTTGCTAGTGGACGAATACCAAACACGGACAGAATATATGTCAAACACTATTCTTTTTCTGTCTACTCTACGCCCATGCAATCATGCAGACCACCTTTTTTGTGTTAGCCATAAACCCTATTCCATATTCAAAGCCATACCATTCGTTCATTCATTTTACTTTGTCATGATTTGCTAATCTAGTTTGCACCAACACTTGCCCTACTAGAGGCTGCACGACCATTTTCATGTATCGTGATCTGCCAGTTCAGTACTCATTTCATTGAAGGCAACGCCATGAATTCATTTTCATATTTCAGATCACATTGTTCATTTCAGAAGTAAGGGGTAGTGGCTTAAACACGAAGAAAAGTTCTTACATCTTTAACACGGACAGACCAAACCAGAATAATAACAACAAGTATGCATAACTCTTGCACAATTATTTCATCTTCATAGAATATGTATACTTACCTTAAACCAAATATAAACAAAGGCATTACAAACACATAAACTAAGAAGGAACTCACCAGAAAGTTACAGCAAGTCTAAACTGCAAGATTCTTTCCCTTATCACGAGAACCTTTAGGAGTGCCTTGAGTTATAATATAAATAGTTAAACTTATAAAACTGTATACTAGAAAACTAAATAAACTTGTAAGTAACATCATCGCAAAACCCAAATTCATTAAGTTTCCTTCCTTACACTCAAAATTGATGCTAAAGTGTGCAGCTCAAAGCTCGCGTAAATAACCATGAAATAACCTAAGGTTCATCGATATCTACCAGGTGTTAAAACAACAAAGAAGTTGGCTGAATACAGCGAGCCCAAATCTTTAATCAAGCTTCCGATCTAAGATTTTCTAAAAGAAAAGTGCAGAGAAAGTTTAAAAGAAAGTATGGGTGCAAAAGAAAACATAAAACTTGCTCAAGAAGACAATACTAACTTTATACAACTATACACGGAAGAATGGGTTTAGTGGATAAGTTTGATTATCCCACTAAACTCCCTCGATTCCTATGACTAAGCACTTTCTCTCTCATCATAAATATGAGTCTTATCGACTACAGTAACTTAGTTCTATTCTAACCAATTCTCATTTTTCTAACTAAATTGTTCAGCCAGAGTAATTATATAATAAAATAATAATAAATAGTTCTTCAACTAAAGACTTAACATAATTGCCTAACAACTAGGGTGGTGTATACTCTATAGGGGAGTCTACCAAACCACCAAGCTCGCCCAACACAGACTTCGCCCAAAAGTGCACTCACGGACTTACATACTTAGTCACAGTTAATATCTTACCCACTCTGATCTTGCTCTAAACACTATACTTTGATAAACAATATTCGAACACTAAGACTTCGCCAGGTGGCATGTTACAACATATATATGGTGGATACTTATGTAGAGGTTCATACCATTGGTTTACACTTAGACATATCCTAATCTATTTCTTTAAACATATCCATATTGATAATTCACATCATATAATATACAGATGAACTCCATATCATGTTATAACAGAGTTTCATAATAGCACTGACTCAGATTTAGAATAAACTTAGAAGAAGATGTGATACCCATTACTTTTTATACTTACAGATCATCATAATAGATGCCCTTCTTGACATACAGATATACATCTCCTTTTCATGGAAAACCCTTGAGACTTTTTTCAAATCTTATCCCAAAGCATATCAATACCTTATCTTGGTTATACTTATTACAAAACAACTAGAAATTACTCATATATCACCATAAAGATAGACATTCAGATTCGTAGCTTACCAGATTCCTGATAGTTCACACTACATAGAGTTAGCAAAATACACTATACAGGCAATTAGATAGAACATGCCACTAAGGCGATACATTCAGAATTTATCACAAAGGCATCACTTTTAGAGATCGCCACAAAGGCTATTCTTTTAGAGTTTACCACAAAGGCTATTCTTTCAGAGTTTGCCACAAAGGTTATTCTTTTCAGAGTTCACCGCAAAGGTTATTCTTTTATGTCATGTTTATGATATGGATTTTTCTATACTCACATTAAATGAGGTTTGCCCAGCATCATTCTGGAACATGCAAAGAACCCCATTAGGTAATCACCATTCTTTAGTTCTTCTCAAAAGATGTCATGGCCATGGACTTATCCTTCAAAGTTCATATCAGAATTCATGTTTTTAGTCCTGGCCGACTCTATTAGATACCACCACGGTGAACAGACATAAACTCTCTTGACAGACTCTCCATGCATTGATACAATCAAAATTCAACATTTTCACTTCACTAACATACACCCAAACAAAACACATATCTTATAGCATACATTTCAGACACATACACATCCTCAGACATACTTCGATGTTTCAATACTCGTACACCAATCATCACATACTATACTTTTCATGACTTTGGATCTATAGTTCTATCGATTTCTTACAGACATACTTCAATATGAATAGTATACATGCAAGAGTCAGAGTAAAAACTCACCTGATTCTCACCTACTACAATTCAAAGCTCGAGACCCAAATATCACGAACTAGCAGTGATCACTACTTAGAAACATAATTTCACCATTAATATTCTTATACATAATTTCATCATTTTAATAACTGATAATCCCATGCAGAAACTTTATACTTACAGTCTCCTTGTTCAATTACCAAATACAAATCATACTTATTCATTATTTAACATGCAGAGTTGAAATACTTACCCAGATGTGAAGTAACTACAGATCAAAAAGAATGTTAGCCTCTAGATCATCCAGGTAGGATACATTCAGATTTAAGGAAGGTTTCAGTATATACTACTTAAGGAAGAGAAAGAAGAAGAAAGAGGAACCCCTTTCAAAATACATTATCTCATATAAATATGGCTCATCTTGCTTAGTGTAATTAACAAGTGTCATACGTATCAGAACTTGCCTTCCTTTTGGCCTACAATTTTAGACAAAAGTATAAATAGATTCCTTTCATCAAACTTATCAAGAGAAACTATACAGTTGGTTTCTAAACATATTACTTAGAGTCTAACAAACATAGTATTCCATACAAACTAGGCATACTATACCTTTGGCAATACGTATCCCATATTTCACTTTTATCCCTTGACACGGACATCTCATTAATATAGCAGAATATCATGAAATCAAATTCTTACCAACTCAAGTGGCGGTTACTATCTACCCACACATAAGCACCAAAATGGTCATTTAGGCGGATAACATCACACCAGATAGACTGTTTACTTTTATACGCCCAAACCTTTAGATCCACTAAAATTGAGGTAATACATAGGGTGTTACTAGTTAGTTTGTATCAGAGCTTTTGGTTTAGTGATCCTTTGAAATTTAAGTGAGAGTTAACCCTGTATGCATAATACATCAGACCTGGCTTAGTCTCTCAAGTGTTAAGGACTTTGTGTGGTGAGTACTTTCGTATATTGTTAATAATAAGGTCAGTGAGACAATTGAAAAGGAAAATAATAAATTCATTAATGAGAAAAATAGGGTCATACAAACTGAAAAAAATATTTAAATACAAGAAAAGAAGAAAATTCCTTAGTTTCCTCCCTTAGTTGGCTAGTCGGTTGGTTCAGTAGGGCTTCTTCTTTATGCAGGTGTTTTCCAGGAACTTTTTCTAGATATATTGAACCTTCTAAGTCCTCTTCCTCTTCTACTTCGAGCTCAGTGGGAATGAAGAAGTTGGTTGATTGCTTCCATTCCCTCTAGAATTTTTCCCAATCTTCTCCGTCAAGATTTTAAACATAGAAGTTTAGGGATTCGATAGAGACCTTCTAAAAATAATTAAAGTCCACTTGGCTCAAATTTAGAGGTCCCCAAAAAACTTGGGCGTGGAGGACCAGACTGGACCTCAGTTTGGGCAAAGCTTCTACCAGATTTTTCCTTGTGTCCTCTTAGTACTTTCTTAGAGCTTCTTCGTTGGATTGGCATAGACGTTCCAACTCTAATAAATGGTGTTGTTCTTGGGCTTTAAATTTTTCCCCCCAAGAGGAATCACTGGCCTTTAGCCAACTATTCTCCTCCTCCACCTACATATATCTAACTTGTACATTTTATACTTGGACTTCCAAGCTAGGACACAAAAGTTGAGATCCTCGACCTGGCTTACAGCTTCTTAATGAGTCTGGTGTAACTGAGCCAAAAACTGTTCAACAAAATGTACAGCTGCTTCCAAGCTCGCTAATTTTAAATTTTTCTAAATAGGGCCTAGCTCATAAGCCTGTATTCGATTGCTAAGGATTGGGATGACCTCACCAGTATCGGGAGTGGATTTAATTGAAGATTCAAAGAAATGAAATATAGGAGAGCCTCTTTCACCTATTAAGGCACAATATAGTTTTGATACTCATGGATGATGCCTAGAGAGAAGGAAAGTTCTCTAACCTCAACAAATCCCACCAACAGAAAAGCTCATCTACTTCACCAGTAAAAGCAAAGTTAGGTAAGGACCTAGAAGTAGCCTCTAACTGGTTTGGGTGTAACGCCTCTGGTGGATATTCAGTCGTAAAAGGATCAGTGATGAGGATTTGAGAGTCTATAGAATTGGCGAACTCTACTAGCAAGGTAGGTACCTGAAAAAGGGCAGGAACAGATGGAATGTTGACACTCGGAGGCGTAGACTATTTTTTGAGTCTACGTCGGGGCAGTTGATGGTAGTTGCTGTCTTTAGTACATTGGATGTTTCCCTCTACCCTTGGTCGCTTTTGAACTTTCTTCCCAACCACTATTCTTGTTGGGTAAATAGTAGCACCTTCATTCTCATGAACCTCGTCTAATAAGGCTAAGACATCCATGTTGGCTGCTAGAACAGACGTAAAGGTATGATAACCAAAAGTAGACCTTGCAACAGGAGAATTCGCTTGACTGGAAGGAGTGTAAGACTTACCATGACAATTGATGTTCCAATGGCATGGACGAAATCCAAAATGATCGTAGAAAAAGAAGGGAGGCTCCCTTATCCTCCACACTAAGATCTACGCCAAATCACTGTCAACGTGGTAAGGCCAAGCCCCTCAACAGAAAAAACATTGTCGGAGCTCGCCAAAAGTAAAAGATCATTCCCCCAGTGACTGTTGGGGCTTAACCCTTGTAGACAATACTAGAATATGTTTCGGACATTAACAATCTCCCCCAATTCTAGGACACGCCCCTTCCTTAATCGCTTAAATTATTTCCAAGGAACCTCAGAATCAACATGTTGTCTTTGTTGGCAAATATCCTCCTAAGGTAAGGACCAAAAAGTGGGAAAGTCAAAAATAGTTTCAAGTTTACATATGAACCCCCACGAACTTATTCTTTTTGAGGTATAGGTTTGATGCCTAATTTTGGATGATGGGCTCGAAGCCTTGGCAAGTACTGAAATGGCCATTTCGATCGAAGCACCTTGTCTTTTTATTTTCAATTAGTAAATCTTTTGGAAGACGCCAAGAATGAGTGGCTCGTTGTGCAAACAACAGTAAAAAAAATAGGTCACCAAAGTCCACCAAGAAAGTGCAGAGAGTTTCCCTGGTGCAATATTGTACACGTTGAGCACCGAGCAAAAGAAAGCATGTAAAGGCAAATGGAAACTAGCATCGAGTAGAAAAAGGGGAAGAATAAATCCCATTGTGTTGTCACGAAGCACGGCTCTAACCCCTAAGGGATGAAATAGTTCCTCCTCAGTTGTGTTACATTTGTACATGGGAACCAGTATACGATGGACACATCAGGACCCTTGGGTCCCATCAAAGTAGCTTTTTTGGGATTGTTACTTCTGCTATAACGCCCTCAACCAGACCGGATCTTTATACTGGGTGTTATATTATTATTACAAACTTATACATGCTTAAAACATACAAATTTTCAAAAAAAAATACATCTTATTAATAATACTGCCCAACAAAGCTATGTCTTAGCTAGCAACATGTACAAAACATACAAATATAATTACAAATCACATTGGCTTGTAATGTTTCCACCTTATTCAACCCTTAAATAATATTGTTGACTTCATTTATTGACCAACACGGTCTATTCACTCTATAAAGATTACAAACCAATTCTTGAGACTTTTACAAAAATGTTTCTATCGAACTCGACACACCCGTGCAACCTCGCTATGTATTCATAAGTGTCCACTTTGCAACTGCTTTGGCATAGCCCTAATGTCATACCTTCTGAAGCTTCCTTTAACTGAGAAATAAAATATAGAGGGTAAGTTCGATAGAACTTAGTGAGAAAACCCTCTTTTACCTGAACCCTTATTCAAGGATTTCATCATTTGTTTCTCGTTCATAACTTTGACCCCATTTATTGTACAAACTAAGCCACAAATTTCCATATTGGCTTTTCTTTCAGAGCTAAACTGCACTTCGCAATATTTAGAATACAATGCTCGTCATTCATTCAGAGTCTGCCCATAGACGTTATCTTCAAATTGTCATCACGAGAACCATTCTTTAGGCATCCCTTTCCAAAGATAGCCACAGGGGCTTTCCTTTTAGATTCTCACCATAAAGGCATCCTTTGACAGAGAATGTTACAAAAGCTTCATTTTAATAGGGATCACCACACTGGCTTCCCTTCAGAGATAGCTACAAAGGCTTCCATTCAGAGATAACCACAGAGGCTTCCATTTAGAGTTAACTACAAAGGCATTCCTTATAACAGAGATCGTCACAAAGACTTCCTTTCAGAGATAGCCACAAACGCTCACTTATACAGAAATTGGTGTTTTTTACGATAAGGATTCACCTAAGCTTATCGTCATAAGATTTGCCCCTATTCGCTAGTACTCACCCAACCGTTCTTTACATATTCCACATGATGCCATTGCCCAACCATGATCTTACACTATATGGTCTTCAGAGTGTCATGAACATGGACTTATCCTTACTAGAGATTTGTCTTTTTATTCCCAATGAACCCCTTTAGACAACTCCAGAAATAGACACATGTTCATCATGCAAACTCATGCTTAATAGACTTATTCCTTTCAGACCTCTTCATAACAGATGCATTCGTGCTTCCATACAAGTAACACATTCCTTTTAAACTTCATGCATAGACCCTTCATGCAGTGACTTGCTTATGACAAACACTTCCACAACAGACTTGTTCAATAGTGACTAAATCATGATAGACATATACATGCTTTCAGACATATATATACAAATATTGTTCCTTTCCTTTCTAAAGCCATGATCTACTAGTTCCAGATTCATACTTTAGTCAATTAGCACAAAAATAGCTAGACTACAAACATACATGTAAGAGTCAGTTTAGAGACTCCCTTGTTAAACTTAATAGCAGCTTAGGCTTCAAGTTTGTACATCCACAGGCAGACTCTTGTAGGTCACTCAGGTGAAGAAACAAACTTATACTTGAAATCCGATCTTTAGTCTTGCCATAGTAGGAAAGTCCCCTAATCAACAACTTTAGGAAGGTAGTAATTGTACTCTTTCTAAATAGAAGGGAGAAGATAACTTTCCTTCCTTCAATAGCTTTCTTAGTAAAAATCCCTTCTTTTATTGTAAGACTTGACACTTGTCACTCAACTTTCAAATCTGCCCTAATTGGTGGCTTACAGCTATGAAGAAACGTGTATAAGAATCCAAAATCTTTTCATATAATCTATTTGATTGATCATTCATTTCTAACTACCTCGTTAATGTATAACCTACATATCAACTAAACTACATGGGTGCACCTTAATCTCGGCAACATCCCTTACCACTCACGAACCCTTTACATCTTTTTCCAATTACTCCTTCTACATGTACACATACCTTACGGAGGACATTCCTTCCTTTACTTTTCCATTATTGCCTATGCGTCCTGTTGAGTATGACTCATATTTTAGTCAAATTTGAGAAATAATCTTTCAGTTAAACTCCGTTTATTTATTTCAATCAAACTCTGATTAGTCTAGATTATTTTATTATTATTTGACCTATAAATTTAGCCTATAAATAGGCTCTTTTACAACCTTAGAAAATACACCAATTAGAGATTAGAACTCATAATACATTTAGAGAATTTTGTGTTTATGTTTTGAGGGTTCTTTATTTTCAGGTTTTCAGGGTTTAGTTTTTATCTTCATCTTTTGTAATCTTCGTTCTTTTTCCATTATAATAAAATTATCTTTCCCCGTGATTTTTTATCCTCTTTGGAGGGGTTTTCCACGTTAAATTTGTGTTCAATTTATTTCGCTATTTTTTTACTTGTTGCTTAATATGGTTGATCCCAACAAGTGGCATCAGAGTTAGTTTAATTTTCATAGATTAACCAATTCAGATATGGCAGCAATAAGGATTGAAATTTAGAAGTTCGATGGTGAGACAAATTTCAATCTGCGGAAAGTTCAGATGATGGCAATTCTAGTTCAAACTGGCTTAAAAAATATTGTTATCGGGAAAAAGCCTGAGAATCTAAATCAAACAAAATGGGAAGAGCTTGATGAAAAGGCCTTGTCTACAATCCAATTGTGCCTCACGAATACAGTATTGCAGGAGGTATTGATGGAAAAGACCTCATCCACCTTGTGGAAAAGGTTAGAAACTCTTTATGCGACTAAGTCTCTGGTTAACCGTTTAGTGTTGAAACAACATCTATTTACGTTTCACGTGAATGAATGTAAGCTTCTTAGAGATCACATCAGTCAATTCATTACTCTTTTAAATGATTTAAAGAACGTTCAGGTTCATATTGACAGTGAAGATCAGGCTATGCTATTATTGTGTTCTTTACCCTATTCATACAAGTCTTTCAGAGAGACCCTGATTTATGACAGATACAGACTCTCGTTCGAGATGTGAAAGGTCATTTTTTGAGTAGACACAAACTCGAAAATGAGTTTCGTTTGGATAGCAAGGCAGATAGACAAGCTTCTATGTTGGTAGCATCAAAGAAACGAGACAAAAGGTGTCGCTATTGTAAAAAGTTAGGTCATGTCAAAGTAGATTGTTATAAACTGAAAAATAAAAGAGTTACTGAGAATAACGAGGAAGATGTAGCTAGTGCTAATTTGACCAATGAAAGCAGTGATGATTTCTTATTTGTGTCAACGAGCGATAACTCTAAGCTCACGTCTAAGTGGATCCTAGATTAGGGACGTTCTTTCCACATGTGTCCCAATAGAGAATGGTTCTCCACATACAGTTCGGTTGAAGGTAGAGTTGTGTGCATAGGAAATGATTCATCTAGTAAGGTAATTGGTATTGATACTGTTAAAATTAGGATACACGATGGGACGATTAGGACACTCTCAGATGTCAAGTATGTACCTGATTTACGAAAGAATCTCATCTTCTTGTGTATTTTTGACTTGACAGGATGTAGAATCAACATTGAGTCGAGCGACATTAAAGTATCACGTGGAGCTCTCATTTTGTTAAAAGGTAAAAGAATCGACAGTCTTTATATTCTGAAAGGTTCTACAGTGACCGATGAAATCGAACGTCCCTCGTCCGTTACGGAGTCGAATTCAACTCGTTTGGAGCAGAGGCAACTTGGTCATAGGAGGAAAAAAAGGTATGATCATTTCATTGAAGAAATGTTCTTTTTTGGATGTAATTTTTGAAAAGTTAGGGCACTGTGTTCGTGAAAATCAAACTCGGGTTAATTTTAATTCGGCAGTGTACAAGTCGAAGGTTAGAAGTCTTCCAGTTTCTAAGCATAGATTCGACTAAATTAATTCTCTGTATAGTTCAAGATAGGCCTGTGGCGGGCTTTGGTAAAGATAACATTGTGGAAATATGAGTGAAGGTGGAGATTTGTTGAGTATGACTCCTATTTCAGCCAAATTTAAGAAATAATCTTTCAGTTAAACTCTATTTATTTATTTCAATCAAACTCTGATTAGTTTTAATTATTTTACTATTATTTGACCTATGAATTTAGCCTATAAATAGGCTCTTTTACAACCTTAGAAAATACACCCATTAGAGATTATAACTCATAACACATTTAGAGAATTTTGCGAGGGTTCTTTATTTTCGTGTTTTCAGGGTTTAGTTTTTATCTCCATCTTTTGTACTCTTCGTTCTTTTTCCATTATAATAAAATTATCTTTTCCCGTGGTTTTTTTATCCTCTTTGGAGGGATTTTTTCACGTTAAATTTACGTGTTCAATTTCTCAATTTATTTCGCTATACTTTTTACTTGTTGCTTAATCGGGTTGATCCCAACACGTCCGAATAGCGCACTAGAATGTCAATTGGGCAAGTAGGATCGCGCCAACCAAATTAGCAAAGTGTTGGAAAGGTGATTAAGTTTCAATATTTATAAAGAACCAAGCGTCTTGAGAATTTTTAAAATTTGGGGCCAACTGTTCAAATCCTTTAATCGTAGCTCGATACTTGTCAAGGCAAGGGTTACGCGATGTTTGGGAACACAAGAGTACCTGCCAATATTTTCCCACAAGCTTAGAATCAGCCAATCGAGACTGATTGTTTGCATTTATGCTAGTTGGGATCTATAGAGTGTATGTCACCGATGATAAGTCAGTTATAACTATGTTTGGGCATTCCGCCAAGCAGTGTTATACGTCTGGTCCAGGGAGATTGGCCATGCATCGTTCGTAATGGGGATTTCCAAGTTGGTAAAACTTTCAAGGACAAAATTTCTTGGAGGTGAAAGTTGTCACACTCTAAAAATCGACGGATCTGAAAAGATGAGTAAAGTATGAATGTAAATTGTTAGGCGCTGTATGGTAACATATTCCACCACCCTATTAGCCTGACGGCAAGTTAGAGTATTAGCGCATACTAGCGTTAAAACATCTATCTGTTAGCGATATCTAAAGAATTAATCGTAGGATGTTTCCAGTAGAAGAAAGATTATGCCCAAGAAAGTGTGCCTATGAAGGGGATACACCCTAGAGTTTTGTTTGAACACTAAGAGACTGTAAAGTGTATGAGGAAGCTGTAGAGGATTTAATTGTCTTTAAGACCATTGTAACCTCCCAAATCTAGCCTAGACGTTAGGGCTACATTGAGAAGGCTACATTAGCCACCGAAATGGCTAAGCTAACTTACGTTACTTTTAAAGACCTTAAATAAACACATTTTAGATAATAAAAAAATCGTAGTTGTACTTTGAGTTAGCTTAAAAACATTCATTTCTTAGGTTGTGTATACTTAGGATTCACCTCATTATTGACGGTGTTGTTTTAAAAAAAATGTTTGTTCGTCATTTTGCTTTGTAAAAACTTGATGTTAACTAATGCAGAGAAAAAACCATTATTCATGTCATTTTGGAAATCTAGTCACCTTATCGATTTTTTTTTTCAAAAATGTTTTCTTTACAATGCAGCAAAAATTAGGGGTCAATGTCAAATTTTACTTAATCCAGATTTCATGCATTTTTAGGTTTTATGCTTAAGAAATCCATGCATGCAAAACTCCCCAAATGAAAAGTTATCAAGCCACAGACCAGAAATAATAGAAAATTACAAACCCAAAACTAATAGAGACTTAATAATACTTATTAAAAATAATCCGAGGTCCAAGGTGATTCTCCGTATGCCAGGTAATTCCAGGTTTACCTGAAAAGTTAAACACTATGGGGGTGAGCTTATAAAAGTTTAGTGTAAGTCGAACAGTTATTTAAACGGGCATCAATATCATATACAATAAAATATCTTAGCATTAACAGAAGAACATAAAACAATCATTGGAATTTCATATCATTACATAGTCATAATCAAATCGATGTCAAATGGTGTATGAGCATGGGTCATCATTCATTTGAGTAACCATCATTAATTTTGATACCATCCAATACAACACAACACAATACATAGCATAAATCAATAACATTCAACTATGTCCTGAGCATGATAAAATGTAAAAAGGTTCCTACCCCAACCATCCACTACACAACATAAGTTCCCCAGAATCGTCATTCAAACTCCAAAACAGTATAGGCTTAAGCCCTTTGTGGTTAAAACCACCAATAATAATATGCAGAAAATTTTGCAAGTAAAAATGTGATAAATCCCCGTTCCCCTCGGTACTTTAGGTGCAATGCACTGACTACGAATAAAGTAGACTTAATATGTCGCCAATATTCCATGGAACTCTTCCGTCAACCACAATAATTATCCACCCCCATGCACATGCAATATGTCATACAATCTCATCCATAGCCATAATTCAATAATTTTACGTTCAATTGGCATGTTCAACACACCCTAAAATACTTTCAATGTATGGAATCAATATTCCAACTTTCAATTTACCAATAAGATGGTATCATTCAACAAATCATAATTTCATGTACATTTACAACTTTTCTGTGTGCATCTATAGCAGTTTTTCAAACATATCATAACAAATCACTTGTACGAATATATCTTGCATAAGCCTTTTTTACATTCATAATCACGCTATACATAGAACCAATCATACATCAAATTACCAAACATTCATGACAATGTCAAACATTCAATCATTCAGTCAAACTAGCAACAATGCTACCATGCCAAATAGTTAGGGCTCAAAACGTACCTGATTCGGCCAATTTTAAATTTAATTACTTAGCTAAACAACCAAGCCTGATCAGAAAGCTAAATCATTATTTATAAGATTAAAATCATTATTAACATTTAAGTTTTTGAGTTAGGACCCACACCTTATTTTATGCTCTTTTGCAACACACTTGCAAATCTTGCGATTTCTCTAATAAGCTTTAAAATTAACCTAAATCAAAAATCAGTATAAAAATCAATAAATACACCTCCTAAATAGCCCCTAAACACCCACATATGGGTTCAATCCAAACGTCACAATTACAACTATTTTCGAATCCAAACTAGTTAGATTCTTACATTGAATTGATGTGAATCGTACGCGAGAACGTCTTTCAGCTTCACTGTTGGTTTGGGGCGTCTAAGTCAACACCTAACACATTAAAATACTGTAAAATCAGTATCTAATCTTGGATTAAAATTATTTATTTAATCAATTAATAATCTTTCCCTAATATCTAAACCAAAACTATAAGCTAGTTCATAATCAACCACACTTACGCTTCTCGAAAAATCAGATCTAAGTCGTTGAACGATCAAGAATTATTTTCCCTAATTAACATGAGATTAAAGGTTGATTAGGAGGAGTTCAAGAACCCAAGAAGTTTTTGCAAATAAATGGAAAAAATAAAGAAACGACAGCCCTCTTTTGTGCCTCTAGGCGCAGCGCACCACCACCAATGGTGGCGAAATCGGGGTTCATTTAAAACCATAATTGAAATCATTTTAAAGGCTAGAAAAATACCCATTAAATCTTTAACATTCACCCAAATACCAGATCTGGAAATTTTAGTTTTTAATTTACAAGATTCATCAAGAAATTGAATGAAAACAATAACTTACATAAGCTATGTGAAACGAGCGACAATGAAGTTCTTTTAGGGCATCAATGTAGGTCGATCTAGAGAGCTAAAATTTTATATTTAAGGATAGAAATTTTATGATAAAATGACAGCAATAAGAGGAAAATAATGGTGCAAAAAGAGGAGAAATTAATGGTGAATCTTGGTGAAGAAAGAAAATTGAAGAGAAAAGAGGAGAGGAAGAGTGTGAATGGCTAGGGTAGGGAAATTTGACTTAAAGGCTAAAAAATACAAGAAAAATTTGTATTTATACTTAGGACTCAAGGGTATGGATGACACACACATTAAAAAAATAAGGGATTTTGCAAAACTTAATTATTTGCAAGGGAAAAAATTCGAACTTAGGACCTTAATCTAATTTTCATTCTTTTCCATTTATCAATTAACCACTAGGCTATTTCCTTATTTTTTGAAATAATTTTTCAATATTTATTTTAAAAAAAAGTTGTGTCACATACTAGGGTTTGATGCAAAATTTTCAAAATAATAAAAATGGTGTAAGATAAGGGACTTGAACTTGGGTTTCAAGGAACGTTTCACTAACACATATCCTCAAACCAATACCTCATTTATTTCCTAAAAACGCACAGGCAATTTCAAAAATTAGGGCATCACCACTCTCTCTCGATTCACAAACCCAATTCTACAAACCCTCGATTTTTGGGATGTTACAACCACACCAAATGTAGGTCTCTACAAAGATATAGTACATCTGATTTCATGAGTATTGTTTAATTGGATCTCATATCAGGTTAGTTGAGAGTTGTTGGGATTTTGCAACAACAGAAGGAAAAGATCAGAGTAAAAAGCAGAGTAGCGAAATGAATGAAAGATTAATTATACTTTATAATTGGTATGGTTGGCCATTTCTAAAAAGGAGTAAATTAGATTAACATGACCTCTCCATGGCTAGTCAACAATAAGGTTAACCCTCACCGGATTTTTTTTACCTACCCTAGATTTGGTAAGGAAATCAGGGGGTCTGAGAGTATATTTATAGGAGGGACCATTTCAGATGGTCTTTCTTTCTACTTAATGTTCAGGTTATTCTTTCTAACCTCAACATTCTCTTATTCTTCTCCTTCGTTAAGATTGGACTAAGATCTCATTTAATGAGTAGATAATTCTGCCATCTGGTAAGCCTTACAGCTTTCCACGTTACGGTTATGAAGGGAAGGGTGTTATAGGAAGGTTCTGTATGGGGGTCACTTGTAGTTGAAATATTAGTAAAATGTCTATAATGAAGACTCTAATGGAAATCTTATGATCGTTTAAGCAGTTGCTGCTACTAGATCAGGAAGGACTGTCCAAGTAGAAACTCTAGGTCGAGGTAAAGGTGAGCCTCTAAATTGAATCTTGCATGTCTTGTAATTATGTGTATATGTATTTCTAAGAGGCATCTACAAATACATAAACGAGGTTAACAATATGTGGGATGATATAGCGTTGTGTGATATAAGATTATGTTGGCATATGTGTAGTCATTATCTAATACTTTCCTATTTTATGATTCCAATACCTAACAATTTTGGGTTATGTAAAAAGATGAGAAAGAGATACGTTTGTGTTGCCTACTGTAGGCCAGGTATATTACTAATCGAACAGGTAGATCATTGTAAATATGGAGATTTATTATGCACCCTCTAGTAGGATAGCTATAATGCTAACCAGACTAGAAGATCATAAAATAAATTTGTCGAAAGTATATGGTCATGGCACCATATGATAATACGCTAAGAGGGCATGAAGGTAGAAAACCATGTTGGAGAAGTTTTATGGCATCCACAGAGATGGTCTGCCGAGACAATAAACTGGATTTTATGGAAAGCCTTTATAGCGAATTCTCTAGAAAGTCGTGTGTTATTTGGGAAATCTGTGGAGTGAATTTTGTAATGATCAGGTAGTGAGATGCTAATCTACCTAGCGTGAGATCTCGATATGCTTGTGAGACATTTTTCAATACAATTCTCGATAGAGTAACCAATTGATGAATCCGCCATAGTCGGGACATTTGTAATGTTGGTAGAGCAAGTATCCACCAAACTTAGAATTTCTTAGGTTTTGTATTGAAGTCATCTGGGACTCTATTGCTTGAATTAAAACGTTGTATTCTTCTAAGTATGTATGTCTGAACTGATTTGAAGATACGATGTAACTAGTGTTTTGATAATCGTTGGGTTCTGTAAAGGAACCCATCAAGAGTAGTATCCGCTAAGTATCACTCTGAGAATCGTATCTAACTACAAACTACAAAAAGATTGTGTAATAGGATTTGGAGTGTGGTGTAAAGTTTGAGATCCGCTAGTCGAGTGAGATAAGTATACGACAGTTAAGTGTAGAGATTGACGTATGGTTATCCGTAGATCAAGAACCAGAAAGTATCCACCAAAGTCTAAGAAGGAATCCAAATCCTTGAGTCGAAGAATTTTACAACACCTTTTAAAGGTAATAATGAGTGAGGTTGACTAAGTTCCTTTGAACTTACATGCGTCTTTTGGTATGCAGGTCTATGAATTGAACCAAAATACTGAGAGGGACCACACTAGAGATGCGTCATGGTGGTAACCGAGGGCGATATTATGCATACAGAGGGAACTTATAGAAGCATGTGTTTCAAATGACAAATTATAATATACTCTACGAATATGTCTATTTTATAAGACAACTTGATGTAAGGTTTTCTTTTACCTACGAAAGTTTATGAAAAACAATAAATGTATTATTTCAAACCTAATGCCTTAGAAAGGATTTATATAAATAAGAAGTAAATTCAGTATGATTTTTTGTAGTATGAAAATTTTAGTTAAGTATGTAGGTATTGTGACATCCTATATTCAGATCTGATAAATCGGGTCTGGTGTAGGGTGTTACAGAATGCATCTATAGCACGTCATGGTTACTGTTAAATGAAAAGTATGCAACGTATATATTGACACCGAACATTGACATGTATGTTAAACATGCCATTGTACCGAAACGTTGACTAAAAGCATGATGTGCTTACCGATTGTATGACATATTACATTTGCATAGGTGGGTATTTATGGTTGTCGGAGGATTTCCGTGGAGTACCGGCGGCATTTAAATTCCACGATATTGTTGTCAGTGCACAGCACCAGAGTACTGAGGAGATTGGGCGATTTATCGCATTTTACTGGCAATTTTATCTACATGTTGTTATTGGTGGTTTTAACCACATCGGGCTTAGGCCTTTACTATTTAGGAGTTCGAATTATGGGTTCTAAGGAACTCGTGGTGTGTAGTGGATGGATAGGTAAGATTATTGCACTGTAGCATTGAGCATGTCATATTCATATGTTGTAATGTTATGATAAATTGTTTGAACTGTTATAACAATTGTATGCCTATATGACTAATTGAATGCCTATATTGTTTAGACTCAAACTGGGCTTTTAAAGCTCACCCCCTAATTTACTCCTTATTGATAACCCTCAAGATTAGGCTCGAACTCAGCATACGGAGGTCTCATCATGGAGTTTTTGGCAATAAAGTTTATTTAATTACTCTACTTATTTTGGTATTTTTATTTTGGGACTGTAATTTTTATTTAAGTATGGGATATGGTATAGGAAATTTTAATCGGGGTTTTGCATGCATAAGTTTTTCATGAAAATTGAGAAAATTTTAAAAACTAACCTAACATGATTTAAGAATACGAATTTTTCTACGAAAATCAAATGCAAAACCTTTTTCCTCCCCATAATGGTAAAATAAAGGTTTTAAAAAGGTTTTTCTAACAAAAGCAACTAATTTCTATATCAAACGACTCGACCTTTTAATAAATTGAACTTAACCATAGATGACCTAACAAACTGGTATTTTTAACAAGCCTTATACAACCATGCTAAGTTTTTCCAAAAAAAATTGAACAAAATAGCGATTTTACAGCTGGACGTTTTTACTTAGCTAGAAAATTGGTACTAAATTAACATTCTGTTTCTCGCCTAAAATCAAACCCCAAGAAGTTATCGGTACATTTCAAAAAGTATCATTTTTAATACCCTGAGTATTGATACTCGTGACATGGTATCAATACCAAATTGAGTTATTGACTTCCTGCACATTCGAATTAACCCAGAAGTGTCGATACCTCTGTACTCAACAGTAAAAATCATACCAAAACAGGGAAAATTTCATACTTAAATAATTTTCTAATCTTCATGCATCAACCTCCACCTTATTCAACGTCCAATGACCATACATACAATCCATAGCACATCAACATAGCAAGTATTCAAACCAAAACAATACCAATGAAATAATTATAACATCCATCATAAGTTCTAAAACTTAAAAAATGAACTCATAAAATATCATGAGGACCACAATTATAATAATAATAAAGTCTAACCACATTACCTTATTCCCACAGTTCAAAGAATAATATTAATACCACTTACACAAATACTAAAGCCTAACTTAGATCACTTTATTGGAATTTTTGCACCACTCACACTGCAACGCTAAATATCTGCAATAGTTTAGAAATGAGTATGTAAGCTTAAACAAGTTCAGTGAATGTCAGAGTGACCACAATGTATACATAATATCAAAGGTTAAATAAGAGCTATAACACATTCACAACCATATTCTAATCAAGCCACAATAACATATTCATGCTTCATTAAATCATAAAACTAGCATATACTATTATGTATAACTACACTCAAATCATATGCAAATAATTCATTTTACAATATTTCATCAAGACTAACAATGTGTTTTAGTAACTCACAAGTCTAGCTTATACATTCACAAGTTAAATGGAAACAACTCAAACCACAATTACATATGCAATTTACTATGAGAACATACTAACATTTTCACGAAACTTAAATCAACTCATTTAGCATATTATTCATATGTTTATGCATCCATCTCACATCATATTATCACAATATATAAGATCACATTTAAACAGTAATTTGGCACTTGAAGCTATGAAACATAAAAGTGGGCTCTACCACCACACATTGGATACACGGATCTCCATCACACCAATGACTCAAAAAGTTTAACATATCCCATAAGTGTAACATAAAGCTAACCATTCTCCAATCACCAACATATCCCAGTGAATGGAGCTTAGTTCATCATTCCCTTATCTCTCTTATTTTGTCTTAGGGCCTCATTGCCCAAAACACAAAACACAAAGGTGAGTACTCACAATCCTATGGCATGCCAACTATAACGATTTCAAGATATCACAAGCCCAAAATATCCGTAAATGCACACATTTAACTATTGTTTTAATATACATAATCTTTGTTCATATTCATCAGTTTACATCATAGTATCTTATATAATGCATACTTATCATATTTACATTTATTTGCACTTTAAGTGCCATAATAATGCTCATTGAGCTATCATTTATCAAACCTCAAATGTGTGCATTAAAATTAGTACATCATATATCACATACAAGTATTTTCACATATTACCTGTCATAATAATATCATATTCCACAATTCAACACATATATACTTACTGAAATTCTGTACATTTCCGTTGCATATTTGCATTATTAGCATATCATTATCACTATCATTTGACATTTATTTCACCCCACAATACAACAAAATTCACAATAGCCATCACACATGTCTCATATCACAATATCGTATCATAATAATCAATCCACAATTATTCACATAATCACATATTTTGCCAAAATAAAACAAGAGAAGTGGAAAGCTTACATTTGGAACTTAGGATAGAGTTTTAGGCTATTCCTAAGCTCTCAATTAACACTATGAATCGTGTTTACAAGTAGCGATTTCAAACACTTACCGTTCGCACTTTCACCTAGTCGTTGAAAGTCTAAACTAGCTTCTCCTTGCCTTTTTCTTTACTCGTAGAAGGTCCAAACGAATCCAAAGCTTCCACAAAGTAAATCACACATAGCAACACAATCAACATTTGGCCAAAGATTCACCTCAATCAACCAAAAACACAAGCCTAAACTAGATTCTCTTGAAACCGAAATTTTTAACATGGCAAACTTGAAACTCAAATATTTCGGTCTCTACTTATTCCTTTTGCCTAAATATGATTCCATTCATCTACTTTTTCATCTACAACTGATTCTTAACCTTCAAACTACACAAAATTACTCAAATTCGTGGTTCTAAAATTTCGACATAAAATAGGTATTTTTCATGAAAACTCAATAAAACCTTAAAATCTCTTAACTAAACTTTAATGAAAGTTTAAAAACCTTCTAATCATGTCAAAATAAGTTAAAAACACTTTGAAACATCGTTTTTATGTAAAATCCTGAAATCCACCATTAATGACATAATTTTCGGCTTTTATTCAAAACATTTGATTTAATGGGTAAAAACTCTATTTAAAAGACTAGACATAAAAAACTAATATGAAAATGATTCGTTACCTCCGATGGGAGAAATACGAACATTTGGTTGAAAATCCAAAGAAACTCACAAGCTTAAGAGATGACAAAATCAATGGTGTTTTTGGTGTTTTCTTGGATTTCTATGGAGGTTTATTGATTGGATGATAATAGAAATCAAAGGAATGGAGTTTGTGAATCAAAATTGAATGAATGGGGTTTAGGAAGACAATGGACGGTGAAACAAAAAGAATGGGAAGAACTAACGTGGGTTTTGTGAAGATAAATAGGGGAAATAGAGTATTTTTAAAACTTTGGTAAAATTACTTTAAAACTACTCCTAAATTGAACCCTTTTACAAAACAATCCTTATTTTACAGTTGAAGGTCTTTTCAATATTATTTTCAAAAATTGATTTAATTTTTTCAAAAATTATGATTGAAAATAATTTCGTGTTACCGCAATTCAGAATTTTCCGAACCTACTCCGAGCCAAAATTTACATTATACCCCCAAAACTTCTAGACCCAATTTTAGGGTGTTTTATGGAGGCTCTTCTTATTGGGACATCTACAATAAGAACATTGAAGTCTGAATTGGCTTGGACTACAAAGGAAGAAAAGCACACAAATTTCAATTTAAAAACACTGCATGCTATTTTTTGTGGAGTAGATAGATAGGAATTTAAAAGAATATCTAAATTCACTACTTCCGAGGATGCTTGAGGAATTCTCAAGACTACTCATGAAGGAACCAATATAGTTAAGAATTCGAAACCTCAAGGATTCAGGAGAATGAAACAATTGGTGAGTTCTATGTTGAACTCTGTGACATATTCAATCAAGCTTTTGCCCTTCATAATGAGTATTCAAACTCCAAACTAGTAAGGAATGTGTTGAGATCCTTGCTCAAAAGTCTTGCCATCAAAGTCACAACCATTAAAGAGGCAAAAAGACATTGATAACATGAGGATCAATGAGTTGATTGAGTCATTTTAGACTTTTTAAATCAATCTTGAAGAATCAGAAGGAACAAATCCAAGGGTGAAAAAAGCATTGTTTTACAAGTGATAAACATAGTGCCCAAAAGTATGACATCTATTGTTTCACTGCTAAGAAAAGGATAGATTTTTGTTTTTAATTAGATTGAATTTTTATTAGGGAAAAATGGGCTAAATTGATTAATATAATTAAAAAAGGGTCAATTGGTTCAAAATTTATGATTACGCTCGTAATCTAAGATAACCTAATTAATAGGTCATAATGGGATTATGTCCTAATATTACAACATCTTGACAATATTTGGGAACATGAGATTATGGGGTGGCTAGAATGTTGAGAATCCAAATAACATAATCTCATTTCGAAATGTAACATTATGAGTTGTAATGTAAGATTCGAGCAATCAAAAGCGCCCTTAGGCTTAAGAAATATGTAGTGATTTGCTTGGTTCTTTTAACAAATATTAGCCATTTATTTTTTAAAAGGTTTAAATGCAAAATTGGCCCTTAAAGTATATCATTTTTCCGACTTAGGCACCTAAAGTCTGTTTTAGTCAAAAGTGGTACCTAAACTATCAATTTTACCATTTTACCCCAAATCACAATATCAACCAATAAAAACATGACACGTGGCACATTTTTATTTGATATCATACACTTTTGGGTAAAATGAGACGAAATTGGAAGTTTAGATACTACTTTTGGGAAAAAGTACTTGTACTTAAGTAGGGAAAATGGTATACTTTAAGGGCCAATTTTGTAATTAAACATTTTTTAAATAAAGGGTTATTTTCGTGCCATTAACGAAGAGACACCCTTCCTATCGTATGACATTTGGGACTTTAGCGAGTGGCAATGACCCTACTCAGTTCACTATACTTTTGATTTGCTTGTAATCTACCTTTTTAACTTATCATTATTAACTTCTTAATCTTGAATTTACCACATATTGACTTACTAAATCAAGAAGGTCAGACTGTTGACTTGACTTGGGCTGAACAAGTGTGAAGCCCAAAGGGAAAAGTGAAGATAGGCCCAGAGCAGTACCGGTTTTGAAACGAAAGAGGGCAGAAAGTTGTTTACGGATTAGACTTGATTAGACCAATGCTGGCCCATATGCATCCTAGTGAACAAAAAGGAGCCCAAGGACAGTGTTATGATGACAAGTGTGACACATGGGGTTGGAGCCTGGCTCCACTCCAGTTAAGCTTCGGAGCCCAACGCTGAATGAAAATGTAATCTCATTATGTTAAAGCGGGGAGTGCAGGAAAAAGGTGGCCTTCAAACCAAGCTCCCCCTACTTGTTTATGTTACTGAGTGGGTGAATGGGGTCCCCGTAAGGCTTTCAAAGTGAATCATTTATTTGACAGACATGAACTTCAGTTAAAAACTTTGAAAAGACCAATCAAAACATCCTTGCTGTTTCAATGATATTTTTATGTGGTATGGAACTAATGAGATTTACTCGTTAGAATCTGACAGATAATGTGAAAAAAGGGTTCACTGTGAAAAAGTAAGCAATCATGTTAAAGAGTAAGACAGACAATTAATTTTTCCCTCATCCTTGAGACCATCCCCAGACTCAAAGAGTGAGCATGCTTCTACCAACATCTTAAAATAATACTAAAATCCTACTCAAGTTTCTATCCTGCTATAATATTTCACTAGGGTGGTAATGATTCCAAGTGTAGAAATTCATAAAGGTGTACAGGGTATAATTGTAAAGCATGTGGGGGACACATTACTGCTAGCTACCACATCAACATCATACGTACATAAACAATTGTAATAGTGAGAGAGATTATAATGATTGACATATAAGACTACTGTTAGCTACAACATCAACATCATATATGAGTATATACAAACAAGAGTAATAGTGACAGATTGTAATAATGACAAAATAAATTTTTTTAGCGTATGTATGGATATACAGGATTATGATGGCTGCTTCAAAGGGTAGACATATTTTGGTAATAGGCTCCAAAGTTCATGCCTAGTCCCATGCTGTAGTGCTCCCTACTTCACTCGGGCAGAGTTAAAGAAAAGGAAGAAAATGGCCCAACCTCTCAAGCCTTGACTGTGAAGCTGGGGTACTTATCAATTCATTAGGGGGGGGGGTGAGAGAGGGGTGTGCTTTTGACCACTTCTTTTTCAGTGACTCCATTTGTTTATACAATCAGGAGGCAGAATAATATTAGATTGAGGGATCTGAATTCAGAAAGAGGAATTAAAAGAGGTGTCAAGTCACAGTTTTGGTATAGAGTAGAGTAGGGGGGCTTGCAACTTTGCAAATCCCTGCTATATTTTTGTGTTAGATGAGCTGTTCTATGAACACATCTTTATTGAAAGTAGCTAAAGAGTGAGACACCATTTCAGAGTGACAGAATGTAAATTCATCTTCAATTCTCCCTTTGCCAGATCCCACTTTGCAGATTTCTGTTACAAAATATAAAAAATTTCCCCTTTTTGGGTATTCTCAATAGTGCTCCCATTTAATGAATGTAACAGTGCAAAGATGTTTATATGATTGGGAGATTAACTCTTAGCTCTTTAAAGATAGTAGACGATTAGCATTCATGTCCCTTCAAATTGAAATTAATTAGAGTATAACTGTGTACATTATAATTATACCAGATGGAAACAAATGGAGCAAGGCCCCATACTAGGGGTATGATTTGGATTTAATATGAAATGAGAATTCTAGCATTAATGATAACATCTATTATGGGACCATTAACTACATATAATTCTTGTGATTTGTTTTAGCATATGGACGTGGAAGTAGGTAGTAGTTCATCATCTTATCACTCTAACAACCCAATTCATTAGTAGTTTTTATTTTTTAAATTCATAATATTTGCTAGACATCCTTTTATTATGCACCAAGGGAAGAGAGCAATCAAAGTTGGCACAACATTTTATTTTCTGCCAAACACTGACATTTCAGGCATAATTAAATAAGTCAAATGCTAACTTTGACCGCATATGTACCCTTATTTCAGGTTTACTCACCCTTTTTTTGTTTTATTAAAACAAGATAAGGAATTCGACTTCCACTTAAACTTAAATTTCAAATTAAATCTTTTCTTTGCCATTCAAATAAGCATACTTTGAACCAATCAATTAAGCTTTTCTCGATCCTAACTAGCTACCTAATCATACGATAGGAAAAATGAGTGAAAGTAAAACAATAAGAAGGAATTAAGTGAAGGAAGGCTTAGGATATGGTAAAAGTATTTTTCTAGGTTAAAAATTAGATTGTATTTTATTTCTCTACTTAAAAATGAATAAATTAATTTTTATACATTAAATAAAACAGAAAATTGGTTTTTAGTTAAAATTTTCATTCATTAAAACTGACATAGCTAACAAAATATTAAACAATGACACGGGTCATGCTAATATATAAGACTAGCTTTTAACTATAAAAATGAATGGAATTTTTAACAAATGAACTAATTTACTATTTGACCTAACATACAAGGTTTAATTTACTCCTTTTTAATAAAGAGGATAAAATATAATCTAACTTCTAATATAATCATCTTCATAGTACTTTTACTAATAAGATATATATGCATGGGAACATACACATGGACATATATGGTGAGGGAGGAGGGCATAGGATTCCCAAAACCTTTTCCTTTAACAACAGAGCTAGCAGCGTGCTTTAAGTTATATTTGTAGAAAGATGAGTGAAGTGAAGATCCGGGCTAGGGTTGAAAAGGTGGCTCAAATATCTAACAAATGTGCCCACAAAAATGTAGGAATCCCAAGCAAAGTGAACCCCCTACATGCACATAAAGCTATATATGGATAAAAAATAGTGCTGCATATGCTCCAAATTTTGTTCCACACGTGGGGCCTTTCCCCTCTCTCTTTTTTTCTTCCTTTACATGAGATCAAAGAATATTTTTCTCCCACTCAAAAATATGGTTCAATAACAATAAAATTTGTCATTTCACATAAAAGAAAAAGAAGGGAAAGAAATAAAAACCCTAAAGAAGAATAGTGTACCTTGACTATGTTACATTGTAATACCATGCTTCATTTTAAGTTGAAGAATATATTGACCAACAAAGCTGATATTCAACATGCACTTTTATCAAGCCTAGCTGCTCATTCATCTATTCCATTGGCCAAATATGATTATAGGTGTTTTAATTAATGAAACAAAACCTTGATTATTTATCAAAGGGGAGAACCTTATCATAATACCAAGGGAAGATGAGAGGGAAAAAAACACACTAAATAATAAAAATTTATCTTGATAACCCCATACTCTTGTTTATTGGAGGTGATCCTAATTAACAATTGGACTTTATTTTTGCATTTGATTTTGTAAAAAAATAGCATTTTAATGTATTAGGTAACATGATTAATATTAAAATGAATAAGGAAATTGATTTGTTATTAATGGAATAGGAGTTAAATAAGGAGATACCAAAACCATAAATCTTTTAGAAGAATGATTAAAATTAAAGTCAAAAAATGGTAGAAAGTGGAGTGTACTCTTTGGGTTAGCTTAGCTTTAATTTTGTAGGGTAAAAACACACTCTCTCTTTTTTCCTGCCTACTTTTTCAACCCTCTTGTCTACTTTTAGATATAAGTCTTAAATTTGATTAGAGGAAAAGAAATAATGAAGGTGGAGCGCTAAACAAATCCCAAATTCGGGGCCCTTTGAACAAAAGGAGAGATTAATTTTAGTGAAATTCCTCATCAACAGGTATATATTATGAGACAGTGCACAAACAACTAGACAAATTAGTAACTATTTAGCTAACCACAAAAAAAAATTAAAGACAACTTTGCACTGTATTCTACCAAAAAGGCAGCTCCGGCTAAAGTTGTCCCATTTACAAATTTTACGAAGAACAGTAAGAGCAAGCAACAACGAGTGAAAAGAAGATATGTATATTCAATAAGAGGGAAATTTTAATTGGGGTTAGAAGTATACGATGGAGTAGGGTTTGAATTAATTAAGAGAAGGGTTTCTAGACCATCCTTTAACTTTTAAATTTGGCTCTCTCTCTTTTAGAAAAAATGGAAGTAAAATGATCGATGATATGGACCCTTGGTATTGGAAAAATAGGGTGTAAAAGTGAGACCTTTTCATCTTAGGAGATACACCCAAATTTTATTACACCGCCCCAAAGTAAACCAAACTTATCAAACATTGTAGGCTCCTAATTACAACTTTTGAAATCATCACAGCTCAATCCTTGACATTCTATTTCTTCCTTTTTCCACCTACAGCCTCATTGTTTAATACTTGAAATACTTTTAAATTGGAAAATCAATTACATGATTTTGCAATACAGAGGTTATTAACAACAAAAAACAGGTTATGATAAGCTCATTGAATATATTTGTACTTAATCATTCTTAATTTTCCTTTATGGTGGATGAGAAATGGGGGAGCTTATAAAAGGCCCACGTGATTTTAAATTTACAGTGTTATTAGAGCAAAAAAAAAAAAAAAGAGAAAGGGATGATTAAAAAGGGAGGAGGGAGCGGATGAGACACATGGCTCACAGCAATTGATTGTGTGAGCGCTCTACTTGGCTATCATGAAAGAGTTCATCAAAAGAAGATGAAAACTAAGACCCCACACCCCACCCTCACATCTCATCAAATATCAATCTCTTTGGGAACTTGGGCCTCTCTTCGCAAACCTCCACTACCTTCATCATTCTTTTCTATCTTCATTAACATTTTCATTTAACAGATTAGTGCAATTTATCATTACATCTTGATTTTAATATATTACTTATCTTGTAATTTTTTTTTCCTTTTGGTTCCTAGGAATTGTAGTGCATGCATTTGGAAAGATGGTGTATTTGCCTAGCTAGCATTTTCCTCTTCACTAGATCACTTAATATCATGCTCTAGTAAATTATACTATCACTAATTTTAGGCTTAGAGACCATTATATATTGTATTCTTTGTTGGATTGTGTTATATGGCGAAGTTCATTGTATATCCAGAAAAAATTTAATATGTGCTTTTCAGCGAAGCCAACGTCTCAATAAACCATGCATGTTTAACTTACTGATTTGCGAATATTAACCTGACGAACCTTATCTCAACTAAGTACACGCGAGGTCTACGTGGGAGCTCAAAGTCATTGGTTATCAATTGTCCTAAGGCATCCTGTCTTAAGATGCAATATCACCATCACTACTAAGAAGATCAAATTGGACACCATGTCAATAATCCTTGGACACATAATCAAGTTTGTCTCCCACCATAAAATACCCTATGCAATAGCTCATAAAGATTCTCACACATATCCTTCTTCTTCCTCTACCGAAAACATTCCCATAAAAAAACCCCTTGCTCCAGTTTAGCAACAGTTGAACCACCACTCCAACGACCATCTTCTCTCCCTTGTTAATCCTATGGTCAACATATTGGTATTGTAATAATAAATAAAATACAATTAACAAAGAATAGTGGTTTCCTGTATTATTAAAGGATCCACTATACATAGTTAGACCAGTCAAATTATTCCTGCAAAGTCGATTGAAGGTTGGCCATGCTATGGAAAATTTCATGAACCAGTCTTCTTTGTTATGGACCCCTGTTGCCTTTAGTTATGCCAATATCTTGAGACTACTAATAATTCCCCTATGGCCGATCAAAGTTTTTGTTATACTCTAGTAATCAAGTTGATATCTAACCAAATCTCTCTAGCATGACATTGTGGGGATTGAAACTTTGAAGTTGCCTTTGGCCCTCTCCTGCCCAAATCCCATCAATCCCAGTCCCTCTACTTATTCAATCAACCATATATAAATCGACTATCAGACATACATTTTTCACTTTCTGTCCCAACTGTTTTAAGTACATTTACGTTTTTATCTTTTAAAATATAAGATGTGATAAACCTATCCTTAATTAGTGATGTGAGGTTTGTCTTCTTAATAATGATATCTAGAGTAGAAATTCTCAATTAATGATATCTAGAGTAGAAATTTTCCATGTTAATTGAGATGTGGCAAGCTATAAGTCTAGAATTGTCTAAGATAATGCGCCAAGAAATTACAATATTACCTTGGTAATTATATAGCCAACAAAGAGGGATATATAAAGTGAAATCTAATATATAGATATAGGTGTAGGTGTCGAGCCAAGACAAGAGATTGATCTAAACGACTAAAGTTTAATATTTCATTCTCAATCAAAAGCCGAAAACTGACAAAATTAAGGCATAATGGGAGGGGAAAGGAAAGGAGGAGTGAAGTGTTTTTCTTTTTGAAAATAAGGAGGGGCTATGGTCTATAGGGCAGCTTGATGATGGTTGCTTCGGGTGTGTATATACTATTTGCTTTGTTAATTTTTTGAAAGCTTTTAAAAGTGGGTGTTTTGATAAAGAAAGAGGGGTTTAAGAGTGGGATGGCAAATAGAAACTTTTGCATAGGGTTCCACAAGGTCGGTCTTTTTCTGGGTCTTCTTGCTCTTTGATGGCTGCTTGTGGGACAAATATCACCGACTCCGTCCCCTCTCCCTCTCCACTTCCCCTACCTTCCTTTACATTTCCCCGTATAAGGTAAAACTTCTATAGAAGTCCTCCATTAGAAATTAAATTGCATTTTGTTCTTTCTATTTAAAATATAGACAATTTAGTTTTAATACATTAGATTAAAAAGTAAATTAGTCCTTTCTATTAAAAATTTCATCTATTTGTGTTGTTGAAAATTGGCATACTTTGACGAAATAACAAAACAATGACATGCTATATGTACTTCGTACTAACGTACAAAGATAAATTTTTAACAGCAGAAATGAATAAAATTTTTAACAGAAAAACTAATTTACTCTTTAATCTAATGTGTAGAAAGTAATTTGCCCACAAAAATCTACTCATATAATAATGGTTCTACTAATTTACCAATAAATGCCAAAAAAATTACATGAATAGACCGATTTTAGAAAAAATTACGGATATAAGCCATTTTTTGAAAAATGCTTCCAAGCATTTTCAGGTGATTTGTAGGAAAACATTTTCAGCTGGGAGCGTTTTCAACATGTTGTTTAGAAAATGCATCCAGCTGGAAGCGCTTTCAAAAATAATGACTACTTTTCTAACGAATATTTAATTAGCCGTTGGACAGCCCCCCAAATGGTCAAATTTTATTTTCCTATAACCCCCCATATCATTTTTTTTTCCAATTCAATCTCAACTCTCTCTCGCATTCTCAATCCTCTCTTAAATTTCTCTCAATACCCACTTAAATTCACTAATTTTTTTTATCTCTCAATTTTATTTCTTTTTTATTTAAATTTTCTTAACATTTTCTTAATGTATTTTTCTAATACAAATTATTTGGGTTTTTTCAAAATTATCAATGGCAAATTCTCTAATCCGTCATTATAAGAACCACATTTCTGTCGATCAATTGCAAATGGTAAGAATATTTCTTATTAAATTTTAATGTTGTATAATTTTTATATTTTTTGTTATATTTAAATTTAATATTTTGTATATTTTTTCCTTGAATAGGCGGAAGATCGAATTTTGCAATCCAACATTCGTAATCTACCCACTCCTCCATCACCCTTGATCTAACCGTACTTGAGAGAAGTCAGTTTTTCATACGTGGCCCTTGTAGGTAAGGGGTGTAAGTTGGACCCAACACTCGTAAGCGCATTGGTGGAAAGGTAGAGACCTGAGACGCACAGTTTCCATCTTTCATGCAGTGAGTATACTATAACTCTGGAAGATATGCAGTTACAACTTGGGTTACTAGTGGATGGGTCTGTAGTGACTGGGACTAGTCACACCGATTGGAAAGCAGTATGCGACAAACTTTTGGGGTTGGTTCCAAAGATAATTTTTGGAGGTCGAATAGAAATGGCTTAATTAAGAAGAAAATCCAATAAGCTCGATGAGGATTCGACTGAAGTCGAAAGAGAACAACACGCTCGAGCTTACATCCTTATGATAATCAAGGGTATCATAATGCCAGATAAGTCACGAAATCTCATCCATTTAAGGTGGCTGCTGAAACTTGTCAACTTTAGAGAAGCAGGAAAACTCAGTTGGTGGGCTGCCGTGTTGGTGACCTTGTACCGGGAGCTGTGTCAGATGACACAGCCACAAAAAATTAAAATTGGTGGTTGCATACTACTACTGTAGTCATGGGTGCGGTATCGGCTACCATTTTTACGTCCCGAAACAAACTACCCTTACACGTTCCCACTTGTAACAAGGTAAAATTCATTACACAATCTATTTACCGTAATAAAAGAATTTAAAGTTTAAATTATTTTGTTAACAAATTATTTCAATAAGTGGAATCATGGGCCGAGTTGCGCGAGACTACCAAAGGAGTTGTGAGATATATGACTTCTGTTAGACCAATGATCTGAGGCGGAGGTAAGTATTTTTTAAAAATTTGAAATATATAATATTAACGTATTTGATTTGAGATTTAATAGTATATATAACTATTTTTTATTATTTTAATATAGTTTGAATGGACATCATACGAGGATCCAACATTTCGAGAATGCATCCAGTCTAAATTCCTTGTGAATCCCAACATCTGGCACGTAAAGGTGTCATTGGTAGTGTACGCTACTGTAGAGATGCATGAGTCAGATAGGGTGTTGCGGCAATCCGGGTTCAGGCAATCGATTCCAGTGGCCCTCAAGACCTCAATGATCTGCATTCTATCAACTTATAGGAGAGGCCAAATGAGAATTAGATTAGATTCCACGCCAAATTTATCAACATATAGAATAATCGATACGAGTTTTTACCTCTTCACGAGGCCATTGTCGCTCTGGAGTTAGCGTGCGACCTGGAATACATGCTTTGGTTTAGGCTTCTTGGCAAGCCAGACTTGCTGAGCAAAGAAGATAAGAGTGGGCAACTGCATATGAGGAGGCCACGATGGCCACTGACACATCCAAGGTCTGACGAGGTGGGTCTGTCGTTTGAACCTACGTAAGAGCTGACACCGACACCAGTGCCCACACCACCCACTGGTTAGTATGTGTCATCCTATTTTAGTGCGCATGCAAACCCTGTCATTTTCACACAAGCACCATATATTCCACCACATTTTTTTTGCTTCTACTTCGATGCCAGGTTTTGTTTTCAAACCTTCATCCTTAGTATATTACACGTCGATGTCATCGACATTTTTAACGACGACAACATATAAGCCATCCATGTTTCGACCACTGACCGAAAGTCCAGTCAATATGCCACTGATGTACATAACACAATATTGTTATACCTCTAAACCAATGGTGACACAAACACCTCCGAGATTATTTTTGTATCAAGGTGAATCATCTTCCCAACAACCTATTCCTAGACAGGAAGATGAACGATGGCAACTGAGAAACAACTGATCGCAATCAACTACGAATGAAGGAAAAGAAGAGGAGAGGCTTGCACCATAACCTGTGTCGGAGGTTCAACCAAGAAGGAATTTGGCTCGTAACCGTCAACCACCCCGATATGGCACACATTCTGACATGGAATAATAGTTGATTTACTTTATTATTGTACTTATCATGTTAACATTTTAATAAATATCAGACGTGTTTATTGTATCAATGTCCAACATCCTTATTTTTTAAAATAAAAATTATTTTTTTCATTAAAGTTGGCCTTTGTTATAATTTATTGATTTGTATTACATGGAAAAAACGTGTTTTTTCAAAGTACAACAAGTTGATTACAATGAACAATTTAATAGATCTATTAATGAGGTGTTGTACTTGTATCATCCCTTCGGTATGGTGTACACAATACGCTCCCCCAACAATCCCTTGGTCAGGTCTGTCAAACTCTGCTACATTAAACCATAGGTCTTCACGTGAGTGACACACTAGATGCATATAGTTCACTCGTGTTGTTGCCTTTCTAGTTTTTTTCAATACATCTTCGCTCCAAACATGGCCGCCTTACATCTGCCCAACATAATTCACTACTCGCTTTGGAAAAAGTTTAGCCAAACGAAAGTATGTCTCTTTGAAAACTGAGGTTATTGGCAAATGATGCGTTCCCTTTAAAACGGAATTGATGCATTCCGACAAGTTTGTCATCATGTGCCCATACCGTAAACCCTCGTTGTAGAATTATGTCTACTATTCAAAGGGTATGTTGCAAAGGCAATCCGCCCCATCATCGTTAATGGCCTGTAAGTTTCCTAAGATTTCACGAAAGCGGCATTTGATGAGGTCGTACCCTATCGAGAGAAGTGAATAATAGTTTATCCATAATGCCCAACATTTGCTCACCGATTAAATATCAAAGAATAATTAATAGTAACGATTACATACCCATGTTGAAGACATTTGCTCGCTAAGCAGTAGAGTCGTATTGTCCGTGGTAATTTGACGCAACATGCCTTAGACAATACCTATGGTGTGTGCGATCCTAAAGGTTCCACTGTCATTCAATTGCAGCCAGTATACCATGTCTACAATTGAAGATGACCCAAATATTAAGTTGGGGGCAAACATGCCTCCTCAATCTAGATAAAAAGAAATCTCAATCATTTGTTAACTCTCCAAGCGTAACTGAAAAGGCAGTCAATAGGATTTTTCAATTGTCATCCTATGCCATAGCCAACAACAACTGATGGGTATATCTCTCGTACATAAAAGTATCATCGATTTGTACAAATAGCTTGTAGTACTGGAATACCTCTTGACATTGCTTGAAATTCCAGAACAAATGTTTGAACACTCGGCATCCATGATTTTTCATGCACATCTGCTGTCTCACATTGCATACTTCGCTTCAAACCTGTCAGATTAGGATTTAACCACGTGGAAGTTTACCCCATTTTTGATGTTGTGTTGCTTTATTGTGGCAGCAAAACCATTTTTAGTTGAGAACCCTTTCCCCATTTCTAAATCACCCGAATCTAATGAAAAACTCGTGTAGCCTAACCTTTTATGTAGTAGTTTTGCAAACTCCAACCCATTCTCTATTGATAGGTCTACATTATGTATGTGGGTTGGAGGTGAGTATGTCGTGAACCATGGATCTTCTTCGGCATCATCGCTAGGACCTTCACCATTTGAACCTCGATCTTCTAATCCAGTCAACACCGACTCCGGTTTAAAAAATAATGCAATTTCTAAACCATTAACCCCAGGCTCTCGGATTAGATCGGCATCGAATTTAGTGCCCTCTTCATTCTCAGTTTCACCAACATTTATCATATTAGATGTCCCCTCACCTGTGGACATCGTAAGGAGTGCATCATCCCTTATTGTATAATTATCGAAACATCTAAAATAACCTGTTGATTGCCAACCGTTGGAAGTTGATGTCATTTCCCTGTAAGTGTTCCCAGCGTTGAATATCAACTGACTAAAGTTCAAATCCAAAACCACTAATTGAGTGTCGTGCAAGGGTCCTACCACCAAACCCTAATTGTTAAGTGTTCTGGCTACCGCGGTTGAAATCTAGGGCCGAAACAAATGAGTATATTCTTATTGATGATTCTAGGATATCATAATGGGAACTTTCTAACAGAAAGGTAAACTCACGACACAATTGTGCCGTTGGACTCTTGGCTTGTTCTTCCGTTCTGGCCTCTCGAACAAGAACATATGTCAACCTCCGAGGGCCTTCATCTGTCCTTGCAAACTCCGAATATAACTCGAGAAATTATAATCCACTGCCAATATGTGTTTGCACCATCGTCTTCAACCCCTTAGCACCTCTGATTTCGAAAGTGTCATATATGACGAGGTCAACCGAAGCACAAAATCGATATTTAATGGATGATACTCTCATTTGGTTGGATCAAACGATTTTTCTCCTAATTCTTTTCTGAAGTTCTGGCAATTCTATGTTCTGGTTAAAAGCCAATCGCATTGTGTTCTCTAATTAAAAAAAATGAAACCATTCTCGGTGTCAAGGACTTCACCATTGTAGTAAACAATAACATTAATTTGTTCGCTCATTTTCAGATCCAGATAACCTGTTCCACATATTCGAAAAAAAACATCATGTAAAGAAATAGTAGTGTAATTAAATATGAACAACAAAAATCAATGCTTACTTTACACAAATAGGTTGCTCTAACTTATGCCTTATATACGAACTTCTCATATTCTGATCTTCTTACAATTTTTCTTAGCTCATAAATGAATTATGCCATTCGATGCTTAATTAAGTTGGTTTTATAGACCAAAAGTGACTTGTAGTTGGTTCAAAAAATTCCTTAGACCTAGTGGGGAGTTGAAAATTGTAGAGAGAAAACGGTTCAAGTAGGACGCACTGTCAGCAAAAGCACTAAAAGAGTGTCTAGCTAGAAGCGTTTTTACTACCATGTCAACTGAAAACACTTCAAGTGGATGCACTCTTAGTGCTTTTGATGACATTGTGTCCTACTTGAGCGTTTTCTCTCTATAAATTTCAACCCCAGCCTTATTCCAAGAAACCCATCATATATCCCGGGATTCCCAGGATATATTTTCTAAACCTAACTATAAGAAAATAATATATAAGAGAATAAATAATTTACTGAAAAATTTGATCAAACTAATATTAAGAATGCGAAAAAAAATTAATAACAAATATTTCATCCTTGCTGAGTAGACCGATTTTCAATTATGAATCCAATTCAATTTTTCAATTCGAATATACGATTGGTGTAAATACAATATTTTGAAATTTTAAAATAAATTATTATTTAACATCTCAACAAATTATTACAAAATAAATAATAAATCTAAAAACCCTAAACCCTACATTAAATACCCAAAATCCTAACTCTAAAAACCAATAACCCTAATTTTAAAAAAACTGGAACCGAAAAAATCAGGAGAAAAATGCTTCCAGCTCGAAACGTTTTTAGGTGATTTGGCAGAAAATGCTTCCAGCTGGAAGCGTTTTCCAAGCAACACGCTGAAAACACTTCCAGCTGAAAGCATTTTACTGCAAATCACCAGCTGAAAGCGTATTCCAAAAAAATGACCTATTCCCATAATTTTTCCTAAAATCGACCTATTCACGTAAAAAAAAAATTGGCATTTATTCATAAATTAGTCAAATATTTCTCTATCAATCCAGGTATATATTTTTATCACTTTTAACAGCTTCATTCTTCATGATATATAAGCACTCTAATTTTTTACTAATGGTTTGATGCCAATAAATAAATAGTACAATATAATATAATGATTTAGTTACGAAATAGCATTGTTTTTCTTCTTATTCATTTATTTCCATTTACTAAACAAAATATTGCAGTTTCTCTCATCGATTATACTATGTTCCTGTCTGCTTTGCTGAATATTGGTTTTACTTTTAACTCTATATTCATCTTATTATTATTTTATTAAGATAATGTTATACAAGAGCCATTTACATAGAATTACATAATGAGTTATTTGCTTCTTAACTTTTATGAGAAAAGTTATTTTAATTTTATTTAATTTTTCCTTCTTTTATCTTTTAAATTTGTGTTCTTTATCAAATTATCTTAAAATGGATGAAAAAATTAACCTTCGTTACTTTTGTTGATGTGCTCCCATGACAATTTACGTCAACAATTAATTATTTTTTAAATTACTATATTTTTATAATTTTTATACTTGCTAATAATTTTAAAATTATTTTTAAATGTTTTTTATATTTTTAAATAATTTTATTTTATTTTTTGAATTTTAAAATTTTAAAATTTTAAAATTTTAATTAATTATTGATATGCCATCCACAAAATTTTTAGAGTGATTTGACAAACAACGCAAATTTAAGGACTAAAGCAGATGGAAAAAATAAATAAAAGATTAAAATGACATTTTATAAAATTAGAAGGCCAAAAATCTTTCTTCCTTTTGAAATTAAGTATATGAATATGGATTTGAATAAAATATTGGGATTTCGATCGATAATGGAATATCTGAATCCTATTATTGTTTATTATATTTATTGCAAATATTGCTAGCTCAAGTTTGTATATATATATATATAAATTAACGAAGATTTAAATTTAAGTTATTCTTAGGTTGGATCAACATTCAGTTAATAGGTCATATCTTAGGTATAAATATTGGGTATAATGGTAAAACATATTGTATTCTCAAGAGAGAATCACTACACTAGGATAGGCTTTTAGCGGCATTTTTTGTGGCGTTTGAACAACAAACGCCGCTAAAAATCCAGCATTAGCGGCGATCTTCGTAAAACGCCGCTAAAGGGCATAATTAGCGGCGCAATGCAAAAAGCACCGCAGAATATCTTAACCAAAACACAGCGTTTGGTCTTGAGATATATTAGAATTAGTGGTGCTTATGGAAAAACGCCACTAAAGCACAGCATTAGGGCGCATTATAAAAAGCGCTGCAAAAATATTAACAAAAACGCATCGTTTGGTCTTGAGGTATTTTAGAATTAGTGGCGCTTATAATGAAACACCGCTAACGAACATCATTAGCGGCGCAATATAAAAAGCGCCGTAAAATATCTTAACCAAAACACAGCGTTTGGCTTTGAGGTATATTAGAATTAGTGGCGCTTATGGAAAAATGCCTCTAAAGCACACCATTGCGGCGCATTATACAAAGCGCCGCAAAAAATCTTAACCAAAACGCATCGTTTTGGGTTGATGTATTTTAGAATTAGTGGCGTTTATGGAAAAATGCCGCTAAAGCACACCATTAGTGGTGCATTATTCAAAGCGCCGCAAAAAATCTTAACCAAAACGCATCGTTTTGGGTTGAGGTATTTGAGAATTAGTGGCGCTTATAATAAAACGCCGCTAAAGCACATCATTAGCGGCGCATTATAAAAAGCACCGTAAAATATCTTTACCAATACGCAGCATTTGGTCTTGAGGTATATTAGAATTAGTGGCGCTTATGGACAAACACCGCTAAAGCACAGAATTAGCGACGCATTATGAAAGGCGCCGTAAAAAATATTAACCAAAACGCATCGTTTGGTCTTGAGGTATTTTAGAATTAGTGGCACTAGAGTAAAACGCCATGAAAGTACATCATTAGCGGCGCATTATACAAAGCGCCGCAAAAAAAATCTTAACCAAAACATATCGTTTTAAACCGAAACGTAATGTTTTGTCTTGAGCTATAGTGCCATTAGCGGCGTGTACAAGAAAACGCCGCTGATTTCAGCTTTTAGTGGCGCTTCTTCTGAAGCGCCGCAATTGTTTTGACCAAAACGTATCGTTTCGGCTTGACCTATAGATGTTGATCAAAACATCAGCTTTTTATTCCTTCGATTTGCTAATAATTTAAGCAAAATGACGTTGTTTTCTGTTGAGGTATAGGGACATTAGCGGCGCTTGTACACAAACGCCACTATATATTAAGCATTAGCGGCGCTTATTTGGAAACGCCGCAAAAGTTGAGCAACACAACCTCTTTTTTTGTTGAGCATTAGAGGCATTAGAGGTGTAGGAATCATGGTTTATTGTTTAAGGGTTAGGGGTTTAGGGTTTATAATTTATGTCTTATAATTTAGGGTTTTCTAACAAATATAGGTTAGAGGTTTAGGGATTACGATTTATGGGCCATGGTTTAAGGGTTAGGGTTTAATGTATAGGTGTTGCGGGTTAAGGGTTAAGGGTTATGGGTTTAAGGTTTATAGTTTATGTTTTATGAGTCAAGGTTTAGGGTTTACGAGTTTAGGGTTTAAGGATTATGGTTTGTGTATGGTTTGTGATTCAAGTGTTGGGGTTTAAGGTTAAGGGTCTCGATGTGTTAAGGTTCATAGTTCATGTTTACAGTATAGGGTTTAGGGGACAAGGGTGAAGGGTTAAAGGTACTTGGTTTAATGGTTTGAGTTTAAAGTTTAGAGGTTAGAGATTAAGGGATAGGGGTTTAGGGGTTTAGGCGTTAAGGTATAAGGGCTAGTTTTAAGGTTTATGGACTAGGGATTATGGGTTCATGGATTGGGGTTTAGGGGTTGGGGCTAAGGTTTAGGGTTTAAGTGTTAAAGGGTTCAGGGTTTCAAAGTAAGTGATTTAAAGTTTTTTGGTTAAAGGTATTGAGAGTTTAGGGTTTAGAATAATTAGTATTTTTTAATTTACATATTAAATAATTTATTATATAATTGATCAAAACATAATATTAATTTTATTATATTAAAATTTATATTACTAAAATCTACAAAAATTAGGTATTTAAAATTGATATGAATTATGTAAAAATTAAATATAAAATTGTAAAAAGATTGGAAGATTAGTGGCGTTTTTATATAAAGCGCCACAGTAAGTAGGCAATAGCGGCGTTTTTACCAAAAACGGGTAAAAACGCCGCTAGTAACTATTAAATTCTTTCAAAACGGCGCAGTTTATCTTCAGGAATTTAGGGTTTTTTTGGCATTTTTTGTTAAACGCAGCAAATGTTATTTATGCAATTAGTGGCGTTTTTTTATTAGCGCCACAAAAATTGGAATTTAAACATCGTCGTTTTACTTAATAGTGTCTGTTGTTCCAATTCTAAAACTCCCCCACCCCGACTCTCCCTCCATCTTTCTTCTCTCCTACAAATCCCTAGACCTTTCACCTCTTCAACGACGATTTCCCCTCTTCTCGGTCGAATATCGCTTCTCGTCTGGGCTGACTGGTAAAAAACTTTCCAAATCCCTAATTTCTCCATTGACTCCGTATATGGCTGTTCATTTTTCTGTTCGATTTTTTCTTTCTCTAATGCCCGCTTTGTTTTTCCTTTCTCTTTAAATTCCATAGACCTTTCACCCGTTCAATGATGATTTCCCCTCTTCTCGATCGAATATTGCTTCTCGTCTGGGCTGACTGGTAAAAATCTTTCCAAATCCCTAATTTCTCCGTTGAATACGTATATGGCTGTTCATTTTTCTGTTTGATTTTTTCTTTCTCTAATGCTCGCTTTGTTTTTCCTTTCTCTTTAAATTTTGTGTTGCTTCTGTTGCTATCTGTAGGCCATTCAACTTGGGCATTCCAATTGTTGCTCTTATTTTCTACGAGTGAAGTCGTCTGCTGTTCATTGCAGTTAAGGTAAGTTCGTTTTCTATTTCTTGTATTATTCGGCATGTTAGATGTTTTCTGGGTCTTAAATCTAAGTGTTTATGTGGTCTGACATATATTTTAAATATGTAATTTTTACATACCTAATAAAATTAAAATTAATGCTTAAAATAGGGAAATGCTTTTGATGAAATAAATAATTTATGATTGAATACCTTTAATCCTGTTTCATAGCTGGAAAATGTTATGGATTGCGTATGTCCAAAAAGGTTTTTCTGTTCGGTTCGTTTACATTATACACGCTTCAAAATTTTGAAGTGGATTATGTTATGGATTGTGTTTGGACAATCATTTTGAAGTGGGGAGAAGGTGATGAGAAAAGCTATGGGTTAAATGATGGTGATGTAATTATTGATTAAAATTCAAACCCCATAACTATTTTTTTGTCTCTAATCCCTTTCATTGAAGGACAATGAAACATGGATGCCTAAGTTGATAGCAGCAGCTAGCTGTTCTTAACCTTGTATGTCAAAAGCTACAATTATAGTAGTATTTACCCTTCAAAGTCATATTTTCTGTTGTAATTACAGAATAAGGCCATTAAAGTCAGCAATGTTTGTTTAGAAGCAACCGAGAGTTGTTTTCCTTTTCTGCTGATATTGAATATGTTTGAAATGCAGAGGTTGAAATGCAAATATAATGGGAATATTTGATGGTTATATCTTCCAATTTCTATTTTATGGTTCATAATACTGTATTTATTTATATTACGATTTTGTTGCTGGTCTTACATTATAATACCACAAAAGTATTAATTTATCATGAATTAACGAGTTTTTATTATGTATTAATTTATAATTTCATCATTTTTTAAGGGATTAATTAGATTTTTTTAATTATGTATTAATTTAATTTTTAAATTATAATGCAAACAAGTGTAATTTGACTCTGAATATGATAATTATATTTCAAGAAATTAAATTAAAGTTTTAAATATGATAATTATATTATGTATGAAAATATAATATTTTTGAAAAGTAAGTTTATTTAAATTAAAATAAAATGGAATAAATATTATGATGTATCCAATAAGAATACATGAATGCATTTAAATATATGTATATAATTTATAACACTTTAAATAAATAATAACACAAACACACAAAGAAATAGTTTTTTTTCTTTAATGTATCTTGCATAATAACTTACATAACATACATAATATAGAATTTACATAAAATACAACTTACATATCTTACATAATACATAACTTACATAATACAACACTTACACAACTTAAATAACTTATATAACTTGCATAACTTATATAATAACATAATAACTAACATACAATATATTAACATATATAATGTAACTTGCATAACTTATATAATAACATAATAACTAACATAGTACATTGCCTAAATAACTTACATAACTTACATAAATTAAATAACTTACATAACTTACATAAGTTACATAAATTAAATAACTTACATAACTTACATAACTTACATAAATTAAATAACTTACATAACTTACATAACTTAAATAACTTACATAATACATAACCTTCCTAACTTACATTATTTACATAATACATTGCTTAAATAACTTACATAACTTACATAAATTAAATAACTTACATAACTCATTTATGGTTATAAATTACATAACTCATTTATGGTTATAACTGGCGTTTTAACTTACCCGTGCAAATTATTGTCAAGATCAGACTTCAAGAATTAAGAAATGGATCGGTCTTGGATGAATTTGTCAAGGGTAAGCAACGGTTATCGAAATGGAGTACAAACGTTTCTAAATTTTGCATTTCAATATGCAATCCAAGAGAACATGATTCTTTGCCCCTGTAAGAATTGTGTGAACATAAACTGGCATTATCGTGAGGTTGTATACGAGCATCTAATTGTTCATGGGTTTGTTCGGGGTTATAAACAATGGTTATTTCATGGAGAATTCCCGCCTAGTACTTCCTCTTCAAGGATGGATGTATCTTATTCTGGTACTTCTTACCATCAGTCTGATAGAGGGGATGACATGGAAGGTATGTTGCGGGATGCATTTAATATGCACAATCATGGTGTCCAGTTGTTCCCAGCGGACTTTGTGGCTTCAGATGATTGTAATATTGGGAGAAATGCTTTTACCGAACCGGGAAGTAGTGTACCTCATGAAGAGCCGAATGAAGACGCGGTGAAGTTCTACGCGCTACTTAATGACATGAACGAAGAACTGTATGAGGGATCAAAATTTTCAAAAATGTCTTTCTGTGTTCGTCTTTTTCAATTAAAATGTTTGGGAGGGTGGACCAAAAACTCGTTGACAATGCTGTTAGAGTTTTTGAGAGAAATGCTTCCGTTTGCAAAAATCCCTCAGTCATGCAAAGATATGAAGAAAATGATAAAAGATTTAGGCCTTGGGTACAATAAAATACATAGTTGCCCAAATGACTGCATGTTGTATTGGGGCGATCAGAGAAACCAACAGTGCTGTCATGTATACAGCCACTCCCGTTGGATAAGTAAAAACGCAGAAGATGGGAACGGCGATGAAAATGATGCACAGTCAAGAAAGAAGCCAGTCAAGATTTTACAGTATTTTCCGCTAATACCAAGGCTTCAAAGGCTTTTCATGTCGTCGAAGACAGCGGAGTTTATGACGTGGCACCATGATGGACGAACCGATGATGGATTATTAAGGCATCCGGCAGATTCTTTAGCTTGGAAATCATTTGACAATAAATTTCCAAGCTTTGCAAGCGATCCTAGGAGTGTGAGGCTTGGACTAGCATCTGATGGATTTAATCCTTTCAAGATCATGAGCACTGCGTACAGTACTTGGCCAATAGTGCTTATTCTTTACAATCTGCCTCCGTGGATTTGCATGAAGCAATCTTCCCTTATCTTATCTATAATTATCCCTGGGGAGAAATGGCCCGGGAATGATATCGACATTTATTTACAGCCACTTATTGAAGAGTTAAAATAATTATGGGCTGGTGTCGAGACATACGATGTGCTGAGAAAGGAGAACTTTAATTTACGTGCAGCTTTGATGTAGACCATTAATGACTTTCCCGCTTATGCCAATTTATCCGGTTGGAGTACCAAGGGTCGTTATGTGTGTCATTATTGTGCTGCACAAACATGTTCGCAATGGTTGTACAATGGGAAGAAATTCTCTTACATGGGGCATCGTCGGTGGTTACCGGAAAATCATAGATTTAGATTTCAGAGTTCTGTATTTGACGGCACTGAAGAGTTCAGAGAAGCTCTTTCGCAGATCAGTTGCTCTGAAATCTTGTTCATGTTGGAAGATATGAATTTCATTTATGGGAAGATGAACCAACTGCGAAACACGCAAAGAAACAGAAGATCAAATGATGAAGCTGATGATGACTCCGATGAAGAGGACGACCCTAATGAGGCGGACTTGTGGAAAAAAAGAAGTATTTTTTTGAGTTGCCTTATTGGGAGCATCACCTTTTATGACACAATCTTGATGTTATACACATTGAGAAAAATGTCTGCGAAAACATTGTGGGTACAATTTTGAATGTCGACGGAAAATCAAAAGACAATCTTCAGAGTCGACTTGATTTAGTCCAAATGGGAATTCGGCCTAATCTTCATCCCAATCCACTTCCGAATGGGAAATATTAGTTGCCGCCTTTTATTTTCTCAATGTCCAAGACGGAGAAAGAACTATTTTGCATGGTGCTGAAGGATATAAAGGTTCCAGATGCGTATGCATCAAATATATCTCGATGTGTTAGTGTTAAAGATCGAAGATTATATTCGCTAAAATCACATGACTATCACATCTTGATGCAAGATTTATTGCCAGTTGCTCTACGATGTTGTATGTCCAAGAAGGTGACGTCTTGTATAATTGAACTATCCAATATAATGAAAGCCATTTGTGGCAAAGTTTTGGATGTTCAAGAACTTCAGAAGATACATGATCGAGCCGTTTTGACTTTATACAACATGGAGAAAATCTTCCCACCTTCCTTCTTCACCATTATGGTTCACTTGATAATCCATCTCTCGCATAAAGCAATTCTTGGCGGACCCGTTTTCTATCGATGGATGTATCCCATAGAAAGGTGTTAATTAAATTTTTTAAAATTTTCCTTCATTCACCTCTATGCCTTTAGTTACAACTTTTGATAATGTCATATTCGTGTTTAGGTTCCTATCCAAATTAAAGTCTTACTGCTGCAACAAGCGATATCCAGAAGGATCGATTGCTGAAGGCTACTTGGCAGAGGAATGTATGACCTTTTGCTCAAGATATTTGGAAAATGTTGAAACAAGGTTGAACAGACCAAATAGGAATGTTGGACTCACGGACCATAACTTCGTCGATACTTATTTGTTCCAAAGTTTTGGAGAACCAATCGGCAAAGTTGAAATTGTAGAATTAGATCATTTATCGTGGGTACAAGCACATCGATATGTTCTGTTTCACCATGAATCAATTGAACCTTTACGGAAGTAAGTTCTACAAAATTGATAAATATTTATCCTTCCTAAAAATTGTTTATCTTCTAACAAAGTGAACATTTTATTTAACATAGTGAGTACAAACAAATATTGAGATCTCGTTCGTGCTCCCGAAGAAGACAACATCGAGATATCAATAAGTTGTTTACAGAAGCTTTTTATGAATGGTTAAGCGAAACGGTATGTAGTTGGAGCTTCCGCTTACAAATAATAATGTTTTCTCATAACATTTTAAATTACTCGGTTTACTTTCCATTCAATAGGTTCGGAGTGGGAAGAACGTAAACGACGAAGTTAAATGGCTCTCCCAAGGTCCAGATCGAGTGTGTTGACACCATTTTTCTGATTGAAAACGGGGTCGACTTGGGTTTTGAAAAATGAAACGGGAGTCGCCACCAATCCTTTTTTATGAGGTGTGATCGGATCACCTTGAAAAGTGGTTGTTTTTATTAAATGATTTGATTTTATTAAAACAACGGTTTTGGTCCACGAAATTGAAAAACAAAGTTCGGAGTCGATACGCATACGAGGAAGGATTAGCACCCTCGATACGCCCAAAAATTGGTACCTAGTTGATTATTTAATGTCTTAGTGTTGAAAAGCTGAAAACTTTAAAGAATTTCAAAATACGATCCTTAAAAAAATTTTCAAATGGCATGGATTAAAATTCAAGAGGATATTTAGCAATTTGGCTAAACGTGAAATCGAAACCCAGTACCTTAGGGCACGTTCCTCGAATTTCCAAACGCAAAATATTGCCTTATTTTGAAAATTTTTGAAAAGGATATTAAGTCATTTGGTCGAATGAGAAATCGAAACCCAATACCTTAGGGCACGTTCCTCGAATTTCCAAACGCAAAATATTGCCTTATTTTGAAAATTTTTGAAAAGGATATTAAGTCATTTGGTGGAACGAGAAATCGAAACCCAGTACCTTAGGGCACGTTCCTCGAATTTCTAAACGCAAAACATTGCCTTATTTTTGAAAAGTTTTTAAAAGGATATTTAGCTATTTGGTCGAACGAGAAATCGAAACCCAGTACCTTTTCCAAACGCAAAATATTACCTTCTTTTGAAATATTTTCCTTTTTTTAAAATATGATATTCATGTGCATGATGGAATAATAAACATGATTATGTAAATAAAATAAAAAAATGAACAAAACGAATAATAAATCAATCATACATTCCATAGCAAATAAATAAATAAATAAACTAAAGCATAAAATGAACATATAAACAAATACATAAATGAACATAAAATAAAAAAATTATATGAAAATTATAAAATATATAAAAAATGTATGTACATATGTGTATTTTAAAGTCATTAAAATAAGAAAAATGAGTATGTATACATATATCCATGAGGAAAAAGAATATGTAGATATACATACATAAATATGTATATAAAAAAATTTATATATTAAATAAATTATATGTCGTATAAACTCTTATATAATAATGATAATATAACATGGCACATATATTTAAAATTACATAGTAATTATTAATGAAAATAATAATAATAATAATAATAATAATAATAATAATAATGCACATAATAAAAGGACTAAATCAAAACGAAAGCAAAATCTCGTATTGAAATCAAAATAAAATGAATAGGGATCAAAATGTAATGCGCGCGAAAAAAGAATGGCCAATCAGGAAATTATCCCTATTAATTGAACGGCGCCGTTCTCTCAAGGCCCAGGCGCATGGTTTCTAGGCCAGATTGAAACAACCATCAAAATATTGTGGCCAAATTCAGGAAAAGCAAAAGACCACATTGAAGCGGAGCGTAAAGGCGGAGGGATCTGCTGCGCAAATATCCCATTTTGCAACAACGCGCGGACCCTCCGGTTCGCGTCAGGTCGACGCGCGGATCCTAAGGGCCAAAAACGGCGTCGTTTCATCAAGGCCATAAAAGTCGAAATTTTGTTAAAATTTTTCATTTTCACCCTTCTGTTAAAAAAACTGAGAGAAATCTCTCTAAGCCCTCCCTTTTTTCCGGCCTCAGGTTCGGCCGAGGGCCACCGTATGCCCCGCCACGGGTGGTGGTCGGAGGCCCAAAATCAGACCTTTTGGTCCCCCTTTTTGAAGCACGTTGCTTCTAGGCCACAAATCTGGGGTCGGGGATCATAAAAAGGGAGGCCAAAGACTCGAAAACGAGCCAAAACCCTTCGCCTTTTTCCCCCTCCGGCGTGGTGCGACGCGAACAAAAGGTACCCCTTTCGCCTTTTTTTATTTTTTAGAGAAATAAATCAGAAATAAATAAAAAAACTTGCGAAATAAAAAAACAGAGAAATCAAGTGGCGAAATCACCTTTGATGTTTTTATTTCTTGTGAAAACATTACAAAAAGAAAAAAGAAGAACTGAGAATCCAAAACCGAACCCCTTGACAGTAGGGATCCTCGGTTTTTATAGTCTGTTTACATTATTTCTTTATGATTTTTCTTTCCTGGTTGCTACTGTTTCTTGCGTGTTTGCAGGTGGCGGTGAAAGTGGGACGATGGGACAGTGGCGGTGGAGTTGGTGCAGATGGGACGTCCGGCGGTGGCGACAAAAGCCCTAGAGTCAGCAGATGCGGCGCCTAGGGTTTCAGTCTTTGAAACCCTAGGCAGATTTTTTGGGGGGGAATTGGGCCTAGGTTAAATTGGGCTTCGGGTTTGTATTGGGCCATTCGGGTTTGGGCTGATGGGTAAGGTCTAAGTGGTTTTGGATATTGGGTATTGGGTTAGTGTTGGGTTTGGTTATTGGGTAATGGGCCTCGGTTAAAAAATTGGGCTTGTACAGCTGCCCCTCTTTGCTCGTTATCGTGTAACGATAACAGAGCAAAGACTAAGAAAGCCCAATTTTGCCCGGGCTCGTCGAGTCTCGACTTCTCTTGACGCTTCTCTTCTTCAGGTAGCCTCATTCCAGTCTACTGTGTCTTGACGCTTCAATCCACTCCACTGCACTTCAACAAGATCTGACTTGTAGTTTCAATCTTCTTTGCAGCAACTTTAGGGGGACGAGATTTGTGGTTTTAGTCTGTCCTACTGCAACGTCAGGGAGATAAGACTTGTAACTTCAACTGCAACTTTAGAGGTATAGGCATTGGCGCTTCGACCCACTCCACAACATCGGGGAGATAGAATTACTGGCTTCAATGTACTCCACTGTAACCACAGAGAGGTAAAACCTGATGCGATCTACTCTACTGTAACTTCAGAGAGATAAGATCCTTTGTTTTAATCCGCTCTACTGTAATCTCAGGGAGATAGGATTACTAGCTTCAATCTGCTCCGCTGTAATCTCAAGGAGATAAGACCTGATACGATCTTCTCTACTGTAACTTCAGAGAGATAAGATCCTTTATTTTAATTCGCTCCACTGTAATATCAGGGAGATAGGATTACTAGCTTCAATCTGCTCCGCTGTAATCTCAGGGAGATAAGACCTGATACGATCTTCTCTATTGTAACTTCAGAGAGATAAGATCCTTTATTTTAATCAACTCCACTGTAATCTCAGGGAGATTGGATTACTAACTTCAATCTGCTCCGCTTTAATCTCAGGGAGATAAGATCTGAAATTCTTCGGTCTGTTCCACTGTAATCTCAGAGAAATAAGACCTGGTGCGATCTACTCTACTGTAACTTCAGAGAGATAAGATCATTGGTTTTAATCCGCTCCACTGTAATCTCAGGGAGATAGGATTACTATCTTCAATCTGCTCCGCTGTAATCTCAGGGAGATAAGACCTGATACGATCTTCTCTACTGTAACTTCAGAGAGATAAGATCATTGGTTTTAATCCACTCCACTGTAATCTCAGGGAGATAGGATTACTATCTTCAATCTGCTCCGCTGTAATCTCAGGGAGATAAGATCTGAAATTCTTCGGTCTGTTCCACTATAATCTCAGGGAAATAAGACTTGGTGCGATCTACTCTACTATAACTTTAGAGAGATAAGATCATTGGTTTTTATCCACTCCACTGTAATCTCAGGGAGATAGGATTACTATCTTCAATCTGCTCCGCTGTAATCTCAGGGAGATAATATCTGAAATTCTTTGGTCTGTTCTACTGTAATCTCAGGGAAATAAGACCTGACACGATCTACTCTGCTGTAACTTCAGAAAGATAAGATCCTTTATTTTAATCAGCTTCACGCAACCGATGGAGGCAAGGCTTTGTTTTCGATCTACTCCGTTGTTAATGCAGGAAGGCAAGATCTACTATCTTCAATCAGCTCCACTATAACCGATGGAGACAAGGCTTTGTTTTCAATCTGCTTCGTAATTAACGCAAGAAGGCAAGATCTGCTATCTTCAATCAGCTCCACCATAACCGAGAGAGGCAAGGTTTGTGTCTTCGACCTGCTTCGTTGTCAATGCAGGAAGGTAAGATCTGTTGTCTTTAACCAGCTCCATCACAACTGAGAGAGGCAAGGTTTGTGTCTTCGACCTGCTTCGCTGTCAATGCAGGAAGGCAAGATCTTTTATCTTCAACCAGCTCCATCACAACCGAGAGAGGCATGGTTTGTGTCTTCGACTTGCTTCGCTGTCAATGCAGGAAGGCAAGATCTTTTATCTTCAATCAGCTCCATCACAACTGAGAGAGACAAGGTTTGTGTCTTCGACCTGCTTCGTTGTCAATGTAGGAAGGCAAGATCTTTTATCTTCAACCAGCTCCATCATAACCGAGAGAGGCAAGGTTTGTGTCTTCGACCTGCTTCGCTGTCATTGCAGGAAGGCAAGATCTTTTATCTTCAACCAGCTCCATCACAACCGAGAGAGGCAAGGTTTGTGTCTTCGACCTGCTTCGCTGTCATTTCAGGAAGGCAAGATCTTTTATCTTCAACTAGCTCCATCACAACCGAGAGAGGCAAGGTTTGTGTCTTCGACTTGCTTCGCTGTCAATGCAGGAAGGCAAGATCTTTTGTCTTCAACCAGCTCCATCACAACCGAGAGAGGCAAGGTTTGTGTCTTTGGCCTGCTTCGCTGTCAATGCAGGAAGGCAAGATCTATTATCTTCAACCAGCTCCATCACAACCGAGAGAGGCAAGGTTTGTGTCTTCGACCTACTTCGCTGTCAATGCAGGAAGGCAAGATCTTTTATCTTCAATCAGCTCCATCACAACTGAGAGAGGCAAGGTTTGTGTCTTCGACCTGCTTCGTTGTCAATGTAGGAAGGCAAGATCCTTTATCTTCAACCAGCTCCATCATAACCGAGAGAGGCAAGGTTTGTGTCTTCGACACCTCATTGTCATTGCAGGAAGGCAAGATCTTTTATCTTCAACCAGCTCCATCACAACCGAGAGAGGCAAGGTTTGTGTCTTCGACCTGCTTCGCTGTCAATGCAGGAAGGCAAGATCTTTAACTTCGTTGATCTATTCTCTGGGGAACATGACCTGTATGTTCTATTTTATGAACCTAATTATGCCTAGTGATTATGATGACATGATCATAACGAATCAAATGCTCCTAACTATATGTGTATGAATGACATTTGAATGAATGCAAAATGTCATGAAAATGATTCCTTAATGCTTAGGTTATCATCACGCAAAAGCTTATTAAGGCTTTATCACTGACGTGCTACAACGCATTTTTGCTCGACTGGCATATCCAAAGAAACACTTAATCCGATTGCCCCCTACTGTGAACGTCAAAGTTCAATCCACTGGGACATAAAATTTGTACCATCAATCTCCCACTGTAACCCAAGGGTAGAAAGGTATGGCTTTTCTCAATCTTCTCATATCGCAATTCAATGATATTGAATGTGAAACTCTTTGGTCCTTTACCTCATCCCCAAGGTGTCATACCAAATGCTCATGCACAATTGCAAAATTGTCTTCTCCCAGAAGACCTTTTCTTTTTGCCTGGTAAACATCGCTTGTTGGTTCATTGAAGCTTGGCCACCAACACGACATCTTGTCATTTTGTTCAATCAATGTTTAGACAACAAAATCTGAAAGGATAGTCTCTAACTTAGACTCTTCCTTCTTAGATATTTCACCCTTTAAACTTGGTGTTTTCTAAACAATAGTCCTGTTTCACGTCCCTATATTATTTAGAAACTTCTAGAGTAATATGCAAAACTTCCGTTGTGAAAGTATTATTAGTCCATTAATCATTATTCCAATGCAACATGCTTGCAAAAAAAATCATAATGATAGGTAAAATAGAATTGATTTGAGAGCATAGCTCGAAATGAATAAATTATCAAGGATAGCAAGAATAAAAAGAGGAATTGATTAGAACATGTGTCTTGAAAAAGAAAGAAGTATTCCAAGAATGACAAATTCAATATATAAATAGTATGAATGTCAGGTGCCCCAGATATCGCAGCTTGAACTTCTCTGTACAAACTTTCTGAAGACTTTCCTGAGTTTGACATGTGTTTAGGAGATCTACAGGACTTTGTCAATGCCCCAAGATGTCGCCCTACCCTTTCAGGTATAGCAGGATCACCACATCCCCCAATCTGATCAAAATTTGAATTGCTGTGATCACCTCATGCCCCATTCTGATCAATATTTGAGCTGCCCTTTTCGGGTTTTCAACTCAAATCCCCTTTGGCCTAAGGTGCCCTTTGCGGGTTTTCCCCTTAGCCTCTCCATTTTTACTTTTTCGTTTTTTATTTTTTTCATCTTTTTTTTTACTCAAAGTGCCCTTTTGCAGGTTTTCACCTTGGTCCTTCTTTCTTCTTTAAACGAAGTGTTTCTTGACTAGATCCGAGTTTATAGGGTTAGCAATCTCACTCGGGATCAGTGCTCCTCTAAAAATGGTCTTCTTTACAACATAGGGACTTTCCTAGTTTGGCATTCATTTCCCTTTAGAATCCTTTCGTTAAGGAAGAATCTTTTTCAACATCCAGCCCTCTTGTGGAATTCTCTGAGACGAGCATGTTTATTATGGGCTCATATTATTTATTTATGGTACATCTGACCCTGATGACTAGCTTTTAACCATTTTCCTAGGGCCAACTGATCACATTGCGATTGGATCCCTTCAACAAGCAATGAGGGGACTTTAATAGGTAGAACTACCTCAATCCTGTAAACCAAAAAGAGAAGTGTTGCCCCAGTACCGATGTTCGACAAACAATGAGGGCAAATGGTAATTTCTCACGTCAATCCTTGTAAGTCTCAGTCATTTTCCTTCAATTTTCGATGTTCAACTCTAGGAACTTCAGTGACGAATCGTGGTGTCCACGTCTGAGTTAATTTGAGACCTCAGCTATCGTGTTATTGTTTAAGCTCAATGCATTCTCCAATACCCTCTTCTCTGAAATTCTGTATCGGTATACGATGACTTTGGCTCATGAAGTATCCTCTCAAAATGAAGCAATGCCCATTAAAATTCTTCGATAATGGTGATGTCCATGCCTCATCTTGCTCAAAATTTGAGTCGCCTTTTTTCGGGTTTTCAACTCAGATCCACCTTTGATTAAAGCGCCCTTTGCGGGTTTTCGCCTTGACCTCTCCTTTTCTTTTTCTTTTTTTCTCTTTCTTTTTCCCCTATTTTTGGCTTTGATTGATTGATTTTTTTTTTATTTTTGATTTTTTTGACTTTTTTTTGAGTCTGAACTCATGAGATCAGGCAAGTCTTGGTCATGCTTTTCGACTAGAATCAATGTTATTCTAAAGTCTTCCACATAAGATCTTCCACTTTCATCTTGTATGTGAGAAACCTTCTTTGGTACCAGATTTCTTTCATAAAGCCCTTTTGGGACGCAACTACGATAGAATACTTTGGATCTTCCTCTTTAATTCGGACAAAATCCAACATCTTGAAGGGATGGAAACTCGACTTCAAATGGGCAAAGCTATGTTGACTCAACGAGAGAGGCATTGCCCCAGCAAAGAATTACATTGTTCGCACTGTAAATTTCTGATATCGTGCTGTTGTGTAGGTTTTATTATAAGAATCGAGGCATACCCTGGTATGATCATACAAAGACATCTTTGAACTCTAGAGGTAACTCAACAAGGTCTTGCTTCGTCTCTATGGTCAAGTCAATTCTAGTCTTCACCAAGCTTACAATTTCTAATGATTCCTTGAGAGGTAGGATCTGTTTATCCACTTGTTCTACCATCCTCAACAAGTTTGGAGATAAGCTACGATCTATGTCATCTTCAAAGTCGTGAGATCCCTCTAAACACATGTCTCGCTCAAAAAGAGATTCTAAGTTTGTAGCAGTGTCATTCATGTCGTTGATATCCAGGGACCTCTTGTAGGTACAAGAGAGTATACAAAGAATGTATGAATTTAAGAATAATTATCTGCACAATATGATTATGAATGAATGAATGAATGATTTGGATGAAAGAATAAAAGAATAAAAATAATCATTAATAAGAAATGAAAGAATATTGGTTCAAAAGATCGCAAAGATGCATTCCATTAAAATAATGTCGTTCAGACACGAGCCTATTTCACAAAAAACTTCTTGTTGCTCTAGGCTGAAAGCAACAAGTGTGTTTTGAATATTACTCTGAGTAAGCTCTAAATACTACAGGGGTTCCTTTTTCAGTCTAATTATTCAAAACACTCCCAAGTTTATAATGGCGAACATCTAATAAGATCTCTTCTCCAGTTGCTTCTTCGTATTTGGCACTGATGTGAACATTTCCCAACATTTCTTCATTCATCACATTCCTTTCATTATCCGTATGATTGAGTAGTGGGTTTTCTGTACTGAGTGAATCCTTAAATTTGCCGATGCCCATATTCATAAACCTTTCGACCAGCTTTTTAAAGGCAGTGCAGTTTTCTATAGAATGCCCCGTAATTCCCGCATGATAGTCACATTGCGCATTTATGTCGTACCATTTGGGATATGGGGGTTGTAAAGGCTTCAAGTAGAAAGGGGAGACAACATGTGCGTCAAACAAACTCTGATACAGCTCCTGGTACGACATTGGGATTGGTGTAAATTGTGACTTCTTAATGCTTTGCTTAGTGCCAGATTCATGTCTTGGGGATATCTGATGGCCAATAACAACCGACCGTTGCTGACCTGCGGTAATCGGCTTTGAATAACCCTCATTATGCCTACCCATATTGCTCACCTCATTTTTCCTCTTCCTCGAGACCTTTGAAGTATTGTTTTGGGAGTTCCATTCTTGCCCTTTCCGTTTGTAATGATCTTTGAACTATTTTGAGAACTCTACCCTTGCCTGTTTTGTTCCCGCTAGATCATCAAGGACAGTAGAATTAGTTAGATTACCCTTCAGATTGGAACCTGAACCTGTCGCGAAATTCACCGGTGTCGAGGTATTGGTCTGGTATTGCGGTCGGATGTTAACAATTACCCTTTGTGGATATGTGTTTGGCTGTGCTTGGATGTTGGTTGGAGTAAAGTCTGGAAGATATGCAGGACCTTCATTATCATTCCCAAAGTGGACCACTGGGTTTTTTCCTTTTTCCAACCTCATATCCAACAACTGGGTTAACTGGCTCATCAGATTTCTCTGGACTTCTAGCATCTGATCCTTCACATCTTGTTGAAATTTGGCCAATTGCTCTAGCATCTGTATCTGCATTCGCTCTAATCTCTCCAACCTTTGGTCCATTCCTTTAGTTTCTATTTGGGTACCGCAAAAATGTTGGTTTTCCAGAATTTTCTGAAATAATTTTACCTAATTAGGGTCACTTCGTGAAAATCTAATGCATATGATGCAATGTAATGCAAATGCATGAAATGAATGCCTAAAGAGACGTTAATTCTGATTCAATTACATTTAGGAAACTTTTCTAGAAAGCAAATTCCCTTACATAAAATGGATACATGTACGGCCTCACCCTCATATTCCAAGAAACAACATCGGTCTTTTACTTCATCCGCATGTTTGAGGTAATCTCACCAATAAATGCCATTGCTAGCTCATTTTCTTGATCTTGGTCGTAATCCATCATCTACCCATCTTCATAAGGCTCATCAGTTTATCGAAGGCTTTTGGACAATCGTCTCGAACACTTAGGCCACGAAGTAAAGATCACGAACTCTTTCATCGCCCTTCTTGTGTTTCTCAGAATATATTTGGGAAGTCGTATTGTTTTCCACTTTATCAAGGAATCCGTATTCCATGACAAGCTTTCTAATTTAGTAATCAGACTTGAATCAATATCTCTTTCCTAAGATGCAGATGCGATGCAATCATAATCAAAGCACAATAAGAGGGGTTAGTACAAAAATAAACAAGGAGAACAGAAAGTACCTAATCGGGTGACTACTAGGGGTTTGGAGTGGCTCTATCTAGGCTAAGTTTCTAAGTCCACTATATGAGGTTTGGCTCTAAAGATAAGGTACCCGAACCAGCAGATTCCTCGATCTTCACCCATTATAGGCTCATAAAGACCGAGTTCAGTTCAGGGGAATACATTTCCCTATGGCTGCACGGAGATGAAAATCTCACGAAGACATAGGTACGGATGTATCCCGAAAGCAATCCACTATCCTGCACGGAGGTGAAAACCTCACGAAGGAATAGTTTCTCACTCCCACTTAAAAGGTGTGACCAACGGTCATGCAATGCAATGCAGAGATATAAAAATTTAAAATACAAAACATGATAAAAACTATAGCTCAAAACAAATGAAATGCAATGAGAGGATCGTATATTTAAATCAAATTTTCAACTTTCGACAAAAAGACGAGAAATAAACAACTCGTGGCTTGACTCTCTTATTTAAAGTCCCCAGTGGAGTCGCCAAGCTGTTGACACCATTTTTCTGATTGAAAACGGGGTCGACTTGGGTTTTGAAAAATGAAACGGGAGTCGCCACCAATCCTTTTTTATGAGGTGTGATCGGATCACCTTGAAAAGTGGTTGTTTTTAATAAATGATTTGATTTTATTAAAACAACGGTTTTGGTCCACGAAATTCAGAAAAACAGGTTCGGGAGTCGGTTACGCACGAGGAAGGATTAGCACCCTCGATACGCCCAAAAATTGGTACCTAGTTGATTATTTAATGTCTTAGTGTCGAAAAGCTGAAAACTTTAAAGAATTTCAAAATACGATCCTTAAAAAAAAATTCGAATGTCATGGATTAAAATTCAAGAGGATATTTAGCAATTTGGCTAAACGTGAAATCGAAACCCAGTACCTTAGGGCACGTTCCTCGAATTTCCAAACGCAAAATATTGCCTTATTTTGAAAATTTTTGAAAAGGATATTAAGTCATTTGGTCGAACGAGAAATCGAAACCCAATACCTTAGGGCACGTTCCTCGAATTTCCAAACGCAAAATATTGCCTTATTTTGAAAATTTTTGAAAAGGATATTAAGTCATTTGGTGGAACGAGAAATCGAAACCCAGTACCTTAGGGCACGTTCCTCGAATTTCTAAACGCAAAACATTGCCTTATTTTTGAAAAGTTTTTAAAAGGATATTTAGCTATTTGGTCGAACGAGAAATCGAAACCCAGTACCTTAGGGCACGTTCCTCGAATTTCCAAACGCAAAATATTACCTTATTTTGAAATATTTTCCTTTTTTAAAATATGATATTCATGTGCATGATGGAATAATAAAAATGATTATGTAAATAAAATAAAAAAATGAACAAAACGAATAATAAATCAATCATACATTCCATAGCAAATAAATAAACTAAAGCATAAAAATGAACATATAAACAAATACATAAATGAACATAAAAATAAAAAATTATATGAAAATTATAAAATATATAAAAATGTATGTACATATGTGTATTTTAAAGTCATTAAAATAAGCAAAATGAGTATGTATACATATATCCATGAGGAAAAGAATATGTAGATATACATACATAAATATGCGTATATAAAAAATTATATATTAAATAAATTATATGTCGTATAAACAATTATATAATAATGATAATATAACATGGCACATATATTTAAAATTACATAGCAATTATTAATGAAAATAATAATAATAATAATAATAATAATAATAATAATAATAATAATAATAATAATAATGCACATAATAAAAGGACTAAATCAAAACGGAAGCAAAATCTCAGGGCTGAAATCAAAAATAAAACAGAATAGGGATCAAAATGTAATGCGCGCGAAAAAAGAATGGCCAATCACGAAATTATCCCTATTAATTGAATGGCGCCGTTCACTCAAGGCCCAGGCGCATGGTTTCTGGGCCAGATTGAAACAACCATCAAAATATTGTGGCCAAATTCAGGAAAAGCAAAAGACCACATTGAAGCGGAGCGTAAAGGCGGAGGGATCTGCTGCGTAAATATCCCATTTTGCAAAAACGCGTGGACCCTCCGGGTCGGGTCAGGTCGACGCGCGGATCCTGGGGGCCAAAAACGGCGTCGTTTCATCAAGGCCATAAAAGCCGAAATTTTGTTAAAAATTTTCATTTTCACCCTTCTGTTAAAAAAAACTGAGTGAAATCTCTCTAAGCCCTCCCTTTTTTCCGGCCTCAGGTCCGGCCGAGGGCCACCGTATGCCCCGCCATGGGTGGTGGTCGGAGGCCCAAAATCGGACCTTTTGGTCCCTTTTTTGAAGCACGTTGCTTCTAGGCCACAAATCTGGGGTCGGGGATCATAAAAAGAAAGGCCAAAGACTCGAAAACGAGCCAAAACCCTTCGCCTTTTTCCCCCTCCGGCGTGGTGTGACGCGAAGAAAAGGTACCCCTTTCGCCTTTTTTTTATTTTTTAGAGAAATAAATCGGAAATAAAAAAAATTGTGAAATAAAAAAAATAGAGAAATCAAGTGGCGAAATCACCTTTGATGTTTTTATTTCTTGTGAAAATGTTACAAAAAAAAAGAACTGAGAATCCAAAACCGAACCCCTTGACAGTGGGGATCCTCGATTTTTATAGTCTGTTTACATTATTTCTTTATGATTTTTCTTTCCTGGTTGCTACTGTTTCTTGCGTGTTTGCAGGTGGCGGTGCAAGTGGGATGATGGGACAGTGGCGGTGGAGTTGGTACGGATGGGACGTCCGGTGGCGGCGACAAAAGCCCTAGAGTCAGCAGATGCGGCGCCTAGGGTTTCAGCAGATTTTTTTTGGGGGAATTGGGCCTAGGTTAAATTGGGCTTCGGGTTTGTATTGGGCCATTCGGGTTTGGGCTGATGGGTAAGGTCTAAGTGGTTTTGGATATTGGGTATTGGGTTAGTGTTGGGTTTGGTTATTGGGTAATAGGCCTCGGTTAAAAAATTGGGCTTGTACAGAGTGGTTAAAAGATATAGTGCGTTTCTCATCAACGGATTCAGATTTCATACAAAATATCGCGAGAGGTTGAGGAGAACGCAAAATTGTGGAATAGTTGTTAATTCCTCAATTACAAGTTATGCTAGTGCTAGGGACAATAATCCTGTCAAGGAAAATGTGGAATATTTCAGACTTCTTACTGACATAATTGAGTTAGATTACTACGGCAAATGGAAAGTTGTCTTATTTCGAGGTGATTAGGTCGATGTTAATACTGCTCGTGGAATTAAGCAAGATCAATTTGGTTTTACAATGGTGAACTTTGCCCGATTGATTCACACAGGACAACAACTGATAGATGAGCCGTATGTATTCTCATCTCAAGTCAAGCAAGTTTTTTACTCAAAAGATCCAACTGATGAGGGTTGGTACGTTGTACTTCGTAACATCCCTAGAGACTTGTTTGACATGGGCAGTGGAAGTAGAGATAACATCGACGACAGATCAGAAACTTTGCCCTTTCCAGAACAAAACTTAAACGATAATATCCCTAGTACTAGTGCACAATTTCAATGGGTTTGTCAGGATACGGATGAAGATATTTACGAATAATGATGTAGTAAGATTTTACTATTGTTTAATTATATTTAATATCATAATTTAAATCTTGGTCTTATTATATATTTCAACTATTTTATATTTGTTGTTATTGTTGTAATTAGTTATTAAGTTTTCAACTATTTTATGTGTATTGCAGATAAAATGCCTAGAAGAAAAATTCTAAGGGGAAGCATTGTTCAAAATGATCCAAACTCGACAGAAACAAATAGTACTGAACAACAGACAACAATTGGATCTTCGAATGTTCCGATTACAACTGAAGATCCTACAGAAGTTCAAAGTAATTTTACATTTAATTTACATGCGTGTTGACTTATAATTGATTTATTTTTCAAATTCATACCATTTGTAGCTGAAAATGGTGGGACGCGCAGAGGTCGAGGACATACGCTACTTAGAGAGTTGTACGAGTTAGATCCAGTCGAGCGTGTCAAAGTTGGACGAAACAGTTTTGGTCAGCCTGTTGGATCAGAAGCTCGACTTTTAGCAGGATATATGGGCATTTTAGCACGAAATGCGAATATGTTGCCTATCAACTACGAGTCATGGCATCAAATGCCCAATAGCAACAAAAACCAAGCCCTCGATAATATTAAGGTAACAAAATGTTAATGTCATTTGTAATGCTTGGTAAATAGTTTCATTTATATTTACTTTATTAACTTGTTTTTTTGTAGGCGAGGTTTGCTTTAGAGGTCTCGGATGCTTATGTAAAGAAGGCATTGGGAAAAAGATGGAGAGACAATAAAAGTACTTTGAAGAAAAATTATTATAAGACAAAAACAACCCTCGATGAGAAATTGCAAAATGTCCCGTCGGGTATGTTGAGGTACCAATGGGAAGATGCGGTTAGATTTTGACATTCGAAGAAAGGCGAGGTATGACGTACTTCCAAACTATTGTAATTATTTTGGTTTATATTATTTACTATTTACGTACTAAAAATTTCATAATGTAGGATCGTGAACGAGTTGGAAAAAGCAGCAGGCAAAAACAAAAATTCACTCAAACAGCCGGGTCGAGAAGTTTTGCATGTGTAGCTGAGGCGGAGGTATTTTTAATTTTTTAATATAGTCAAATATGTATAACTTTCCATTAAATAATATTTTTACTACTATATTGTAGGAACTGTCGTCCGGTCAAAAAGTTGGACGCCTTCAACTTTTTGAAATTACACATAGGAAGAAAGATGGATCTCCCATGACTTCTGAAGCTGGTGAAATAATGGTACGTTTGTTTAAGTTATTTATAGTGTTTATTTTCTAATGGTTTAATTCATTGCTTGTAATGCGACTATTGTTATGTTGCATATGTTTTTTTAATATATATTGCGTTCCTAACTATGCGATTTATTTATTAGGAAAAACTAAAAGATAAAAAAGCGGAGTACGAAGCGATTATTTCTAGTGATAGTTCTGTTCATCCTGAAGACATTGATAACCGGATTATTACTGAAGTTTTGGGTCCTGAAAGGTATGGTCGGGTTCGATTTCAAGGATCTTTTGTTAGCCCAACCCAATATTTTAGAATAGCTCGCAGCAATACATGGCTTCGGGGAGTCAGGCTCAAGCTGAAGTTCAGAGGTTAAAAGACCAGATGACTCAGATGCAAGCGACCACAGTTGAGGTTCAAAGGAAATATGAAGAACTCCAGCTACAACTTAAAGCAGAGGCAGCAGCGAGGGAAGCAGAGGCTGCAGCGAGAGAAGCAGAGGTTCAAAAGAAATATGAAGAACTCCAGCTACAACTTAAAGTAGAGGCTGCAGCGAGAGAAGCAGAGTAGAGCAGAAAGTACGATTTAACTCCAAGAAAGAATGACTTGAGTATGATGAAGATGTTTCATCATAACTTCCATCATCATAGTGTATTGCATAAATATTTTATCATTTTAACTTTTAACATTTTGCAAAAATAATATGAATTCACTTTTATTTATTGATATTAATATTATTTTATTCGTTTAATTTAAAATATTATATAAATTTATTGCTTTTGGCTGGTTTAGATCTGGTTGCTTTTGATTTCTTGCTACAAGAAAGCTGAAGAAATGAAAATTTTAATATAAAAAAATCCTAAAAATAGTGGCGTTTTTGTATAAAAGCGCCGCTAAAGAACATTTCTTTTAGCGGCGTTTGTAAAAAAAGCGTCGTTAAAGATTATGATCTCTAGCGGCGCTTTTTACAAAGCGTCGCTAAGGATCATGTTCTTTAGCGGCGCTTAATAAAAATCGCCACTAAAGAACATGTTCTTTAGCGGCGCTTAGAAAAACGCCGCTAAAGAACATGTTCTTTAGAGGCGCTTAGAAAAACGCCGCTAAAGATCATGTTCTTCATGCGCTTAGAAAAAACGCCGCTAAAGAACATGACCTTTAGCGGCGTTTTTTCTAAGCCGAAGAACATGATCTTTAGCGTTTTTCTAAGCGCCTCTAAAGAACTTTTTGTTTGTAAACGCTGCAAACGTTAGCGACGTTTTCGTTAGCGGCATTTTTTGTGGCGCTTCCGCAAGGGCCGCAAACACCTTTAGCGGCGCTAAAAAGCGCCGCTAAAGGCAAAAAAAAACGCCGCTAAAAACCTGTTCTGGTGTAGTGAATATAAGTTTAAACCTTAAAAAAAATTGTTGGAATGAATAACCTCGAACCCCGAACATAGATCGTAAAACGGACATGAAGATAATATATATATTTGATAAGATAAGGTGAATTGTTCATGTGAGATGCAAATTAATATACTTGTTTATATGTAGTATTTATAACATGATGATATTTTTTTAGTTAATTATAGTTTGCCTCTTAAATTTGTCTAAAAATATCTAGTTGATATATGAATTTATATTTCGTTACTTAGGTTGGTATTTCTGTATTAACACCGTTAGTTTATGGTGACGTGGCATTGATAACCAATTCGTTCATGACACGTGGTAGTCTTTCAATACGCCACATGGCGGATATAAATTTTATAAAATAGAAAAAACTTTAAAAACATATAAATTTATAAAAATATATAATTTTTTTCACATTAAAAATGAATTTGGAAGAAAATTATAGTATTTTTTATGAATTTATTTATTTTTTAAATTTGTGCTCATCACATGGATGTCACGTGTCACCATCAGATTGGCTATCAATGTCAAGTTAACACAAATTAACGGAATTAGTGCGGAAGTACCAACTTAAGTGACATAATATAAATTCAAGTATCAATTAAATGAAAAAAATTCAAATACCAATTAAATATTTTAGAGAAGAAAATAAATTACACTTTTAACAATTTCATTTTCTAACTTGGAAATATAGAAATGTGGAATCTTATGTGTAATGTTTCTGCTTCGAATCGTCCATATATATATATATATATAAAAAGATAAACATAAACCAACTTAAGAGGCAAGAGGGAGTATGTTGCTTGAATCTATACCTCCTTTTTGGCGGGAGATTTCGCTATCAAGAAAGAGACCAATGAAAATGGCATTTGTCTTCGGGCAGTGTTGGGCTCCCACCCAATACATCAATTAATTTAAAGGTTTCAAGTTAGATAAGATGGCTCGTTCCACGCATCTTCAAAATCCAGGTGTCATGCAATTTATCGTGGAATAGGTGATTTATATAAGATAACATTAACACACTAGTTGTTAGTTTCTAGTGTTCCAACAGGCTTTGAAGGTAGCCCGTTGGGTACACATATATGGTTGTATACTTTGGGAGTTCATTAATTAATTAGTATGAAATTTCAATAATAAGAGACTGGCCGGCAAAGGTGAAGCCCCACACGGTTTATTTATTTATTGTTAGTATATTTCAACTTAATCAATCTCATCCTGAAAGTTTTTAGCGACTTTGATTTTGATCTATGTTCATGCATCATGTGTGTGGAAGTGGAAAATCATGTTTTTCCTCCTACACATCCAACCAATGTCGGGTACGTTCAAACTACGTATAAATATGTATACATTCAGATTTCGCTCAATAAAATTTCACTTTCATCTTTTCTATAATTAGTTACTTACAAAAATATATAATCCGTTAAATTTGATGTACATTATCTATATGAACTATGCATGAAATAAAGAAGTGATAAACGGATAAGTTTGAACATGCTCAAATTGAATTGTCTTTAGATTTGAATAAATTCGAGCTCAAATTTTTTGTGGATTCAAATTTATTAGGGTTTGAAATTTTCTGGACTTGAGCCCTTTTGGGATTTGGATTTTCGAGTTCAGATTTTCTCAAATTCTATCAAGTTTAGTTAGGTGAGTTTAAACAAATTCAAATAATTATGATGTTTTATAATTTTATTCGAATGTAATAATTAATTTTACTTTTACATGATGATATCACAATACAAATTCACTTTAGGTAAAACAAAAATTTATATAGATGCTTTATTTTATTAGAAATATTGTATATAACATAACTAAAAAATGCTTATTATATTGTATGTTTATGATTATATAATATATAAGAATTTTATAAACATAATTAATATTATTATATAATATGTATATGAATTTGTATGTATTTTTTTGTTTATTTGTATTGTAGGTAATTTTATTATTATATGATATCCATATAAAATTTTATTTATTTGAATTATTATCTCGAGTTTGGAAAGAACTTTTAAATTGAAAAAAATAGTTTTTTATTATTTATTATATTACTAGATTGATATTTGAATATTTTTATTATCATTACATCTTGAATATTGAAAATATTTATTATATTCAAGCTTAAGGGTGAGAAAAATCCTTAGTAAAAATAAAATAAATCAATTAAGCTCTTAACATGCACTCAATTGAGTCCTCAATGACAAAAGAAATTCAACTAGACCCTTTCGATAATAAAATCGTCATTGATCAATTTGACTACGCGGTTAAAAAACCTAAAATCCTAAAAGTTATAAAATATACTAAAATGTATATCTAGTTAGAACCTAGACAAATGAACTTAAGTTTATTTGAATCTAGACACCTATTTGTTTACTTTTTTAGATGTAATTCAAAATATTATAAAAAAATATAAATTATTATAAAAATATGATAATTATAATAATAATTGATAATTAGTAAAAATACTAACAAACTATAAAAATTGTAAAATATAAATAAAATATAATAAAAATTTATCTAAATTTTGTCCATGTCATGTGCCCTTATATACCCATTTTGCCTTAGTATACAATTTTGGAACCTATCAAAAATGAAACCAAAGGTGATTAAGAGGTTTTTTTGGTTCATTTTTCAAACGATTATGGGTACAACAAGTACATATAATATGAATTTTCATTAACTAAAAGTTTAAGTAATTCAGTAGGTGAGTTTGTTTAGGCTTAATTCATAACATTAAATTAATCTATTACATCATCTTATTTTTATATAATTACTAACTTTGAGTTTTTATTATACATATATAATAATTGCATTAAAATTATTGTATATCCATAATTAATTTTTAAAATTTATTTTATTTTATAGTTTAGTGTTATTATTTATAAAATTTTAAAATATATATTATCATAAATTTGAGTTTTAGATTGGATCTATTTCGGGTTTGAATTTCCTTGAATTCTGATCATTATAAGCTTGGATTGGCATGGGCGGACATTTAGGCTCAGGTCTGTTTTGCCCGCTCTAATGAAATATGATGGTTGAATTGTTAAAATATAAAAAAATAACGATAGAATGTAAAACCATATGGGTAAGTGAAATTTTTTAAAGAAAATGTGATATAAATGCAAAATCATGAGTTAAACAATTTAAAGTTGGTATTTGTAACAAATAAAATAATAATAGAATATTCAAGGTAAAAATGTTGAATTTGGAATATATATTGTCATTTTCTTCTTTAGAAAAGACAAACAATGTTTGTGTTGGATCATTAAATATCCAAACCAATAACCAAAAGAGAAGTTTCCTATTTTTGATTTGGTATTTTTCCCTCCAAAAATCTAACTGGAATTAATAAGCTTCACATGAACAAACAACCAAACAAATGGAAAGTGAGAAAATCGAATGAATATGAAAGCAAAAGCATCCCATTTTTAAGAAAATAAAATAACACAAACAAAATGCCATTAAAAAGAACTTGTCGCGTCAGAAAATTAAGCCAAAAACAATAATAAAAAGCCCCAATTCCAATGATGCAAACTATTCACGTGCGTTGCACTGTCCAATGAAAACCATCAACGTTGACTGATGCACAGGCATTACATCCAATCAACACACGCGTTTCTTTCACGTGAATATGTTGCGCCTGGGGATTGTTTTGAATTTTGAAAACTAAAATTCACCCCCCAAAATAAGAATAGATATAAGAAGAAGAGCTGTGATGTGAAGAAATACGAAGGTTCATCAGTTTTTATGTCCGCTAAAATCATCATAGTTCAGGGAAAAAAACAGAAAAGAAAATGGATAAATTATTAAATTTATAAAAATAAGAAAATAGTAAAAATAGGGTTTGCTTTAGGAGCAGAGTGGGGTAAGTGTCCAGGGCATTCATAACAGCGTCATGAAATTCGGCGTTATTTATTTATTTAATTTTCTTTTTCTTTTAATATTTTCAAACTCTTCTTCATACCCGCGCACTAAAGCAAGAATCCGTTGATTTAAATTAATATTTTTTAGCTCTTTTCTTCCATTGTTTGAAATCAACAAAATAAATCCTAAAAAACCCTTGCAAGAAAGAGAGTATTTTTCCAAAAAGTTTCTTTCTTTATTTGAAAGAAAAAAGCCCAAAATATATATTTCTTCCAGATTCATCATTCCATCACTCTTCCATTTCCCTTCTCTTCAAAGTTTTAATTCTTTTTATCCATTATAGATCTACCCTTTTCGATTCTACGTATATACATGTACATTTGAATCACAAAGCTCAAGCTTTTATTGACCATATAACTGGTGGAGACGTTGTGATTCTATTTTCTAAGTATAAACAGGAAAAAGAAAGGGTTAGCATCCGAGGAATAACGGAGTAGAAGGGGGAAACAAAGCATAGAGTTATTGAGAGTAATAAGGATTCCGTTTGAACCCAACAGTGAGTTTTGTAGTAAAAAAGATAAAAGAGAGGGAAGTGGAAGCGTTGGTTCCCTTTTTCATGGTTTTTTTTTTTTTTATAATAAAGGGTTGGCTTTTTGAGGATGCCACTTGGGTTTTAATAAAAGGGAAGGGAGCGTCAAGGAAGGCCAGCAACTAAGAGAGACAGAGATTAGAGTAAAGAAGAAAAAGAATATGCAGGAAACAAAGAAGAAGAATGGTGGCAATGAAGATTCCAAGAAGAAGGAGCGTCATATAGTGACGTGGAATCAAGAGGTTTTCTTTTCTTTTTTAAAATAATTTTCTTCTTTGGTTCCCTCTGTTTTGTTTATTATTTGATTGATTGATTCTTTGTTTTGGGGGGTTCTTATTAATTTGATATTGGGGGGGGGTGTTTGCAGGAAGATGATATACTTCGAGAACAAATCAGTTTACATGGAACTCAAAAGTGAGCCTTTTATTCATTCATTCGTTCATTTGAAGGGTTTGTTTGTTGTTTTTTAATGATGGATGAAATTGAATGGATTTGTGTTGGTTTTAATGTTTGAGTGCAGCTGGGCGATCATTGCCTCTAAATTCAAGGATAAAACCACAAGGCAGTGCAGAAGAAGGTTGGTGAAACCATGATATTCCAAAAGTTTGATCATTTTTAGTCTTGTTTGACTTTTTAATCTAATGTCTTTTTTTGTCACAACAAAAACACAGATGGTACACATACTTGAATTCTGATTTCAAGAAAGGAGGATGGTCACCAGAGGAAGATATGCTTTTATGTGAGGTAATTAAGGCTTAGTTTGGATGGGCGGTGTGTTTTGCTCCGGTGAGGTTAAAAACAGCGGTGGCGGTGAGATTAGTTACTATAGCGGTGAGATTGGGTATTGTAGCAGTGAGATTAGAAATAGCGGTGAAGTATCTGTTTAGATTCAAACGTAGTTGTAACGGTGAGGAGAGAATAAAAAATGACTATTAAGGACATCATATTAGAATTGATATATAATAAAAATTTTTTTAAATTATTTTACTTTTTTAAAATTATTAAAATATGTGAATTTATTAATTTATTTAATAAAATATTAAAATATAAATTTATAATAAAATATTTTTTCCTTTAGCCATCAACGTTTTCTATTTTTTCCATCAAAGTTTTTTTTTTTACTTTTTTTTATTCAATTTATTAATAAATAAAAGGGTAAAAAAGGAATGACAGCTGCGTTTGGAGTTTTGAATTTTCAATTGGCCAGAAATAGAGCAGTGGAAATTTTGGGGTGTGGTGCGATGAACTCCCTTCCACTGCACTGAAAGTTGGCTATCCAAAGAGCTTCAAAGCAGCAGTTGCACAGAAATCAATAGAAAACGCACTGAACTGATGCAAAATTTGGATCCAAAGGAGGCCTAAATAAGTTTAAAACCTCCATTTCCATTCAAGTTAAATGGGGTCAGTGTTACTTTAATAAAACTTAAAATGAATTTTTCAAGAACTTATCTTCTGATGATATATTTGGAGGAAATGTTACTTTCATTGATCAGTTGTATCAGGCTATTGCATGTTACTGGTACAATAGGTTTTGAGTTTTCCAAACAGGAAAAACAAATATATAGAGAGAGGTAGGCCAGACCTTAAACTAATTGACACAGTTTTTGTCTTTCAAAAGTAGGGCAAACAACAGCCACTTAGTTTCAGTTTGGATAAGTGTTTCTGTAGATCCTGAATGTGCTGATGACTTAAGGTGATTTGCAGGCTCAAAAAATATTTGGCAATAGATGGACAGAAATAGCAAAGGTGGTTTCAGGCAGGTATATATATCTATGATTTTTTTGGAAAAAAATCCTCTAGTGCAGAAAATTGATCTCTTTTCAACTGTCATTTTTCCATTTTCTGTTGTAGATTATTAACCTTTACTGATTACGTGGTTAATGCAGAACTGATAATGCTGTTAAAAATCGTTTCTCCACACTGTGCAAGAAGAGAGCCAAATATGAAGCTTTGGCCAAAGAGAATAGTAATTCATGTATAAATCCTAATAACAAAAGAATTTTACTCCAAAATGGGTTCAATACAGATGGAACAACTGATAGTGCTGCCCCTGTTAAGAGAATGAGGTACCATAGCATAAATGATAAATGTAGAAATATGTATATACATAGTAATGGCCTCAAGTTGAAATCCTTTTTATTTCCCCATTTCAGGAGATCCCACATTCCTGATCTCACTGAAAGTTGCAACTTTGGAGATAGAGCACATAGAGTATCTGGAACAATCATCAATCAGCAGCTAAGACACCCATTTGCTGTATTGGGTCAAAATCTCCACAATGCTAATAACTTGGTGCAACCTCAGGTCAACAAGGTTAAGGATGTCTCCGATGATGGTAAATCACCTGCAAAGTGGATTTTTACGATAGTTACATCTTTTTTCAGTTTAGCCAAAACTGTATGTATATTCAGTCTTCTATAATTGTTCTCATAATATAACATTTTGCATTCTTCTTTTCCTTTATTCATTTGCAGGTCAGAGTTATAGAACTCAAGGAACATTTCTCAAAAAGGATGATCCTAAGATAACTGCTTTGATGCAGCAAGCGGAGCTACTCAGCTCACTTGCATTGAAGGTTAACACAGACGGTACAGAAGAGAGTCTGGAAAATGCTTGGAAGGTGAGATATGATTTTAGTTTCTATCTTGTTTTTGTTTTATCATCAATTCAACATCCAATAATACTATCAACATGTTTCTTCTCTATAGGTAAAGTGCTAAAACTTAAATATTGTGGGGTTGATAGTTCAATCTATGCACTGTATGTCCTTAACTTTCATCCTAATAAATTTTATATTCAGGTCCTTCAAGAGTTTTTGAATCAGAGTAAAGAAAATGACACCTTCAGATATACAATCTCTGATATTGATTTTCAAATTGAAGATTTCAAAGACTTGCTTGAGGATTTAAGGAGTAGTAATGAGGGAAGTCAACAATCTTGGAGGTAACAGATAAATCTGTTAAAGTTCAGATTTAGTAAGGTTTCATACTTACCACTAACTGATGATTAATGTGTTGCAGGCAACCTGATCTCTATGAGGTGTCTCCTTCCAGTTCTGAATACAGCTCAGGGTCAACAATTATGCCTCATCCAGCTGGGGAACGAGGAGAAAAGACTCGGGATAAAATAGATGAACTGCACCCGGATATATTGTCAAATCATATTGGAGAGCAGAATTGCAGTACCGAGGAGGAAGCAAGGGCTCTTTCCAGTGCAAACAAAAATCATGGTAATGAAATTCTATATCTGGTGTAAAGGCCAAGGAATTCCTTGCTTATAACCACGCGGTGGTTAATTAAGATAAAATGATGTTTCTGAAAAAATGTGTCTATGTTACCACAGGCGAGATGATATCATCGTCTGATGACCAAACGAACATTATCGTTGCTTCTACCTCATCAAGCGCAGAGTTCAGTTCCCCAGTCCAAGTTACCCCACTTTTCAGATCTCTAGCAGCTGGAATTCCCAGCCCAAAATTTTCAGAAAGTGTAAGTTATCTTTAACTGTATGGTTTACCAATATATCCATTTAATAGAAGTAGGAGCAGTAGCATTATTAGAATTTGCAGTAGCAGGTAGTACCAATTATTATCTTTCTCAAGACCATGATTCCATAGGCAGTTTTAGTTGTGAGCTTACGAGTGTCTACTAATAAAACTGCTTTGGATTACTAGTTATGGAGCCATTTATACCAGCAATCACAGCAAGACATTAATTTGCTTTTGAGCCACTGTTAATAGGTCTTTTGAACCATTTCTAGGACTTAGAGCTTGTTAGTCAATAAATACTAGGGTTAACTAGTTGTCAAAGCTTTAGTAGCTTCATGGTAAGTGATTATAACATCTTTGAAAATGATAATGCAGAAGCTGCTACTAGATTCTTGTTCGACAGTCATTGATCTAGAACTGTTAGCAAGTCTTAGTATTGCATGATTTAGTTGGAAATTGGACCACTAAGCTATTTTTCTTGAAAAGGCATGCATTTTAGTGCCTCATTATTTTCCATCAGTTAGCTAGACTCTGCTTCTTCCTTACTTGTATATAGAGCTTTATTTCCTGTCAAATGCAATCTAAGTTCTCCACGTCTATGGATACAGTAAATTTTATAAGAATTTTCATCAGCAGACTTACTCAAGAACTAAAATTGCCAAATTCAACCTAAGAGCAAGTTTAAAGCCATATGACTTTAGTTGTTTTTCACTTTTGATGAACCTAAAAAAGCAATGAAACCAAGTAAAGATCCTGGCCATTTACTTAGGAAGCTTTGTTGACAGTACTCCTTGATAGTTAAAAGAAGAAGAGTTAAACTGAATTATAATTGTATGAATTATGATTCAGTTTAAGTAAAGGAGAGTTGTGCAGTTGGAAATTTACTTAAAAAAAAAAAGGTTCTAGGATATTATTCGTACACGTGTGGTAATACTGGTTTGGTCCTTAGAGCAAGTGAAGTCCAATACTGAGTGCACTTTCTTTACTTTTATTGTTGTTTTCCTTTCTATAATCTATCTACCATAGACGTAAAAGCATGCAGAAGCATATAAGAGTCTGATCAAGTTTTTGTTTGATTTTCAGGAAAGGAACTTCCTACTTAAGACACTTGGCATGGAGTCCCCTTCTCCCAATCCAGCAAATAATCTTTCACAACCACCACCTTGCAAACGAGCCCTCCTCCATAGTCTATAACAAACCTATGATCATCTCTTATACTGAAAATCATATCAGTCTATAGTCCCCATATTTCATCATTTATTCCCTGGAGCCACATAGCTCATGTTGAGTTTTTGTCCCCTTTTTTTTTTTCAATTTGTCCAAGGATTGCAGCCATCTTGGCCTGGAATTTTACAAGGCATTTAATGATCTGCACTCCCAGCTCCCTTGCTTAGAATGTTTTGGTGCATTCTAGCTTCTCAGATACATCCAATAAGATGTCCTGAGTTTCATTAATTTTTCCCTCTAATTTCCTAGAGAGTACTACCTTAATACTCACATTAAAATCAGTGTGTGCTTTGTTAGTGTGTCGATTCTTTTGTTTGTCATCTCATCCGAGCGGTTTCGGGTATCTCTTCTCTCATCATTCAGATCCAGTTTTTGTTCTTGATTTGTAATCTTGTACAGAACCTACTATATAAGAAAAATCCTTAGAGTGTAATTAATACATTGGCGAGTTGCCTACATATGATAAAGAACAGAGGAAGAAGTAAAAAAAAAAAAAAAGAAAAGAAAGAGAAACAGAAAAAACGAGGATCAACACCTTGATGTTTTTGGGTGTGCAGAGGGTATAGAATAAGTTTTTATTTATTTATTTAGTGGATTTCTATTCTGATTTCTAATGTAATCGAACTCGATATGATTTGAGTGAAAGGTGTTTTGGCTTTGGTGTGATTTAAGCTCTTGGTTCTCTCTTATTTGAATTCATGCATCATGATATCTAAATAGATAGAATATTTGCTACACAGGTGAAAACATATACAAAAAATAGAAATAAAAATATATATAATAATATATAAAATAATATATAAATATAAAATAACTAAAATAGTTAGAATATATATAGAATAAAATAGATATAATATATAAATAAATTGAATAGAATATTAAATATATAAATAAATTAAACCAAAAGAGTTTCCTTAGAGTTTCCTTTTTTTTCTTGATTTATTCTGCAAAGATCTAACTCCTCAAATTGATCCCTAATTAAATGAAATGTAAAGTAAACTAGTTAATTAAAAGAGGAGAAAACGAGAATGTAAAATGTTACTTACAGAGAATACAGAAGAACATCCATGTTATCTCTCTGACCAACCAACCCTTTCTTTCACTTCTAATCTTTCCAACCAAAACTGTGTAGTCTCAGAGGAGTTTTGAAAACTCTGTTATTAAGAAAGATGATAAATAGGGTGGAGGGTAGAAGTTATAGTGGGGGACAACTATAGTATAATCATGACGAAAGCAAAAGAGAAGGGTAAAAAGAAAGGGAGGGAAGCTCATACAAAATAAAGTGAAATTCACTTTTTCAATGGAAGGTTTGGTTTAGACCTCTTATAGGCTATATCGATGCAAATAGTGCACAACCTTCGGTCCAACCATCACTTGTAAGGCACTTTGGAAAATATGTTATGATTGCAGTCTGATAGTGGCGTTTTCAAATGAAATGCAAATGCAACGGTTGCCTCCCTTGTCTGTCCCACACTTCACCTTGCATTTGCAAATGCCCCTTGTTTCATTCCTCATATGATAAGGTGATGATATTTTGGTTTTTACCAAATAAACCACCTTAAACTTACAACTTACCCCCAATTTCTAAGTATTGTCTTAAATTTGATTGATAAAAAAAAAAAAAAACTAAACAATCTTAAACTCATTACTTACCAATCGATTTTTAAGTATTGTCTTAAATTTGATTGATACTAATATGCTTTTCAACCCTTGGTTGGTCTTGGGTTAATTGTTTTAAGTTAAAATCTAAAGCTTACAATCTGCTTCAAGTTTTTCATTTTCTATATATTTAAAATTTAGTCTCCATATTTTTATTTTCAAGAATTTAATTCCACTTGCTTTTGAATTTAAAATTTAAGTCCAATTGTTAATGTCTTAAATTTCTTTTGTTACATTCGGGTTTGACATTATAAAATTAAAAAATCCTTACTTGATAGTCATATGACAAAAATGTTATTATAACGAACCTAAGTTTAACACAAAATTTTTACAATGTTAACAATTCTTAAAATTTACGTCAACATTTTAATAAAAATAAACTATTTAGATTAATTAATGACATTATAAATGTTAGAGTACCGAATTATATAAAAAATATAAAATTAACTATTTTTATATAATCTAAAAATAAAAAACCAAAATTGAAAATTAACGTTTATGTTAATAATGTAAAAGAACCATGAATTGAACACATGTTATAAAAAGAACGCTCTAAGACCTTCCTTTCATATACAATGGTATAGATTGTTGAAATACAAATTTGTTGCACTAAATGGCACAAAGAATATTCCATAGTTTTAAAAACATTTTAAGCAGTATTATCAGTGTTTTACTTGTATTTATCTTAGTGATCATTTATTTTTTAGAGACCACAAATATAATTTTTTTGGTAATGGTAAATTAAATAATATAAATCCTATTATATGTGTGATCTCTTATTTCCCTCATATGGAATACTGATAGAAGATAACTAGGAGGATTAGGAAATGGTCCAAGGAAGACTTGTGGAAACTTAAAATTTTTATATTTTTCATATAATTGGAATTTAGTCTCTTACTTTTATTTCAAGAAATTTAGTTTCTTTATTTTTCAGTATTTCAAAATGTATGTCCAATTATTAACATCATTACAATTTTCATGTTAATTTTAAGTATATTACAACACCATTATTTTTGTTACATGGCTATTAAGTGTTTTTTTTAAATTTGAAAATGTCATATCAATGAATTTAACAGAAAAATTTTAATGGTGCTAACATTTGGATATGAATATTGAAATATAAAAAGTATAGGGACTAAATTTCTAAAAATAAAAGTGGAAAGACTAAATTTTAAATATACAAAGAGTATGGGGACATGGAGCATGCTTTAACTAATATATTACTTAAGGGACTTTCATCCTTTGTTAAATGTACAATTCGAGTGAGCACTTTCCGTTCAATAAAAGACTTGTTACCAATGCATTTTGAAAAATAATTCATTCCTTTAAGAGTTGATTGAAACCTTTAGTAGAAAAAGTTTGAGTACTTAAAAGAGTTTACTAAAAGTCTGCAAGCTAAGCCTACAATAATCTTAGGATTGAGTGAGTTGTAATTAGTGGTTATATTGGTAGCTTCATAGTGTATTCGGACTCTTGACAATGCAACATTTCATGTAACACCTTTTTTGTCAAACATTTTCAATTGGTATCAAAGCCTAAAATCAAACATGCTTAGTCTTATCTACTTTCTGGTTAATAGCAATGGATTCCATGAAAGAAGAAAGCTCAATTTCTCATCCACCACCACTAAATGAACCCAACTATGTGCACTAGAAGGTTTTCATGAGAATTTTCGTTAAAGTCATTGATGAGAAAGCATGCCAAGTGATGCTTACAAAATAGAAACCTTATACTACCACCAATATATATGGCATTCAATCTATTAAACCTGAGGAAACATGGACCACAGAAAAAGAAAGAGCAATTAACTACAACTCCAAGGCACTCAATGTAATATTCAATGGAGTATATTCTCAAAAGTTTAGGCATGTCTCAAAGTGTGTTTCTATCAAAGAAGTCTAAAGAATCCTTAAAATTACACATGAAGGAACTCCAAGTGTTAGACTTTCAAAATTGCATATGCTCACATGAAAATCCAAGAATCTCTTGAAGTGAAATTCTTTTTGAAGGGTTAAACTTTGTGCTATCATTAATAAAGTATTTTCTCTTTATGAATAATATTTTGAGGTGAAATTAGTGCGAAAGGTGTGAAGATTTTCTAAGAAGAACATAAATTCAGATGTTAAATGATCTCTAACAAGAATAAAAAAAAATGCTAGGATTTAAACACTTAGGGTAGTTATTTCTTCACATATTACTTGTAATATTTAAAACTATTTAAATTAATGAATTTTCAACATGATTATTTAATATTTTCTATATGAATGTACTTAATAATTTTTGCATGAAAAGCATAATGATTAAACAAACATTTGCTTAATGATTACTTGAAGCCAACGCCCTGACATGGGATGGCCAATGTTGCGACGTGGTAGAATTCTGGCAAATAACAAGGACATATTTTTTAAGGGAACGCTGAGCTGTCTTGGTGATAATGTTGCAATGTTGAGGTAGTTGGTTTCATCCTTTTCAAGACTCAAAGCCAATGTTGCGATGCTGGCTAGACCACGTTGTTGAGTGAATATTTGTTACACATTTCAAGCCTTAATTCGCTTATATTTACATTGTTCTTTAAGTAATTTTTATTTAGTTTTGAGTCAATAAGTTGATTTTACAACTAGTTGTAAAATGAGTTTAAAATCATTTTAAATATTGTTTATTATTTTAACACTTTTTAATGCTTTTTAATAAATAAGTTGTTGTATGACCTTCTTATAATCATTAAATCGTGTTCAAAAGAGGAAAAGCCCTTTTTTATATGTTCTAAGTCTTTATACTCTTCGTACATTTGAAAGTTAATCGTCCTACTATATTATATAATAATATATCATATCATATTATATATTATTAGTTTATATATATGCATTAATGATTAAATATAACCGGTTAATATATTAATAGTTTATATATATAAATTAAGGTTGGGTTAGGTAATTGATTGATTTAATATTATCGATTCAGTTTTGAAATTTAAAATTGTTTAAACCAAATTTACACATATTAAATATAATATACATTTAAACCCAAACTTAATACCAACCAGTCTCAAACCCAAATTCAAACCTAAGTCTAATTTAAATTTTATTCAAAACCAAACCTAAATAAAACAAACCAATTCCAAATTTTAAAAATAATATTAATAAAATTTGATATTAATAAAACATTAAAATTAATCAATAAGAAAACTAAAACCTAAATTTCTAAATCATTAAAATTAAATTTATTGGTAATGTTATTAGTTTTGGACAATAAATCATGTTTAATCATTTGTGATAAGTATAACACTAGTTATCGCATTATTAACTTAATATATTATTTCAATATATATATTTTACATTATTCTTAAAATTTAAAATTTTTATATATTTTAATAATAATTAATTTTATATGTTTATTATAAAATAGTTGATTTGACGTGTTCTTTTAAAAATTATTAAATAATATATTTTATAATTTTAAAAGTATATATTTACTAATTAAATGAGGATTGGTTTTATTGATAATAAAATTTTATTATTTTGAAAAATAATTGAGAGAATAAAATAATATTTTAAAAATAACAATAAAAAGTGAGAAATAATCGATAATAAAATATTAATTAATTAGATAAAATAACTTGTTATTCAGTATATGAGTTAAGATTTCACCTACAATGAACCATTACTTTAATACTTCATTACCTTTAACATAATATTTCACATTATAATGGTAACATTTATAATTATATTATATTACCAATTTTGTAGATTTTTCTTTAAAAGAAGAGAAACATAGATAATATGAAGTATTAATTCTTAATTGATCGATTATCTTATATTAATTTCTTAAAATATATGAGCCATACTATTTTTGGGATTTGTGTTGAATCGAACCGATTTGATTAAATGCAATTATAATTTATAAAAGAATATTTAATTTAATTATAAAATATATTTATTTTCTTTTGAGTTTTGACATATAAATTAAGAATAAATATATAAATTGATACATTATAGATTAGATTACCAATATATTGATATCATCTTTTATATATATAATGTTAACATCACACATTTAAATTTCATTAATTACAAAAGATACTTTAACATTATTAATTATTATCATATTTAAAATAAAATCATATTTATTATATATCAAAATATATTTATTTAATTAAAACTTGAATTTTATTAATTCTAATTTATCCAATTATTTTCAATGATTTTATAGATTTATAATTTTATTAATTAATAATATATTATATTGTTTTTAAGTAGAAATTTTAAAAGATATGACCAAATTAATTTTTTCAATTTAACAAACTATCATATTAATTAATATTTCATTAATATTACTATTATTATTATCACATAATAATCCTAATAAATTATTATTCTAATATTAATATAGTAATATAATTAATAATAAGGGGTATTCTTGTCAGTTCAAATCTTTCTCCAAACTCGTGCTTTTAGATATATTTTAGAGATATATAATTATAGTATTAAAACATTTTATATTCAATTAATGGTTTAAAAAAATTCAATCTATAATTTAAAATAAATATTTATTATTAATTAATTTTGCTATTAATAAAATTTTAATGTAAATATGTAAGGTTTATGAACACATTTTACAAAATAAATAATTATCATTTATTTTTATTTTAAGTTATCATAAAATTATATTAGTTATTAATGTTTATTATGGTTGTTCAGTAGAAATTTAGGCTTTTTCAAGCTTTGGATAAGATTTATCTTAGGCTCGAGCAAGGTTGGTCTCGAATTCAAATTCTTATGGGCTCGGGCTCAAGCTCGAGTTTTATCAGGTTCGAGCTTTCTCGGACTTGAATCAACATAGACGGGCTTTCAGGCTCGGACTTGTTTTGCTAGCTCTACTTACAGTGCAAGCCATGGTTATTTTGTTAATTAAAAAAAATGATTCAATTGTCGCTAAGATTACCATGAAGGCCCTTGTGCTAGGATTCAGATTGCATTTTACCCCCTCTATTGAAAAAATGGACAAGTTACTCCATATATATTTAATCAAAGAGCAAAATGATCATTCTGTTAAAAATTTCATCCAATTCTACTATTAAAAATTAGTTTTTGTATGTCAAAATGAGATACATATGGTATAACACCCTTCGCTCGACTCGATCGCCGGGTTTGAGCTATAAGATACATTTGTTCCTGGAGAAACTACAATCAAATCCATAATAAATAATCATTCATTTATGCAATTATGTGTAAATTATATTTAAACTATGATAAACAATCAAAACCGAGTCTTACTCGAGCTTACGAATGCTCTTTTGTCAACCCAAGCTCAAAATAGGACCAAATAACAAAGTTTTAAAATTGCAGGATCAACGTTGTGACATCACCAAACAGTTTGTCATGTCACAATGTTAGGCCACTCAACATCGTGATGTCACATATTATCGACCGGCGTTGTGGTGAGGAAAAATGGTTGTAGGGATGATGACTCTGTTTTTGGTAAAAATGAACCATTTGGTACCTATTTCAAGCTTTCCACCAAACCTAATCAATTTTAGCACAAAATGTGAACTTCACCTGATTCAAATCATGCCAAATCATATAAAACAAGCTTAATTCTCATATTCGACTTTTTAACAAAGTATTCATTATTAAAACATTAATCAAACTTAAGCTTTTTCGTATCATTAGAACATACCAACCAAACCATTCTAACATCAATCCTTGCCTATACCAAACCATCTAAATTCATGCCATTTCACCTTTAGTTCAAGCACCTATGAACACATACACAATATTATGACCTATAAACTTAATTTCTAACCGTCAATTATCCAAGTTAGACTACTTTTCACAAGCATACTTCAAGTTATAAGTGTTTGAATTCATTTCCATTTCAATCCACTTATTAACCAACCTATCATTTCAATTTTTCCTACCTATGCCATTTCAAGTCCCATACATTTCTCAAATATGTCAACCACAATATGCTATTTCAAATAGGCATTAACCATTGCCAAATCATGCATTTCAAACCATATATCAAGACAACATTTAAACTGATCATAAATTCCCACATTATTAAGACTCCTACACGTTAAAGTATATACCGAGACACTTATATACATGCCACAATCCTTGACCAAAAATGACCAAAAATCTACCGATTCGAGGATAGTGTGAGCTTCGAGACGATCTGACTTGACGTGTTCCGTAAGATAACGATTTTAATGGAAAAGGGAAAACAACAGGGTAAACATGTAAAATGCTTAGTAGGTTCATATGAAATTTACACTACTTACCTTAAACAATTCAACGAGCTAAATAATTAAACACATTGGCATTCAATATGACGTTCCTTGGCATACTTTAAAGCAACTAATGCATATCATCATATACAACCAAATAGGTTAGCCAATTTGCATATCAAGATCATTAAGTAATAAATCATATACCATATCTCAAATTGAGTGCATAAGCAATCTATATTCGAATCATTTCAAGATTTCCATTTCCATTAGGTTAAGGTTTCACCCAAGGGAACTATAGTATAACGAACTTGGATACATGGGAATATTTTGCTCACACAAGTTAACATAGATTAGGGTTGCTCACACAAGCTGACATTTTAACGGATTTGTTCACATAAGTTGACATCGTATCAAGGTTACCAGTTCTGGTTAAACCACTTATAACCTGAGAATTTGTAAAAAAATGCTAAATCTCGTAACAGCTTGTGAATCCATGATAAATTACATATATAATCCTAATGGCATGCCATAGTATCCTAATATTTTACTAAGTTCACGGAGGCATCGTTGTCATATTCTTATCATTGTAAACCCTGTATCAGTTTACATATTTCATACGAGTCTTGTAAACACTCAACATTCATATTGGTACTTCGTACCCTTTTGTAATAGCCAATATTTTCATGATTTACAATTCAATCCATTTTAAACCGAATATGCCATTTTCACTTCAATATAAACATATAACTGAAATAAACACAATTCAACATTGAAACAAATAAAGTAGCAAGTCCCATATGAACTTACTTAGAAAAAAAAAAAAACAAACGAGTTGATACTTTAGGGACTATTCTACAATTTTTACTTTTCTCCGATTATCTCTAGTTTGATTCAATTCATGATCTATACAATTATTTCATTCAGTTTATCAAAACTAAATATTTTATATCATTCCATGATATGCAAGAACCTATTTAATTATAATTTTGGAAAGCCCTAAGTTTTTCATTTTATTTAATTTAGTCTTGAAATTGAAATAGCCATAACTTTTAATTTTGAGCCTCGATTTGAAAATCGATCTCAAATACCTCTCTTAGGGACTTTCTACTTTCTATTGTTACTAAAATTTCATATAAATTTTACATTTTATTCACTTTGGTCCTTTTGAACAAAACTAACAATTGAACTTTAAAATCTAGTCTTTTTCACATCTAACCTTAAAATCTATCAATTTAATATCAATTTCTTCAAGAAATCAACAATGGAAACTTTCAAAAATTTAACATTTTTACAAATTGGTACATGGGCTAGCTAAATCAAACACCAATGACCTCAAAAATATAAAAAATATAAGAAAAGACTTAAAATCTTACCTAATCAAGGACCAAATATTAAAAGCTTTGAAATCCTTCTCTTTTTGTTTTCTTAAGTTAGACGAATGAAGAAGAAAGAATAAAAGGGTGAACATTCCACTAAGGTAAGCTATTTATACTTTAATTAAAATTTGATTAGTTTAATTAACCTTCATTTATTAATTTAATCTTAACTAATTTAAGCCGTAATCATAATTAACCAAAAAATGAGTGGAAATTAGCCTCATCATCTATTATTTGATGTAGCAAAATGCTTCATTTACCATTTTTAACCTTTAGCTAATTAAAAATCTATAGCGATCCTCTTTTTGTTTTCTTAAGTTAGATGGTTGAAGAAGAAAGAAAAAAAGATGAACATTCCACTAAGATAAGTGACCGCCTCTGGACGTACTAACATCCAGAGTGTGAATACTGTAATTAAGATATAGTATTGAGGCGGTGTTCGCAAGTATACGGGTCATGTTGTAATATAGTTTTTACAATGAAGTAGGTGAGTACTCCAAGGATCGTACCCAATGGAGGCGAGTACTAAGTTAATGTTAACCTAAACAAAAATAGAATTAATTAGTAATCTAAATAGATTATATTGCGAATAAACATAAATAAGATATTTTTTAAGGTTTTTATAAATAAAGAAATAAAAATTGCATAAAAGAGTGGATTTCAGAAAACTAATATCTAAACTCAATCAAATCTATGCATGAGTGATTAGCTCGCTTCGGTGGTCATAACTAACTCCTATTTCGGGTTTCTATTCAATCAACTAGTCGTTACCCTAGTAGGATCTCTCGATCTTCCACTAAACTAACAATTTGACAAGAACTACTTACCTCTCGACCTCATAGTTCAGACTAGTTAGGGGCTAAGGTATTCATGGATAGGCCATACCAATTTTGGGTTAATTCCCACCTAAATAACTTTCTAGAGTCATCAAGCAAAGGGTTTACATCCTACATAACAATTAGTTCATCACACCTCCACTCACTAACCCTCCGCAAGAGGATTAATTCATCATGGAATCTATAAACATAATAAACTTGATAAAAATATGCATAAAAAAGATCAAGATTAAGGTTTATGAGATTCTTAATTGTATTTGATTGATAAAATCGCAAAAATCCACAATAGTTTGATTGTGTCTACAAATCAAGTTCTCCGAAGAACACAAATGGAAATAACTTGAAAAGAACTCTAAACCCTAAAAGAAAGAAAAATTGAAAACTAAATTATAGGGAAAAACTGAGAATTTGAAAACTATTGCTAAACAAGTGTTAACTGAGCCTATTTATAAAGTTAGGATTAGCTGCTGTCATTAACCCTATGTTAGTTGATATTTTCGTGTTAATTTCCATTGTGCGAACCAAAATGCCCCTCGCTCGTAATTCTTCTTGTAAAGGGCCAGTGTTGTGACACCTTAGTGCCTGTATAGCGACACTAAAGGTAGTATGCATGATTTAGGTTTGGCTTTAGGGGTGTGTAGCGACATATTATGGCTGTGTCACGACACCAAATGTAGTCTTGAGTTCCTGTGTTGCGATACCCTATGTTGTGACGTTGAACTTCTCCTGTTACAACACAACGACTAGCCTTGAGTTTTTATGCCTTTGAATGGTATCCTGCACACTCATTAAGCACGTTAGCTCACCTTTAGGCCTCATTTGGCCCCTAAGGTGATAAAAAGACTCAGTTTACACTTTTTATTAAATTCAAATAAAATATGAAAACTAAACTAAAACATAATAAAAATGTTTGTATTCATGCTCCTTAAGTATAAAAACTAGTTTAATCTGCTACACTGAATTACGACAGATCAAACTCCCCCACACTTAAGTCATTACTTGTTCTAAAGGAAAACAAGATAAAACCAAAAAGTAAAAGATGACCCTTGAGAAAGTATAGTACAAAGATTGGTTTCTGAGTACATAACTAGGCATTTCCATATTTACACATAATCCTGACATGATATATAAAAGACTTACTATTTTTAATATCAAACACCTAAGTTTAGTATATTACAAAATATACAAATATTAAGGTTTTCAAATATATGAGTTCATCCATAAATCATACAGGTAATTTGATTATCCTAGCAAAATACAAATAGTCGTTATTGTAATTGCTTAATATAATGTCAATTAATGAATAGATTTACTTAGGTCACATAGGACTTTTTGACTTGTAAAGTTCTGAGGCTTAGGACATTATGAAATTCAAGAACAGGAAACATCAAAATAGTTTCAAGCACGAAAATAGTTTGGCAGATTGTATTGTTCCATATTCTTCCCCTTAAAAATAGTTTCCCGCTTATTGCCTTATTTCTCCTTCTCTCACCTTCCTTATTTCTCCATATAGGAAGCCACATCATAATACAATAACTATGGCTAGCTCACGAGTTTTTGTGTACTAATGACTAAGGTTTTCTACTTTTGTGACTTTGTCACCTTTTGATCTTTTTCAACACCTCTCACTTACAATGCTTTTGATTTTTAAGTACTTTTTCTACTCATTTTTCTTGCTTTCTTTCTGAATTTTACTTTTTTCTTGCACATGTTTTCTAACCTATAATTACTATATCATGCTACTTTTTCCTATTTCACTTTTTTTTTACAAAATTCATCCTGATGTATCTACTTAACCCTCAATACGTATGGCCAGATGTCTAAGTTCGTGCAATTTAGGGCCAAAGAAAAGGGGTAAGTACAAATTAAAGTTTTTTGGCTCGGGTTTTGTACGAAGGTTCATCAAGAAGTTTTTTCTGGCTTGAAATAGGTACTAAGGATTGATAAATAGGATTATCTTTTTGGCTCTGGGTATATACCAAACAATGCCTTAGGTCATCCCTAGATATCTCAATATTCACAAATTTAATCAATCAAACAATTACAAATTCAACTATTTATCATACATACTTGCATGCTCGTTTCCCTGTATTTCTATATCATTTGGTATATCCAATTACTCAATACTTATTTACAGTGTAATATATAGAACTTAGTAGTCTAATAATAATAAAAATTTAAAAACATTCAATATCATGCTAAATGTATAGTAAACACAATCAATCTATATACATGCTCCTAACTAATCGCTTGTATTTTTACAAGCTCAGGCACACAATTAGCAATAAAAACTGAAAGAAAAGTAAAAAAATCAAAAACAAATTTCCTATGTTACCCCCCACTTTATATAGCACATTGTCCCTAATGTTCAACCATGAAAAGATAAGGAAAGATGTTACCTAATTGATTGTCACATTACAATGGTCTAATTGTGGATGCTTCCTTCCTTGTTTGTTATAAGCTCGAATTTGTTGTGCTTCTTTCATGTGGGGTTCCTACACAGAAAACTGAAAACAAAAAACAAAACCAATATATAAAAATCTACTATTAATCCTACTCCTAAAGATAAAATTATCCTAAATTAATTACAATTCCAAATTAAAAAGTTCAGTCTTAATCATCATTAGAATTATCAAAATGGGGCGATTACCCCCTTTCCTTGGGTGTCTTTCCCTTTCCCAAGATGTATCCTTGGGAAGAGCCATCACTCAACGGATGTGCATGTCGGGTTGGGATATGGATGATGAGCCCTTTCTGTGTGGAATACTCCGATTAAAATGCCGCATTGTAATCATCATCCTCCCCTTGGAAGTCTCGCTCAATAGCCTCCTCCTCCTATCATTCTTCTTCATTTCTTTGCTCCTCGAATCGAGTACTTAATGATCTGAATGTATCCTAATTCTTGCATCTGTATCGCCTTTCACCCAGTCTGGTCGTCGGACCTGAGGAATAGGATGCTACTACCAATATTACTCAATTACAAACAATTTACAAATTAAAATTAAAAAATAAAAGTTAAATATTCACATTCAAGCGTGTAAATTATGCTAATCAATCTTTTTTAGGTAATTATTGAGTATACGAAAGCTTAAAAACAATTTGAGAATGAATACGGATAAATTTAAATCAAATTAAAAATAAAAAATAAAAAATAAAATTGAAAATAGGGGACACATAGCCATGTCTCTTGTCCGTGTGGAGGCTCATATGGCCGTGTGAACAAACCATACAATAGCTTGATGTCATGTGAAAAAGGGGTCACACGACTGTGTTTCCAGGCCGTGTGACAAGGCTCAGCCTATGTGCCTTAAGAACATGGCTGTGTGGCCAGACCGTGTAAAATTTGAAAAGAGGGTCACACGGCTGTGTTGTAGACTGTGTGTAATTCGAAATAGGGTCATATGGTCATGTCTCTAGGTCGTGTAACAACCTATGGCTGTGTGGGAAAAACCTGCACCTAAAGTGAATAAGACACATGGTCGTGTGTGGCACACAGTCGTGTGACAACCGGTGTGCACCTAAAATGGCTTTCAAAACAATGCAAAATTTCACTCATCACTTGAGTACCAAGTCAAACCTAAATCAACCATTTCATACCTTCAAAACAAATTTAAACATGCTTGAAATATACCTAATCATTCAACCTAAGTGCCTAACCAATATGCCCTCATTGGCACCACATTTCAACAAATCAAAATAATCAAAATGCAAATGATCAAACATACCAATCTTGAACACATTAAGTCATTTAACCATTCCATATTTGATTTTCATCTTAACCTTCCAACCTAGATACAAAGACTACCAAAACTATAAAGGTTAAACATGGTTATAAACTTGACTTCTACCAAATCCATGCTAACATAATCTAGGCATATCATATATAAACTAATTTCAAGCAATCATAAAACATAAAGCCTAGCATATAACCAACTCATTCATGACAACATTAAGCAAATAACCAAAGCAAACCACTCTCAAGCTATGAATAATTTGACCATTACTATCACTCTTATACATAATTACATAACAATTAAAGACCAACATGATTCAAAATGACTAAAATAAGTATATCATAACCTAGGTACATGCCAAAACCAAAAAGGCCCATTCACCAACATTTGAGTTCGGGATTGACACTGGATGCCGAGTCGATGATAAAACTACTAGGTACCTAACCTATGCTTGAGAGAAACAAAACGTATGCTGAGTATAATTCAATGGTGATTCTATAATCCGAATAATTAAACGTATACCAAACATTCAATTACATGATTAAAATGCAATAAGAAAAATGCAAAGAAACATATAATTCTTCATTCATATTTTATAACTTTATTATTGAATTCAAACATAAGTATTTCATGAATCATCACAGTTTCATTTCGTACATTCATTATATAATTATCTAAACCTTTTTTATTTCCCTCCATTTCACATACTTTAATTCTAATTTCCATTTTCGTTTTCAATTTCATCTTTCCTTTTTGTTTTCCCTATTAACATGACTCAAACTCGGACTTCGATACGCGGATCCAACCAACACACCAAAGTTTGGCACTGATCGATTGTTTAATGTCACTATTAATGCAAGTATAGTAGACAAATATCAGTCTGTCGGATATCGATCCCACAAGGATGGTTGTCTTTTGTTTATCAATGTCAGTGCAATAAATAGATGGAAACGAGATAAATTGTGAGAGTAGGTGTCGAAGCAATAACTTGAAAACAACAAGATAAAATATGATAATGATAAACTAGGATCCCAACTTGAATATTCAACAGAATGCTAAGTGCTCACAAGGTATAAAAGAATATGTGATTGTCGATGCATTAAATTGCAATGAATATCTTACCAAGCTTAACTTCTATATTTAATCTAAGACTTAAACATGCACATTAACCTCACCTTCCGATGCTGGCAATGGAACACTATTAAGAACAAGTGGATAAAATTCCTCTAATCCTTAAGCAACTTCCGTTGTCATGCTTGTTAGCTTGAACTTTCATTGCACCTTCCAGTGTTAGTGACTGCAATAACACTTCAATGCTAAAAACATTCAACCCAAAGATTAAACAGTAGAAGCAAGATTGAATAAAAAACATTTAACCTAGAAATCATGTGTACTTTCGTACTAACATGAAATAAAAGGTAATCACCAGCGTTTAGAAAAGAAAAATAAAAGAAACAAGTGAAGAATACTATTCCTAGACAACTCGACTTGAATATTTCTATTCCTTCTTGTGTCGCACTCAGAGCTCTTTGTCAAGAGCTGGTCTGTATCCTTTTCATGTCGGTTCACCCGTCGGAGTCTTACACCGCCATAGCCGAAAGCTTCAAAGGATAAGTTGAAGAAGATGATTATCCAAAAAACTTTTTTTTTCTTTTTTATGTGAATATTTATCTTTTTTCCCAAATAGCCCAGGTGTCCTTTCATCAGAATCATGTTACCTTTGTATGTACGAGTTAGTCGTACCAGACTAGACAGCTCACGCATTTTTGTTCCTATCTGGATAGCTGTCATGTGCAGCGACAATTCTGGGCGTAATATGAAATTACTCATGCATCGACATCAGTATCAAAATATGACAAAATTAAGGGTAGATAAGCTAAGATCCATTGAGTCATAAAATGTAAATTACTGAACTAAAAATACTAAAATATGTGCTAAAGATAACAAATGGGAACAAATAAACCAATAAGTAGGGAGAAAACATATGCTCTTTCTAGTATGATCACACCCCCAAACTTGAGTTTTTACTTGTCCTCAAGCAAAACAGAAATTGGCAAGGCTACACAAGAATTCACTAAGGTAAATGATCATTTTAGCAACTTGAATCACCTAAAATCCCAATAAATGATTCACATTCAGATGACAGAATATTGCATCGAAAATAGATAAGTATGAATGACTAAGACTGCATCTTCATCAAAACCAGCATCATGCTTCAAATTTTAAATTCTATATACCAATACAAAATTTATTGTATTTTTGTGTGAATAAAGGATATCATTAAATTACTGTACCCTTGTTCCTGTGAAGTAACGATGGAGTGCAACAAACCCTCAAGAACCACATAATTGTGCCGACACACACTCATACCGTGACAGCCTTTGGCTAGATTCATTTTTCTAAAGTTTACATTAGAGTGTTCCCTTTTTAACACTTCACAATACACCCACTTTGGAGTGTCACTTATTCATAACTATATATACATATGAGTAGCTGTAAAAGGTAGATTCATTCAAAATTCAAGGAATGCTACTAGTCATTCATTACTAATGCAGGCTAAATCATTCATCAAAGAATTGAAGGTACAACATTCAGTCAAATTTATCCAACTCATTCATTGATAGTTCACATGATTCAAGAATTAAGCATCGAATGTAACAAAAAATTTTCAACACATTTGCATTAACCACTCATAAACCTTGCATGCTTCAAATTTTTTTTTAAATGTGGGTGTATTTCCAATCTCCATATGCATTCCCCCAAACTTAAAGTTCGCATTGTCCCCAATGCACTAAGATTAACATGCATCCGCCGGTCTAGCTCTCTTTTGCTCCAGATTATCCTTAGTTGCATCCATAAACTTAGATACATTGACAATGTCTTCAATAGATTCTTTTGCAGTAGCTTTTGTCTCAGTATTTTCTTCCTCGGCCTTCTCGTTTACAACTTCAACACGGATGTCCTCCTCTTCCACAACAACTTCCTCTTCAACAGTAGAAGGCTCTTGATCAGCAATGACTTCACCCTCGACCAGGCTATCAATCTTTCGTATGTACTCCTCAATGTCCCTTGATTCCTCTTCTTTCTCAACATCAGGGAAGTGCACAATGGGAGGATATTCCACTTATCTGTCTCAGTCCTTTAGGTCATCTTCCTCGGAGGAGGGTCATACTCTCGAATAATCGGTGGGAACATTGGAAATTTTGGGAGTAGGGTTGGGTTTAACTGATGTAATGTGGCTGCAATACAGTTGTTATAGGCTCTAGTATAAGTGTAGAATAAATTTTTTGATTTTTCCATATATTCTATTATAGCTACAAGCCTAATCTGCTTATTGCTAATGGAATTGGCCAACTTTTTGATATCCTTCATTTTGCACAACAATGATGTCTCCGCAGTCATTGCTTCGCTTTCTACTTTGGTTTTGTCCTTCCTTATCTTGTTGGTCCTTGCCTCCTTCATTGTCGGCGTATCTTTACTATGAGTCATTCTTTCAATAGACGCTTCTTTGATTGGGCCCTTATTTTCCAAGATCTCTTCATCTTCACGGGGCACAATACCTTTCTGTTGGCACAGTAGCATCACCAACAATAGGAAAACCAAAATTCAATTTTGCCTTGCGGCGTAGTCAGTAATTTCTTGGTGGACTATTATGTCAACATCAATCTTTCTACCCTTGACAATTGAATGTATCAGACACATTCTATCAAAGTTGACTATGTTGCTAATAGAATTGGCCAACTTTTCGATATCCTTTATTTTGCACAACAATGATGTCTCTGCAGTCAAGTTTACTGCTTCGCTTTCTACTTTGGTTTTGTCCTTCCTTGTCATGCTGGTCCCCACCTCCTTCATTGTCAGCGTATCTTTACCATGAGTCATTCTTTCAATAGACGCTTCAATGATCGGGCCCCTATTTTCCAAGATCTCTTCATCTTCACAGGGCACAATACCTTTCTGTTGGCACAGTAGCATCACCAACAATAGGAAAACCAAAATTCAATTTTGCCTTGCAGCGTAGTCAGTAATTTCTTGGTGGACTATTATATCGACATCAATCTTTCTGCCCTCGACAATCGAATGTATCAGACACATTCTATCAAAGTTGACTGTGGTGCTGTGGGTAGAGGGCAGTAGCCTACAGTTGACAAAATGAAACCAGATTTTGCTTTACAATGTTAGGAAGTGGCGGTGCGTCGTATAATTCTTTTGATGTAAACACGTCCACAATGCTCCTTTGACACATAAATCTTTCACAAATAGGTCCCCTTTTTTTGTCTATGATATATTCAATAAACTTGGAGTGTTCATTGATATCTATCTTAGTGTTGTACAATTCATTGACTATTGTAGCATCCTGTGGGATTAAACCTTCTCGAACAAAGATAAAATCCAACTCATGGTCATAAAGGTTAGTGTAAAACTCACATACCAATGAAGGAGAATAGCTTATAGGATGTGTGCAAAAAGTCACCTACTTCAACTTAGAGATGGTTTTGGACACTTGTTTGCGTAAATCTTGTTGTTGTAAAAGGAGAATGCCCTGTTCTAGGTGGAAGTTTTGCTTTAAGATGTTGTTTTGAAATCGGTCTTTGGTCACTTTCGTTAAAAAGATCATCAGCTCCTTTTTCTCTGTTGGCATGGAGGATTCTGACTCATGAACTGTAGTTGCAGAGGATGAGTGTTCTTCAACAACTTTGGTGTTTTTCTTGACTGATCCTCTTGTTCTTCCCATATTTTGCTTGTTTTGTGGAGAGAAGATGGTCTAAAGGTGTAAAGGTACGAAATTAGGGAAGATAAAGTGAATAAAAATTGCTTCTTGGGTGTTTTATAGTTGGCACAGTGAAGAGGGGTTTATAGTGAGTGAAAGAAAAAGATGGAAATACGTGATTTTTTGAAGGGAAATAAAGCTGGCGGGAATAATTACGTCCAATGAGAATTACGCCTGCTCAGACAGATCAGACGGCTAGGTGACTTTTCATCAAACGATGGGATCTGAATTTCTTAAGTTGCCGTCATTCTTGCTAAGTTAGAAGTGACAGTACAATAGTACGAACTATGTTGACAATAGAGTCCAAGTGCGTCGACAATGGTACCTAATTATTTTTTAAAAATAAAAATAAAAATAATAAAACAAGTTTGAACAAAAGCAAAAATAAAATAAAATTACCTAGTAATAAAATGCAGAGAAAAAAGATTCAAATTAAAATTGTTCGGCCAATTTAATGTTATCTGCCTTCTATTGATCAATATTTCCAAGATAATGTTCAATCGTTGATCATTCACTTTGAATTGGTGTCCATTTAAATATTTGATTGTGACTTCACTATGAGAAAATACGTCGAGAACTTTGAAAGGTCCAGACCAACGAGAGTGCAATTTACTCGGGTGCAGCTTCAATCTAGAATTGAATAATAAAACTTGTTGACCCGTAGTAAATTATCGCTGCAAAATGATTCTGTCATGCCATCTTTTGGTCTTTTCGTTGTAAGTTGCAGCGTTTTCATAGGCATTTTGCCTAATCTCCTCTAGTTCAGTGATATCCAGCAACCTTTTTTTTCCCAAAAACTTCATAGTCCATGTTCACTTGTTTAATTCCCCATATTACTTTGTATTCTAGTTCAATTGGCAAGTGACATGCTTTCCCAAAAACCAATTGATACAGCGACATCCCTAATGGAGTTTTGTATGTTGTTCGCAAAGCCCATAAAGCATCATCCAATTTGGAAGACCAATCTTTCCTCGAAGGGTCCACAACCTTCTCAAGAATGTTTTTAAGTTGTCGATTCGACCACTTCGCTAGTACATTAGTTTGCAGATGGTAAGTAGTAGCCTTTCTATGATTGGCTTTATATCTTTTCAATGCAGCTGCCACTTGGTTGTAATGAAAGTGTGTACCCTGATCACTAATCAATGCCTTTGGTGTGCCAAAGCGAGTGAGTATATGCTTGTGAAAAAATTTAAGCACTGTATTTGCATCATCTTTGGGGACTGTAACAGCTTCAATCCACTTCAAGACGTAGTCAACAACTACTAATATATAAAGATTTTCAAATGAATTTGGAAATGGTCCCATAAAATCCATGCCCTAAACATCGAACAATTCAACCTCCATAATTGGCTGCTGCAACATTTCATTGCGTCGGGATATAAAACCAGTGCGTTGACACCTATCGCATTGAATCACAAAATTATGGGCGTCTTTGAATAATGAAGGCCAATAGAATTTGGATTGGATCATCTTAGCACCAGTTTGCATGCCGCCAAAATGACCTCCATAAGGAGCACCATGACAGTGCTTCAGGATTAAAAGCATCTCCTCTTTTGGAACACAACGCTGAATAATGTTGTCATTGCATACTTTGAATTAATATGGCTCGTTCCAATGATACTTCACTATTTCATGAATAAATCTTTCTTTTTTATGGCCTGTAACACCCAATGGGAGTTTTCCACACACTAGATAATTAACTAGATCTGCATACCAAAGGTTGCATCTAAAGCAAATAACTTCTCATCTGGGAATGCATCGATAATTTGTAGCATGTTTCCATCGTTACTGCCAACTTCCAATCGAGATAGAGGATCTGCAACTTGATTCTCTAAACCCTTGCAGTCTTTTATCTCGATGTCGAATTCTTGCAACAGTAAGATCCAGCATATCAATATTGGTTTTGCATCCTTCTTCACAAAAAAATATCTCAACACTGAGTGATCAGTAAACACAGTAACCTTTGCACAGACAAGATAAGAATGAAACTTGTCGAAAGCAAAGACTATAGCCAACAATTCTTTCTCTGCAGTGGTATAGTTTATTTGAGCCTTTGTAAGAGTTTTGGTAGCATAGTAGATGGCGTGGAATATTTTTCTCCTGTGTTGTCCTAGAACAGCACCCATAGGAAAGTCACTTCTATCGCACATAACTTCAAAAGGTTGAGACCAATCGGGTGCTACAACAATGGGTGCATTTACTAGTTGCATCTTTAATTGAATGAATGCCCCCAAACATGCATCGTCAAATATGAATTTTTGATTCTGCTCCAGCAATGAACATAAGGGCTGTGTAATTTTCGAGAAATCTCTAATAAATCTTTGGTAGAACCTCGCATGCCAAAGAAAACTGCGAATAACTGTCACATTTATCGGTGGAGGTAATTTTTGAATAATTTCCACTTTAGCTTTGTAGACTTCCATTCCTTGACAAGAGATACGATGGCCAAACACAATGCCTTCTGTTGCCATGAAATGACATTTTTCCCAATTTAGAACATGATGTGTGTCTTCACATCGTTGCAATACTTTATCCAAATTGTCAGCACAATGATTAAAATTATTCCCATAGACTAAGAAATCATCCATAAACACCTCTTAAGAGTCTTCAATCATATCCAAGAATATTTCCATCATGCACATTTGAAATGTGGATGGTGCATTGCAAAGATCGAAAGGCATCTGGAAAAATAGACAGCTGAAATATATTTTCTCTTGATCCTCTAGTGTAATAGTATTCTGATTGTATCCAGAATAGCCGTCTAAGAAGCAGTTATAGGCTTTTCCAGCAAGCTTGTCCAACATTTGGTCAATGAAAGGAAGTGGGAAGTGGTCCTTCCTTGTGGCAGCATTAAATTTGCGATAATCCATACAGACTTACCATCCCATAGAAATACGTGTAGGAATTAATTCATCTTTGTCATTGCTAACCATAGGGATGCCACTTCTTAGGAACGCATTGCACTAAACTCATCCAAGTGCTATCAGTAAGAGGGTAAATAATTCCAGCATCAAGCCATTTTATAAATTCTTTCTTAACAACTTCCTTCATCTTCTTGTTTAATCTTCTTTGTTGCTCAATCGATTACTTGCCTTCATCTTCCAACTTGATCTTGTGTATGCAAAAAGATGAATTAATTCCTCTTATGTTGCTTAAGAATATGGGCTAATTTCACTGCAGTAGGTTTCATGTTGATATCCAGTAGGTTTTATGTGACCAATTCCCAACTTTCTAAAAGTTGATAATGGCATTAGGTTGATGTTAGCTCCCAAGTTGCATAAAGCCTTGCCCAAATAATGGTTGCCAATCGAATATGGGGTAGTAAAGCTCCTAGGATCTTTTATTTTGGGGTTAAAGCTCCTAGGATCTTTTATTTTGGGGGCAACTTATTTGTCAAAAGAGCATTACAGCCTTTTGAGTGCAATAGTTTCCATATCATTGAGTTTTTTCTTCTTGGACAAGAGCTCATTCATAAATTTCCCATAATTTGAAATTTGCACAAGAGCATCTGCTAAAGGAATATTGACCTGAAGTTGCTTCAGTGTGTTCAGGAATTGTTGGTACTTCTTGTCCTGCTTATTCTCTTTGAATCTTTGTGGAAAAGGTAAGGGTGGAGAAATATTTGATTGCGTCAACACCTTTATTTGCGTTGATAGTTTCGAGGGTCGAACATTAGGCATATGAGTGACAATTTGTGAAACTTCTTTGTCTGGTACATTGGAAAGCTGTTTAGATTCAACCTTCTCACTAGGGATCACTTCACCAATATCTTGAGGTGCTACAGTAGAGTCTGTAGTCGGCTCGCTAGTTTGTTTACCACTTCTAAGCGTGATAGCCTTGTAGTGTTCTTTTCCCCTCTGACTGGGATGTTCCGTATCACTAGGTAGTGTGCTTAGTGGTTGAGTATTCAGGTTCGAAGCAAGTTGCCCTAATTGTGCCTCCAACTCCTGAATAGAAGATAAATTCCCTTGCACAATAGCTTCTGTGCGAGTCATATGCTCCCGTATTAGAGCCTCAAGAGCTATTAACGAGTCAAAAGGAGAAACTTGCATGTACTGTTGTCGTCGATGTTCTTGACCATGCTGATTCAATTTTGAAGAATGTTGTGGTTGCGTCTGGGTTTGGTATGGATGCATCTGGCCTTGTTGTGGATGCATCTGAATGTGCTGATTGTAGTTCTGCTATTTTTGATTGTAATTTCCTTGTCTTAAATAATAATTGCCTTGAGCAGATATATTCCCATATCGGAATGTCGCAACATTTTGTCCAGCATTCTGAGTTCCCTAAAATTGTTGATTGCATGCAGAATTATTATAGCTGTGATAATGGCTATGATTGTCATTCTTTGTATGTTCTAGACAATCTTCATAGCTGTGATTGTCACTGCAAATCTCAAAACAAAAAGTAGGAACATCAACTTGTTCAGCGACTTGTATTAGTGCAACGTCACTAGTCCCTTGAATATTTTTTTATCATATTAGCAAGAGAAGAAACTTGAGCACTATGTGTAGATATTGCATCTAATTCAATAACTCCCGGTGTAGCTTTTGCTTGTGCATCTCTAGAGATAGGATATTGATAATCATCTGAGCAATTCTCTCCAGAATTCCAATAGCATAATTATAAGTACAATCCAGTAAGGGTCCATTGGATGATGCGTCGACAAGATTCCTCGTGTTTGAATTTAGCCCATTATAAAAAATATCAATTTGTGTTTCCTGTTGAATGCCATGCATGGGACAATGTCGAAACAAAGATTTATAACGTTCTCATGTAGTGTGAAGATTCTCATCGTCCAGCTGATGATAAGCTGTAATATCATTTTAGAGACGAGCATTCATTGTTGGCAGGTTAAATCGCAAAACAAACTGTATTGCTAGTGCATTCTAAGAAGTAATTGATCTAGCAGGTAACCCAAAGAACTATGTATGAGCTCTTCACTGCAAAGAATAAGCAAATAATTGCATCTTTAAAGCGTCATCAGGAATGCCTTGTTGATTGACGGAAGCACAAATCAATCAAAATGATTTTAGATGTTCTCGTGCATCTTCATGTGGTAGCCCAACATATTGCCTATTAGAATTCAGCATTTGGAACATCGCTGTCTTGAGTTCAAAATTTCCAGCTTGGATTGCTGGCCTAACAACTCCCGGTTGCAAGTCACCTAAGACAGCTACTACAAAGTCTTGTATAGTCCTGTTTTGTATTTGATCGTCTTCCTGCAACGGTGGGTCATTAGCATTTCGGTTTTGCATCGGAGGTATAATTGCATTGTTTCATGGTAAAGCCATATTCCTTTGTTCTCGAAGTCTCCTCCGAATACTTTTTTCAATTTCTGGATCAAAATCGGTAATAAACTCAAAATTGCCTCGTGTCATACAACACTTAAAATAAAATGTGAAAATAAAAACAAAAAGAAAACAAGTTAGTAGCAACTAAATATTATGAAATAAAAACAAACAACAAACAAACGCCATCCCCGGCAATGGTGCCAAAACTTGACTGACTGTTTAACGTCACAACAATTATGTTCAAGCGTACACTGTTGATGCAACTATAGTAGAAAGATATGAATCTGTTGGATATCGATCCCACGGGGATGATTGTCTTTTGTTTATCGATGTAAGTGCAATAAATGGATAGAAACGAGATAAATTGTGAGAGTAGGTGTTGAAGCAATAACTTTGAAACATCAAGATAAAATATGATAATGATAAACTAGGATCCCCAACGTGAATATTCAACAGAATGCTAAGTGCTCACAAGATATAAAAGAATAGGTGATTGACGATGTATTTAATTGCAATGAATATCTTACCAAGCTTAACTTCTATATTTAATCTAAGACTTAAACATGCACATTAACCCCACCTTCCGATGCTGGCAATGGAACACTATTAAGAACAAGTGGATTAAATTCCTATAATCCTTAAGCAACTTCCTTTGTCATGCTTGTTAGCTTGAACTTTCATTGCACCTTCCAGTGTTAGTGATTGCAATAACACTTCCGTGCTAAAAACATTCAACCCAAAGATTAAACAGTAGAAGCAAGATTGAATAAAATAACATTTAACCCATAAATCATGTTTACTTCCGTACTAACATGAAATAGAAGGTAATCACCAGTGTTTAGAAAAGAAAAATAAAAGAAACAAGTGGAGAATACTATTCTTAGACAACTCGACTTGGATCTGTCTATTCCTCTTTGTGTCGCACTCAGAACTCCTCGTCAAGTGCTGGTCTACATCCTTTTCATGTCGGTTCACCCGTCGGAGACTTACATCGCCATAGCCGAAATCTTCAAAGGATAGGTTGAAGAAGATGATAATCCAAAAACGTCTCAGTTTTTTTTTCATGTGAATATTTATATTTTTTCCCAAATGTCCCAGGTGTCCTTTCATCAGAATCATGATGCCTCTGTACGTACAAGTTAGTTGTACCAGAATGGAGAGCTGACGCATTTTTGTTCCTATCCGGACAGCTGTCATGTGCGGCAACATTTTTGGGCGCAATCTGAAATTACTCATGTGGCAACATCCGTACCAAAATATGACAAAATTAATGGTAGATAAGCTAAGATCCACTGAGTCATAAAATGGAAATTACTGAATTGAAAATACTAAAATATGTGCTAAAGATAACTAAATGGGAGCAAATTATCCAATAAGTGGGGAGAAAACATATGTTCTTTCTAGTATTATCAGACACCGAATGCCTAGTGGATAAATTTGTGGAAATGAATTACGCCCTACGTTGTTCGGTAAAACTGACGAATAGATGTGCCCAGCACTGGTCGATATAACCAAAATATGGGGTGCCCAACACTTGCCGACACATAGTCGAATAACCCTGAACTCTTTCTATCCTATGGCTTGCCAATTATATCCGACCTTGCTCGAACAGTTAATAGGGTAACAGTTTTCTCAATTCAATTTGTAAACCAATTGCTCAATTCCATATCACGAATTCACCAATTCAATCATTCATTTACTAATAAAAAATGTCTCATTTCCATATCGAATCTAATTTCACATACAATATATATTATTATTACAACTATACAATTTAATCCCTTGTCACCAATAATCATTCGATCACATCATTTCAATTCAAATTTAGCATTTCAAAACATTATTTCAAAGGACTAACTCACCTTATATACTTACCTAATAATGCAATGTATAAAAGTAACATTTGAAATAATTTGGATTATAGAAACACCAACCGTATACTCCGAGCTATTTGTCGAGAACCTTGTCTTTTCCTTCCTTTATCGCGGATTCCGAACCGACATTAGCTACGGATTAAAATAAACGACACATTTCATCAGTTGACAAACAATTTCACATTCAATTGCTACTTTATGCAACTCTTACAATTTATTCAATTTAGTCCCTGAAACTGGGATAAACATAACTTTTATAATTAACCTCTAATTTTCATACCAGTTTCACTCATAGCCTAATATAACTCCCTATTTTTCATTTCTACCCCAAAATTTTGAAATTCTTACAATTTGGTTTCTGTTGCACAAATTAATGAATTAACTTTACAATTTAGTCTTGTTTCACTTCTAACCTAAAAATCTATTAGATCAGTCCCGAAAACTTTAACTATTCAATAGTGGAAACATCTTCAGTTTTGAACAATATCAAAAAATACTATATGGGTTACCTATCTCGTGTTACTGGGGTTCCAAAAACATAAAAAAATACTAGAAAATGACTAAATTGAGCATACCAATTTTGAGCTTGAAAATATGAAACCCCAACAGTTCGTTCTCCCCCTTTTCTTTCTGTGCTTTGAAACACGAAGGAAATGAAGAGAAATTTTCTTTCTTTTTCCATGCAAAAAAGTTATTAGTTTATTAAATTTTATTTTATTTAAACATTATTATAACTAAGTATTATAATATAATATATATAATACACATACTACAAAACCATAACCCGCCGCCGTTAAAACATATAATAATGGTCTATTTATTTTATAAGTCCTAGATATTCAATTCTATTTGTAATTCATTTATAAATCTTACTTTATTCACGTATGCGATTTAGTCCCTATTCTCCAATTAAAAATTATTTCTTTGAAAATACTTATCCAAAATCCAATTCACTTCTAATATGACTCCGCATATATTTAATAAAAATATTTACAAGTCTGTTTTATGGAAATGAGGTCCCAAAACCACACTTTCTGGTACCACTAATTATCGGGTCGTTATAGCATCTATTAGATCATCCAATCTATCTTAGAAGTTTCGTTCGATATTTCTTTCTAAGTATTTATTATTGATTTCTTTTTGTGTGATGAGGGGAAATCCATCTTATGCTTTCCTCTTTGGTTCCAATATGTGATTTGCTTTCTCTGAAGCTCAACATATTGAGTGTAGAAGGAGTCTCTAATTAAACTTTTTGTTGGCTTCATGAATTGCTCATTTTCTTACATTTGAGCTCTAACCTTTTTGCATAAATTTGTCACGAGGCAGGGAAAGAAAACCCCAACTTTTTGGCCATTAATGTATTGCTTCATGTTTCGATATATCCATTTCCTGACACATACCTGTTTTCTTTGCAATATACTATACAACAGAATAGCTCAAAAAGTGTTTAAGTTAGAGGCATTCAATCCATGTGCTATTCTAGTGCAAATAAATTGCATCTACATTTTATCTATCGAAAACTTAATTGCTTGATTAAAATTAGTCAGTAATTTAGTATCCGGTCTATGGTTCCATATGCCTCTCCCTTGATAAAAATTAGTATTGTAAAATTTCTGGTGTTTTCAAATGTTTGAGGTGTCTGATTAAGGATTATTATTTTACAAAGTTTATCCATGTTAAATAGGTCCTCATTTTTGCAATTCTCAGCTTCTTCTACAGGGTTTGAAGGCTTAGATGATTCTTCTTTTGGTTCCATAAAATATAACATCTCACAGAATGTTTGAAGTAGGTTTGAGACATTTACCTCATTATTTAGATCTTGTTGTTGTTTATCCTCTAATTTTGACGAAAGTGATGTTGTCCGAAGGGAAAATTCAATATTTGACCCAGTTGTCAATTCCACTATTGGCTCTGTCTTAGATTGAATACCCTTTTGCAACATTATTTCTTCTTTGAACTCACTGGGTTCCTTTTGATTATTTTCACAACTTAAGGTTTCTTGGCTGCACAAGATTTCACCTTTCCTGAGTACTATTGCTGTTAGGTTTTCCTCTTCATATCTTATTTTGCCCTAATTTTGTTCAAACCGATGACAGATTATGTCTACGTTTTGTGCTCCTGCTTCTATCCCATAGGTCTGGTAAGACTCCACCTCTTAATTGGCTTAGTTTTAGCATTAATAACCTTTGGTTCTCTTGAATCTCCAATTCTTCATAGACTCATTCTTCATAGATTTCATCATAATATTTAGTTCAATCATTGGACCACATGTAATCAAGGTCATCCATGGTGCTGCTGGAAAGGTCTTAGTGGCTAAGTCTGCTAGCTTTTTTCCTCTTTCAAGGGTATGCGCTGGGATATTCTGAAGAAAAGAAAAATGTTAGTAAAAAAAATGAAGAAACACAAGAAATTAATGATCATATCTATAATTTATATCTTTCCTAATTATTCTATAAAACAAAAAAAATTAAAATCAACTTAGTTACATTGCCTCCTCGATAATGGGGCCAACAACTTGACCGCCTCTGGGCATACTAACGTCCAGAGCGTGAATACTATAACTAAATTTATAATAATCAGGTGGTGTTTGCAACTATACGGGTCAGGTTGTAATATAGTTTTTACAATAAAGTAGGTGAGTATTTTTAGGATCGTACCCAAGAGAGTCGAGTACTAAATTAATGTTAATCTAAACATAAATAGAATTAATTAGTAATCTAAATAAATTATATTACAAATAAACATAACCAAGAGATTTGTTTAGGTTTTTATAAATAAAGAAATAAAAATTTGCATAAAAGAGTGGACTTCGAGAAACTAATATCTAAACTCAATAAAATCTAGGCATGGGTGGTGAGCTCGCTTCGATGGTCATAACTAATTCCTATTTCGGGTTTCTATTCAATCAACTAGTCATTACCCTAGCAGGATCTCTCGATCTTCCACTAAACTAACGAGTTGACAAGAACTACTTATCTCTTAACCTCACAGTCCTAAGGTGTTCACGAGTAGATCATACCAATTTTGGGTTAATTCTCACCTAAATGACTTCCTAGGGTTGTCAAGTCTAGGGTTTACATTCTTCCTCTCCCAAATAGTTGATCCACTAAGGAAACCCTACATAACAATTAGTTAATCACACATCCAATCACTAACCCCCCATAAGAGGATTAGTTCCTCATGGAATCCATAAACATAATAAACTTGATAAATAAGATATGCATAAAGAATAGATCAAGAATAATGTTTAAGAGAATCCTGATTGTATTTGATTGATGAAATCATAGAAATCCACAATAGTTTGATTGCATCTGCAAATCAAGTTCTCTGAAGAACACGGATGGAAATAACTTGAAAATAACTCTAACCTTTAAAAGAAAGAAAAACTGAAAACTAAATTAAAGGGAAAAATTGAGAATCTGAAAACTGTCACTAAATAAGTGTTAACTGAGCCTATTTATAAAGTTAGGATCATCTGTCGTCATTAACCCTAGGTTGGCTAACACTTTCATGTTAATTTCCATTGTGCAGACCAAAACATCCTTCGCTCGTAATTCTTCCTGTATAGGGTTGGTGTCGTGGCACCTTAGTGCCTGTGTCGCGACATTGAAGGCGATAAGCATTATTTAGGTTTGGCTTTAGGGGTGTGTCATGAGATCCTATTGCTGTGTCACGAAACCAAAGGCAGTCTTGAGTTGCTGTGTCGCGACACCTTATGTTGCAACATTGGACTTCCTGTGTTGCAACACAATAACTTGAGTTGAGTTCCTATGCCTTTGAATGGTGTCCTGCACATTCATTAAGTACATTAGCTCACCTTTAGGTCTCGTTCGACCTCCATGGTCATAAAAAGACTTATTTTACACTTTTTATTGAATTCAACTGAAATACAAAAAGTTAACTAAAACATAATAAAAATGCTTTCATTCACGCTTCTTAAGTATGAAAACTAATTTAATCTACTACACCAAATTACGTAAGATAATAATCTATTTATAATTTAATTAACATTTGATTAGTTTAGTTAACCTTGATTTATTAATTTAATCTTAATTAATTTAAGCCTTAATCACCATTAACCAAAAATGAGTGTAAATTAGCATCACCATCGACTATTTCATGTAGCAAAATGGTTTATTTATCATTTTGAACCCTTAGCTAATTAAAAATCTATAGCGATAAGAATTGGACAATTTAGTCATTATACCTTAATTAAACAATTAATAGGCAAAATTGAATGATCAAACTTTAATAAACTTTTATACCAACTCTGTAAATATTTATATTTATTATATATAGACCCGATTTACAGAAACGGGGTTCTAAAATTGCCTTTTCTGGCACCTCTGAAAATCTGGTTGTTACATGTGGCATGTCAGGTATAACTGTCTGGTTATTCTGTTAGCAGCGCTAGCTTTTAACAGTAAAAATGAATATTTTTTACAGAAATTACCAAATTACTCTTTAATATAATGTAAATGGACTAATTTACCCTATTTTTTGAATAAATAAAATAAAATGCAATTTGACTCTTAGAGGGCGTTTGTTATGATGGAAAATTATCACTTTCTAAAGAATTTAATTGGCTGGAATTTGATTCCAACTTTTGGTATGAAAAAAAAAATCAGTTTACTTTATTTTGAATGTAACATTCCCATGAGAATTACTTTCCCACAAGCAATGAAAAGTGATTCCTTAATAATTGGTGAGAAAGTTACTTTCCTATGTAGATGAAAAGTATAAAAGAATTGTTAAGATAAAATTATCCATTCTTTTATTTGTGTTTAAGGCATTAATTAACCTACTCAATGTAAAAAAAAAAACACAGTTGTAGCATGTTTTGTTGTATTTTGGTTTCTACAACTTCAATTCATTATTCCAAAATTTTTGTTTTATAAAAATACTAGATAAATATCTATTTTTATATTTTATAAGCAAATTACATTTTCTAGCACAAAAAACTTAAGGGAACTTGTTGAATTAAGTAATTGTGTGAAAAACAAGCCTATTCATAGATGATATCATATTGCTCGAGCAGTAACTTTGGCATCACCTAGTCTAAAATTCAATTTTTAATCTAGTTTATTGTCCAATTTTCTCATCAAGTAATATATATGGCTTGCCATCCTAACATAGCTTACGTGAAAATTCTTGTGTTAAAAATGAAAAATTTGGCAACTATTAAAAATTATCACACATCTAAATCAAACTAATAATTTAAAATTAGTATTAAGATAATTTCAAGCCATATAAGTAATATATGAATAATTTGAAGTCATATAAGTAATATATTAATATACTTGAATTTATACTTACAATGTAATGAGGAAAAAGAATACAAATTATACATATTCACAATCTTGAATTGATATGCAAGTTGTTTCTTTAATGTATTCATATTATTGATTAGATCAAAACGTGAGAAAATTATACCTTGTGGATTAAATCAAATATTTGTTAATAATAAAGATAATTAAAATTATTATTAAATATTTAATTTCAATATTTATTAATAATAAAATTATTGAAAAATATTAATATATATTAATATTATTTTATTTAATAAGAATAATTTTGTAAAGTAACTTTACATTCTCAAAAAAGTATTGAATGTACCAAATATGTTGATTTAACTTTATCGAATTTTAATTGATATTTTCAAGTTTATACCAAACTTGTAAAATAAGTTTTCCAACAATAACATACCCATTAATCACATTCCAAATATTCACATTTCAATAAAATCTTAATATAGAAAAACACCAAATACCCTTTTAACACAAGTCTTTATAATTATTTGATTTTGCATGTTTCTCCCACGACCCACAGCTACTATAACGCTTCACTTTTGTAACAATTAATGGTTGAAAATTGTCACTTGTCGTAAAGTCTCAAGTAACGTAACCATCATTTGTAGTTTTAGTTACTTTAGTTTAGTCCATGAAAATAATAAACCAATTTGTTATTATTCTTTTAATAAGAATAAACCAATTGAGATGTCAGCAATCATCTAGTTTTAATTGATGTAAGATGTATCCTCAAAATAAATAACGATGTAACATGTATCTCTTTTAATTTTAAGGAATCTTTATTATATTAACTTAATTAAATTAATCTTAATTATATTAACTTAATTATTCATTAACAATTATAAGTGGATTCAAACATCATATTACATTATCTATTAATAAGAATTGGTTTAATATTAATTTGGTCCTTTAACTAATTAAAAGTCTATAGTGATAAGATTTTTACAATTTAGTCTCTACACCATCATTAACTATCAACTCAATAAATTTACTTGACCAAACTTTAATATATTTCTATATTAACCTTGTAAGTATTAAATACTCGAACTATGAAAGTTGGGTTTCGAAACGCATTTTCCCACACCACTGACTTTCGGGCCGTTACAATTCTCCCTCCTTAAGAAATTTTATTCACGGAATTTACCTGAAATGTGATGGGGAAGATATACTATTGAATTGGTTTCTCCTCACTGACTACCCTTCGCAACTGAACCACCATGGTAAATTCTCCGACCTCTAGTTGCAGGAGCAGATCTTTGGGTAGCAACAGGAATATCATTAACACTTTTGGACAATTTTGAGTGATATGTTCTAAAGATCCACATCGGAAACATGCCCTCATTTGCTTCCAACATTCACTTCTATGTTTCCTAACACAAAGCTCATAGTTCGGAATACTTACGCCTTTTTTTAACTTTTCAACATTGTTAATAGATATTGACGATTGTTTAACTCGGTCTTTATCAGATTCAACATTCGGTGGAACCAATTTCCAAGAACTTCGAGACTCCGTAGTTCACTTAGGTAAAGATTGAGAACTGATAGCCTCAACTCTCTTTTCGAATGCTCGGAGAGACTCGTCTGTCTTATCTAGGACCAATGCTTATTCAACCAATTTCACTCATCCAGCTAGATCAGCGAACGCTTTAATTTTATACGAGACCAAATGGACTTGGAGCTCATTTCATAATCCTCAAAGGGATTGCTTACAACTTTCCTTTTATGTGGGCACTAACTTGAAAGCATGTTTGTTTAACCGCAAAAACTCTCATTTGTAGTCAACTACTAGCATATTTCCTTGCTTCAACATCATAAATTCTTGCTTTCTATCTTCCAAATACAATTCACCGATATACTTATTTCCAAATTCAGACAGAAAGAATGACCAAGTGATTTTACTTACTAGTATATGGCGAGTGACAGTTAGCCACCATTGATAAGTTTCTTCTTTTAAAAGAGACATTGCACAAGTAACACACTATTGCGGTGTATATTCTAACTGTAATAAGATCCGTTCGATTGAATCTAGCTAGATTTCAACTGAAGAAGGATCAAAACCCTTTGAATTCAGTTTCTCTATGTTTCTGCAACTCCTTTATTGGGGCTCACCGAGCTGCAGCGACTAGCGTAGCTTGCAGAGCAACTCCCGCCATTCTCTAAAATAGTTATGCTATTTTGTAGAGAAAATTCTCATCATCTCGACCTTTTTTTCGAGGTCTATCAACTTTATTCTATTGAGCACTAGCTAGATTTGTTGGAAAAATGGGTTTGGAAAACGTAATAGAAAATAGCTTTGAGGAAAAAGCAGAGTTTTAAAATTTTTTCCAAAACTAGAACTTGGTTGTGATATCTAAAGTAAACACCTAAGAAAAATTGTACATTTTCGATTCATTTAGGATGAACATTTTGACCGAGTAGTCTTCTCCGCTATCATCAAGCTCATGTCTGCCAAGTGTGGGCTAGCATCGAATTTGAAAATTTTCCACAAAATTACCATTTGGGTAATTTTGTAATTTCTCTAAACTTTTACGCTAAGTTGTAAATTAAAAAAATCTCTAGAGATGTTCTGAAATAATTTTTTCAAAGAATTTTCTCTCTACAACTTTCTCTTAAATTCAAGTCTGTGAAAAATAATGACCCATGGCTCTCTTTATATATGGAGAGTTTAGAGAGTTCAACTATGATTAAATTTAATCACTTTAATATTAAATTAATATAATACTTATCAAGATAAATATTAGATTAAATTTAATATTAAATTTATTAAATTAATAGAATATTTATCTACAAGATAATATTAAATTTATTAAAATAATATTATTTTTGGAATAATTAATCTAAAAGCAAATTATCCAGTAGAGTCTCAGTAGGAGTGTAATTCTTCTGTTGCTAAACCATTGAAGAACTGTCGCTGTCGACAATCCGTTGGCAACTAGAGTGTCGCTGCCGTAGTCATTGGCACCGTAATGCCCAATGGTGTAGGCGCGACACCCTCACGGCACCTCGAGCCTTTTCGGCTACTGTCGGTTCGATCTGGGCTTATGACGGCCCGGTCGGTTTGGTCCAGCCATGGGTTGGACCGTCGACCTGGTTTCATATACCAAGCTTGGTTTGACCAGTTTTTGGGTCTCGTTGTTGGTTTTTGGTTATCGGGCCCAATTTTTGATCTAAGGTCCAATTTTCAAGTTCAATTACCCATTGGGCCAATTGTCTAACTTGAAAATTTATTTCTAAAAATATCATATTTATTTTAATTAATTTGATTAATTTAATTTTTCTTGATCAAAATTAATTTTCCTATAAATCACTGAGATTTTCCTAAATTAATTTTTTAAGAAAATTCTTTAATCAAAGTCTCTAGTTGAACAATTATTACGACTACCTAATTTAAGTTCACATTGAATAAATTGACTTAATTAAATTATTCCTAAAGTCGTAGAATTTTCTTTTGATTCAAATGCAATCAATCGAGCTTTTTTTGAGCTATTGGAGGGGCCAATCAGGCATATACAATTAGGCTCGAGTAATTGCAATTATGTCTAGAAGTATCATTCCAATAATTTACAATTTACTTAATCATGGAGTCAGTTCACAAGAAGTATCTTGATTTAATACTCCTTATTGTATACTCTTTACGAAAGCAATTCATCCAATTGCTTTGTCCAATGACCTCGTCATGTGTGTGTTACTTCAGATGACATCCTTGATTCCTTTGAGTTAAATCCATTCACTCAATACAATCCTATTTTATCTCATTGTCACCATTGTGTCTTCTTAATGATTGTGATAAGTTACTTTTTCGAGAACAAGCAATTCATGACCACATCTATATTTATCAATCCACACAATGCCAATAAGAGGATATCGTTAACTCTTTAATCGAGCAACGAGTTTCATTATTGCTAGTAAAGCCATGACATACACAAGTCATGTACCCAACATACTGGCTATGGACTCGATCATCTTTAGAGCATAAGCCTCTACTTATATCAAAGCATATGAGTTAAATACGCATGGTCAATGACTGACACAGGATTTAGGTAAATCACATCATGAATGTCACAAGTGAATTAATTCATAAACAAATTCAAAATTAATGAAACTTGGGTCCAATTCAATGCATCATTCTTCCAATGAGTACATCTATGTCTCTACCCATGGAATCAACTACTTCGGTAGCCAAGACTAGCCATCTTCCTAATTGGAATTGTAGACGACATAATAATCCTTCTAAGTATTTGAATCAACCACTCACTTTGATTCCCTTACGGGATTACAAACTGATTTAGATTATCGACTAAAGTAAGTTGTCTTTCTCGTAATGTAAACATTCTTACAGTGCCACTTATCATCAATTTGAACTTAGACAATCAATGAACTAATATTTGCTTGTCACAATTTTACTATGTATGCAAAACAGGGACAAAAACATAAAATATATAACAGTGAATTATGAAATTAAGTTTATTTATTTATTCATCGTTCAAATACCTAGAAAATAGTTACATGTTTACTACTATATGGGCACATTTCCCAACAATCTCCCACTTGCCCTAGTGAAGTAAATATGTCATGTTTCGCATTCCCATATCCTCGATGTGTTTGTTAAAACTCCTTGTTATAAGAGTCTTAGCAAATGGGTCTACAAGGTTATCTTCAGAAGATACTTTTACTAAATCTACTATTCGTAAGACGAAACAAATATCTAGACGTGTGCAAAGCATTGGATACATAAGGCTTCCAACTATTGAAGCATATGAGACCTTACTCATGTAGTCTCTTTCATTTGTTGTCTTAGTGCAACTATCTAAAGAAAGATGAAAAGACAATGCAGTCGGCTGAGCGCCTAGCTTCGCATCAGTTATTGCAAATCATTCCAGTACCTTATCGATGTGTGCAACTTGAGATAGAGCTATCATTTTATTATTTCTTTAACACCCTTTCCAGACCTGTTCACCAAAACCGGGTATATGCCATCAGAACTGAACCAGATGCAGCACAAGTTTAAAACTCATTATTTTAAAATCAAACTGCATTACCTATCTATAGAAAACTTACAATAGAGACACAAATTTTAATTGAAAGTTCACTATCTCAACTTCAGACTTTAAGGGAACTACATAGTTACAGTATATTTGTCTACATGATGATGTCTCTAAAGGTACCCCATTCCTATGTACATGACACCTTACCAACGGTGCTCCTTGATCCAACACGGTCTGGCGTGGGTCTTTCCTCAAGTTCTTTATCATGTAGATCTTGCAACCACAAGTCAAAACCTTGAAAGTTCAAATGAACTTTATGAGTCTCTAGATTATGCAAATATATAAGCCATCTTGCAGGGATTTAAATAAAAAGAAGCTAAACACAACCAATTCCCTGCTCATTTGGGGAAATTTTTATCAATCTGACCTGGCAATTTTGATATATTTTTTAATTTATCCATTGATGGATATATTGTTAAGCTATCTTTCTCTAAACCATCCTATCACCCCCTTTTTTTACTAGTTCATTGGTTTTTCAGACGACTTTAACAATTTGCGAACTTCATCCTTCATTTACTTGGGTTCTTTCTTTCATCGCGATCCTAGTGTGGATTCTCCTTTCAACCATATACTAATAGGGTAATCCTTTCACCTACCCTCTTAATGGCCCTTCTGGTTATATCCATCTAGGCAGATATTCAACATCTAGTTAACCTTTGGAAGACTATTTTTTCTTACCATAATCCTAAAGGACCTTCTAACGTTTCATCCACTAGGGTATATAACGAGGACCCACGTCTCTGTGGTAGACTAAGTACCACTTGGGTTAAATAGTGATTAGGTTACATCCTTGTAATCGCCTTATTCGTATTACCTTGCTTTTATACTTAACGCGCTTATCTGTTATGGATTGCTTTTTCCTAGAGTACTCAGCAGACTATCATCCGAGTGTCCATTTGAGTTCTTGATATCTCTTTCATGTTGTTTCCCTACGAGACTAACCATTAGGATGATATTTATCAGTAACTTCCCCTCAAGCTGGGTTAAATCAGTAACTTCCTAAGAATCAGATACTAATATTAGATCCTACTATACAAGGTAACTCCTAGGACTAAGGCAAGTATTGTGTCCCTAATCTTAGGGATTCTAACACTCCCCCTCAAGCTGGAGTGTAGATATTTATCAAACCCAGCTTGCTGATGAGTTTCTCGAACATGTTCCTGTTCAAGCTTTTAGTTAGCATGTCTGCAACTTGTTGCCTGGTAGGTAGGTAGGTGATGCACACTTCTCCTAAGTCAATTTTTTCCTTGATGTAGTGGCGATCTATTTCTACATGTTTGGTGCAATCGTGGTGAACAGGGTTATGAGTTATGCTGACAGTTACTTGGTTGTCACAATACATCTTTATAGGTTTAGTGTAGAGCACTTTTAGTTCTACCATTAGTGGTTGTATCCAGATTCCTTCGCATACGCCATGGGATAGTGCTTGATACTCTGCCTCGGCGCTGCTGCGTGCTACAACAAGCTGCTTTTTGCTTCTCCACGTCACAAGATTACCTCACACATAGCTACAATAACCACTTGTGGAATGTCTATCATTAACAGACCTTGCCCAGTCTGCACCAGTTCTCTTGAAGTGTAGGCCTTTACCAGGGGTCCCCTTTAGATATCTTAAAATTTTGTAAGCAGCTTCCAACTGCTTCTCTCTTGGGGCATGCAGGTATTGGCTGATAACACTCAAACCAAAGGTTATGTCTGGTCAGGTGTGAGATAGGTAGATAAGTCTTCCTACCAGTCATTGATATCTCCCCCTGTCAACTTCTTCTCCATATTTAGCAGTTCCCAATTTAAGATTAAATTCTATGAGAGTTTCGGCTGGTTTACACCCCAACATCCCAACTTCAGATAATAGATCAAGGATATACTTTCTTTGGGAGATGGAAATCCCTGTTTTAGACCTTGCTACTTCCATCCAAGGAAGTACTTAAGGTACCCTAAGTCCTTAAGTTCGAATTCAGCACTAAGAAATTCTTTTAGACTTTCAATTTCGCTTGAATCATCCTTAGTTAATTTTATATCATCTACATAAACAATGAGAATGTAGCATTTCCCACCTTTTGAATACTTATAAAACAAGGTAAGATCTACCTGTCCCTGGATGTAGCTCCTACTGATAAAACATGCTTATAAAACATGCTAGGGATAGAAGAACTCGAATGGTGTTTAGCTTGGCAACGGTGAAAACGTCTCGTTGTAGTCTAGGCCATAGGTTTGGGTGAAAACCTTAGCAATGAGTCGAGATTTGTGTCGGTCAATGCTGCCATCAGGTTTATACTTTATGGTGAATATCTATTTGTATCCTAGAGTCTTCTTCCCACTAGGTAGATCCGAGACTTCCTAAGTTTCATTTGCCTTGAGAGCCCTCATTTCTTCCATCACAGCTTTCCTCTACTCAGCAGATTCAAGAGCTTCTTTTATATTTTTTGGTGTTTCCATAGAATCAACATTAGGTACAAAAGCTCTATAAAATCGAGAAATAGGGTGTTGAGTGCAGCTTCTTGTGCCCTTTCTAACAGCAATTGGAAGGTAGATAGATGGTGATAAAGGTGAGACTTCTATTTCAGAACAGTCCTCGATTGAGGATGAACTTGGCACTGAATAAACTCGCAATTTTGAAGCCTGTTCTTGCTGTTTCTCTAAATCAGGTGGTTGCTGCTCATTAATCGTGCCTATTTCTTGCTACACAGGGGAACCACTGTCTAAATTTGGAACTACAATAACACCCTGATTTGTAGGCTTGGTAATGGTGGTAGGATCAAGAGGTATAATGAGGAGGGTATTAAAAGTCTCATCTTCATTGAGAGTCTCCCCCTAAAGATGAGCTGCTGTAAAGTATGGTTCATTTTCAAAAAATGTGACATCTCGAGAGATAAACATTTGGCGTAAGGCAGGAGAATAACACTTATAACCTTTTTGTGTTGGAGAATAGCCAATGAAAGCACAAGTGTGGGCTCGAGGATCAAGTTTGGATTGATTTGTTTGGTTATCGTGGACAAAAGCTTTGCAACCAAATATTTTGGTTGAAAGATTGGGAACACGAAATAAGGGTGCAACACTTCAAATCTGGCCTAGAAGTTAGGCCCAAATCTAGCGTGTCACATTAAAGTGTTTTTCGAAAACCAAGTTTCCATTAAAAACCCTTTTTGAAATTTCAACATTCTTGCCATTTAAAACTCGTACAAAACCTCAGTTTGAGTTCGTTTATTTCCAATCGAGGTTTATTAAAGAAAAGTTGTTACCTTCAAAACCTTATTGTTGAAGAAGCTTAATTTAAAACAAATGATTTACAAAAATGTGATATTTAAAAAAAATGAGTTACGAAAACGAGCCTTTGAAAATAGTTATTGTTTTGGAAAAATTGGGTTCTACATCTAGCAGATAAGAATCACAATTAATAAAATCCTGAATTTAGAATCCAGAAATTTTAGAGGCCTTATTACAAAAATAAAACCCAGCATAAAAGTTAATAAAAATAGAAGCAAATTTAAACAACAATAGTTGTCTGGCCACTCCAAGTCTCTTGCAGCACCGAATCGCCTAAGGCTGGGGATTAGCTGCACAGTTAGATAGAAGGGTGAGTTTGTGGAAACTCAGTGTGTAATCCCGTAGCACACAGTCGGCATACAGAACAGAATCAGTTTAGGCCAGAGCCCTTTAATAGTAACAGTACAGTGTGGGCCTTAGCCCAATACAGAAATAGTGTGTCCTAAGCCCAATACAGTATCAGTATGGTGCAAGTATGCAAACCCATCCCAATCCAGCCAACATACCACCCTTACCAGCCCAACACACCATGTGGTGATAAAGTCGACCCACCCACCCCTCACACCAATATTGCAGCATAGCTGCGAGTAGTTAGAATGGCTAAGAGCCGTAAACATGATAGCTATAAGCTATAAACAGAATGGCTACAAGCTATAAGTATAGTAATATAATTGGGACAGCCATCAGTAGCAGTGATATGACCGGCATACATCCATCAGTAACGGTAATACGATCGGCACAAAGCCATCAGTAACGGTAATATGATCGACACAAAGCCATCAGTAACGGTAATATGATTGGCACAAAGCCATCAGTAACGGTAATATGATCGGCACAAATCCATCAGTAACGGTAATATGATCGGCACAAAGCTATCAGTAACGGTAATATGATCGGCACAAAGCCATTAGTAGCATCGCGAAGAAAGTCGCCAAGAATAAAGATCGCAAAGAAAGTCGCTAGTAATACTATATGTGGCCAAGCCACCAGTAACAGTGATTGTGGCAGAGCCACCAGTACAGTACTTCCTCCATAACAGCATCTCAACTCCATGCAGTATGTCGTGTATGTAGATTGCCATGCTCAAAATTAATCATTCAAATCACAGACAAATAAATCATACCAAACATAGACAAATCAGTCATTTAACCACAGACAAATCAATCATTTGACCTCGAGGGTCAAAATAATCATTTAACCTACAGGGTATTACGGTCATTTTACCCTATAGGGGTATTACGGTCATTCTACCCTATAGGGGTATTACGGTCATTCTACCCTACAGGGGTATTACGGTCATTTTACCCTAAAGGGGTATTACGGTCATTTTACCTTACAGGGGTATTACAGTCATTTTACCCTACAGGGGTATTACAGTCATTTTACCCTACAGGGGTATTACGGTGATTTTAACCTACAGGGGTATTACAGTTATTTTACCCTATAAGGGCATTATGTTCATTTTACCCTAGAGGGGTATTACGATCATTTTACCCTACAGGGGTATTACTGTCATTTTACCCTACAAGGGCATTACGGTCATTTAACCCTACAGGGGTATTACGATCATTTTACAACCTTTCTGAAGGTCTACAGTCACCTCGAGCGAGCCAGATAACCTAAATGGTCATAAAGGTGTAAATGGGCCCAAGGCCTAATATTCGGCCCAACGTGGCCCAAAATGGCCTAGGCCCATGAGATTGCTCATGGTGGCCTGTACAACCAAATATTCATGTTTCGTGGGCTCGGATTATAATACGTGCGATTGCCTACCCGTGTGGCATAAAATGCCGCATTTTTTGGCTTTTCAGCTTTTACCGAATTACGGTTTAATCAATGTGTGTGTACAATTACACACTTGTTAAGGAGTTGTGGCCGAGATGCTTTTGAAGTTGAGAGTCTATGGTTAAAACACAACCCTTTATTAGTCCAAAACCATCGTTAATCCATAATCATAACATTGGAACGTTTAATCAAATCATAACTACTTACAAACAACCAATCGCAGTACCCCTCTTGTTCCAAAACCACGTATTCTCTCCAATGCTTTCCCTTCACACGAAACCGTAAAATGATTCATAAGAATCTACAATCCCACATGAATACATTTAGGACTTAAAGCACTTACCAATAAACGAGATATCCCTTGTAGGGGATAAGTAGTTGGCCTAACACCTTGTTATGAACTTGAGTCCTTAGCATCATTCGTACAAAAAGAAGTGTTAAAGGAATATTTCCCCATGGTGGAAAAGAGGAGACACCAACGATCGGCCTAATAGATACATAAGCTGAACCTTTGAGAGGAGAACCTAATAAGGTTCGGCTAGGGAAAACAAACCGTAGCACTTACTAATAGACTAAGGGGTTTTAAGCAAACCTTCAGCAAGAAACGACCAAGGATCAGGAAAGAAGAGAAGAGAAGGAAGATGGTAGGCCTTGGCAAGATTTGGCCAACAAGGAAGGATAAAAGAGTTGAGAGAGGAAGAGAAGAAGAAGGTATGAGTCGATCCTAGCAACTGAAAAGGGTTTATGAAAGGAAAAACAAGTGCTACTAGGCCAAAGAGGGGAATACCAATTGAATAAAAGGGAATGAAAGACAAAAATCAATGGACTAAAGGGCTAGAGAGAAGAGTAGAAAATGAACTCCACTGCTTTAGAAACAAAGGTGAAAAAGAGCAAAAATGCCAAAATCTAAAATGAATAGCAAGAGGAGCTCTCAAAACTCCCAAGCCAAATTCCCTATGGTCAGAGTACCTATTCAGCTACAACTCATCTCCCTTTCAAACTCCTCTTTTTCCTCCCTTAATCTTGTTAGAGTATGCCGAAAGATCAATCATGAGATGGTTTTAATAACATACTTGATTTATCATGTTTATTAATATAAGGCGTTACCATTATTATTTCAGTTTCTTTTCTGTGTGTATAAATAAACTGTTTTATAATAATGTCCTGAGAATAATATGATTATTCTTAAAAGGTCCTTAGTCAAGTATTATTGTTGGATAGGACAACGATAATGCATTAAGACTAACATGTAGTTGATTGATGATAAAGTGTTGTCATTGATATGGAGTGTTAGAATCGATGCATGAATATGTGTGTTAGAGAACAACATATTGGATTGACCTGTTATGAGTATGTTTCTTGGATTATTATGTAATTGTCACGACATTACTCATAGTGATTAATATGTATATGATCCTCAGACTTGAGATCATCATAATCCCAACATCGTGAGTTGTATATTTTGATAAAGTCAAACGTACACCGTAACTGGTTGTTCTATAAAGGCTGATGTTGGATATACCACAATCTATGTAGAGGGATATGGTTGATCGATATAGGATAAGTCCCTCCTACATAATGGGAGTAATATCTTAGGCCACTTGATTAAGTGAGACTAGAAATGCATGGCCATGCTCAAATAAGCTGATATGAGATGTCATACTTATTTGTATATCATAGTCTACTTAAGATATCAAGGAACATGGAATGGACTATACAAGTGTGACTATTCCATGACTTGTGTACAATCTAGAGACAAATGACTTAAGGATTAGTGCATGAAAAGATTAATCATAAAAATGTTATGTCGAATCATGATTTCTTGTGACTTAGGTAGCAATGATGCATTGCTAGGTGCCACTCATTGTTTGTAACATTGGAATCGTTTTAACATTACTGCTAATGTTACAAGAACCTACAGGGTCACACCCTATAGTTGAAATGAACGGAATAAAACATAATTGGTATTGTGTTCGGTTGTTGCATGAATTAAATTAATTATAGAATTAATTTAATTGGGTAATCAAATATCGAACACATTATATGTAGAAGGTTGTTGTACACATAATGAGAATATGATTTTAGTTAAATAAATATAGTTTACCGAAATCTTTATTATAATTAATGTAATTATAATTTTTGGTTTTTTAAACATTATTATATTTATTTAATTTTGAGAAACCATAAAAAAAATAGTAAGATATAAAATCTCGTTTTTCTTTGCTTGGTGAGTCTAGCAGCCGTCAAAGCAAAGTCTTCTCCAAAATTGTTTAGGGATTCCTTCCATTCATAGTCAACTGGGTGGATTACGTAGGGGTCGGAGTCATCAAAGATTGCGGCTTGTTTTGATAGTAGATCAGATTACTCATTGCCGAGGCGTCGCTGTCTACTCAGAATCATCATTAGATAATTTTGAAACCCTTTTTCACCTTGATTTGTTCCTCACACGTGGATCCATGGTTAGGATCGCCAGGTGTTTTATTTTTTCGCTGCGCCGTAGGGGTGCCGCAATTCCAACAAATCTCTCCCAACATCCCTCCACAAATTACTGAACAATCCAATTTGAACTTGATTCAGATTCCTCCATAATCCTCTCCACAACCTTCTCATTGACCAATTCAAATTCCAACTTTGCAGAGTTCTAGCTGACTTCTGCATCTCATAAGGCAAGAGAGAAAAATAAATACTCTTTTGCGCAAACCAAGACGTGAACCTCAAACCTCATAGTTTCTCAGCACATCACCTTGCCACTAGACCGCAAGCTCCTTTTGTGTCATGATCTCACCAAAAATATTTATAAAGCCTTCAAGCTAAGGCTAAGATTCACTTAAGAGCAAAAATAAAAAAATTTGCTAAAACCCAGGACTTCTCCAACACTCCCAACTCTTCCTAAATCACTTAGCCACTAAAGCAAACAAGCAATTTGTGTCATTTTCTTGCACACATAAACATTTATTTGTAGTCTCCTAGCTGATCCTATGCTCAAGGCTCATTCCTTCTAGGCCCAAAATCAAGGCGTTACAAAGGGAAAAACCTTTTTAAGGATATTTATAGGTGTTTGGAAATTTAGAACCTTTGATGGTAGTCGGTTTATGAGATAGCAGGCTGTTAGGACAGCTTCTTCTCACAGGTATTTTGGAACCCCCATGGTGAACATTAGTGCTCGAGCCATAGCAAGGAGATGACGATTTTTTCTGTCGAAAATCCCGTGTTGTTGAGGGGTGTCAGGACAAGAATTTGGTGTATGATGCCTTGTTCAACAAGGTAAGGATTTAGGACATAATTAAAATATTCTCTCCCATTGTCAGTACGAAGAGTATGTATGGTAGAGTTAAACTGGGTTCGAATCATTGAATGAAAATTTGGAAAACTTTAGGTGTTTCTGATTTTTCTTTGAGAAGGTACACCCAACAAATCCTAGTGTGGTCATCAAAGAAAGTTATGAACCACCTAGCCGAGTAGTATTTTTTACTCTGCTGGCTCTCCATAAGTCACTATGAATTAAAGAGAATGGTTAGGACTGGTTATAGGGTTTCAATGGGTATGGTACACGGGTGTGTTTGGATAATTGGCAGATTTCACATTTCAAGGAATCAATACTTTTATTTCTAAATAATAGTGGAAGGTGTTTCTTCAAGTACAGGAAGTTCGGATGTCCTAGTCTACGGTGCCATAACATAATTGTGTCTTCTTTTGAAGTAGATAGAGCCAACCCTTCTTGTCCACTGTCTTTATTCCAAATATAAAGACTATCATCAACTTTAGCAGTGCCAATCATCCTCCCCGATTTTTGTTCCTGTACCACACAACCAGTTGCAAAAAATTTAGCAAGGACACTTTTATCCTTAGTTAGTTTACTGATTGAAAGTAAATTACAGGACATGTTTGGAACATGTAACACTTCATCAAGAGAAATTTTTTTTGTTAATTGTATATTTCCAACACCAGCCACAAGTGAGTAAGAGCCATCAGTAATGCAGATTCGGGACTGATTATGTATAGGTGTGAAACAAGGTGGAGTTACCTGTCATGTGATCAGAGGCACCTGAATCGAGTATCCAAGAGGATTGGTTGTTAGACTCAAAAATACTATTGAGAGCAATACCTTGAGTGGCTAGGGATCCATGAGCAGTGGTAGTGCCTAGTATCTTATGGAGAGCCTCAAGTTGATTTTTGGTTAGGCGAACATCAAGAGCTTTATCTTTATCAGTAGAGATGTTAGAGGTTACTAGTGCAACCTTATTGTCCTTCTGATTTTTTCCAGGATAGCCATGTAGTTTGAAGCATTTTTCCTTTGTATGTCCTACACGGTTGCAGTGACTGTACCATAGCCTAGTTGAGCTTGAATCATTCCCAGCATGGGTCTTTTGTTGCTGTGGGCCTCTGGAGATAAAGGCCGAGTTCTTAGTGGGATGGTAACCAGCAGTTGTCACAGGTTTAGGTTCCTTTAAATCACTCATTATGACAAGTCGATGCTTCTCTTCTCTTCTAACTTCTGCAAATTCTTCACCAATGGTTGGCAGGGAGGTTCTGCCCAGAATTTGATTACAAACCTCATCAAGCTCTTGGTTCAGTCCTACCAAAAACTCATAGAGACGTTCCTTGTTGAGGTGAGTCATAAACTTGGTGTGTTCTTCGCCTTCTCCCTAGTCTACCTCATAGTACATGTCAAGTTCCTACCGCAAAATTTTTAGATCATTGTAGTACTGAGTTACTTCAAGTGTTCCTTGTCAGATATCCTTCGATTTGAGTTTGATCTCAAATACTTGGGAGGCATTTCCAAGATCCGAGTAGTTTTGTTTGATTGCATCCCACATATCTTTTGCAGTTTTGAAGAAAAGGTAGGTGCGACTAATATGGCCTTCCATTGAATTAATTAACCAAGCCATTACGATCGAGTTGTTGAGTTCCCAAGTGCCATAAGTTGGGTCTGTTGTGGCTGGTCGTGGGATGTCTCCATTAATATACCCTAGTTTTCCACGACCACGGATCACCATAATGACCGATTGGGACCACTGTAGAAAATTTTCCCATCTAGTCGACGATTAGTGATTATAAAAGAAGAATTAAGGTCCCCTTGAAGAGTTCCTTGATTGATGTTTGGAATCATTTGTGAGGTTTCAGTCTCAGATGAAGTTTCGATAGTGTCACTTATGGGAAGGAATAAAACAAAAGGCAAGAGAGATTAAAGATGAAGGACGTTTAGAACAACATTAGAGATGCCAAGATAAAAAAATCCTAAGGCTCCGATACCATGAACAAACCTAGAAAGAAGATTGTTATTTTATTTTTGATTAGGTTACAGACTTTATAGCAAGAACTAAGTACAAGTAAGGAAATAATCCCTAGAAATCAGTAATGTCCTAAGAATTAGGGACTAATATTAGATCCTACTATACAAGGTAACTCCTAGGACTAAGGCAAGTATTCTGTCCTTAATCTTAGGGATTCTAACACTTTATGTAACTCTTTCTGCTAATGGGTTCTGACTAACCTCTCCTTTCCTTATAGATTAACCGACGTACTTATGGCCAAATTCTAGCATATTTGGTTTCTCTTAGCACCATGTGGCAGTTCTTAATATGGGATGCTTATTTGTGATCCTCAGATAAACTCTCTTTCGTTTGCCTAAACACTAGGCAACCCTGGCGTGTCATCTCTCGTGACTGTTTCTTGCTGGGTTACCACCCATACGCTCTACTGGCTTTCATGACCACTAGTCTAACAGTCTTTTTCCTACTACCATTATGTTTTCCATTCACCAACGAATTCCTCCAACCCGCTGGCTTACTATTGCATGTTCATATTTTCATTTTCCTTCTAACTTTTTTTTCTTGTTTGTGGGATTTCCCACAAATACTATCCTAATTACCCACTTGTGTTTATTGTCTCGACGGACTCTATATGCTTCCATTCCTAAATTATGGTCTTACGCAACATGATCCAATGTTTATCATCTTGACGAACTACTCCATGTTTGTTGGATTAGGTGCCCTGAGTGTAATATTTTCGTCTAAGTACACTTGTACTTTGTTCAAATAGATTGATAAATAAAATTATTCATGAATTACTTTAATACTTTATATATTTTCCTCACATGGTTTTTGCATGCAAAACAAAATGGAAACAAATGTTGCTTACTGATCGTCTTATGTTTAACTAATATTAATGGTATTATGTGGTTGGATCGTAGTACGAAAAGATAGCTTGTCTTAGTAGACGAACCTAGTCATGTCTTTAGTCTAATCGAAAATGAGCAAACCAATTGAAAGACTAATATGTCATCTATCTAGTCCAATTGGGGAGATTCCTTGTCTTGGGCATCGAAGCAGATGATTCCTAGAAGATAGAGACATATATATAATTGAGTAAAGTAATAATACATCAAATAGGACCCAACTTGAATAGATCATAAATCAGTTTGTGAATTTATTCACTTGTGATATTCATAGTGTGGCATACCTAAATCCTGTGTGGATGGCAAACTATGTATGTGTGACTCGTACACTTTGATGTAAGGAAAAGCTTGAGTTCAAATAGATAAGGAACTGCAAGTTGGTGCCTTGGGTGTACGAGTTCTGTAGTATGTTGCATCATTCACAATAGTAGAATTTATAGCCCAAAACATGGGTAAATGATATCCTCTCATAGGTATTACATGGTTGATGAAAAGTAAATGTGGCCATGGGTCATCCATCTTTTTGATGGATGACTTGATCATTATTTGATAGTGATTGACTTTTCATGAAGGAAGATATAACGGTTACCATGAGATAAAATAGTATTGTATTGGGAGAACGGATATTATCGCAAAGAGGTTAAGGATATCCTATGAGGGTAACATACTTATGATAAGGTTATTGGACGAGCAGTGAGTAGTTGCTTTCTAATTGTATTTCGTTGGGGATAGCTCAGTGACAATACTATAGTGGAATGACTTCGTGACTAAAGGAGTTTATAATTTGTAGGCGAAAACCAGAACTTAATTATAAATCAATTGAGCCTCAACTACATATGTCCAATCGGTCCCTCTACTAGCTCGTTGAAACTAGAAATGAATTGCCTGTTTGAATAGAAATGAACGGAATGAATAGGTAAAAAGAAATGAGAAACATTCGGGAATGATTATGGTTTTCTTTGAAATAAAAAATGGAAATATTTTAAAATGAAAATAAGTTTCCAAAAATTTAAATAGAAATGAAAATGAAAATGGAAACTTGCAATCCTATATAAGATTACCTAAAAAATGATCAAAGAATTAGTTTATGTTTTTCGACTATTTTGAAACCCAAAAATGAAGACAAATCATTCGATCTTAGTGAACATGTTGAGTTGTGATATACTGAATGAATTTTCTTGAAATTTATCGAGGGTAAAATTGTCAAAATTTTACTGGGGTAAAAATGAGTAAGAAAGTTATTTAACATGTAGATATTAAAGTTTATTCTGGGAAATAGAAAAACAGAATCGGGTTGGATCATTTTACAGAGTAGTGGTCAAAAAGACTCTGAAAGTACTCATAATATGACCCATTGTGATGTCATTCTGGTCACATCATGTGATTCAAATCGAAGGAATCAAGATTGGCCCAAGCGAGGGGGGCGCAAAGTTAAAATGAAATTCGTCAAACGAGTTTTTTGTTTGATATTTTCATGTTTTCCGTCTTGATATGTCATGTGTCAAGATTGTTATTAATTTTTTTTTATCCACAAATTTTTATCTTACATTATATTTAATGTATTGCATGTGTTAATTTTGTGTTTGCATGAGTTTGAGTCATGTCCATATTATATGTGTGTGGTGTGTTGTTCTCTTTACGTTGTTGTGTTTATTGCATGTTGCTTGGAAATATATATATATATATAAAAGCATGTGTTAATCACAAGATGTCTTGTTTGTGTCATTTTATTCATATATATAGTCATGTGAGTCAAAGTATAGAGTCTAAGTTATTAGCCAAATTTTGATATGGAATTGTGCTCATGGTTGATGTTTACTTATACTTTGAAGGCGACTATTCAGGTGACCAAAGAATGACCATTCATCTTGCCAAATTCATGCACAAAGGGAACCTTCCAGAATTTTCATGAATCAAGCTTTCAATGTGGTTCGTATGGCTGTTCATATGGTGTGCCAAATACATTTCAACATACATTTCTTAAAGGTGAAGAATTCCAGTACTTAATGAAGATGCATGGACGGTGGATGAAGGAATTTCTAGAAGCATGTTTCCATCCATGCACCACAAGCTCAATTAAAGTATCATTTAAGAACATGCATGTCCCATGCAAGTTGAATTTGACCAAGGGGATTTAAAGGAATTGAATGGCTGAATAATTCATGGAACAAGGAGTTTCCTTCAAGGTTAAGAATTCATGAATGCGCCAAGCGAAAGAAGATGACTATTCGGCCAAAACATGCACCATCCTTAAGCATGCACTGAATTTTAATGATATGTGTGTGAACAAGTTAAATAAAAGAGTGAAAAAGTTTAAGATTAGTATGAACACAATAGATGTTGAATTTCATTAGTCAATTTAGGAGTCTATAAATAGTTATGTAAAAGGACATTTGAGGTGAGACATTTTTAATGAAAAACTTATTTTGTGAGATTTTCTCTCTACAATTCTTAACCGAACTTATCGAACTTATCCAAAATTTACAAGTTTGTGGTGTTCACCCTTTTGTCTTAACACTTCATTTCCTATCCTAAAATGTGACAACTTCCTTATACCAAGGTTCGAGTACGTTGTCAAGATTAAGTGGGTCGAGTTCCTTTATAACTTCGGTTCCTTAAAGGATTCAAGTGCTTCGGGTCAAGATTTCCACCTTCTTTGGAACCATTGAAGATGATTCTTTCATTCGAACAATTTTCTGAACATTCCAAGTCTCGGGAAATCGCATCATTTCGATGTGAGAGAGGCCCAAAACCCCTCATGTATGGACGTGGAAGGGCAAAACCCTAGTACTATTAACTTGGGTTCCACTTTCTCTTCCAATAAATAAATAGCACCGGTAAACCTATTTACACAAAATTTGAGAGATTATTATTTTGTCAAAAAATAGAGAGAATTTATTCTGAACTTATAAACATATTTTTCATAATAACAATTTTACTGGTTTCTATTAAAAGATAGAATTTCTATTTTTCACCCCAAAAGGAAAATGTTTTCTAGTTCTGTGTTTTGATTAAATTGGTTCAATCCCACACTCGAAGCAGTTCGTGGTACGAGAATAGAGGAGAAGATCATTTGGTTGAAATATGGAAAACATCAAGGATCCGTTTATCTAAAAAATGTACGAATTCAGTTAAGGTTTGTTGCTATAAATATAAAAACTAGGTCAACTTTTAAAATTTTAATTTTTCGCCGTGTAAGAAATCATTTTCAAACCATAATTTTTTCCAAAAATTGGTATTGGAGCCAGGTTGTGCTATGTTTATGTTTCAAAATTAGACCAAATCTCTTTCTTCATCTTGTTTGATTAATATGTGATAAAATGTGACGTTCTTGTAATTATTAGAATGTTTAAGGGAATGTGTGTGAATGAATTCAATATTATATATATTTGTTATATAATTATTATTTTTTGCTAAGGTTGTGATTCTTAGGAAATATACTATGGACTATCATCTCCATGTAGGATTATTTTTTTAGAATTCTTGTAAGCTAGAAATGGACATAGGACATAAATGTAATTTTTTAAAAAGGAGTCCATTACGAGGAGAAGATGGAGCGATGGCGGTCGAAGACACAAGGAATGCATTGTGATGAAAACATATGTAATTTTTGTTTTTCATTTATTTTCTAGAAATAGAACTATGAGAACCTTGGCTGACAATTTTATTTTATTACTCATCTATTTATATATCTGTTTAATAATTATTTATGACATAATTATGATATATATATGTATGAGATGATCCATAGTTGATCTATCAAAGATAAGAAATGCAGTGATGAGAAAATACATGTATTGTATAGTTCCATTCATTTCTTTAGGTTATTCGATTACTGCGAGAAGTGTGGTAATGAGAAGGTGCATGTCTAGGATTGGATCTAACAAGGAAAGGCTTGGTTTTTAAGTGGTTAAATACGACTCACCTCCTTTTCTTATGAAGCTACTTGGTGCACGGTTTACATTCACTTCTTTGTTTTTTCCCTTAAAAGAAAAATTATGGAAAATCAAAATTATTTGATTGACTATTGTGAATAATTGAATGTGAATATCATAAAGTTGCCATAGCATGTCATGCATACATGATATAATGATGCCATATAGTTTAGGAAAGAATGACACATGTACTTGTCATGCATATATTGATCATATATGATTGAAATTGAAACTTAAAAACATTGCATGTTTGTTTAAAATATTGATGGGAGAAGATCCCTAAACAAGACCTACAACCTCCATTAATGGTCTCTTGTGATGGCATGAACTGAACCTACCCCAAGGTAGATGTTGTCATGTGGATTTCACTTAGGAGAAGTCCTAAAAGTAAGTAGAATTTTCTTATAATCATATGATAGTTGGACCGACCTCTGCGGTAGGTATTATCATGTGATACATTAAGAAATTCTTTCTTTAAATAGGACAACTAGTCACAACATACTACTCGGTAAGATTGTCCCAAGATGACCCATTTGTGGTGCATGATACGATCGGTTTTGAGTTGAAGGTTATACACTTAAGATCATCTAAATACCTCCTCAATGAGCTATGCTTAAGTTAGAATGATGGCAAAACATTACACAATTATTAGTACGTGTGAATGCCGAAGGAATCAGGTTCATGTAATAATTGGATGAAAATACATGTTCTTACTAGTTGATCATAATCACCCCAAGGTTGCTTGATTCAATTGGTTTAGGAAATATTATTGCAATGACTTACAAATTTTTTCAATGTTTAATGTAAGATGCATGCATCATCTTAATTCGTATCGTAATGTTGCAAAATATTTTCAAATATTTGTTTAATACAAATATATTAATATTTGTTTTATTTTCAGTTCAAAATTGACACCAACTCCCTTATCAAACGTATTCCCTGAAAAAAATTGAACGGAAATAACTATAAGGAATGGAAAGGGAACCTGATAATTGTCCTGAGTTGTGAGAAACTTAAAATAGTTCTTGATAATAAGTGCCCACCGGCCATTTAAGCCGAGGCTAGAAAATGTTGGGAATAGTTTGACAAGATAGCTCGTTACTATATGTTGGCAAGCATGACCAATACTCTGTTTAAGCAATTGGAGAGCTGTAAGATTGCTAAAGCGATTCTAGATAAGCTAGAAGACATATTTGGAGGCCAAGCTCTCTTGGCTCGATAGTCAGCCATAACTAGCATGATGAATTCCCAACAAAAGCTCAGTACTCTAGTCAAAGGCTATATGATCACTCTTATGGGCTACTTTGCAGAGGCTACGGATAATGAGGCCAATCCAGACCAGAACACTTGTAACACCCCTAACCCGTATGTGTCTCCAGAATAGGGTTACAGAGCATTACCATAAATACGCAACTGAAATCATTCGTTTTCAAACATTTCATATATCATATCATAGCTCATACAAACACATACACATTATCCGTTATTCGAGCTTTCAAGGCCTTAGAAATACTTTAAAAATGATTCAGGACTAATTCGGGAACATTTAAAACAATAAGGAAAAAGTTAGAAAATTTCATGCTGCAAGGGTCACATGGTCATGTGACTCACACGGTTCAGACACACGCTAGTGTCTCAGGTCGTGTGGACATTCAAAGTAGGGACACACGACTGTGTCCCAGTCCGTGTCCGTTCCCGTGTAACTCTCTAACTTGGGTCACACGGCCAAGAGACACGCCTGTGTGCCAGGCCGTGTAACTCTTGAAATGGCCTCACATGCCTGTGTGCCAGGCCGTGTGCTAGGCCGTGTAGTTGCCTGACTTCCCACCCTTTGAAACCTACAAAGGACACACAGCAGTGTCACATGGTCGTGTGTCACACACGACTGAGACACACGCTCGTGTTTTTGGTCGTTTAGACAAGAAAATAGCTAAAATCAAGCCAGTTCTTTCACCCTTCACAAGCATAAACTTAGGCATTTTTGCACACATGATAAAGACTTCTAAACATGCTTAAAACCTGCATAAAAAGATTGTAACGCGTAGGTTTGTGCAAGTGTACACAGTTGTTATCAAGTAATAAGTAAATATCGAGTTATTGTCTCCACAGGGATTGTATTTGTGCTAAGTCACTTAATTTGTAAAATTATATTAACAATTTGGTAAATAAAAACAAAATATAGTTGAGAAGTGATGATTAAAATATATTAAACTAAATGCAATGATCCCTAATGCAAATTATCCTAAGTATGCAAACTATATGAATGAAATAGATTTTAGTAAAATTAAACACAATTTGCAACAATTATAACATAAATAAACTAGGACAATTACTTTAATTAAACTCAATTTATTATCAACATGCTTAATAACATTCAGAAAAACATTCCATGGCAACTTAATCTTTCATGAGTTTGGAAACCACATTAGGTCCTTTCGAAATCCTTTACCTAGTAAATACGCATTTTACTGATCCTTATTTACTAAGTGTTTCTTAGCATTCGTGTGAGGTAACAGGGATGTGTCAGGTTCGAAACAATTTAATCACACAAATCTAAAAACTATGCAGATAGCAGAGCTTGGTCAGGGTTGTTATGCAACCTTCAATTTAATTGGGTCATGATCTAAATTGAGCATGCACGTTTCAATTATGTGTCCATTAGCCGTCGTCTGGTCAGGATCGCTCAGCTAATTCAGGTGCATTTCAATCATGTATGAACAAAATACAGACTTGAAATTGAAAACATAATCGATTGAGGCAAAAACATTATAAGCATGAATCTAATAAATATTATTTAATTAAAGCAATCATCCTAGCTTAAATAAAATTAAGCTAACATTGTCGTAAACAAGAACAAAGAACACATAGCAAACATCTTTATATTAAATTAAAGAAAAAGAAGATTAAACCCAATTTAGAGTGGCTTTCACCCAAGACTCTAACTAGCGAGGCTCTTTTGTTCTTTTGCTTTGCTCATTTGGTGATGGCTCTCCAAGGTGGCCGACCAAGGGTTCTTTAAGAGGCTTTGTAATAGCCCGGTTTTAGCTTAATCAGAACAGTGGTTTCGGGACCACAAATCCAAAGTTAAAATATTAATTTTATTATTATATTAAAGTTTACAACATGATAAAATTATTAGGTGAAATTTTCGTAAAGAAATTTTACCGTTTACATGCTCAATTTGATAAAAAAGACTAAATCGCGTAAAGTGTAAAAGTTGAGTTCTAATAACTAAATGTATTAAATGGATATAGAACTTTAAATTATGAGGTCTTATATGGTAAATAGACCATTAATGGTGTCAGTGGATGAACATGGTTTGACATTCTTGAAATATTAAATGTTTTTAAAGGGTATTTTAGTAAATAAGTAAATAATGGTTAAAATTAAATAAAATAAAAGACAAAGTATCATATTTTACCTTTCTTCAACCAATTTTCATTAGAAAAAGAAGCCAATGAAGAAGTTAGGTTCGGCCAACTTAAATCCTTGTGCATGGTGTGTATTTTTGTCATGTTTTTATTGATTTCTATGTTTTTGAGATCGTTACTTCGTGTTCTAGCTAGCCCGTACCTTCATTTTTGAAACTGTTATAGATTTAAAATGATGCCATTGTTGAATGCTTGGTTTTTTAAGTGTTTAATGATAGATTATGAAGGTTTAATGTTAGATATACAAGTTTTGTAAAGTGATTTTTGACAAAAATGTCAAAAAGGGATTAAATTAATAAAGTGTGATTAAATTGAAAATTTGAGCTGCTAGTAACATGTATTAAATTCGGTTAAGCATGGGTTTGTACTAAATTGCATTAATTTGTAATTTTATGTGATAAGGACTAAATTGTAAAAATGTGAAAGTTTAGGGACAAATGTGTAGAATAGCCCTAATGTGTGTTTTTGACTAAATTGAATAAATAGTTGATTAAATAAGCTAATTTTGATAATATATAGATCAAGATAAGTTGAGATTGAGATTAGATCGGGGAAAAGGAAAAGTGGACGAATAGTAGATAATTTTCATCCAGGCAACTCGAGGTAAGTTCGTATAATTAAAATCGAACTTTCATTTAATTGCAATTGTATGAAATGAATATGTATATATATGTGAACTGAATGGTTGAAATAAATGATATTGAATTGCTTAATTTGAAATGTATTGAGTAATACCGTGCCCCGTTGGAACTATAGAAAATCGTAGGATACGAGTGACATGTCACTAGGGTTACCGTTTTGGTCGAGCTCTTGCATTTGTTGCGGACTCACCACAGCTCGTATGAGTTTACCGATATGTCAACTCTTATGAGCTTACCATTTCAGCTCGATAGAGCTTACCGTTCTTTAGCTCAGAATGAGATTACTGATCATGGCTCGAAAGAGCGGAAATGATAATGAATTGACGGATTACCGATTAATGCACATAGTGTGTATCACTCGAGTTTCCTTCGATGTTTCATTAGGTTCAACGGGCATTATACTGTTACTGATTATATGATTGAGAATGAAATGGAATATGATCTATGTGAATTGTATAGATGAAATATGATATGTGTTATGAGGACGTATGGAACTGGAAACGAAATTTTATGAAATGTATGAAAGAAATCATGAAAGAGTAAAATTTGCAATAAAACAGTTTTGGACAGTAACAGTTGTATAACTTTGAAAAATCACTAAAAATTGTTGGAATCACATTAGAGGTTGAATAAGACATGAAATTAAATCTTATTGAGTTTATTTTCACATAGAAGAAACAATGTAAGCAAAAGAATCTCGTATTATGAGATATTTTAATTTTTGTGAGATAAGGCAGAATGATTTCAGAATCCCCTGTTCTGACTTTGGAAAATCATGAAAAATTGTATAAAAAGAATTATGGGTTAGAATTTATATGATTAAAATTATTAATAAGTATATTTTCAAGAGAAACAAATTTTAATATCATCTAAATCCCGTACTAAGAGATAATTAATTTTTAGAGAAAAAGAGTCGGGACTGTCAGACAGCAGAACAGGGACGACTTTGAAGAATTAACTGTAATTATTGGATAAACCAAAAATTTTGAAAATTTTATGGTAATAATATATGTGAGTCTAGTTTCGGGAAAATCAAGCGGATCTTAATTTGGAGTTCCATAGCGTAAGATATAAATGATTTAGTGACTATGACTCGAGTAGACTGGTTGATGTGAACATGAGTAAGTAGTGGAACTATGTGCAATTTTGATTGTATTATCTTGAGAACATGTTGTGAGGATTGGTAAAAGCATGTTAACAGATTGCTTATTTTTTACATATCAACTTACTAAGCTTTAATGCTTACTCAGTTTATTTCTTTGTGTTTTATAGAGGTTCGTCAGCTAGCTCGATTCGGACGACGTCGGAGATAAGCATCACACTATCCAATCGATTTCTCGGTACTTTTGAACTCATGGAAGTTGTGTAAATATGGAATGTATAGGCTAGTTTATGGGAATATGTTTTTGGTTACTTTAGCTTATTGTATAGTTATATGTATTGATGTTCTTAAGCCATGAGATTTGGCTTAGTTGTTATAATGGTCAAATGTGTATAAGATGATATGTTTTGGCAAGTTTGCTTATGAAGGATTTGATGCATATTATAATATTGGTATGTGATGAGTTGGTGAATTGGAAAATGCTTGAATGTTATTTGATATTAGGATAGGTATGAGGTTGAATCATATTAGTTTGATATTTAAATGCACAAATGGTATTGATTTGAGTATGTAAATGATTGGTTTTGAAATGACATATATGTGCATTGAAATGGTTGTTTATAGTTGCTCATATTGTATGTGAATTTGGTACTATATGAATGGTTTAGGTACATGTGTTTTGGAGTGTGAAAAGTGGCTTAAACCAAGCCTATTTCATGCCACATGGCTTGAGTACACGGGCATATGACCCTTATTCAAAAAATTTTCTAAGTTTTCTCAAAAATTTTATATGTTATTGATTTAGTCCCAAACATATGAATTAAGCTTTGTATGCTCGATTTAAGCATGTTATGAATATGAATGATTGATGATTATTGAAATGAAGTGATATTTGTTAAATGTTTGATGAATTACCGATCTGAACTGATTTGGAAGTCCGGTAGTGCCTCTTAACCTATTCCGATGACAGTTACGGGAAATGGGTGTTACAGGCTTAATTAGTAAAATCTTTATAAAGAGATGATGCTAGGCGTGGGTATGGAAAAGGCTAAGAGAATTTGGAAAAAAGAGAGAATGAGGAATGATTGAGGGATGCTTGAGGGATGATGAATGAAGGAATGAGAGGGTCTTATTTATAGGTGAGGAGAGGTGGATAGTTTGCTAAAAATAGTGGATGTTAACCTCTTCAAATCTCCTCAAATTGTGGCCAGCCATGCTTAGTGGCTTTTGACTTGATTTTTTGCTTGATTTTTAAGCAATTTTGGATGCCACACAACTCAGGATTGGGAATCGGTCAATCGTAAATCTTCGGGCAAATCTCTAAGTTCTTCAACACTGCAAGGACCTTGTGTAATTAAACCAAAGAATGGTTTAAATGGACAGTCATGTGTAGCTGAATATTGGGTTGACTTGGTCTCCAATTTGGATGGTTTTGTAATCTAGCAAGGCTATCAAACCTATCTAGAATAAATCAAAAAGTTAGAGGACCAAAGAATAAAATTTATCCAATTTAATTAATTAATTAAAACCCAAATTATTAATGAAATATTTTAAAATGAATTATTAAATATAATTTTATATTTTATTATTTAATTTAATCATGCATGACCCACTTTGTGTCTTAAAAATATAATATATTCAAATTAATATAACATAAGCCATTTATTGCATGAAAACTATATAATAAAGCATAAAATTACATTTTAATAATTTCTATGTCCTAATTTCATATTTTCACATATTTCATTAATTTATTAAATAATTACTTAGTTTTAACATCGAATTTAAGTAAAAGGTGATAAATTACATAGGAAAAATGCTATATATTTTTCCGCTTACAAAGATCCATACAATAGGCTAATAATCCATACAACCAATATGCCATATAGGCACCTCAAACACATACATAAAACATACTTAAACATGATCACACTTAACCATTCATCAACTATCTTATCTTCATACCAAAACATTTCCTAATTAACCACAATTGAAACATATCAAATTGGTCATTCAAAACATACTTCACTTGGCCATATCCATACCAATCCACAAAGCATCAAAGTGCCAAAAGCACACCAACCAATATACCATATTTATAAACCAAACATATGAACTTAATTCATCAACAAACCAAAAAAATCCATAAGTGTTTACTTTCATAACATTCTACTTGTACCAAAAGATATCTATTCACAAACTTAAAAAAGTACCTAATCACCTAGTTTAGTAATTCACCATATTATACCAAAACAACCTATATAGCCATATATACATGCCACAATCCTAAAGAGGACAAGAGCTAACAACATCGATGGATAGTGTGAGCCGAAGATTCGATCCATCCAAAGGTCAGCAATAATGATCTACAAAACGATACACAAAAACGTATAAGCTTACAGAGCTTAATAATAACATAGTAAATCTTTTAACTTAACACCAATTGAATGCAAATCTTATTTTACTTGATTGTAATTACCAAAATGTAAACAGGGGCACGTAAGAGCAATCAAGGGTACCGAAGTACGAATAGGGGCACGTATGTGCAATCAGGGGTACGTATGTGCAATCAGTGTATAATTTAGATAAAAATTTAATTACATATTTAGAAGATAAAAGTACATATGGAAATTAAATTATATGTTTAAATACTATGAAATTACATTTACAACTAGTGCATAGGAGAATGATCGAGTTAATCCGTGACTTTCGCCTTTCCTCGATTTAAATTTGGCTGAGATTTATCTTGATCTAAATAAATAATTATATTCAATTAAGTGTTTCAATCAATATCATTTATTCAATTCAATCCAAAAACCACATTTACGCATACTTACAATTTTACCCCTAACATTTTAGCTTTTTACAATTTAGTCCTTAAGCTCATAAATTGAAATTCATGCAATTTCATCCCTAAACCAAGCTAACCAATTTATTCATGAACATCAAAAAATTCATAAAAATCATTATTTCACAATTTCACCATGCATTTTTACTATTTTTACAACCAAGTCCCTAATTGACATTTTCAACAAAAAATCACTTTATAAATGTTATTTATTTATCAACAAAGATTCATTTTCTTCCATTAAACATCAGAAATCACATGAATACTTTCATGGAAAAACCCTAAATGTTTAATAGTTTTGCAAATTAGCCCCTAGGCTAGCTAGATTAAGCTACGACTTTAAAAACATAAAAATCATTAAAAACAAGATAAATTTCACTTACATGCATACACATTTAGCTTGGCTGAATGAAGTATTCATCCATGGAAGATTTCTTCCTCACCAAATCGGTTTCTAAATTAAAATAAAGATGATACTTTGTTTTAAGTTTATTTACATATTTACTTTATTAACCTTTTAAATCTTATGAAATTTCAATAAAACCAACCCCATAACTGTCCACTATCAATTAAATGGTCTAATTACTATTTAAGTACTCTTACATTTAAATTCTAAAGCCATTTAATACCTTTAGCTACTAGAACACTACTTTTACACCTTTTACGATTTAGTCCTTTTTACTTAATTAAGCATGCAAATGTCGAAATTTCTTGACGAAATTTTTATACGACACTACTAGCATATAGTAGACATTAAAATAATAATAAAATAAATATTTTTACAATTTTTTTGGTTTTTGAGCCGCATATAACCTTGGCCAAAAAAACCTGACCTTATACAACTCATGAATGAGTTACAATCCTATGAGTTGATGTTGAATGATAGTCAACTAGTCTGAAGAGCATAAAAAATATAGCCATCGCTTGTTCTTCAAAAGGGAAGGGAAAATAAACTAATAAAGGTAAGGCAAAGGTCTCTGGGTCACCAAAAGTGGAAATGAAGAGAACCAGAAAGCCTAAAGAATTATCTAACTCTAAATGCTTCTTCTGCAGCAAGAATGGGCACTTCAAGGCAAACTGTAAAGAGTGGAAGGAATATCTAGCTATGAAAGGAAAAGGTATGGAACTCTTGATGATAGAAACTTTTTTAGTGGAAGATTTAATAGACCATTAGGTCATTGATTCGGGATCCACTAATCATGTTTGTGTTTCTCTATAAGGGTTCAAGAAGACGAAAGATCTTAAAGATAAAAACTTTTCATTGCAGACTGAGAACAAGACAAGTGTGATAGTTAAAGTAATGGGAGATGTATATCTTTATTTTGAAAATTTTAGGAATATTATTTTAAAAGATGTTTTGTATGTACCAAGTTTCAAAAGAAACTTAATTTTCGCTGCATGTTTATATAAAGACGGCTTGACAATGAATTTTAATAATGGAATTGCAATATTGAGAAATCAAAATCTTATTTGTAATGGATAGATGTCAAATAATCTCCATTTTATTAAACCAACGATGTACACACTGCTTTAGACTGAAATATCGAATAAAAGACTTAAAATTTCTCACTCTAATGAGGCGTACCTTTGGCATATCAGACTTGGTCATATTAACTGAGAAAAAATCACTAGACTTGTGAAAGATGACATCTTAAGTTCACTTAAAGAAGTTGATTTTACACAATGTGAATCTTGCTTGGAAGGTAAGATGACTAAGCGATCTGTTAATTCAAAAAGAACGAGGGCCAAAAAACCCATATGTGGTCCTATAAACGTTAGTGCAAAAGGTGGTTACGAGTATTATGTGACCTTTATTGATGACATTCCAAATATGGTTATGTATACCTGATACACTGCAATAGTGAAACCTTTGATAAATTCAAAGGGTTTCATGCGAAAGTTGAGAAACAACTAGGTTTACCCATAGAGGTACTTCAGTTTGATCGAGGTGGGGAATATTTTTTTTATGAGTTCTTAAGGTACCTCATAGGGAATGAGATTCTACCCTAGTTACCCGCGCTGAGCACTCCATAATAGAATGATGTGGTAGAGAGAAGAAATCGAACATTGTTAGACATGGTACATTTGATGTTAAGTTATTCGAAGTTGCCAATCCCTTTTTGAGGATACATTTTACAAATGGCTTGCTATATTCTAAATGATTTGTCAACTAAGGTAGCATCGAAAACCCCATACAAATTGTGGCATGACAGGAAGTTGAATCTTAATCATTTTAGGATTTGGGGATGCCAAATCAGCGTATTGGATAAACATGCGAGAAAGTTGGACTCATGTGTTGGATCGCCGGCACCTCTACGGCGCAGCGAAAAATAAGACCTCGGTGACCCTAACCACGGATCCATGTGTGAGGAACGAATCGAGGTGAAAAAGGTTACGAAATTACCGAAAGTTTATTCTGAGTAGACAGTAATGCCTCAATAACGAGTAGTCTGATCTACTATCAAACCAAGCCGCAATCTATCGTGACCCCGGCCTCTACGTAATCCACCCAGTTGATTATGAACGGAAGGAATCCCCAAAACAGTTTTGAAAGGAATTTTCTTTGACGGCTGCTAGACCCAAGCAAAGAAAAAATGAGATTCTTATAATCTTTTTTTAGGGTTTTTAGAAATTAAAATAAATATAATAATATTTTAAACCGAAAATTATAATTACATTAATTATAATATAATTTCGGTAAACCATATATTTTTTTGAATTTATATACTAACCAAATTCATGTTCTCATAATGCGTACAACAACCTTGTAAATAATGTGTTTGATATTTGATTACCCAATTAAATTAATTCTATAATTAATTTAATTCAAGCAACAACCAAACACAATACCAACTATGTTTTATTCCGTTCATTTCAACTATAGGGTGTGACCCTGTAGGTTCCTGTAACGTTAGCAGTAATACTAGAACGATTCCAATGTCACAAACAATGAGTGGCATCTAGCAATGCATCATTGCTACCTAAGTCACAAGAAATCATGATTCGATATAACCTTTTATGATTAACCTTTTATGCAATAATCCTTAAGTCCTTTATCTCTGGATTGGACACAAGTCATGGAATAGTCACACTTGCATAGTCCATTCCATGTTCCTTGATATCTTAAGCAGACTACGATATACAAATAAGTATGACATCTCATATCGACTTATTTGAGCATGGCCATGCATTTCTAGTCTCACTCAATCAAGTGGCCTAAGATATTACTCCCATTATGTAGGAGGGGCTTATCCTATCTCGATCAACCATATCCCTCTACATAGATCGTGGTATATCTAACATCAGCCTTTATAGAACAACCAATTACGGTGTATGTTTGACTGTATCAAAATATACAACTCATGATGTTGGGATTATGATGATGTCAAGTCTGAGGATCATATACATATTAATCACTATGAGTAATGTTGTGAGAATTACATAATAATCCAAGAAACATACTCATAACGGGTCAGTCCAATATGTTGTTATCTAACACACATATTCATGCATCGATTCTGACATTCCAATCAATGACAACTCTTTATCATCAACCAACTACATGTTAGTCTTAATGCATTTTCGTTGTCCTATCCGACAATAATACTTGACTAAGGAACTTTTAAGAATAATCATATTATTCTTAGGACATTATTATAAAATAATTTATTTATACACACAGAAAAGAAACTAAAATAATAATGGTAACGCCTTATATTAATAAACATGATAAATCAAGTATGTTATTACAACCATCTCATGATTGATCTTTGGGCATACTCTAACAATCTCCCACTAGCACTAAGACCAATCACTTATATATCTAATACCAAGCGACTTAGTGTGACGATCATGCTTCTGCTGTGTCAGAGGCTTGGTCAGGGGATCAGCAATGTTATCATCTGTAGGTACTCTGCATATCTCTACATCCCCTCGATCGATAATCTCTCGAATAAGATGGTAGCGCCTAAGTATATGTTTGGATCATTGGTGAGATCTAGGTTCTTTAGCTTGTGCAATGGATCCATTATTATCACATCGGAGTTCTATAGCATCTGATATGCTAGGCACAACCCCTAGTTCAGTAATGAACTTTTTGATCCAAACCGCTTCTTTTGCTGCCTCACTGGCTGCAATATACTCGGCCTCTACTGTAAAATCGGCTACTATACTTTTCTTTGAACATTTCTAGCTCACAGCACCACCATTAAGGCAAAACACAAAACCTGATTGTGATCGAGAATCGTTCTTATCGGTTTGGAAGCTGGCATCAGTGTAACCTTTTACACTTAACTCTTCCTCACCTCCATATATTAGGAAAGTATCCTTAGTTATTCTCAACTACTTAAGGATATTCCTAACTGTGGTCCAGTGACCTTCACTGGGATCTACTTGGTATATGCTCGTCATACTTAAGGCATATGAGACATCTGGACGGGTACATAACATGGCATACATGATAGATCCAATAGCGAAAGCATATGGAATTTTACTCATGCGTTCTCTCTCTTGTGGAGTTGAAGGACATATTTCCTTCGAGAGTGAAATACCATGTCTCATAGGTAGGAATCCTCTCTTAGATTCTTCCATACTGAACCTTTTCAGTACTTTATCTATGTATGTACTTTGGCTTAGACCTAGTAGTCGTCTTGATCTATCTCTATAGATGTTCACCGTTAACTGAAAGTTTTCTCATCAATTAAATAAAACAATCACAAGGTTTAATTAATGGTCCTTATATGTTGAACTTAGCAATTCTTGATCAATCAATAGGTCTTTTATCGGGTTGTAATGGGACTAGGCTCAAGGTAGGGATAAAGAGAAGTGACTTTTTGGGTTCAATCATCTTAACCTTAACTTTGTCTTGGATCCTTTTGAGATACATTCTTCCTACTAATAGGTTTTACCACCCCTAAACTTAATTTGAAGCTTTATGCCCAACAATACTCAATATTTTAAGTATTTATTTTGCTCTTTTTGCTTTAATATTTAAACAAAGATTTTCTCTTTTCTTCTTCTTTTTTTACACATGGAGAACATATTCACCTTTTTGAATTTTTCCTCGATCTTTGCTCACCAAGACAAGTATAGTTAAGATAGGGTCAAAAATAGGATAAAACTTAAAAAGATGGTAATATGGCTTATGATGTAGGTGAATAGAAATAAAATAGGCTTAAAGGCTCAAACTAAAGTTTCAAGGGTCAAATTCATATGCTAGGCTTGAAAGGCTCAAACAATCCAAATAAAATGTGCCTATATCATGTTTAGATTCTTATGCCTCCTAAGATTTCGACTAAAGAAAGTTACTAAGTCAATTCTAAGGACTTAAATCTTCATGCATGTTTATTTCTAATGAAATTAAATTTTCATAGCAAAATACTACATAAGACCTAAGAACATACAAGGATTCCATAACTTAAGATAACATAAAAAAAAACTCAAATATAATCATAAATCATACTTGCATTTGAGCTAACTTATGAACAATTTTTTTTCTGAACATTATTTTATTTCAGCATGCTTATATGTAACCATTGAATCATACTTAAGAAAAAAATTAAAATTCATGCAAATATTTCTCTACCCCCTCCTTAAAAAGAAGCAATGTCCTCATTGTGTAAACAAAGTAATGGATAAGAACTGAACACCAGGTAGGATTCCAAGAACAGAGAGGTGAGTCTTAAAGACTACTTAGGTACCAAGTATTTCTTAACAATCCAATCCTAGACATGTTCATTCACATTACCACACTACTTCATTTTTTATTAGAGAAGAGGCATTGAGCTTAATTTATTCATGTTTGCAATTTCCTACTTATTGTATGGAAGCAAAATACTAAGTAAGAAAAAAAAGATAAATGCCTAGAAATACTAAGAAAAAGAAATAAAAGAAATTCCTCCCTTTTTATTAATTTGTTTCATCCCTTTTTTTTTTGAGATTTCTATAGCATGGGGAAGTGATGTTGGGGCGAAGGGAAGGGGTAGTAAGTGTTGGATATTTTTCTCTTCATCACTGATATGGGCCTTATGCCAACACTGTAATTATTTTCTGTACTAAGGAATTCAACTAAACTATAAAAAAAGCTGATTAGTACTTGGGTCAACTTGTCCCTCTTATGAAACACAAAATAATAAAATAAAAATTAAAAAAATCTTTTGGGCTACTTAGAAAGATTTTCTCAGAAAATTACATCAAATTAAGTTCCCAGGAAAGGTTTGAGGGGTCACAAAGAGTCCCTCTTAAGTTCCTATCTGCTTAGACAGAATTAATTTAATGTACTAATTCAGGAAAAATTTTATAAACACGTAATTTATTTTAATGAGAAAAAAACTAAAAATAAATTAACGACAGAGAGAGTGAAGAGAACTCCCTCAATGTTGTTGATGATTGTCACTGATAAAGGCGATGTCAAACGACCATTTATCATACCAATCGTATCCATCTAGAAAGAAGAGATAATGTTGGCCAAAAATTATATTCAATATTTGATCAAATAATAGCAGCAGGAAATGGTCTTTCTGCTTTGCTTTACTCGACTTTCTGTCCTTCGTACAAATCTGTCTACCTATGAAGATCCATAATGTAGTCAACTTATTATCTGTGATATCTTCTTTCTTTGATACATGTCTCACCCACTGAATATCATAGATGGGATCCATGATCCTTGCTTTTAACCATTAAGGCTTGAGTTTCCCAAGATCAAATACTCAAGATTGAATCGAACTCTTCTGTACTCATACCTTTTTCGTGCAATAGTCCACTAATATAATTTTTTAATATTTGCAATAGTCCACTCAATACCTTTTTCGTGCCTTTTCAAAACCATTAAGTCTAACTTGAGTGACTCTTCTCTTGATGGGTAGGGTTGCTTGTACTCATGTGATGATAGTTCTAATGATTTGAGCTAAAATTTTAAACTGGCTCCTTTCGAGTTAGCTTCCAAACATGTATCATCCTTATCTTGATGTGGTTAATCAGATGAAATACCTTCGAATGGATCATTATATTCTAATTTTGCACGAACCAGAGGATCTTCCATGGAGACAGCAAAATAATCTTTAACCTAATCAGGAGATCTTATGGCCTTGAGTACATTAAATTTCACATGTTCATCTTGAACTCACATGGTGAGTTCACATTTCTGTACATCGATTATCGTCTTGTCGGTTGCCAAGAAAGTTCTTCCTAGGATGATTGGTACATTTTTATTTGCATCAAAATCTAATATAATAAAGTCAGTAGGAAATATGAATTTATCAACATGTACCAAGACATCCTCGATCTTTCCTTCTAGGTATGCCAAAGATCAATTCACCAATTGGAGTGTAACTGTAGTTAGTCTGGCCTTACCAATACCTAATTGTCTAGACATAGACGTAGGCATCAATTCGATACTCGAGCCCAGATAGCACAAAGCCTTACCACGATAGGATTCTCCAATATTGCAAGGTATGATGAAACTTCCTCGATCCTTCAATTTAGGAGGCAATTGTTTTGAAAAAATAGGCTACATTTTGTAGTCAGGGCTATAGTTTTAAATTCCCCAAGCCTTCTCTTCTAAAAAAAAAACTTCCTTCATAGCTTTCGTATAGTTTGGCATTTGCTCCAAAGCTTCCACCAACGGAATTTTGATACATAGTTGTTTTAACACATCCAACACTCTCTTAAATTGAGTATTCTTTTGTTGCTCATGTTGTTGGAGTCTTTGAAGATACGAGGTTGTGGAACTTTGTCTTGGATTGGATAGCTTATCAGGATTCACTAGTTTGGATTTTACCTCTTAAGAATTTATAGAATCTGGCTTCTCTGGTGTAGAAATTTTAACTATTTGTTGATTTTCCTCTTTCTTGGGAGGTTCATCTTCAACCTCAACTTCTTTGGGTTCCAAATTCCTTCTGCCTTGTAAAGTGACCACTTTGCAATTCTCCTTGCCTGGTTTTCTTAGGTTCTTCATGACATTGGGCAAAGCTCCTTTTAGTCTATTGGAAACACATAAATTTACACATTTTTACATACCCTTTTTAACTTAAAATCATACAGTTTCGATAAAATTCTTGTTGAAAAAATAATTAATTTTTAAAAAATAATTAAAGTGCACTTAAAATATGAACATGTTGAATTTTAGTTAATTTTATAATTAATTTTGATGAATTTTGGTTATTTTCGATAGATTTGCACAGAAGGCGAAAAATGGCTCGGCAGACACTACTAGAAGCACAAAACTGAGAAGCAATTGAAGTATCGAGGAAAACTAAATTTCAACCTAAGATAGTCCAAAATTATATGTATTAATTCATAATATAATTAATTTTAATTTAGATCCAATTTAATTTGAGTTATTAAATTATTATTAATTAATTATGAAAAAGTCGTCCAGTTGAACTGAACCGAGTGAATTGAACCGACCAAAAAATGGACAGTCTGAAAACTGTCCCAAGAGCTGACCCAAATTAGCTTATTATCTGATTATTGAAGCTTGAAAAGAGGCCCTTGAAGACTTGTTCAAGTTGCATTCAAACCCCTCCACAATTGGTGACTTTATATATTTGTCCCAAGCCTAAATTAGCAAAGTTGAAACTATCAACCTTGCCACATGTGTGGCCGGCCAAGTGAGGGATCTTTGGCTGATAATTTTAGCTATTTTTAGCAGCCCTTCTCAGCTATAAAAACCCCCTTAGGCTGATCATTTGAAAAACACACCTCAAGCATTCAAATCTTTCCTCTATTCTCTCCACTTTCTCTCTTTTTTTTCATTTCAGAATTCCCTGGCTCTCTTGCCTATTTCTCCTCTTGGGGAATGGGCATTCATCATCTATTTGGAGCAACAATTAAGTGTTCATAGAAGCCTTGGTTGACGAGGAAAATGGAGAAGGAAGAACAGTGCAACTAGTCAAGCCACGGAAAAACATCGGATTTGATTCTTGTTCCTTATCTCTTTAATTTCTGTTGTTGTTATGCTGAACATATCTATGAATATTAATGTTGTTGGAATGGTTAATTTAATAAATTTAGCTTGAATTTAATTCGTGTAAGGTTGATTGCATTTCATTTGTTAAAATTATTGAAATTGTGTTTATGTTGTTATAGGCCTCGGTAAGATGCTTGATTAAGTAAAATCATGACTAAGTTATTCTTGCATTACAATTGTTAGGTAACTAACAAATTAATTATTTAAACGGATTGAAATTGTAATTAATGGACACAATACTTAATCAGTGCATGTTTAATCATCTAAGGTAGCTGAGGGTTAGATTAGCAACGATATCTGACGATACATTTGCGTTGCATAACTTGCAAGATTATTGTGATTAAATTGTTTCAAGGTAAGGGTACTTTGTTACCTCACATAGTCTTTTATGTGCTTATTAAATCGAGTTAATTGTTTGGATTAACATAGGGATATGTACAAGAGATTATTTTGATTTAATAAGTATGTATGTGCAAGAACATATTTGCCTATTAAGATTTGTTTAATCGGTTGAATTGACATAGAGATATAGTCAAGAGATAATGGATTTTGGTAGGTGAGTATGTTCATAAGTTAGCAAATTACCGAGTTGCCGTGAACTTATTTGTAACAATATAAATATGAGTTTAATAATTCTAAGTTAAGAAATGTAATTAATCTAACACAATTATGTCATCTTGATTAAAATTATATTTTGAAATCGTGCATTTGAGATTTATTTATTTAGTTCACTTAGTTTAAAATCTTATTTTTTAATCACCCTCTTCAAACAAAATATTTTTCTTCACCAAAGTGTTTTAAATAGCATCCATAAATAATTCTTTTCACAGTCCTGTGGGTACGATAACTCGACATTTACTTGTCACTTTATTACCTGTTGCGATTGTGTACACTTGCACATTTCCGTCTTCCATCTATTCCGAAGTTCATTGGCTAATTACCCTATCTGGTTCTCCAAATTTCTCAAAGTTGCATCATTCTTCGCCATATATGCTTTTAAAAAGTTCTCAAGATTATTAGAAGACTCAACTGTTGTTGGATTTTATATGTTGCTTGGTACAACACCTTGGGGTTTGCTTCTAAGCTCATTAGATAATTATCCCACTTGATTTTCCAGATTCTTCAATGTTGTTTCTTGGCCTTGAATCAAGGCATCATTTTTAGCAATGTATGCCTTCAACAAATTCTCCAAATTATTGGAAGGTTCAACTTGCACTGGTTTTTGAACTTGGTGATTGAAACCAAGAGGTTGATTTGATTTATGTTGCATGTAATTTTTATTCGGTCCACCTCCTTGGTAGTGGATTGGTGGTTGAGCTGCACCATAATTTAAACCGGTAGTAGTAAACTATTTCGACATTGAAGAGATAGAAGATACCTGAGCTGAGAGTGAAGAAAGGGCATCTACTTCATGTACTCTAGCTACTCGTCTTCCTAAAACTGATTGATTTGTTGGCCACCAGTAATTGTTACTAGTTATTCTCTCGATGATCTTATAAGCGTCATTCTAAGTCTTCGAAAAGAGAGCACCATTTGCAGCAACATCTACCAACCAACCTTGTGTGTGCATTGAGACCATTATAAAATGTTTTTAATTGGATACAATGTGGAATCCTGTGGTGAGGGCATTTACGTAGTAGCTCTTGAATATTTCCCATGCCTCGTATAGGGACTCATCATCCATCTACTGAAAAGTGGTGATCGCATTCCAGAACTTATCATTTTTGCTAGGTGGAAAATGCTTTACCAGAAAGCGTTCATCGCAACGAGTATGGAGACAACTTCAATCTCAATGCCTCTTCAGTTACGCTGGCCATCTTAAAGGAATTACTCACCTCCACAAACAATCGAAGATGAAGATGCAGATCTTCTGTGGGCATTTCACTGAACTGGCCTATTGGTTGAAGTATCTGAAACATCACAGGCTTCAAGTCAAACTGCGATGCCTCGATCTCCGGTCTCCTAATCCCCGAATTTAACTCATTAAGACATAGCACAACGTATTGACTTATAGCTCGATCCCTATCATCAACGACTCTATTACCTTGAACATTATTTTGATTCTCAAGTTCCATTTCTACGGCTTGTCTCTAAGCTAATCTTTCTAGTCTTCTTTCTTTAAATGCCCACTCGATTGGAGTGATTCCATGATTCGATCTATGCTTATGAAGACCTAAAAAGAAAATAAAAATAATATAGAGTAAAGTTAGAAACAAAATAGAATAAAATAAACAGACCCCGACAATGACGCCAAAAACTTGTAACGCATGGTTTGTGCAAGTGTACATAGTCATTATCAAGTAATAAATATAAGAGTTATTGTCTCCACAGGGACTGTCTATGTTAATCAATATTTTGCAAAATTAATATTAACAATTTGGTAATAAAAACAAAATAATTTTGAGTGTTGGAAAAGATAAATGACTAGATGCAATGTGATCCCTAATACAAGTTAACCTAAATGCAAATGAAATGAAAGGTTAAAATGGATGATATGGATTAAGTAGCAAAATTCACAAGATTTTAACAATGATAACATTAGAATAATTACATTATTTAGCTTGGTTCATTTTTTATCATGCTCATAATGTTTCGGAGAACTTTCCATGGCAACTCGATCTTTCATGAACTTATTGAAACCAATATTAAGTCCTTTCGGAATCTTTTACTTAGAAAAACATACATATTACAGATCATATTTAACTAAGGGTTTCTTAGAATTCATGTGAAGTAACAAGGATGGGCTAGGTTTGAAACAATTTAATCACATAAACCTAACAACTATAAAAGATAATAAAGCTCTCTCTAGTTATTATGAACCTTTACTTTAGTCGGCCTAGGATCTAAATTAAGCATGCATTTTTCAATAATTGTGTCCATTAGTCCTCGTCTAGCTAGGATCGCTCAATTAATTCTAATGCATTCAATCTCGTATGAATGGAATACATACTTGAGTTTAATTGAAAAAATGAATGACTGAGGCACAGAAAGATGTGAAAATAACTCAAATGAACATTATTAAATAAATGTAATCATTCTAGCTAAACAAAATTAAGCTATTATCATTAATGAGAAGACAACAACACGATTTGCAAACATAATGAATAACTAAGGAAAAGCAGAAGGAAGATTGATAGTGTGATCACTAATCATGGAGGCTTCCTCAAATTCTCATGGCTGCTCCTCCAGAAATTGCTCCTCAAGGTGGTTAGCAAAGAGAAAGTTTTCTTTCTAGGAATTACTTAACTAATGGTGAGGGAAAATAGGGATTACTATGCCTGAAAGGAAGGAAATGCGATGAGAATGAGAAATGAAGAATGAATGTTAAGTTAGGGATGATTGAGTAGTGGAATGAAAGGGTCTATTTATATTAGAGGGATGGCTAGTAGGTTTGCTAAAAATAGCATTTTGAAGCCCAAGATATGCACTTATGCTTGGTGGCCATATATCGTGGAAAGGAATGGTTGTTGGTTGCTTGATTCATGCATGAAATCATGCTTGAATCAAGCAAGGTGGCAGACGGTGTCAAGGGTAATTGTTGAGGGCTAATTTCTAAATGCTTTGCCAGTGTGAGGACCTCTAAATAAATATCCTAAAATTGAATTTTGAGCTATCCAAATTCCCTTGCCAAATTGGGCTTCATTCTTTATTATTTGGACGCGTTGATGACTCAAATGCTTGCCAGACTTGTTCATCAATTGCACCAATTTTAATTGGATCAAATTAATCTCTTAATAACCCAATTTTGCTTGATGGGTCCGTCCATGTAGAGTGAGAAATAGGCTCATGTCCATGTGGATTTAACAAATAAACCATTCTTAATTTTCTAGTCCAATAGAAAGAACTTAAATCAAAATTAATATGTCACATAAAATAATAAAATAATTAAATTATGCACATATTTAATACAAAATAACATAGAATTACATTCTTTATTAAATCATGCCCTTATCTTAATATGAATAAAATTCACCCTTTTAATTAACAAATACTGGATTAATATTATTTTAAGTAAAAGGTGCCATAAACTAGTAAAAAACCTATATAATTTAAAGTTTACAGCTTCCAAAATAGCAATGGAAATGAAAATGAAAATGGAAACTTGCAATCCTATATAGGATTACTTAAAAAAATGTAAGAATGAGTTTATATTTTTTGACTAGTTTGAAACCCGAAAATGAAAATAAATCATTCAGTCATAGTGAACATTCTGAGTTGTGACTTATTGAACGAATTTTCTCAAAATTTATCGGGGGTAAAATTATCAAAATTTTACTGGGGTAAAATTGGGATGAGAAAATTATTTAATATGTAGACATTAAAGTTTATTTTGGGAAATAAAAAACTAAGTCGGGTTGGATTATATTACAGAGTATTGGTCAAAAAGGACCAAGAAGTACTTGTAATTGGACCCGATGTGAGAGGCCCAAAACCCCTCATGTAAGGAGTTGGAATGAGAAAAGCCTAGTATCATTAATTAGGGTTGCCGCCTTCTATATCCTAAATACACGAGGATTTTACTATAAATAGATAGCACCGGTGGAGCTATTTACAAAACTTTTGAGAATAACACTTTTATTGGTTTCTATTCAAGAATGGAGAATTTTTGTTTTCACCCCAAAAGGAAAACTTTTTCTAGTTCTGTGTTTTGATTCAATTGGTTCGAGCCCACACTCGAAGTAGTTCGTGGTACGAGAATAGCAGAGAAGATCGTTTGGTTGAATATCAAAAAACATCAAGGATCCACTTATACAAAGACAAAGGTATGAATTCAATTAAGATTTATTGCTATAAATATCATAAACCGGGTCGATTTTCAAAATTTTAATTTTTCGTTGTAAAAGAAAACTATTTTGAAACTGGATTTTTTCTAACAATGTTTAGTGTCCTGAATGAGTTCCCCGTGTTTACTGTCCCAGCAGACTACCTGGTGTTTACTGCCTCAGCTGACTTCATTGGTCGCCATAGTTGAGTGATGGTCTTACACCTTAAACCTCTTATAAGTGTCACCACAAAGTACCTTACCAGTGTAACCCTATAGAGCCTACTAACCATTATTGCAATGTTGCTCTATGGAACCTAATAATTGTCAATATCATCTTATCTTATATCTACCTTAATACTCGAACACCAAAGTGTCCCCTTTGCAAGGTCCAGAGCTTCGTACATCACGGTTTGATCCTAGCAATCCTGGATGGGAAATCTTAACAGAATTCCTATTTCCCTATTCCTCTGTCCATTCCTCCATTTTGTCATTCCTAACCTTGATGCTTGAACACCACAGTGTCTCCTTCGTAAGGCCCGAATCTTCACACATCACAGTTTGCACTCAGCAATACCATATGGCAGTATCTAACAGAATCACCATTTTCCCCAACCTAACTTCATCTAACCTGTCAAAGATACTCCTTCATATTCCACAATAATAAAAAGACATTTTATGCAAATTCATAAGTAACAACGCACTAGCAGATACTCATAACCTTATTCAACCTTATGCAACAAGCATTCTTAGGCAACTAAAATTATGCATCATTATGAAACTAACGTCATCATCGTAGTATTTCAAGGAAAATTGGAGTTCAAAAACTCACCTGATGCTTCTTTACCTTATCAACTTAGCTTTTCTGAATGTCTAGGCTCTAATTCTTCGTGCAACTAAGCATGATAACCAAAATAATAGGTTAAACTTAGCATTTTTAACTTAAACCTCAATTTTTCAAAAACATGTAGAACCCCTAAAATGAAATTTTTATCTTCATTTTCTTAACTTTACCTATATAGAAGGACTAAAAACCTTCTAGCTTATTGGATTCTACAGTTTTCTGACCTAAACCTTATGATCATCGTTCCACGCAGAACTTTCCATTACCACAGCTTCCTTAGAGCAACCAAGAAAGAATATGAAGAAGAGGGGAAAGAGAAACAAAATCGAGAAGAACTCTCCTTGTGAAGTCCTTTCCTAGAAATTTATAGCCCTTTATGTGCAACTTTCAACCTTGTGGGAAACATCCATTGATAATCATTTTGTGCCCCCACCAAGGGACCAGCCGGTTCTAGCCAACTGAACCAGATTTGGAACTCGACTATGTCCAAACCAGCCTCCATATTTTTCTAATTTTTCAGTAGAGACCGTTAGCTTACGGTCTCTTTCAATTTAATCCCCCAATTGTTCCAAATTTCTGGATATAAGGAAATCGGGTGTGACACTTTCGATCCTTAAGGATTCAAATTCCAAGAATATAACTATCTTCACCCAAGTCCTTCATGCTAAACTATCGAGTTAACCATAGTTTAACCAATAATTATTCATTTGCATTGTTTTCAATAAGTAGAATATCAACAATATACAGGAAGAGGAAGAACATAATTTCCCTTTATACGCTTATAAGCACAAGGTTCATCAGCATTTTGTTCAAACCCAAGAATTTTGACCGTTTGATCAAATCTTTTATTCCATGAGCTGGATGCCTACTTAAGTACATAAATGGATCTTAGCCAGTAATTTGAACCATGTAAATGGCATCATCAATATAGTCATTCAAGAATGCTATTTGGACGTCCATTTGCCAAATCTCGTAATCGAGAGTAGAGGCGATGGATTAGAGTATGTTGATAGACTTGAGCATGACTAGTGGAAAGAAAGTCTTCTCTTAATCAATGCCTTCTTTATATGTGTAGTCTTTCCCTACAAGTCTAGCTTTATGTGTTCCAACTTTCCTATCCACATCTCTCTTCTTCTTGTAGATCCACTTACACCCTACGGGTTTAATCCCAACTGGTAAGTATGCAAGTTCCCACATCGTATTAGATTTTACCGAATCCATTTTGGTATCCATGGCATGTTTTCAAAGCTTGGAATCAATGTCCTGCATAACCTCATCGTAAGTGAGTGGATCATCATCCTCATAATTGGTTTTCGTATTATAAATACTACGATCATCAATGAAGAAGTCCAGTTTCTTAGAAACTCTCCCACTACAATGAATTCCCCTACGTTGTTGATTGTTTGTAGGTCTTTTTACAACTTTCTCAAGAATTGAAGTTGGTGATTGTTCCACAACTCCTACAAGTTCCTTGAGTACCACCTTACTTTAAGGCTTAAAGTTATTCATGTAGATTTTTTCAAGAAAAGTAGCATGAGTAGAAACTTTAATTGTATTATCTTTCAAATTGTAAAATAATTTACCATTTATTCATTTCGGATATCCTAGAAACATGCACAATTTTGTCGGTGCATCCAACTTCTTTGCATCATTATATGAAATGTGTGTTGGACAAGCCCATATTGTAAATTGATTTAGAGCGAGTTTCTTTTCATGCCACAATTCATAAGGTATCTTGTAACAATACAAAATAGGGCCTAGGAGTTGTAGGAGTATTTTTGGAATTTTAGTTCTAAAGTGCTCGAAATTTTGTAGCATGGTAAACAAAAGTTATATTCGACTATGGCATTATAATTGTTAAATCAATTTTTTAAAAAGTGTTCTAGAAACCCATAATTTTAGAAAAAGGATTGAATTGCAAAAAAGTCAAAATAGTAAGCATTTATGCTGTAGTTTTACCAGTTTTTAAAATTCAACTTAAAAAACCCCATTCCTAGGTTTGTTTTCAGGATAGGTTTTCTCTAAACACCAAGCTTGTCGTCCCTTGCTTTTTCCTTACTATTTCAATTGATTTTTTATTCTCAAACAATAATACTTTGATTTCTTATCATTCCAAATTCAATTACCTTCCTAAATCTCGAAGAAAAACACTAAAAATCTTCCTAGATTTCAACATCTTCTCTAAACGTAGGTTTTCCAAATTTGCATCAAAACTCATTTAATCTTTCATCAATGGTAATGTTTCTAATTCTTATAATTTTTTCATGATACCTAGTCCTTCAAATTGAATTATTATCCCTCAAATCGCATGTTTTAGATAAAAGCCAAAAAATTGGGTCGTTAATGGTGGATTTTAGATTTTTGAGTAAAAATGTGATTTCAAAGTGTCTTTCAATTATTTTAACATGATTAAGAGATTTATAAACTTACATTGAAGTTTCATTGAAGAATTCTCATTTTTTAATGAATTTTAGTTATTTTGGTCAAAACTTGTCAAAAAATGTCGATACCTTGAAATGTGTAGTTTTGTGCGGTTTAAGGGCTGAGGATTAGGTGTAGACGACTAATTAGATGAATGAAATTCATTTTAGGTGAAAATTTTAAGCGTAGACCAGGTTATGAGCATTCTAAGTTTGTTATGTTAAAGGTTTTGGTTGATGTTTTAGTTGGTTTAAGTGAGTCTTTGGTTACTGTCTGATTGTGAATTTTTTATGGTTATTATGTCTAAAGACTCAGATTCATTGGAGCCTTCTACAAGTTAAAGGAAGATCTAGTTTAAGCTTCTGACTTTTCAGCGAAAGCATAGTGGTAAGTGTTTGGAATCATTGCTTGTAGACATGAGTCATATGCTATTTGGGAATTTAGTAGTAGCTTAAACCCCTACTCTAGATTCTGACTATAAGTTTTCTTGTATCTATACTTATCTTATGGTTTTGTGCTTATATGAATATGAAATTGTGCATAGTGATGAGAAACTCATATATGTGATATGTTGATATAGTAATGGTTGTGAAAAGTGAAAATGTATACATGATATATTTTTAGATGATAGTGATAGTGTTTTGCTAACATGTAGTGACAGTGCACCGATAACCAGTAAGTGGTATGTGATTGTTTTAAGATATTTTGGTATTGTGATCTTGAAACCGTTGGATATAGTTGGCATGCCATAGGATTGTGAGTACTCACTTATATGTATAGTGATTTTGGGCGTTGAGGCTTTGGGACATGTTGGAGGGATAAGGGAATAAGAGCTAAGCTCCATTTAACGGGACATGTGAGGGGAAATAAGGAGAGTGCTAGCTATATGCTTCACTTATGAGACATGTTTGACTCTATGAGTTTACGTTTGGTGTGATGGAGATCTGTGTATTCGATGAGTGATGGTAGAGCTCACTACATGTTTCATAACTCAAGTGCCAATCTATCATATTATATGTAATTGTGAGGAACATATTGTATGCTTAGTGGAGTATTGCTATATTGCTAATTTATCATTTTATGTGACTTGTGTGAAATGTGATATATACTTGAATGAATATGTCTTTCAAGATGCATGTTTGCATGAGTATGTAAACGCTGTGTAAATGAACTAATATATAATGCATGTAAAGGTACTATATGTCACTAGACGTAAGACTTTTGTAATCGTACTTATATATGGTTGCCTTGTGGATGCATGATGACACATTTGCGATATGCTTATTCTAATCATTCACTGAGCTTTTTAAGCTCACCCACTCCCTTCTTTACCCATTACAGATTAGTTGCGTACCGGTGTGAGTGGTGTGGCAGTCCGGGAGGTGATCCAAGCCAATTATGTGTTATTCCGTAGGTGTTCTTTATTTACATTTTGGGAAAAGGCAATGTGATAGACTTTTTTAATGTCGTGATGTGTTTGGACTATTTATCGAATTTGCTTTTGTTTTCTTAGAGGTTTATGAGTATAAATATTTGCTTTGGTTTATGAACAATGATAATGGCATGATGATACTTGCTTGGACACAAGTTTGGTATTTTGAACTATTGATTAATTTGTTTGAATGGTTATTTTCTTTAGTAGTTGATGCATGATGATTAGAAACATATTTGGAATGAATTTACTACATATGTATGTTGCAGTTTTGAGGTCTAGAGTAGAGGTATCGGTAATTAGGTTTTAAAAATTGATACATTTGTGCTTGAAACATGCAGGAATTCAGAATAGAGATTTGGTATCGATACCTTTGCTCGAGTATCAATACTTGGGGTTAAAGAATTGATATGTCAGAACAGGTACCGATATTTTTCGAGTTTTGGGTTTCTAATTGAGAAACAAAATGCAAGTTTGGTATCATTTTTTATGTGGTATCGATACCATTTTGAAAAAATATCGATACCCTAGTGCCAGTACCGATACCTATGGGCATGTTTTGAAAATTTTGCTAAATGGACCCTAAGCATGTTTTAAATTGTTTATAAGACTAATTATTGTGAGATTTGCATGAAACAATTATAACTATCAAGTTGAGTGGTTTAAAACCTTCGCGAATAATAGAACGATGGATGATTTGTTCGAATGAGCATTTGCTTATTGTATATAACATGAGACGGTGGCGTGACATTCTGTATTTGGGATTGGCGACCAGGCCGGGTATAGGTTGTTACATATCTTACAAGCAGACTTGGTTGGCAAATTATTTAGAATATAGTAAGTCATTTATATCGTATATCCCCAGAAGGAAGTAAAAAGTTGTGAATATCTTAACAGTGAACAAACCATGCCAAGCAAGGTTCTATTCCTTCTCTCAGCTACGCTATTCTGCTGTGGAGTGCCCGATGCAATCAATTGGGATGAAATCACATTCTCTATGAGGTATCCTAAGAACGTGTTGGACAACTACTCCCCACTTTGGTCAGATTGAAGATTCTTTATGGATAAACCTAATTGCTTTTCCACTGCTACACGAAACTCTTGAAATTTATTAAAGGTTTTGCTTTTGTGGTGCATTAGATACACATATCCATATCAAGAATAATCATCGATGAAAGTCACATAACAATCGTAACCTCCTCAGACATTGATGCTAATGGGTCCACATACATCAGTGTGCGCAAGTTCTAAGGTTAGGTTGGTCCTTATACCTTTCGAATTAAAAGACCTCTTAGTTATTTGACATTCTAAATAAGATTCATATTATGGAATAATAAGTTCCTTAAGCATACTTAAGGGACCATCTTTCATGAGTCTAGTGATTCTTTCTTGCTTAATATGACCAAGTCTTAAGTGCCATAGGTACCCCTCATTAGAGTAAGAAGTTTTAAGTTTCTTATTTCTTATTTTAGTTTGAAGCATTGAATAATTATTTAGTTTAATAAAGTAGAGATTGTTTTTCATCCATATATTACAGATTAAAGAAAGATTTTTGTGAATAGCAATACCTTTATTGAATATCATAGAATAACTGTTATAAAATAAACATACTACAGAAATTAAATTCCTCTTAAAATGGGGTATATAAAACACTTCTTTTTAAACAATCTTCCTAAAATTATCAAAATATAAAATAACTTCTCCCACTACTTCAACTGAAACATAACTTTCATCTCTAGTCTACAACGAGAGGCTTCTATCACACGGACTTCTCATTTTGCTAAACCCGTGTAAAAAAAACACATGGTTAGTGGCTCTAGAACCAATAACCCAATTGTGAATTGATTCTTCCACTAAGCAAGCTTCAACTACAAAGAGTTTCATACATTTTCCCTTTTTGACAAGTTAATCAAAATACTCACAGCAGTTTGATCTAAAGTGCCCTTTTTCAGATACAGAAGAAACATTTGGTCTTTTAGGATAGATAAATCTTGAAAAGAGTTATGTTTCAGGCCTCTAGACTTGGTTAATTATTTGTACTTAAGTAGAATTATTTTCATGTTTAGATATTATAATTGTATTTTTAACACATTGCATCATAAAGCTTAGATTGTGCTTAAATGTTATTATGTTACTTTTACTTGTGGGTGGAATGATTTGTTTGTGCTTGAATAACATGTGTAGAATGAGGAAAAGAAATGAAGGAGTGAAGTTTTGTCAAGAAAAAGGTTGGATGGATTGTCAACATTAATGCCATGGCAATTCTAGGAAGACATTGAATCAGCACTCAATTCGTGCCACTCTCAGCCAGCTGTACTTGTACAAGAAAGATTCGCCTGAAAAAGGAGGAAAAATTGTGTGATGAGAGGGGGACCTACCCTATAAAAAGTGAGGAAGATCCGAAAGAGAGTGGAGAGGGAAAACAAGCCTTTCTCAGAGGAAGGATCTTGAGGCAAAAATAGAAGGTAGCAGTAGTAGCTGAAAAGCTGAACAGAACATGAGGAAGAGGATGAAGGCAATTAACTAGGTCTTTGCGAAACATTGCAACATTGCAGTTGAGGGCTGGATCAGCGAAAGCGTGCTTCTCGAAGTTCTTCCTTATTTTCTTTTACATTGCTTCTTTGTTTGATTAAATGTTTAAGATGTTGAATGGTATTTCGAATTTGGATTTGATTAATCAAATCATGAGCTAAATATCATTGGGTTGAGTTTACTAGATCATACTCTAATTTTCCATTAATGTTGAAGCTGTGATCTAATCTATTTTACTATTTCATTCAATTTGTTCTTCTTGAATTGCATGCATGCAGACTCTAGAAATAGATGAATGTTTAGTATGCTTATAAACATAATCTAATTATGAAAAGGTTAGGTTAGTTGGACTGGAATTGAATGATACAAGTGGTTGTTCGACAGAATACCTATAAAAGTTTCTAGACATAAAGCAGTGTTTGTACAAAACGAAGAGAAATCAGTGCTTGGAATCACATCTAAGGCTCATAGTCATATATTGCTTTAGGTGGTGTAACCTAAGGTCCTGCTCTCGAAAGAAGTAAATTATCTTAGATCTGTTCTAAGCAGTAAAATGGTTAAGAGTTTGCTAAGGCATTTTTGGTTTATAAGGGTAGATTCCTACTAATCCTGATCTTCCTATTCAATAGATTTGATCCTCTCATTCTTTCCCTGATTTCTTTGCAATAGTATATATATTTTTTATTTTTTTATTTACATTTTTCATACACCAACATTGTATTAATTATCATTACATTTTTGTCACTGTTTTGCCACAAAATAATTCATACACTTTATAGCCATAACGTAACCAAATTAATCCTAACCAATCCCTATGGAGATGATCTTTCTTATCATTATATTATTTGATTCAACGTGTATACTTTCACATTTCACATACTATATTCACACGTGACAAGGATCCTTTTAGTTCTTCACCCTATCCACATGAGGTGGAGCCAAAGACTTAGCCAGTTTGTTCTTTCTCTTTGCTTTTTGCTTCCCCTTAGAGGACGAGGGGCCCATAGCTAAGTTTGCCACAGGTTTCTCCTGAACCAACTTACCACCATTCAGCACCAACTCATAGGATTGTAATTCCTTCATGGGCTGAGTTAAGGTAAGTACCTTGTTTTCCAAGTTGTAAGCGACCTTAAAGCCAGCGAACTCCTTGGTCAAGGATTTGAACACTATTTCAATCTAAGTTTCACGTTCAATTCAACCTCATTGTCCTCCGCTTTCACAAAGATTACCTAAGTTTAAGCATATGTTCTTTGGCAGGAGTGTCAGGTTTCTGCTGGGAGTTCATCAAAATTATAATAGCGGATTGTCGAGCCAATGTGACTTGGACTCTGAGCAAGTCCTCCAAATTTGTCATGATCTATTTGGCAGTACAGAAATTATTGTGTTGCTTTTGCAACACACTATTCATGCTTGCTAACATATAACAATGAACAATCAAGTCAAAATCTGCCCAGTGATTTCTTGCTTTGAGCTAAGCTTTAGGTGGGCAAGGTTCGTCAGGGACGATTTTGTGTTTCTCACAGCTGAGAACTATTACCAAGTTTTGTTTTTATTCTCAAAAGTTATCCCCATTAAATTTATTCTTAGTAAGAATGCTAATAAGAAGAGTAGGAGACAAATTTAAACTAAAAAAATTAATTATTCACTAATTATTATCTTTGTATTAAGCAAATATTTTCATTTCAACAACACATCAAGAATGCAATATAATGCATAAGTCTTGTATTAAAACATTGAAGAACATTTTTCCGTTGCTACGATCATTCTCACACTCATCAATCATGTCGCCTTATGGTCCAGTGATTAACTAGCAAGAACATTATTACATCCAATCAGTTTGTGAATCTTAATTCTTAAGACTCCACACGAACCAACGACCTTTAACGTTTGGTTATCATCTCTAGCTTAAATATCATATATTGGGAAACTATATAATAGAGACGATCTTTAGTGTGTATCATTAACTCAACTCCCATCATGAACATCCTTTCATTTGTGAGTCATCTTGGGACAATCTCACTAAGAGTCATGCATGACTAGTTGTCCTTAAAAGGAAATCTCATCCAGTGAACCCATATGATAAAGTTTACCTTAGGGTGCGACCAAGGTACGAACTAACTCAAAACTTTATCATGCTATCACTTAGCGACCATCAATGGAGGTCGTAGATCTTGTTCAATGACCTTCTCCCACTCAATATTTTAAAAACATGCAAGGCTGTTATCCCAGATTTCAAGAATGATCATACAATAGTCCTGGTGGCATTCTTACCTAATCTATATGACATGCTTCCAATATATGCATAGCATGCTATGGAAATTTTATAATATTCACATTAATTTATTCACAAGACTCAATCAATCATAAAAACAAACAACTTTTATTTTCCACAGTTTTTTTAAGGGAAAAACCGAAGAAGTGAATGTGAACTGTGCATTGGGTAGGGTCTCAGGAAAGGGAGGTGAATCATATTTGACCACCTAAAAACCAAGTCTTTCCTTGCCAGAACCAATCCTAGGCATTCACCTTCTCATTACCACACTTCTCACAGCAATCGAATAACCTAAAGAAGTGAATGGAACAATACAACACATGTATTTTCTCATTACCACAATTCTTATTTTTCAATCTATAAACTATGGATCATCTCATACATATATATCAAACTTATAACATAATATAATATAAATATTATAAACAATTATAAAACATATATTTAAATAGATGGGTTACTAAAATAAAATTGCCAACCAAGGTTTTCATGGTTCTATTTCTAGAAAATAAATGAAAAACAAAAATTACACAGTTTTTCACCACAAGGCATTCCTTGGGTCTTCAACCACCATCGCTCCATCCTCTGCTCATCATGGACTCCTTTTGGAAAAATTAAATTTAAGTCCTATATCTATTTTCGGCTCACAAGAATTCTATGAATTAAAAAAATAGTCTTACGCGGAGATGATAGTCCACGGTCTATTTCCTAAGAACCACAACCTTGGTAAAAAATAAAAATTATATAACAAATATATAATATCACATTCATTCCCATATATAACTCAAAACATGCATAAGATCTAAAGAATGTCACTTTCTATGTAATCTAATCATTTAAGAAGAAGAAAAATCTATTTTGATTATTTGTTTTTACTTACAGATAGAGCATAAACTGACTTTGATACCCATTGTTGGAAAAAACGGGTTTGAAAAGCGCAACGAAAAATAGATTTGAGGAAAAATGAGAATTTTAATTTTTTTCCCAAAACTAGAACTTGGTTGTGATATCTAAAGTAATAAACACTTAATCAAAATTATACATTTTTAATTCGTCTAGGATGAACACTTGGACAGAGTAGCCTTCTCCGCTATCCTCAAGCTCACGTCTACCGAGTGTGGGCTCGCTTCGAATAAAAAATCTACAAAATTACCAGTGAGGTAATTTTTCAATTTCTCTAAAATTTTAGGTTAAGTTGTAAATAATAAAAATATCTCTAGAAATCTTCTGAAATAATTTCTTTAAATAATTTTCTCTCTACAAGTTTCTTTTGAATTCAAGTCTGTAAAAAAAAATGACTCATGACTCTTTATATAGGGAGAGTTTAGAGAGTTCAACTATAATTAAACTTAATAGCTTTAATATTAAATTAAAAAAATTAACAAGATAAGTATTAAATTAAATTTAATATTAAATTTATTAAAATAATATTATTTTTAGAATGTTTAATTTGAAATCAAATTATTCGATAGTGATGTGATTTCGAGATCAAGCAATAAGGCAGATTTTGATGGATCACCAAATGATGATAATGGGTCAAACCATCAAGGTCAATTTATGCAAGAAACATCCAAGGGCATGCAAAATCCTTTGCAAATTCCCGTTGGGCCAATTACGAAGGCCCGAGCAAAGCGTTTCAAGGAGGCTCATAATGGGTTGATGTGTGGGCTTTGGAATCAAGGCCAAGGTAATATTGTTCAAATTGGGTCGAGCCCAAGTCCTATTCTAGTTCACTTGGTCAAAGTATTGACCGAGCATTCTAATAGGCCACCTTGAACCTTTTGAATCAATTTTAGATTTTTTTTTTTTGCATTTCGTTTTAATTCACAGTTTTAATTATTTCCTATGTTTCAACTATTTGTGTTAAATGGTGTCATGCTTTTATTTGTGTGTTTAAGTTGCTTTCAATTGGGTTTGTTTAATTATCATATTAGCTTAGTCTGTGTCGTTCATTCATGTTGAGTGTCTAAGGTTGTCATGTTGTTTTAAGTGTCATGTGTAAGTGTCTTTTGCTTATTTGAAATGTGCTTGCTTGAATTGATCTATTCTCTATTTATACTTGTTTTGTAGGGACTATTCGGCTGGCCATTTAAAAGATTGTCATGAATTCTCATTAAAGCCGAATGCATACATAAGTACATTCATGGAATCCTCAAATACATACCATTATTTTTTGTGCATGTGATCGTTTCTATGAAGGGGCCAAATACATGGATTCATGCATTTGTTAGTTGGCCGAATTCAAGGAATAAGATTGGTGCATGGACAGTGGCTTGAAGGGAGATTAATTTGACCAATCAGCTTCCATACTTGCATGGCTACATGCATGAAAGTCCAAGGGGGAAGAGCTACGCTAAATTTGGTACATTAAATTTCCACAAGTGCAAGATGAATCTACAAGATACATGTAACAAATTCATGAACATGCATCTCATTAATGCGCCTATTTATGAAGAATGCATGTCCCATGGAAATACATGTTCGGTCAAAAGGGATAGAGGAGGCCTTTATTGATCATTCATATCATTTGAATGTTTCTTCTTACCTAAGAATACATGCACGAAAAAAATGAGGATGAATGTGTCTCTCCAAGAGTTCGTTGAACCTAAAACTATACATGAATTAATTTAAATAAGCATGAACATCTATTTAGGGTCGAATGTGGCTCCTTAGCTCCCTAGTTGTATAAATAGATCAAGTTAGGTCATTTATAAGGTTACACAACAACATTTTGAATATACATTTTATTTGTGTGATATTCGGTTCTTCATTGAATTATCGAACTTAACAAAACTTAAGGTTTTTTAGCATTCATCCTTTGTCTAATCACTTCGTCCATCCATCCCAGAGTATGGCGACCTCACTATACCAAGGTTCGAGTAATTTTGCAAGTTAACTGGGTCGAGTTCAATATAACTTCGGTTTCTTATACTGCAAGTACTTTTGGTCTAGGTTCTACCCAATTTTGATCCTAATCAAGATGATCATATCAAGTTTGCCAATTTTCCAACTACCGAGTACGAGTCTCATTGATCTATTTTTGAGGTTCTATTCGGGTCTGGGAAATCACATCATGTAGAGTCCTAGTAGGAGTGTAATTCACTCACTGTTCAACCACCAAAGAACAACCATCATCGACAACCCATCGGCCACCAGAATGTTGTCGTCACAGCCGTTGGTACCACAGTGCCCGATGGTGTTGGGACGACACCCTCACGATACCCCGAGTTGGTTCAATCTGGGCTAGCGATGGCTTAACCGATCTAGTCTAGCCATCGGTTGGACCATCAGCCAAGTTTCACATACCAAGCTCGGTTCAACCAGGTTTTGGGTTTTGGTCACGATTTTGGGTTCTCGAGCTCAATGTTCAATCTGAGGTCCAATTTTCAAGTTCAATTACCCTTTAAGTCAATTGTCTGACTTGAAAATTAATTTCCAAAAATATAATATTTATTTTAATTAATTTGATTAATTTAATTTTGCTTGATCAAAATTAATTTTCCAAAAAATCACTAATATTTTCAAAAATTAAATTTACAAAAAAATTCTTTAATCAATTTCTCTAGTTGAACAATTATCATGACCGCCTAATTTAATTCCACATAAAATGAATCAACTCAATTAAATTATTTCCAAAGTTGTAGAATTTTCTTCTAATTCAAATGCAGTCTGATCAGGAGCTAGTGGAGGGACCAATCAGACATATACAATTAGGTTCGAGCAATTTCAATTATGTCCAAAAGCATCGTTTTGATAATTCACAATTTACTTAATCATGGAGTCAATCCACAAGAAGTACCATGATTGAAAACTTCTTATTGTATTGTTTTTACGAAAGCAATTCATCCAACTGCTTTGTCCAATGACCTCATCATGTGTGTGTTACCCTCATCTGATATCTTTGATACCTTTAAGTTAAATACTTTCACTCAATGCAATTCTATTCTATCTCATTGTCACCATTGTGTCTTCTTAATGATTAATATGATCACTGTCAACAAATAACTGTGATAAATTGCTTGTTCAAGAACAAGCAACCCATGACCACGTTCCATATTTATCAATCCACACAATGCCAATGAGAGGATATCGTTAACTCTTTAATCAAGCTATGGGTTCCATTGTTGCTAGTAAATTCATGCCATACACAAGTCATGTACCCAACATACCGATTATAGGCTCGATCATCTTTAGAGCATAAGCCACCATTTATATCAAAGCACATGAGTTACATACACATGGTCAGTGACTAACTCGGGATTTTGGTAAACCACACCATGAATGTCACAAGTGAATCAATTCATATACGGATTAACTTGGGTCTAGTCCAATGTACCACTGTTCCAATGAGTACATCATGTCTTTACATGTGGAGTCAATTACTCCGATAGTCAAGACTAGCCATCTCGCCAATTGGAATTATAGATGACATAATAATCCTTCTAAGTATTTGAATCAAAAGCTCACATGGATTCTTTTATGGGATTACAGACTCGTTTAGATTATCTACTAAAGCAAGTTGCCTTTCTCGCAATGTAAAATTTCTTATAGTGCCACTTATCATTAGTTTGAACTTAGACAATTAATGAGCTAATATTTGTTTGTCACAATTTTGCTATGTATGCAAAACATGAAAGATAGAAACACAAAAGATATTAAAGTGAAATGTGAAATTAACTTTATTTATTCATCATTTAAATTCATATAAGACAGTTACATGTTTACTATAATATGGACACATTTCCCAACAAAATCAACGTCATTTTCAGTCCTAATCCTATTCTCACTCTCATCAGATTGATTGATGTTATTTATATCATTATTAACAACATTTCTTAATTCCATTGACATTTTTAGCTATAAAACAGATAAATTTTCATAGTCAGCATCCAAATCCTGACTCATACTTGACTCGACTTTGGCATGTACCTCTAGATACAATTTCAAGCTTGATTTATTCCAAGATTCGACTAAATCTATAGCTTTGATACCACTAAATGTAACACCCCATACTCAAACCAATCACCAGGTTTGAGCTACAAGGACACACATTTGTTGTCGAAGAAACTACGATCAATTTTAAATACTATTCATATCATTGGACATATAAATACGAATATCATAAATAAATATTACAATAAATAATCACTCTCGGGTCTTATGTGAGCTTACGAAAGCTCTAATGCTAATCGAAGATCAAATAAGGACTGAATTGTAAAGAATTCAAAGTATAGGTTTAAAGTCACGATGTGAAGCAGTTCCTCGTTACAACGTGACATACTGTTTTGATCTCATCAGGATGATAAGGTTCCTTGTCTCATCGTGACATTATAAGTCATTTCTCATTGCCAGGACATATGTTTGACATCATGACGTCACATGTTGTTTCCACAAGTTCTCTTTGTTTAACAACATGTAATTTTCCAACTAATTCCTAAACATATAACCATTATAATCATCTCATATTTGCAACATATTAACATCAAGTTATGCTAATCAATGCCTTTTCTAACATTAGGCCAATACCCTATCACTTACAAGTCATTTACCTAATGCAAGACATTTAAATCATTTACATACTTACCTGTTTCACCAAGTTCATATATATTGTTGAGTATGCCTCATATTTCAGTCAAATTTGAGAGATAATCTCTCAGTTAAACTTTGTTTATTTGTTTCAGTCAAACTCAGATTAGTCTAGATTATTTTATTAGACCTATGAATTTAGCCTATAAATAGACTCTTTTACAACCTTAGAAAATACACCCATTAAAGATTAGAACTCATAGCACTTTTGGAGAATTTTGTGTTTACATTTTGAGAGCTCTTTATTTTCAGGTTTTGGGGTTTAGGTTTTTTATCTCCATCTTTTGTACTCTTCATTCTTTTTCCATTATAGTAAAATTATCTTTGCTTGTGGTTTTTGTCCTCTTTGAAGGGGTTTTTTCACGTTAAATTTGTGTTTTCAATTTCTTTCACTATTTTTTACTTGTTCGTTGCTTAATCTGGTCGACCCCCAATAAGTGGTATCAAAGCTAGTTCAATTTTCATAGATCAGCCTGTTCAGATATGGCAGCAACAAGGTTTGACATTGAGAAGTTCGATGGTGTCACAAATTTTAATCTTTGGCAAGTTCGAATGATGGCCATTCTAGTTCAGACTGGCCTGAAAAAAGACATTACCAGGAAAAAGCCTGAGAATCTAGATTAGTCAGAATAGGAAGAACTTAATGAAAAAGCCCTGTATGCAATCCAATTGTGCCTCGCGAATAGGGTATTGCAAGAGGTATTGATGGAGAAAACTTCATCCACCTTGTGGAAAATGTTAGAAACTCTTTATGTGACTAAGTCTATAACTAATCGTTTAGTGTTGAAATAACGTCTTTTTACGTTTCGCATGAACGAAGATGAGCTTCTTAGAGATCACATTAGTCAATTTATTACTCTTTTGAATGATTTAAAGAATGTTGAGGTTAAGATTGATGATGAAGATCAAGCTATCCTATTATTATGCTATTTACCCTATTCATACAAGTCTTTCAGGGAGACCTTCATTTACGGTAGAGACAAACTCTCATTCGAGGATGTGAAAGGTCATTTGTTGAGTAAAGACAAACTTGAAAATAAGTTTGTTTAAGATAGAAAGGTAGATAGGCAAGCTTCTGTTTTGGTAGCATCAAAGAAGCGAGAGAAAAAGTGTTGCTATTGTAATAAGTTAGGTCACGTCAAAGTAGATTGTTATAATGTAACACCCCTAACCCGTATCTATCGCCAGAATAGGGTTATAGAGCATTACCAGAGTTTACTAATTAATTTTCAGACTTTTCTTTTCATCAAGCATTCATATTTATAACCAATCAAAATCAAAACATTAATGAGCTAACGTTAACCAATTTCACTTGTACATGCCATTATAACCAGAATCAAATCAGCCAAAATTATTGATAGAACCAATGGATAATGTGATATATCTCCAACAAGCTTCCAACTCAATCGAGCTTCTGATAATCATTTCAATGCATCAAATAATTATACATATTACCAATAATAATTCAATTCCAATAATAAAACACACACATATATATAATATTCATTACCAAATAGCATTCACTTCAATTAAAATTATACAGAATATAGTTCATACGAACTTACCAAAGCTAAATTGCGAAATACCAAAATTGAGGACATTTTGGAAATTTTCTATTTTCTCAAATTTCCACCCAATCTTGATCTAAATTAATATTTCATTAAATTTACTAATTTAAATAATAAAACAATTCATTTCATGTAATTTGGTCACTTTTGACATTTTACAAATTTACCCTTAAAGTTTTATTTTTACTCAATTTAGTCCCCGAGCCTAAAAGCATACAAATTATCCATGCTAGCTGAATATTCATATATATATTTTACTCCTCCTCCTCTCAATTCCACATCCTTAATTTATATAATATGCTTATACGTAACATTATCTATGATTTTACTATTTACTTGTAAATTTATTCAAAACTATCCATTTGTATCATAGCCACTAAATTATTTTTATCTTGAGCTAAAGAACTCCAAATTAGGATCCAATAATTTCTCCTAAAACTAGGCTAACATATCTTCTTACCATAAAATTTTCAGAATTTTTTGTTTAGCCAATAAGTACAGTTTATTCTTTAAAGTCACCGCTATTCTGTTGTCTGACAGTTCCGACCCTTCTTCACTAAAACTTAATTATCTCCTTGTATAGAGTTTCGATGATATCCCCGTTTCTTTCTATTGAAAATATACTATTTAAGGATTTTAAAAATATAAATTATAACCCATACTTATTGTTTTACAATTTTTGATGATTTTCCAAAGTCAGAATAGGGGAACCCGAAATCATTCTGACCTTGTCTCACAAAATCTATTATATCTCATGATTTAAAATTCCATTACTTACACCATTTCTTCTATGAGAAACTAGACTCAGTAAGACTTAATTCCATATTTTGTTCATCCTCTAATTTCATTTCCACAATTTATGGTGATTTTTCAAAGTTAACCTACTGCTTTTGTCTAAAACTGTTTTAGTGCAAAATGTTAATTACTATGTTTATAACTTCCTTATTCCCTTTCTCTATAATATTTCCCATCACTTTCACTTATTTCTCTTCACTAATATATCAAGAACATAAGAATGTATATAAGAAAACTCTACTATAACATCTTTTCCACGCTATTTCAATAATATCAAACTTAAAAATATATTGAAATCTCAATGTTCTTACCTTGTCCTATTGATTTCAACCTTTAACTTGATTTTCTCTCTCCTCCAGCTTTAATTTCTTGAATTCAACTTGATATTCTAGCTCCCCATAGTCTCCTTGTTATCTTTCTCTCTTGATGGCTATGGAAATTCTTTTGATTTCTAATTGAAAATGGTGAATTTTTTTGGTGGAAGGACCAAATTGTAAAGAAAGCAAAACTTTCTTTCTTCTCTTCTCTTCTAACGTGAATTGCATGGAAAAGATGGTGGGTTGGTCCCTCATAATTCTTCACCTATTCAATTTGGTCCTAATTCATCCATTTTCCTTAGTTTCTAGATTATTCCAACCTTAAAATATTTGCAATATTGGTCCTTCAACTTTTTCTTATTTGCACTTTAACCACTCAAATTTTGAGTATTTACCCTTTGGCAACAAAACTTTTCTCACTTTTGCGATTTAATCCTTTCTTGAATTAATATGTCATAATTTACTTCTTAATGTTGACATAACTCAAAATTACCCTTTTTATCACTTTATTTACTTATTTTACTATATCAGGAATATTATCTTACTTTCTTACTGTAGTTTCGGGGTATTACATATAAACTGTGAAACAAAAGGGCTGCTAAGAGTAACGAGGAGGATGTAGCTGGTGTTAATTTGGCCAACGAAAGAAGTGATGATTTCTTGCTAGAGTCAACGAGCGATAGCTTCGAGCTTACATCCGAGTGTATCATAGATTCAGGATGTTCTTTCCACATGTTTCCTAATAGAGAATGATTTTCCATATACAGTTTGGTTGAAGGTGGAGTTGTGCGCATAGGAAACGATTCATCCAGTAAGGTAATCAGTATTGATACTGTTAAAATTAGGATACACAATGAGATGATTAGGACACTCTTAGATGTTAGGTATGTACCTGATTTATGAAAGAATCTCATCTCCTTAAGTATTTTAGACTCGAAAGGTTACAAAATCAACATCGAGTCAAGCGGCATTAAGGTGTCTCGTGGGGCTCTCGTTTTGTTAAAAGGTAAAAGGACTAGCAGTCTTTATATTCTGGAAGGTTCTACAGTGATCGGTGAAATTGGACGTCCCTCGTCCTTTACAGAGTTGAAGTCAACTCATTTGGAGCAGAGGCAACTTGGTCATAGGAGGGAAAAATGTATGATCGTTTCGTTGAAGAGAGGTTCTCTTTTTGATGCAGGTTTTGAAAAGTTAGGCACTATGTTCATGAAAATCAGACCCAGGTTAAACTCTGATTATTTGTCTCAGTCAAACTCTGACTAGTCTAGATTATTTTTATTATTATTTCACCTATGAATTTAGCCTATAAAAAGACTCTTTTACAACATTAGAAAATACACCCATTAAATACTAGAACTCATAACACTTTTGGAGAATGTTGTGTTTACGTTTTGAGGGTTCTTTGTTTACAGGTTTCGGGCTTTAGTTTTTTATCTACATCTTTTGTACTCTTCGTTCTTTTTCCATTATAGTAAAATTATCTTTGCCCGTGGTTTTTTATCCTCTTTGGAAGGGTTTTTCCACGTTAAATTTTTGTGTTCAATTTCTCAATTTCTTCCACTATTTTTTATTTATTCGTTGCTTAATCGGGTCGATCCCCAACATATTATACTTGCAACATTTCATACCATTTCAAACTACCTTTAACTCCATTACAAGCTATAGACATTTAACCAAATTCTAGTATTAACCATTAACCATAAGTGCATAGAGGCATAACTTTATATTCCAAATTTGACTCAACCTAGGTACATGGCTTATAAACAACAAAAGAGACTTATACAAATATTATCAAGTTTGGCATTTTGATTAGATGCTGAAGTTGATGCTCGAGATCTCATTTGAGACCTAACCTGTGCACGAAAAAACAAATCGCATGCTGCGTGATAAAACTCAATGGTATTTCTATAAATCAAATCAGTATAACATAAATGTTATCAAATACAAATAATCAATTCAAGTCTATTATTCAACTAATTCGTATATCAAATTGTAACATAGACTTAGTGATCAATTCATTTGCTTATTTCATATCACTATTTATAAGCATATGTTCCTATATATATACACATTCATTGATTTACATATTTAATTTCATCTCATCAATTCAATCATTTTTAAGTTTATTGACTCGTAAATGCTCAATCACCCCCAGGGGGCTCATTTCTAGCCAATTTGCATGGTCTTTCACATGCTATTGAATATCATAATTCATATGTGAGCAATTATACCAGATCAATTCTTATTTCATTTCAATCTACCATATAGCCTAGTCAAATCATGTTTATATAATCCTACTGACCTTACTTGGATTTCAAGACGGATATACAAATTAACCAACCTACATCTCAATCTGGCATTGTAGTACATCATCGGATAAATCGAAAGAAATATATTGGCACACATTGTGCATCGTCAGACAACCCGAAGCAATTATACTGTACATCATTGGATAAATCGAAAGAAATATACCGGCACATACTGTGTATCATCGAACAAGCCAAAACAATTATACTAACACGCGTAGTACATATTGGATAAACCGAAGTAATTATGATGGCACGTAGAGAAAAAAATATACTGGCATACAATCGGATCTTTATTACCAAAAAAAAAAAAAGAAGGAAAAAGTCAGATATTGGAGACTAAGTCTTTCTCTGTTCTGGCATACTGCTATTAAGAAAGTAAATAACATGAATACAATTTAAGGAAAAAAACGCATTTTTCCTTCTATATAAATGATAGGATCCCATCAACAAAGTAGGACTTACCTTCCCTCTTCTTAATCTAGATCTAAAAAAAAAAAAAAAAAGAAGCATCTTCTCCAAGGCATTCCATGTGCATCTTTATTCCTTGCTATATAAAACCGCCCTTCCCCTAATACATAATTACTACATTACCATGCTTCAACTAGCCCCCATTGCTTCATAAATCTTGAATATGAGCATATAATATCAAACATGTATTTACACACAGTTCTCAATATTTTATAAAAAATCATAATAATCAAGGAAGGCAGCTAAGCATTGAACAAAAGAAAAAGCAGAAGAAAGGCAGCTAAGCTAAGAACAAAAAAACAGGATTGATAATTGGATACCATTCCCTCAAAAAAGAATAATATAATAAGTTACGGGATTTGGTAAAACTAATACATCATTAAAATCCGTGTTTGAAAAATTGACAACTTTTCACCTTTATTTTAATCATCTGACCGACACAACGGCATTTGTGACGCAGGAAAACGGCCAACCCGGGGGGGCATTTTCGTCATTTTTCCCTCACATTTCCCCCGGCCGCCTCCTTATATAGCACTGCTTTTAGTTATGGGATACTGATGTAAAGACACTATTTTGGTAACTTACACACGTGATTCAACATTGCTTTTTGTGCTCTTTTATTGACTTTTTTAGCTACTATTAGTTAAATTTTTATTATTTTAAATTAAAAATATTTAAAATAAAATTTGAAAATAACAAAAAAATTGAAAAATATTTAATAAATGTTAACTAAGGGATAAATAAATATTTTAATATTTACGCACTGTACATCACTTTCCGGTCCTCAAAGGTCTAGCGTAACATGCCGCAAACGGAAGTGTTTGAACTGAGAGCCTAAAGTTGACTTTTAACTCCAATTTAATATGATAGATATTGTATCGTAGTATCAGGATTTCCAGGCAGTATCATTGCATGGTCTACTTAATTGCAAATATTTATTTATTCTAGTGAAGTTCCCAGTTCCCACATTAGATATTTGATTCTGATTTTTAAATTGAGACGGTGCGTTTAGCTGCGGTTAATGTAAAAACAGCGATAGCGGTGAGATTAGATACTGTAGCGATACTTTAGTGTAAGATAAAAAGTAAGCTAAACGCACCACACCGCACCCAATCGCCCATCCAAACCCACCTTAAACCATTTTCTTTCTTTCGTTCTTTAAATTCACTTTCTCATCTACTTTGTGAATAAATGCGTTTTCGAACAAATTTAAGTGTAGTAAAGTAAAAGTAGCAGCTTTATCCTATAACCTTTAATAAGTAGTGAGCTAAACCGAGATCAGATATTTGTCTTTTTTTGATGAAAACTTCATTTATTGGGTGCTGCTGGGCCTCTATGCGCTAAAAGGATGTGTGCATTATGCTACTGAATGCATCAAGTTAATGTGATTGCTCCCTTTCCCAGAAATGTTTTCTTCTTCTTCTACTCCTACTTTTTAAGGTTTATCTTCCCTTCTTTCTCTTTTTGAGTTCAACAGGAATGGAGACTTCCAGGGTGGGTTTCTGTTTATTGCTTTGTACAATTTTCATGGTTGTTCCAGTTTCAATAGGTCAGCTTACTTCAACCGAAACCAGGCTCCTTTTCCAAGTTCAAAAGCTTCTTGAATACCCTGAGGTACTTCAAGGATGGACAAAGTGGACCAACTTCTGTTATCTCCCTCATTCTCCTTCTCTCAAGATTGTGTGTGCAAACAGTCGCGTGATGGAGATAACCATCGTTGGAAACAGGAGCTCTCCAGCGAATGTTGTTCCAGGTTCTGGACCACAGGGTTTGTCCGGCAAGTTTTCCATGGATTCATTATTCACTGTCCTAACCAAGTTTTCTAGTTTGAGAGTATTGTCCCTGGTGTCCCTGGGGTTATGGGGGCCCTTGCCTCCCAAGATCAACAGGTTTCATTCACTCCAAGCTCTCAACATGACCTCTAATTTCATCTCCGGGAGGATTCCTAAGCAGATTGCATCGTTCCAGAATCTAACAAGTCTGGTTTTGGCTGACAATCTGTTCAATGGCAGCGTTCCAGATCTTACAGGCTTACCACTCCTTAAAGTTGTGAATTTGGGTGGCAACCTCCTTGGACCTCAGTTTCCTTCATTAAGCCAAAGTCTAGTAAGCATTACGTTGAGAAACAACTCATTTAGATCCCAGATCCCTTCAGGACTGAAGAAATTCAATCAGCTCCAGAGGCTGGACATCTCTTCTAATAAACTTGTGGGACCACTACCATCGTTTCTATTCTCCTTGGCTTCAATTCAGTATCTTAATTTGGCCCAAAACCAATTAAGCGGAGCCCTTGCTTCCACTACAGACTGTAGTAACAACCTCTCCTTTGTAGATATCTCAAACAACCTTTTGATAGGAAAACTCCCTTCATGCATCGGATCAAACTCCAGAAACAAAACAGTCATTAGTTCATGGAATTGTCTGTCTACTGGGAATTCAAATCGCCAACATCCTTATTCATTTTGCAACAAAGAAGCATTGGCTGTTAAGCCTGTGGAAAGCAAGGAGCAGGAGGAGCCTGGGATCAACTTGGGCCTAATACTCGGTATCATTGGAGGCGTTGTTGCCATTGCAGGAGCTATTGCTTTGTTGATGTTTGTGATTATTCGAAGATCACGAACAACTGAAGACGCAAATTATGATGAAAGATCCATTGTAGACAAAATGTCTGTTCGTAGCTCTCCCAAACCACCCATTGATTCAAGTAAGACCATCTGATTTTGTAAATACTGTCATCATTAATTCAATTTCGACCTACCAAAATTTGGTTTCTTTCCTACACCACAGGGCGTGTTCCACAGACGATGAGATCAGCTGCAATTGGGCTTCCACGATATCGCGTTTTCAGCTTGGAAGAAATTGAAGATGCAACCAACAACTTTAACCCATCAAATTTTATGGGGGAAGGATCTCAAGGGCAGGTAAATACATTTTGTGTTAAATTGTCATTAATCCCTAGAGACATACATTCAAGATGAATAGTGGTTACTTTTGATTGATGTATGCAACAGCTCTATAAAGGTTGGCTTGTAGATGGGTCAGTGGTGGTGGTAAAATGTTTGAAACTACAGCAGAAGCATGCACCTCAAAATCTGATGCAACACATGGAAGTTTTGTCCAAGCTAAGGCATCGTCATTTGGTTAGCGTTCTGGGACACTGTATTGTAACTTACCAGGATCATCCTAATGTTGCCAGTACTGTGTTCGTTGTTTTTGAGCACATTTCCAACGGATCATTGCGGGACCATCTTACTGGTAAACCTAAACCCCTTAAATAATTTAAGGGAACAGGGCAAAAGCATATTAATGTTATTTACTCGTTGATTTGATTTTGGGAATTGGCAGATTGGAAAAAGAAGGAGATACTGAAATGGCCACAGAGAATGGCAATCACCATTGGAGCTGCAAGAGGAGTTCAATTCCTGCATACAGGAATTTCGCCTGGGATTTACGGAAACGATTTAAAGATTGATAATATTTTGTTGGATGAGACTCTTACACCCAAAATTAGTAATTACAACATCCCATTGCCACTTAAGGTATAGGAAACACAAAGCAGATTTACATTTCATTTACACTTTTTGCTTTTCCAGAATTTAATCTGTTCCTTGGTTTTCATTGATGAAATTACAGACAGGTTCGGAAAGCCCCCTCTCAAATCGCCTTAGCAGGTAGGTAATGTGTTTCACCCACCTTCAATTTCCACCGACACAATGCTCTAACTCAAACCATTCCTGCAGTGATGAAAATGAGAAGGAAGACATTTATCAACTGGGAGTTCTGCTGCTACAGGCTATTACCGGTAAACTGGTCACATTCTCAAATGAATTGGATGGGCTTAAACTTGAGGTATGCAAGTTTATAGGTTCTACTTCTCCACCCAAATTTAAACCAAACAGTATAGGTTGAATTAAATTTGCAATGTTGTGGTTGCAGCTGGAAAAGAGTTTAGCTGAAGGGCCATCGAAGTTAAGAGGTGTGATTGATCCCTCAATACGAGGCACTTTTGCAGATGAATCAATGAAGACCACAGTTGAATTCGCTATAAATTGCCTGTCCAAAGATTCAACCAAACGCCCCTCGATAGAAGACGTCCTTTGGAATTTGCAATATTCGATTCAAGTTCAGGAAGGATGGGCCAGTAGTGGAAACCTCGCCACACATATGTAATGTAATTTCATTGCGTTCTCAGCAACTATAATTTATTATCTTCTGTAACTTTACAGATGTTGCCAAAATAAAATGTTATCACTATTTCAACTTGTATTTAGAGTACAGCAGATTCTTTGGCAAATCACCATCATGACAAATTTCCACATGGTAGCATGATCCCTAGTGCAACTACTATCATTATGTTTGTCAGAAATTCTATTAAATCATTACCAATAATTACAAATAAAAAATTATAAATAAACAAAAGTTATATAATTTAGTTATTAACAAATAATCATAATTATTCAAATAGATATCTATTAAATAATTATGCTTATTGCTAAAGATATAACTATTCATTTGGGTAGTTATGTCCCTATGAAAAGACATGAGGCCTCCTATAAATAGGATAGTAGTAAAGTTTTATTTGCATGACAACCCAAAACATATAAAAAAATTTCTTTTTAATCTTTGACCATCTTTTATATTCCTAGATTGTTCTATAAAGAATTATTCTAGAAATTCTTTATAAAAATTGATATCCTTACTATCTTCACTCAGTGTTTAGTGGACTATTTCTATCAATGCAAAACGTAGATAGTCACATTTACCAGTCACTCTTTTGCATACCATAATATAAGTGGGGGCGAAGAGAACCTTAAAGAAAGTGACATTGATACACACCTTGAAGCCTTTGTTAATTTCTCATAAGTTTATTTTTATCCACATGCACCAACAATTTTAAGGTTCTATTTTCGCAATTTATGTGAAATTAAAGAAGGTTTGTATGTTTACTACACATTCACATCTCACTACAAGCATGGTACTGTGATGATGAATATCGATCATTGTGGTTGCATAAAGACCAATGATCTTGTCAAATTTTAATTTAGAAGAAATTTTTATTGCAAGAAAAGGTATGTCAAATATATTGTTTTACTCTTATTGCATAATTAGATTTGAATCGTCATGTGTTTATTGCATTGCATTATGCAAAAGATGTGGGTGTTTCATGCATCAATTACTTGACAAAAAGAAACTCAGGTGCTAGTTCACTGTATGCGACCTTTTGAGATGCATGATTATGATTGATATAAAATTATATCATATAATATATATCATGCAAGGAAGAAAGAAGATGGAATGAAAATGTACGGATGGAATAAAAATACACGTTTGGGAAATGGTCTATTAATGGATCGAAAAGTTACTTTCATTTTCAATGGTGATGACACCGTTCAAAAATTAGTTGAACATGCTTCTATTCAACAGAAGCATTATGACCATTCGGGTGAGACTTCCCAAATCGAAAAGTTGTATCACTTGGTCCAACAAATATTTTTAAAAGGTTGGATGAATGGATTCTTGAAATAAAAAATTATCAACTTAAAAAGTGATATCTTTTTAAGAAGTTACTTAGGCACCTATTAATGCTTTATAAATAGAAAATAAGTTAGGAGAATTGAAATATAACTCATTCCATCTAATTTATAAATGAAACTCTTATTCTTTCTTCTTTTGATATATATTTAACTTGAGATATGAAATTATTTTTTATTCAAATTATGATATTAGTAACTAGCATTTGAATGATATTAATGAGACTTTTTCATTCCTAAAATGAAAATCAGAGATGATCATATAATATAAATAATTTTATTTGTTGTTTTGTTAAATAACCTTAAGCTAAATGAGTTTTATATATGATTGCACATAAAGTTTGGACTAGAAGTAGTTTTGACTAAAATGAAATAAGTCTTATGCACATATATGGTTAAATTTTCTAGTCAAGGTAGAATAGTGGAAACATTAGTTGATATAACAAAATCACTATTTTGGGTATGTAATCTTCTCGTAGAAATGTGAACGTGATAATCATATATTTGAAAACAAGATTATACTGTGCATGTTTATGATGATGAACTTGGTATTTATATATTTCTTGGATATAATCTATAATCTCATGGTTCTATAAATTTTTAGATGTATTAAATTTTGAAATTTACTTTGGAAACCATGAATCAAAGATCTCATGAGTATGGAAATAACAATATAAATGTTATTTGACCCATTTAGGTGATGGACATTGTTTTTGATCATAGTCAGAAAATAATTGATAATATCCATGGTGAAGGGTGAATAAATGTGCGATTTTATACTCACTTGATTGGACAATTGATGGTCCTCTAATATGACTATATATGCTACACCCTTGTATATATATGGTGTGTTAAGAAAAAAAATATTATTATTTGACTATGAATAAAAAAAAGGTTTTAAAGCCATGTACTGACTCTGAAAAGAAGCTATGACAACTAGCAAATATGTTGTCTAGTACTTGGTGAAAAAGGCATGATGTATGGTTTCATATATTTGGTGTTTGTAAAATTAACTTCTTGGATATCAGGAAATAAATAACGTAACCAAATATGAAATTATCATGATAAGAAAAAACTAAAGAGATCAGTGTAATCTGACAATAGTAGAAAAAATATTCTTGATATCATTCTGTTGCAAAAAGATGGGTAACTGAACATGGACAGGATGATGTTACTCTTGTGAATTTTCAAGACAAATAAATATAAAATTTCACCATGTGGTATAGATAATTAACATAACTATGTTGAAAATTTAGAAATTTAGGGATGAGGTACAAGCCTATAATATTTGAGTCACCCACGATGAAAACTCAACTAAACGCTTTGTAGAACGTCAAGTCCTTAGTTCAACGAGACAAAGTACATCATCAGTATGTGACGCTAGCACTATAAAATAATATATAATATATCATCCCAAGGTAAAAAGTGTTACGTACCCGTAATGATAAGGGGTAGAATGAGTATTATACTTTTAATAGACCCTTAATAGAAATATGTTAGAGTGTTATAATTACGGGAACACTCTTGATGGGATCTACCTATGTGAGTGGAAGTGTAGCCACTTCTAGGAGCTCAAGGGCTTGGCTCTGGCAGCACTAATGAAAAGAGGTTACAAACACATGGTCATAATAGTGTCTCTAGATATTGTGCATTGACTAGTGTTGAAATCATTGTGTGAGATGTGTTCGGTTAATCAAATGGAACAGTTTATTCAAAGCATAGTCTACCATGCAATTTCGATTAACTTTAACATATTTCCACTAAGTGAAGGTTCAATCGTAGGACACCTTCATTTATGCAATTGATTTCCAAGATTATTAAAATCTAGAATATTTTGAAAATGGGGGGAGATTGTTGGAACATTTTCAATATATATATAATGTTCCAATAGTTGCAAATGAAAAGTTTTAACTAACCAAAAGTTATGTCACTTGGTTATTAACAAATAGTCATAATTATTCAAGTAGATAACTATTGAATAATTATGTTTATTGTTAAAGATATGACTATCCATTTGGGTAGTTATATCCCTATGAAGAGACTGAGGCCTCCTATAAACAAGAGTGAAGTTTCATTTGTATGACAACCAAAAAAACATATGAAAAAGTTTCTTTATGATCTCTCACCAACTTTTATATCCATAAATTGTTCTATAAAGAATTACTCTAGAAATTCTTTATAGAAATTAATATCATTACTATACTCCGCTCAGTGCTTAGCGGACTATTTCTGTCAGTGCAAAACATAGATAGTCATTGGGATTCATTGTATCCTCAAGGTTCATTTGCCAGTATCTCTTTCGCACACCATAGTATAGGTGGGGGAGAATAGAAACTTAAAAAAATTGGCAATGATACACGCCTTGAAGCCTTTGTTAATTTCTCATAAATTTATTTTTATTCCCACGCATCGACACTTCCCTTTCATATGAGTGCAGCATCACTATTCCTAATCTTTGTTTTTTTATACAATACCTAAAAACACCCATAGCTTTTCCCCAACCCTTAAGTAAGAGGATAATATACTTTAACACACTCGAACCCACGTCCTCTTGTATTGACAATAATACTGATACCAACTGAGCTAATGATAGGATGTGATCTTTGCACAAAAAATACTGACAACAATACTCGAATGCACTTAATCCCCTCACTAGTGATTTTTTCACCAAAAAGGAAGTTTCAACTACCTCTAAATAAATGAAGCATAGGGGGTGCGCAAAGGTCAAGTTCAACCCATCGATTTTTTCAGGTCTGGTTTAATGTTAATTTAGTTAAGTTAAATCGATTTTAATTTTAAAAAATCAAAATTAAGTTAATCTACTTTTAATTTTAAAATATTTTATAAAACACTTAAAATAAAAATTAACAGCTTATGTTTTACTTTAATACACAACACTATAGCATAAATTTTTTTATTCGATACATTATCTATAAGATATATAAAAAGTAAATACATGTTTTATTGTAGCTAAGTAGAAGTCTTAATATCTAGTATTTTTATGATATAATGACTTATTTGACCCTCTAATTTTATTAAAAAGAAGTCATTTTAGTTCACTATTTATTTTTTCTCTTTTAGTTCTTGAACTTGCATTGATTGTCAAATCACCCCAAAATGAATGGAAAATTTAACATTTCTTAACTTTACTTATGTGACATCCATGTGAAAGTCCACGTGAATTATACATTAGCAATTAATTAATATTTTAAAACTAAAACTATTAACAAATATATATATTTTTCTAATTTTAATTTTCAATAATTAAAATATTATATATTTTTATACTTTTTATTTTTAAATTTTAAACAATTTTATACTTTTTGAATTTTTATATTTAAAAAAACTAATTAATTACTAAAGTGAAATACAGTCAACAAAGCTATATGTTAATTTTTTCCATTCATTTTGAGTGATTTTACAAAGAACACAAATTTAAAAGTAAAAATTTAAGTGAAATGCTAAAATAACCTTTTTTTTATAAGGTTGGACGGGCAAGTAAATCATTATGCTTTTTTTTTTATTTAGTTGGGTGGAACATTGGGGAGAGAAGGGAAGGGACTCGGATCTTGTAAGGTGATACATGCAAGGATAGGATGAAATTTATTGAATTCGATTAACCAAAGCTGTCAATTTTCATGTTTGAAAAATCAGTCAACTTGTGGCGACTTTTTGGATGTGATCTAGACAATTCTGTGTTGAGGTGTCTTCATAGAGTTCGAATATTTATCTCTTAGCTTCGCAATGCACTTTTAATCACTCAATTTCAAGTTTGGGAGCTCAAGTTATGACCATTTTAGTAAATCCTGCGTGAGTAGAATTTTTGGACGGGATTATTATGGAAATTATGAGGTTTGAGCTTTTAATTCGAGTTTAAATCATATTGGGTTCAATTTTTATGTTTAATTTTTATTATATATGAGCTCAATGTTGTATTTATTAGGTTTTAATATTTTATTATTTATTTATTGCGAATTTTTTATATTGTTTAAGTATTTGAAGTTGTTTAGGAGTTTTATGTTTCTTAGTCAAACAAGAGAGTTTAGCTTAAAATTGTAACCTTCCTAACCTGGCCTAAACGTTAGGCCTGTATTCGAGAGATTACATTGGCCACTGAAATGACCCAGTGAGCTATCGGAGTTTTTAAGAATGTCATATTAAAACATTTGTTTAATTTAGAGGAAAACTTAGTCCAATTTTAGAAAAACTTACGAGAAAAAAAACAATTCAAATAGACTAATCCTATGTACAATGTTTACTTTTGTAAACCTTTTTTATTACCATTTCATTTAATATTCAAGTTCTAATTATAATTTAGCAACGAAAAAGTGACATCTATTTACATTTTTAATAAAAACCAGGGTTCATGCATAACTAATTAATATTTATAATTCCATGTCTTAAAATCAAATTAAATGACATGCAAGCTATATAAAATAAAACCCAAATCCCAAATTCCATGCCATAGTTTAAAATAAAACAATCCAATCTCTGAATAATTAAGAGATTAAATAACAAATCCAAAATATACTAATAACTAAAACCGAGCTAAGATCCTTTAGATGCAGCGTCTGTGTCCTAACCTGGTGGGTTATTTGTAGAGATGGAAATAAAAAGGGAGTGAGCTATGAAGCTCAGTGTGAGCTCCGTCACAAGAAAATTAATGTGAAGTAATAAACCAAGCATATAATAATAGTGTCCAGTATAGTAACAATCACATAGCATACTAGAAATTTTCAATTCATTCAAGCATGCTTATTAGTGCCGATGTAATGCAAATTCAGTTTAACAGTAAAGAAATGTCCTACCCTACCACTACACTCCATAGTAATAGTTCCGTATAACTCCTATATCCTAGACACTCTAGTTTGTGAATGATCAGCTGTTAACATCATAGCAAAAATGTGCAAGCGTACACTGACAATGCAAGTATAGTAGACAGATGTGAGTTTGTCGGATATCGACCCCACAGGGATGGTAGTTCTTTGTCTATTAATGTCAATGCAATAGGTAAAAAAAATTGAATTAAATTGTGTGGGTAATTTTCGAATCAATACCTTAAAACAATGAAATAAAATATAGTACTAATAAAATGGGATCCCCAACATAAATCTTCAGCAATATACTAAGTACTCACAAGGTATAAAAGATAGGTGATTGTCGATGCAATAAAAATTAATGTATATATTACCAAACGCCACTATTTTATTTAATCTGGGACTTAAACATGCACATTAACCTTACCTTCCGATGATGGCAATATGACACTATTAAGAACAAGTGGACTAAATTCCTTTAGTCCTTACTCAACTTCCGTTGAAATGCTTATTAGCTCAAACTGTCACTGCACATTCCAGTGTTAGTGACTGCAATAACACTTCCGTGTTTAGAACATTCAAACCTCCAAGATTAAACAATAAAAACAAGATTTAATAAGATAACATTTAACAAAGAATTCATTATACTTCCATATATTAGAAAACATAGAGTAATCACTAGCGTTTTCAAAGAAATAAGAAAGAATCGAATGGAGAATACTATTCCTAGGCTACTCGATTGGATCTCTCTGCTTCTCCTTGTTCTGCAATTAGATTTCCTCGTCAGGAGTGGATCTGCATCAATCTTCATGTTGGCTCACTTATAGGAGGCTCAAGGTGCCATGGCCGCAAGCTTCAAAATAGGGTAAGAGAATGGTGGTTCAGCCAAAAAAAAATCCCCCTTCCTCCTCTCACGTCAACCTTTTATGTTCTCCTCAACTGTACAGGTGTCCTTCCCTCAGGATTCTTCTGTACTTGTACGTACAGGGCAATTATACTAGATTGGACAGCTCACACATGGTTGGCTTTTATTAGACAACTGTCAACTACGATGACAATTTTGGATGCAATCTGGAATTAACTAAAGTAGTGACATTAGTGCAGAAAGATAGAAAAATTAAGGATAAAATATACTAGGATTCACTGGGTTATAAAATGAAATTTACTAAACTGAAAACGCTAAAATGTATCTTAAAGATAACTAAATGAGAACAAATTAACTAATAAGTAGGGAGAAACATATGTTCTTTTTAGTACAATCACAGCCCCAAACTTGAGTTTTTACTTGTCCTCAAGAAAACAGAAACTAGCAAGGCTACAAAAAATTTTATAAGGAAAATGATCATTCTAGCAACTTGAACCCTTTAAATTCCCAATGAATGAATCACATTTAGATCAAAAAATATATTGCATCGATAATACATAAGCATAAATGTGTAAGATTGCACTTTCATCAAGGCCAGCATCATGCTTCAAATCCTAAATTTTATCTACCAATACATCATTTATTGTACAATACTAAGTATTTATATATCTTCTCTTTTTTTTCGGAATAAGAGATATTGTTGCATTACTATACCCTTGTTCTTGAGAAGTAACGATGGGGTGCAACAAACCCCCAGGGAGTATGTAATTGTGCTGACACACACTCATGCAGTGACGACCTTTGGCCAGATTCATTTTTCTAATGCTTGTATTGGAGTGTTCCCTTTTAACATTCTACAATACACCCACTTTAGAGTGTCTCTTATTTATAACTATCTATCTATATATAAGCAGCTAAAAAAGGCAGTTTCATTTAAGATTCAAGGAATGCTACTAGTCATTTATTACTGATGCAACCTAAATCATTCATCAAAGTATTGAAGATACAACATTCAGTCAAATTTATCAAACTCATTCATTGACAATTCACATGATCCAAGAATTAAGCATCGAATGTAACAAATTTTTTTGAACAATTGTGCATAAACCTTGCATGCTTCAAAAAAATTTTGAAATGTGGATGTATTTCCAAATCCCATATACATTCCCCCAAACTTAAAGATTGCATTGTCCCAAATGCACTGACATGAATATGTAAGGACAATAAAAATGCAGTGACAATGTGTACTAAACAAAATGCAACTTACAACTATATGCAATGCATGAAATCTACAGCTACAACTTTAAAATAAAACTAGCTCAGTTATTTGCAGCCATCGCTGTGGCTGCACGATGTTTCTTCCTTCTCCTTCTTATCCTTGGAGTGCTTCCTTTTCTTTTCTTTGGGCTTTGCACAGTTTTCGAATTGCTCCTCAAATTTCAACTCAGCCTCAGTATCATCGGTTGCTTCTTGTATCAGAGAGGCCACCTGAAGTGGTCCAGTGTAGACCACTATTGCCAATGAGTTATCTTGCTCCTCACTAGTGACCTCAACAACTTCTGCCGGTCTCTCTCTATCTAGTTTGAAATTTTCAATATTTGCACCCTCAACAACTTTTCTTTCTTTCTCTTATTTAGTAACTTCTTTTTTCAGCAACAATTTCCTCTTTTGTAGTAGCAACTTCCTTATCAAAAATAGTGTCCTCTTGAAAAAAAATACCATCCTCAAATAAGCTATCAATATTGCACAAACATTTCTCAATATCCCTTGATTCTTCATCTCTGTCATTATTAGAGACTTGCACGATGGGAGGAGATGCCACTGATCGGTCTCGGTCTTTAAAGTTTTCATTCGTAGTGAATGCTCATAGTTTCGAATGATTGGTGGAAATACTGAGAAGCTCGGTATTGAAGATGGGCTCAATTGGCTTAATGTGGCTACAATGGAACTATTCCAAGCTTTAGTATAAACATAAAACAAATTTTGAGAGTTCTCCATGTCCTCAATTGTAACGACAAGTTTGGTTTGCCTATTGCTGATGGAAGTAACCATTTTCTCAACATCTTTCATCTTACGCCATAAGGATGTTTCTGTATGTAGGGTTGTTCCTTTACTGTCGGCTTTGGCTTTGCCCTTCTTTGTCATGCTCGTTTCTGTCTCTTTCAGTATTGGTGTTTCTGTACCACGAGTCATTCTCTCGACAAAGGCTTCATTAATTAAACCCTTATTATCCATAATTTCTTGATCTTTCTGGGGTACAATTCCTTTCTGCTGACACAATGACATGACCAATGATGGAAAAACCAAAATGCCGGTCTGCCTGGCAGCGGATTCAGTAATTTCTTGATGGAGTATTACACTGATATCAATTCTTCTAACCTTGACAATGGAATGTATCAAACACATTCTGTTAAGGTTAATGGTGGTGTTGTGGGTAGATGGCAGTAACCTGCAGGTAACACAGTGAAACGAAATTTTACTATGCAGCATTAAGAAATGGCGATGCATCGTAAAATTCTTTAAATGTGACCCTATCCACACTACTCCTTCAATACACAAGTCTTGTACTAGCAGGTTCTTTTTTTCGTCTGCCATTTTCGTAAAGAAATCGGAGTGTTCATCAACATCGACCGGAATGTTGTACAGCTCATTGATTACTTTGGCATCCCATGAAATGAGACCTTCACGAGCAAAAATAAACTCTAATTCTTGGTCATAGAAGTTGGCACAGAAGTCACGTACCAGGGAATGGGAATAGCTTCCAAGGTGTGCATAGAAATTTCCTCATTTCAGTTTAGAAATAGTTCGGTGAATTTGTGTTCCCAACTTCTATTGTTGCAGGGAAATGCCTTGTTCAGGGTGAAAATTTTGGTACAATGTGTTCTCTTGAAATCGTTCCCTTGCCACTTTATTCAAAAAGATTACTAGTTCCTTTTTCTACACTAGCCTGGAGGATTCCGACTCACTAACTTCGGTAGCGAAGTATGCATGTTCTTTAGTAGATTTGTTGGCTTTCTTGATCAAACCTCTTGTTCTTGCCATCTTTTGTGGAAGGAAGACGGTTTTAAGTAAAAAAGGTAGGATCTTGAGTAAGGAAAAAGAATAGAAATGGTTGCTTGGATGCTTTGCAGTCGACATAGTGGTGTAGACTTTATATTAAGTGAAAGAGGAAGATGTAGAGTCATGATGTTTTGTGGAGAGATACAAAGCTAGTAGGAAGAGTTGCATCCAGTAAAAATTGTTACTGCTCAAACAGATCAAATGGCTAGGTGGTTTTGATCCAACGGTGGAGATTGAATTCCCCTTAATTTTGATCAGTGGTAACATAGTGGTACAGAATGCGTTGACAACCAAATCTTGTTGTGTTGACATTGGTATCTTATTATTCTGTAAAAAGGAAAGAAAACAAACTTTACAAAATAGGAATAAAATAAGATGAAATCTCAGAGTAATAAATTAAAATTTTAAAATGTTTGGACCAAATTAATGGTCTCTGCCGTCTCTTGATTTTTATTTCCAAAATAATGATTCAATCTCTGTCCATTGACTTTGAACTGGTGTCCATCACATAAATCTCGAACTGTGACCGCACCATGAAGAAATACGTCGACAACTTCGAATGGTCATGACCAACATGAACGCTATTTACCCGAGTGCAATTTAAGTTGAGAATTGAATAAGAAAACATGTTGCCCCACGATAAATTGTCGCTGCAAAATAATCTTGTCATGCCATCATTTGGTATTTTCCTTATAAATCGCCGCATTTTCATAAGAATTTCTTTGAATCTTATCTAGCTCGGTGATGTCCAACAACCTTTTCTTTCTAGCAGCTTCATAGTTTATGTTCACTTACTTAATTGCCCACAATTCTTTGTGATCCAGTTCAACTAGCAAGTGGCATGCTTTCCTAAAAATCAATTGATACGGCGACATCCCCAGTGGAGTCTTATATGCTGTCCTTAAAGCCCATAGAGCGTCATCCAATTAGGAGGACCAATCTTTCCTCGAATGGTTCATAACCTTGTCGAGAATGTTCTTAATTTATCGATTGGATAGTTCAGCTTGTCCATTGGTTTGTGGTTGATAGGTAGTGGCCATTCTGTGATTAACTCCCAACACAATGCCTTCACAAGCCTTGAATACCCTGGTTAGAGATGCGATGGCCCAACACAATACCTTCAGTTGCCATAAAATGACATTTTTCCCAATTCAAAACAAGATGAGTGTCCTCGCATTGGTTTAGTACTTTATCTGACTTGTCATGTAATACCCTGAAAATTACTAGAGTAAAAAAGTAAGATAATATTCCTGGTATAGTAAAATAAGGAAATAAAGTGATAAAAGGGTAATTTTGAGTTATGTCAACATTAAGAAGTAAATTATGACATATTAATTCAAGAAATGATTAAATCGCAAAAGTGAGAAAAGTTTTGTTGCCCAAGGGTAAATACGAAAAATTTGAGGGGTTAAAGTGCAAATAAGAAAAAGTTGAAGGAACAATAGTGAAAATATTTTAAGGTTGGAATAATCTACAAACTACGGAAAATGGATGAATTAGGACCAAATTGAATAGGTGAAGAATTATGAGGGACTAAATCGTAATTTTACCAAATTAATAATGACTCAAGGATGAAATTTTAAAAGATCATAAAGGGCAAAATGATCATTTAGAAGAGAGAGAAATCTAGAAGATAATGTTGATTTTGGAGATATTTTAGATTAATTAAATAAATATTAGTTTATTAATATTTTAATTTGATTTTTAAATGATATTTTATTCTTTTATTATTTAATATATATAAGTGGAAAGAACGATGAAAAGGAACCAAAACACCATCTTTTCCATGCAATTCACGTTAGAAGAGAAGAGGAGAAAGAAAGTTTTGCTTTCTTCACAATTTGGTCCTTCCACCAAAAAAATTAACCATTTTCACTTAGAAATCAAAAGAATTTCCGTAGCCATCAAGAGAGAAAGATAACAAGGAGGCTATGGGGACCTAGAATATCAAGTTGGATTCAAGAAATTGAAGCTGGAGGAGAGAGGACATCAAGTTAAAGGTTGAAATCAATAGGACAAGGTAAGAACATTGAGATTTCAATATATTTTTAAGTTTGATATTATCGAAATAGCATGGAAAAGATGTTATAGTAGAGTTTTCTTATATAAATTATTATGTTCTTGATATATTAGTGAATAGAAATAAGAGAAAGTGATGGGAAATATTATAGAGAAAGGGAATAAGGAAGTTATAAACTTAGTAATTAACATTTTGCACTAAAATAGTTTTAGACAGCAGCAGCAGGTTAAATTTGAAAAATCACCATAAATTATGAAATTGAAATTAGAGGATGAAAAAAACATGGAATTAAATCTTACTGAGTCTAGTTTATCATAGAAGAAACGGTGTAAGTAATGGAATTATAAATCATGAGATATAATAGATTTTGTGAGACAATGTCAGAATGATTTCGGGTTCCCCTGTTCTCATTTTGGAAAATCATAAAAAAATTGTACACAAAAAATTATGGGTTATAATTTATATTTTTAAAATCCTTAAAGAGTATATTTTCAATAGGAACAAATGGGTATATCATCTGAATCTGTACAAGGAGATAATTAAGTTTTCGTGAAGAAGGGTCAGAACTGTCAGACAGCAGAACATAGGTGACTTTAAAGAATAAACTGTACTTATTGGATAAACCAAAAATTATGAAAATTTTATGGTATAAATATATGTGAGTCTACTTTCGTGAAGATTATCGGATCCTAATTTCGAGTTCTGTAGCTCAAGATAAAAATAATTTAGTGGCTATGACGTAAATGGATAGTTTTGAATAAATTTACAAGTAAATAGTAAAATCATAGATAATGTTACTTATAAGAATATTATATAAATTAAGGATGTGGAATTGAGAGGAGGAGAAGGAATATATATATGAATATTCAGCTAGCATGGATAATTTGCACGTTTTAGGCTCAGGGACTAAATTGAATAAAAATAAAACTTTAAGGGTAAATTTGTAAAAATGTCAAAAAGTGACCAAATTGCATGAAATGAATTGTTTTATTATTTAAATTAGTAAATTGAATGAAATATTAATTTAGATCAAGATTGGGTGGAAATTTGAGAAAAATAGAAAATTTCCAAAATGTCCCTGAATTTTGGTATTTCTGCAATTTAGCCTGGTAAGTTCGTATGAACTATATTCTGTATAATTTTAATTGAAGTGAATGCTATTTGGTAATGAATATTATATATATGTGTGTGTCTTTTATTATTGGAATTGAATTATTATTGGTAATATGTATAATTATTTGATGCATTGAAATGATTATCGGAAGCTCGATTGAGTTGTAAGCTTGTTGGAGATATATCACATTATCCATTGGTTCTATCGATAATTTTGGATGATTTGATTTTGGTTATAATGGCATGTACAAGTGAAATTGGTTAACGTTAGCTCATTAATGTTTTGATTTTGATTAGTTAGAAATATGAATGCTTGATGAAAAGAAAAGTCTGAAAATTAATTAGTAAAGTCTGGTAATGCTCTATAACCCTATTCTGGCGATAGATACGGGTTAGGGGTGTTACAATTATTGGTATCAGAGCTAGTCGATTCTCGGACCGAACGTAGCATATGTAGAGTTTGGAATATACATGTCATTATATACCCTGTGATAGTGTGATATCTCCTGACCTTGATGAGATTTGTTTTACTTATAAATAGAGATACTTTTCAACTTAGCTAATTTCGATAATATTGAAACCATTATACGAAAGGTGTAAAAGTGATATGCATGTATTTTGATGTTTTATGGAAGAATATAAATGTTTGGAGTGATAAATGACTTGAACTAAGTGGTTTTCGATAAAAACACCTAAAAGGACTAATTTTGAAAAGTTATAAAATATGTCATAAGCGTGTGAATAAGTGAAAATTGTGGATTGAAATAGTCCTAAAATGGTTCGGCTAGTCCTAAAATGTAAAGAAATTGAATAAAAATTATTTTACAAGCCTAAGGGAAAAATCGTAATTTTGTGAAACTTTAGGGGCAAAAATGTAATTTTTCCAAAGTATGATTTTTGGACTGGAATGAATAGTGTGAATGTTATATAAGTTAAATGTATTGTTATAAATTAAGAAAGACGAGAAATTAAAATTGATCGATAAAAAGAGAAGTGAGAAAAAGAGGAAAATTTCCAAATGAACCTTCAGAATAAAAAGGGATACGAATGAACTGACAGAAATGATCACATGTGTGGCACGGACTGTGTGTAGGCCACTACGTAAAAGTGAAAGTGATGGTCACGTGTGTAGTACTATGTGCAGTCTACTACGTGTACCGGAATGATGGGTCGCATGTGTAGTACTATGTGCAGGCTACTATGCGTATCGGATAGCTTCGATCACATGTGTAGTACTATGTGCAGGCTACTACGTGCATTGGATGGAAATGGTCACATGTGTAGTACTATGTGTAGGCTACTATGTGAACCGGGTACCATTGACTATAAAGGTGGTTGCAATGTGCTGATTCCACCGAGTATCATTGATTATAAGGTGGTTGCTATGTGCTGATTCCACCGTGTATTTGTTATTATTCCGAAGTGTTCATCGAAAAATTGACTAAGTAAAAATAAATGAGATCATGTAATGACTAAGTGGAATATAATTTGAAAATGTGAATTGAATATGAAAATGTGAATAGAAAGCATGAACTAAATGTTTATGAGGCAAATAATGGCTCAATGTGATAGTATATGACATTAACTAATGAAAGAATTATTATTAGAAATATATTATTGAATTTAATACTCAGTTTGGATTGAACGCGGGATTGAGTATAATCGTTCAGTGGGAAAGGATGAATTTACGGATAAGACCATAACTGGGTTATGGCACCTTGAACGTAAGACCATGGTTGGACCATGGTAGTATAGATACATGTGTAAGACCATAGTTGGACTACGACACAAAAAGAACAATGTACTCATATCCGTAAGCCGTTCTTCGATTCAGTAAGAAATGGTAAGAGACTTATGTGATTGAAATGAAAGATTTCTAAATTAATATTGATATGGTATTTGACAAGGAAATTATGTATGTTGAGACAAGTAATAAACTCAAGTGTGACATATTGAGAAAGTAAGTTTATCAAAGTTGAATTTATATGTAATATGTGCAAGTACGCTAACCAGTGGTGTTGCTTGATGCTTAGGCAAGTGCCAAGCTATTGGTTGAATGGTAATATGATTATTTATATAATGCATTGAATTTGTAAGTATTTAAGTGAAAATATGTCAGTTCTCACTAAAAAGTGGTAAGGTTTAAATTATGCAATTTCTTATGAAATGATTTATCTTGTGATCAATTCAAAAAAAAACTTTGGTTAAATGCATTAGCTTGTGACCATGGTTTAATGATATGTTTATGACTTGTGTGTCATGTATATGGAATAAGTGTGGAAAGTAAAGAAATGCAAATGAAAATAAAGAAATTTCAAAGAGTATAAAATTGTTTAAAATCCTATATTGCTAAGGATAAAACGAACAAGTAATGATGTGAATTTATTTACCTTGTGAGTTGATGAATATAGCCACATGAGCATTGTGGTATCAATATTAAATTATTCTTGATATTTATAAATTTCATATTTGAAATGAATGGACATGATTAAAGTTTATACGAGCTTACTAAGCATTTATTGCTTACATACTTGTTAATAGGGTAAACAAGTGAAATAAAAAATGAATGAAATTGATTGATTGATTTATTTAAGAAATGAGAAAGTTGAAATTGTGAATTAAATGGAGACTGAAAATAAAGGACATGAACCAAATGTTCACAAGATGATTAAATTCAGTTTGAGGATATACGATATTAATTTGATTAATTGTTATTGTTGAAAATTTGAAGATGAAGTACTAATTAATATATATACCAATAAATCATTATATGTTTGATATTTAAAGAAAATTGAGAATGTATATTAATTATGAATTTCCTTGTAAATTGAGCAAAATGAAACATAAGATTATATGAATAACTCCAAAAGTAATCTACTAAAGGTCTTCTATTCTTATGGAAAGGAAAATGAAGTTCATGATCAAAAGAAAATAAGGAAATTTCGAGGACTGAAACTTATTTTAAGGGGAGAGAAATGTAATACCGAAAATTACTACAATAAGAAAGTAAGATAATATTCCTGATATAGTAAAATAAGGAAATAAAGTGATAAAAAGGGTAATTTTGAGTTATGTCAACATTAAGAAGTAAATTATGACATATTAATTCAAGAAAGGATTAAATCGCAAAAGTGAGAAAAGTTTTATTGCCCAAGGGTAAATACTCAAAATTTGAGGGGTTCAAGTGCAAATAAGAAAAAATTGAAGGACCAATAGTGCAAATATTTTAAGGTTGGAATAATCTAGAAACTAAGGAAAATGGATGAATTAGGACCAAATTGAATAGGTGAAGAATTCTGAGGGAATAAATCGTAATTTTACCAAATTAACTAATGACTCAAGGATGAAATTTTAAAAGATCGTAAAGGGCAAAATGGTCATTTAGAAGAGAGAGAAATCTAGAAGATAATGATGATGTTGGAGATATTTTAGATTAATTAAATAAATAAATATTAGTTTATTAATATTTTAATTTAATTTTTAAATGATATTTTATTATTTTATTATTTTATTATTTAGTATATATAAGTGGAAAGAAAGATGAAACGGAACCAACCCACCATCTTTTCCATGCAATCCACGTTAGAAGAGAAGAGAAGAAAGAAAGTTTTGCTTTCTTTACAATTTGGTCCTTCCACCAAAAAAATTCACCATTTTCACTTAGAAATCAAAAGAATTTCCATAGCCATCAAGAGAGAAAGATAACAAGGAGACTATGGGGAGCTAGAATATTAAGTTGGATTCAAGAAATTGAAGCTGGGGGAGAGAGAAAATTAAGTTAAAGGTTGAAATCAATAGGACAAGGTAAGAACATTGAGATTTCAATATATTTTTAAGTTTGATATTATCGAAATAGCATGGAAAAGATGTTATAGTAGAGTTTTCTTATATAAATTCTTATGTTCTTGATATATTAGTGAAGAGAAATAAGTGAAAGTGATGGGAAATATTATAGAGAAAGGGAATAAGGAAGTTATAAACATAGTAATTAACATTTTGCACTAAAATAGTTTTAGACAGAAGCAGTAGGTTAAATTTGAAAAATCACCATAAATTGTGGAAATGAAATTAGAGGATGAACAAAATATGGAATTAAGTCTTACTGAGTCTAGTTTCTCATAGAAGAAATGCTGTATGTAATGGAATTGTAAATCATGAGATATAATAGATTTTGTGAGACAAGGTCAGAATGATTTTGGGTTCCCCTGTTCTGACTTTGGAAAATCATAAAAACTTGTACAAAAATAATTATGGGTTATAATTTATATGTTTAAAATAATTAAAGAGTATATTTGCAATAGAAACAAACAGAGATATCATCCGAATTTCGTACAAGGAGATAATTAAGTTTTAGTGAAGAAGGGTTGGAACTGTCAGACAGCAGAACAAATTTGATTTTAAAGAATAAACTGTACTTATTGGCTAAACTAAAAATTATGAAACTTTTATGGTAAGAAGATATGTGAGTCTAGTTTCAGGGGAAATTAGCGGATTCTAATTTGGAGTTCTGTAGCTTAAGATAAAAATAATTTAGTGGCTATGACTCAAATGGGCGCTTTTGAATAAATTTACATGTAAATAGTAAAATCATAGATAATGTTATTTATAAGCATATTATATAAATTAAGTATTTTGAATGGAGAGGAGAAGGAGGAATATATATATATATATATATATATATGAATATTCAGCTAGCATGGATAATTTGCACGATTTAGGCTCGAGACTAAATTGAATAAAAGTAAAACTTTAAGGGTAAATTTGTAAAATGTCAAAAGTGACCAAATTGCATGAAATGAATTGTTTTATTATTTAAATTAGTAAATTGAATGAAATATTAATTTAGATCAAGATTGGGTGGAAATTTGAGAAAATGAAAAATTCCCAAAATGTCCTTAAATTTTGGTATTTCGCAATTTATCCTGGTAAGTTCGTATGAACTATATTCGTATAATTTTAATGAAGTGAATGTTATTTGGTAATGAATATTATATATATGTGTGTGTTTTTTATTATTTGAATTGAATTATTATTGGTAATATGTATAATTATTTGATGCATTGAAATGATTATCGGAAGCTCGATTGAGTTCTAAGCTTGTTGGAGATATATCACATTATCCATTGGTTCTATCGATAATTTTGGATGATTTGATTTTGGTTATAATGGCATGTACAAGTGAAATTGGTTAACGTTAGCCTCATTAATGTTTTGATTTTGATTGGTTATAAATATGAATGCTTGATGAAAAGAAAAGTCTGAAAATTAATTAGTAAAGTATGGTAATACTTTATAACCCTATTCTGGCGATAAATACGGGTTAGGGGTGTTACATCTCAGCAAAATGATCAAAATCATTCCCATAAATTGAAAAGTCATCCATAAATACCTCTAAAGAGTCTTCTATCTTATTTTAGAATATTTCCATCATACATCTTTGAAATGTGGCTAGTGCATTGCAAAGACCGAAAGGCATACGATGAAAAGTAAAAGTACCAAAAGGGCAGGTGAAAGTTGTTTTCTCCTGATCCTCCGATGCAATATCAATTTTGTTGTACCTAGAATAGCTGTCTAGGAAGCAATAATAAGCTTTTCTAGCAAGCTAATCTAACAGTTGGTCAGTGAAGGAAAGTGGAAAATAATCCTTGTGGCTGCATTCAATTGATGATAGTCCATACAAACTCGCCAACCTGTGTGGATGCGTGTTGGTAGTAATTCATTCTTATCATTGCAAAATACTGTGATGTCACTCTTTTCCAAGATGCATTGCACTGGACTCACCTACTTGCTATCATAAATTGGGTAAATAATTCCTGCATCAAGCCATTTTATGATTTTCTTCTTGACAACTTCTTTCACCTTCTCGTTTAACCTTTGTTGCAGTTTAATTGATTGCTTGCCTTTATCTTTTAACTTGATTTTGTGCATGCAAAAAGGACTAATACCTTGAATATCTACAATATTCCAGGAAATAGCTCGTTTGTGTTGCTTGAGAATGTGAGTCAATTTCTTTTCTTGTGTTTCATCCAGTGTTGCGAAGACAATAACTGGTAGAGTATTGTGATCACCCAAAAAAATGTATTTGAGATGAGGAGGTAGTGGTTTCAATTCCAGAGTAGGAGCTTCTTCAATTGATGGTTTGAAAATTGGATTTGTTCTATTGGTTAAGTCTAAGGATTCAATTTTCCAACTGTGCTTGATTTCAACATTACTTACTTCAATCGTGCTACCATAATTGTCTAAAGATTCCACCTCAGATGTCACTGCAATTTTTTCTGCAAGGACTGTGCTTTGGTTATTGAATTCTTCCTCAATTAAATCATCTAGCACATCGACAGTATGGCACTCTGCTGTATCCTTGTGATGAACAAACTTGAAAACACTGAAGGTAACTTACTCATCGTTAAGTCACATGGTTAGTTCTCCTTTATAAACATCAATGAGAGTTTGACCAGTGGCTAAAAATGGTCGCCCCAAGGTTATGGGAACCTCTTTGTTTTCCTCACAGTCAAGTATGATAAAATCAGACGGGAAAACAAATTTATCCACACGAATTATGACATCTTTGATTTATCCTTCAGGTTGAGCCAAATATCGATTTGCCAGTTGCAATGTCACTGCAGTAGGTTTCATGTGACCAATTCCCAATTTTCAAAAAGTAGATAATGGCATGAGGTTGATGCTAGCTCCCAAATCACATAAAGCCTTGCCCAAATAGTAGTTTCCAATCGAACATGAAATGGTAAAGCTTTTAGGATCTTTCAATTTAGGGGGCAACTTGTTTGTCAAAACAGCACTACAGTCTTCTGTGATTGTAATAGTTTCAATATCAGTGAGTTTTTTCTTCTTGGACAAGAAGTCTTTCATAAATTTCCCATAACTCGAAATTTGTACCAAATCGTCTACTAAAGGAATGTTGGTCTACAGTTGTTTCAGTGTATCCCAGAATTGCTGATGCTATTTGTCATTTTCATTCCTCTTGACTCTTTGTAGAAAAGGTACAGGTGGAAATACATCTGGCTGTAGCGACACTTTTGGTTGTGTCCACAATTTTGAGGGTCGAATATAAGGCATGTGAGTGATATTTTGTGATACTTCATTGTCGAATACATCAACAAGCTCTTCAGATGCACCCTTTCCATCAGGGCTTACATCATCAACGTCTGTGGATGCTACAGTAGAATCTATAATCGGCTTAACAGTTTGTTTACCTCTCCTAAGAGTGATAGCTTTACAGTGCTCTTTCCCTCTCGGATTGGGATTTTTGGTGTCGCTAGGTAATGAGCCTTGTGGTTGAGTATTCAGATTTGAAGCAAGCTATCCCAATTGTGCCTCTAATGCTCAAATAGAAGATGAATTTCCTTGAACAATAGCTTCTTTGCGAATAATTTGTGCCCGCATTAACGCCTCAAGAGCAATTAATAGGTCAAAAGTAGAAGCTCATGTATACTGTTGTTGTCCCTGTCCTTGATCATTCAGATTCATCATTGGTGGCTACATCTGAATTTGATGTGATTGTATTTGACCTTGTTGTGGATACAATTGAGTATGCAGATTCTAGTTCTATTGTTGATTGTTATCCCCTTGTTGTGGATTATAATTGCCCTGAGTAAATGCATTCCCATATCTTAATGTCGCAACTTTTTTTTCTAATATTCTGGGTTCCCCAAAACTATTGGTTACATGCAGAGTTGTTGTAAGAGTTGCCATAAGAATTGTTGCGAATATTACTAACATAACAAGTATTTTCTGCATGTTGCGGACAATCTTCATATCTATGGTTGTCACCACAAATTTCATAGCAGAGGGTAGGAATATCTAATTGTTGAACAACCTGTATAGGTGCAATATCACTCGTCCCTTGCATTAGAAGAAGTAAGTGATCCAACAGGTAGCCCAAGAAACCAAGTGCGAGCTCTCCCTTGTAAGGAATAGGGAAAAAATTACATCCTTAAGGCATCATCAGCAACGCCTTGTTGACTAAATGAAGCATAAATCAATAAAAAAGATTTAAGATGTTCTCTCGCATCTTCATGTGGAAGCCCAACATATTGGCCATTGGAGTTCAACATTTGAAACATCGCTGGCTTAAGTTCAAAGTTCCTAGCTTGAATTGTTGCTCTAACAACTCTTGGTTGTAAATAATCCAAAATAGGTACTACACAATCTCGTATGGTTTTATTGTGGATGTGAGCATTTTGCGGTAGTAGTGGATTTTTAATATTTTGTTGGTGCATCGGGGGTGTAGCTGCATTGTCCCTTAGTAAATCCATATTTCTCTATTCTCGAAGTCTTCTCCAAACATTTCTTTCGATTTTCGCATCAAAATCAGTAAGAAAATCTTAATTGCTTTTGGTCATAAAAAACCTAAAATGAAATTGGAAAATAGAAACAAAGAGAAAACAAGTTAGTGAATACTAAATATTATATAAGGAAAAAAGTGCAAAAACACACAACAACAAAAATAAACATCAAACAAACGTCATCCCCGATAACGACGCTAAAAACTTGATTGGTTGTTAACATCACAACAAAATTGTGCAAGCGTATACTGTCAATTAATGTAGACAGATGTGAGTCTGTTGGATATCGATCCCACAGGGATGGTAGTTCTTTGTCTATTAATGTCGATGCAATAGCTAAAAAAATTGAATTAAATTGTGTGGGTAATTGTCGAAGCAATATCTTAAAAACAATGAAATAAAATATGGTAATAATAAACTGGGATCCCCAACATGAATCTTCAGCAGAATACTAAGTACTCACAAGGTATAAAAGATAGGTGATTGTCGACGCAATAAAAATTAAATTATATCTTACCAAACGCCACTCTTTTATTTAATCAGGGACTTAACCATGCACATTAAACTCACCTTCCGGTGATGGCAATATGGCACTATTAAGAACAAGTGGACTAAATTCTTATAGTTATTACTCAACTTTTGTTGAAAGGCTTATTAGCTCAAACTGTCACTGCACCTTCCAGTGTTAGTGATTGGAATAACACTTCCATGTTTAGAACATTCAAACCCCCAAGATTAAACAAAAAAAGATTTAATAAGATAACATTTAACAAAGCATTCATTGTATTTCCATACAATAGAAAACATAGAGTAATCACCAGTGTTTTCAAAGAAATAAGAAAGAATCGAATGGAGAATACTATTCCTAGGCTACTCGACTGGATCTCTCTATTTCTCCTTATTTTGCACTTAGATTTCCTCTTCAATAGTGGATCTGCATCAGTCTTCACGTTGGCTCACCCGTAGGAGGCTCAAGGTGCCATGGCTGCAAGCTTCAAAATAGGGTAAGAGAATGGTGGTTCAGCCAAAAAATGCCCCCTTCCTCCTCTCACATCAACTATACAAGTGTCCTTCTCTCAGGATTCTTCTATACTTGTACTTATAGGGCAGTTATACCAGAGTGGACAGCTCAACATGGTTGGCTCTTATTAAACAACTGTCAACTGCGGCAATAGTTCTGGATGCAATCTGGAATTAACTAAAGTAGCGACATTAGTGTAGAAAGATAGAAAAATTAAGGATAAAATAGGCTAGGTTCACTAGGTTATAAAATGAAATTTACTAAAATGAAAATGCTAAAATGTATGCTAAAGATAACTAAATGGGATCAAATTAACCAATAAGTAGGGAGAAAGCATATGTTCTTTCTAGTACAATCAGTGGATGAACCACAAGTGTGGCAGGTGAATACACTATCAGTAGTTGTGAATACACAATGGGTTTGTAGATAAAAGCTACTAGTAAAAGTTGTGGGTAAACCACCAGTGCTTGCAAGTTAATACACTGTCAATAGGTTGTGAATACATAATGGTTTTGCAGATAAAAACTACTAGTAAGTTTGTGGATAAACCACCACTGTTTGCAAATAAATTGCCTGTATTTCCTCCTTTCAAAACGTCCTACCCCATGCAATGCAGTATGAAATGTTATTAACTACAATAAAAGAATAGTAGACATGCTCAACATATAATTTGATTAACAGTAGCAGTAGACGTGTACGCCATGTTTTCGATTTATTAGTAACAATAGGCATGTTGTTCATGCAATTAGTAATACAATGATTCTTGATTCGAGTATCAATAATAATTTATCAATAATTCAATCATAGAAGGCATGTACTAATTACATATCATACATATATGGTAATAATTTAGTCAATTAAATCGTGAATTCCAACATTATTCATAATATCAGAGACTCAATTGAAAGAGATAAAATTCTAAAAATAGTTTGAGGATCATGCAGGGACTAAATTGAATAGTTTACAAAAATTATAGACAAAACTATAAAATAGGGGGCACATAGTTGTGTGGCCAAGCCGTGTGCGATGCCTTAAGCCGTGTGGACGGGTTACACGGTCGTGTGGCCAGGCTGTGTAGTAAACTATGGCTGTGTGGTACATGAAAATTTAAGCTACATGGGAGGCACGACCGTGTGACAGGCCGTGTGGAAGGTTCTTGGCCATGTGAGATTTGAACTAGCCTAGTGTTTTAGAGGCACATAGCCGTGTGTGGGGTTGTGTGGTCCACATGCCCATTTTGCCTTAATCCTGACACGATTTGCCCTGATTTGCTTGTGAAAAACCACACACCTTTCACCGAAAGCTCGAGCGACATCCCTCACATTCAAATCTGATCCAAGGTACCTAAAACGGGGCCTTCAAACAAAATTTACACAAGAATTAATGGTTGTTTTTAAGATTAATTAAGATTTTCGAGAGATGTGATAAGAACTGATAAATATTGATTAATTGAATGTAGGATTAGTGCTGGATAGAAAATTTATAGAAGTTTGGGATTTAAACTTTAAAATGATATGTACTTACTATTTCTTGGCAAGGATTGATTTGGAATTATCGTCAATTATGAAATTGATGGAAGAATAATTAGTCGGAAATGATTTAATTTGTGGAAGCAATTATGTTTAGCAACAAATAGAATGTAAAATTTGATGTAAAAGAGTGGAAAGAAAAGAAAAGAAAAGATAGAAGAAATAAGGAAAAAAAAGATAGTCCTATTTGGAATTAAAGAGAAAACAAAATCCTAGTTCTATTGGGGAAACTTAGATTAAATATATAGGGTTTGGGAACCCTTGGGCTGCAGGAGAAATTTTCTCAAAGTTTTGGGTCAAAATTTTAAAAGAGAAAATAAACGGAACAATTTTAGGATGGAGTGGCTTAAACTTAGGTATGTTAGGAGGAGGAGTGGCATGTTGACCATTGGGCTACTACTAATTTTTTATTTAATTTCTCCTTAAATTTATATATTTTTTAGTGTGGTTTTCATCCTAGTTTCTGAAAATAAAAAGGAAAGAAATGGAAATGATTGGCTTGAACCTAGAACCTCTAAGGAGTAAAATAGCTACTTAACCATTTAGCCTAGGTCATTACTTAGTTAATTATTTCAATTAACCCCCTATATTTTCGGGTGTGACAAAAACTACTTCTTGTTTAGATTAATTTGAGTTTCATTGTACTTTAGAGTTTTATTTGGATGTAATTGAGCGAGTTTATATAAAAGCCTCTTCATTGTTCATTAGTGACACAATTGTTTCCATTAATAAAGTTTTTAACTCTAGGAGTTAGTTTTTTTGTGCAAAACTCGAGAAAATAAGTCTTAAAAGCAATAGAAGTGGAAGATATGGAATTTTTCTATGTGAAATGAGAAATTAAAATAAAGTGTATATTTAGAACGCTACAAGGAAAAGAAGTTGATTAAATAAAACTATTTAATGAATATTGAGCTTTTATGAATAAAAAGATTAATAAAAAGTCATGATAGTTTACAAGTAAATATTTGATAATAGGAGAATATGGTTGAAAATGCAAAATATAAATATTGTAATTCAAATTATAATTGTTCTTAAAATTATGGAAGAATAAGGATTAAATGGAAAAACAAGTATGAGTATAAAAAGTGATAGTATAAATTTAGGAAAAAAATTTGAACGTATGTAATATTAGGGACTAAATCGTGAGCTTTACAAAATTTAAGATAAAAGAATAAGAAAAGTGAAAAGCAATAATAGTTGATATGTGAAATACGATTGTGAAATGATAAAGTATAAATAATAGAAATTTGAATGGAAGGAATGAAAAAATGTAAAGAAAATTGTGATAAATGTGGAATAAAATATTCATGTTTAAATGTTGTAAAATACAGTATCGTGAAATGCCCATGTAGACTAGTAGTGAACTTTGTGGATATAGTTGACATGTCATAGGAACCTCAGTGTGCTCTCTGATTCATTAGCACGATAGTGCTTTCTGTTTAACACATTAGTGCTATCTGATTAGCACATTAGTGCTCTTTGTTTAGCACCTAGGTGCTCTCTGTTCTGTTATAGCACTTCAGTGCTTTGTGTTAAAACATATTTGTGCTTCATGCTACGTGATATGTTCCATGTATCCATTCGGTTCAACGTGTCTAGCATGGGCTAATTAAAAAGTCATGGTAAGTGAATTTTGATAAAAGTCTTATTCTTGTTAATTTAAGTAATAAAATAAATTGAATAAGTGAAGTAATTATTAATGAAAATTTGTATTCAAGTATTAGTCAAAAGATAATAAGTAATAAAATGTATTTTTGAATTAAAATACTAATAATTTTGGTAAATGAAATAAATTAAAGAAATGAATACATTTTGTTATCATGGGTACTTACTAAGTTGTGACAAGCTTAATCTAGCTAATCTAGGTACTAAATTGTAAAATTGTCAAATATTTTAAAAGTTATCATTGTTGTTTTTGAAGGGTTTTGGATGTTAAATGGTAAAGTTTGAAACTTTTTACGAAATAGGATTAATTTGTAAAGTGATAGTTGTTAGCTTTGAGTTTAGGGACTAAAATGGAAAAAATACTAAAATTAGAATTATTTTTTGTAAATATAGGCACTTGAGAGTTGTTTAAGGATAATATGGAAATCAAATTGAAAATTGGGGTTTAAAGGTGTAAGTTACAGTTGTTTCGATTTAGGGACTAAATTGAATAAAATGTAAAACTTTAAGAAAATTTTGAAAATGGAATTAAGTTTTCATATGCATAACATAATGGGTTTTAAGGTATTTGGAACTGAAATTTTGAAATGAATTATTATATAGATCAAGAATTAAAACAACTAGAAGACAAACTCGAAAAAAGAAAACTTGCAGAATAGTCCTTGGCATTGTATTCGTTGTTGTTTTTGGTTAGGTAGGTTTTTATAACATTTATTCTGATTTATATTTGTCATTGTGGTATGTTATGTATATTCCTTGTAATCGAATTGCTATGTAATAATGATTTTGAGTATTGGAGGGACTAAACTGTAAAGTAAGTTATAATTGATGACTGTGAATGAATATGAGAATGTATATGATGATTTTTAAAGGACTGAAATGACATGGATATGATTGAGGCTCGTACAAACTTAGTGAACGACTAGGATACAAATGACATGACATTACGGTGTATAAGGTACCAAGTGCTAGTATTGGATGTTTTACTGATGGCTAGGGTCCAACATGTGTTACGGATCCTTCACAGCTCATGTGAGTAGCATCGAGTACAATTACCATCCCGACCCATATCTCGTGTGAGCAGGCCAATATTCATAACTCGTGTAGCATTTATATTCATAGCTCGTGTGAGCAACTCTATCCTAAGTATTCGTGGTTATTTCACTATAGTTCTTTGAGCGAAAACATGGTTTATGGAATGGAAATGGTAGAATGGTTTCATTATGAAATGACTGTTGTTACACGAATTTGGCATGGTTGGTATGTATATGATTTGAAGACATGAATTATGTTTAATGTTTAAATTGTGAAAGAACTAACCTTGTTGGATGATGGATTTGCATAGGGTATCAAGAACTATCATGTATAGTATTTACATATATATTGTATTCAATTCTTGAGTTTTGTTAATGTTGGGTAACTTACATTGGTTTTTGTATGAACTTTCTGAGCATTAAGTATGCTTACCTTTGTTTTATTTTCTTCCTTGTAGATTGTTAGAAACTGTGCAATTGGTTGGAACTCACCGGAGCTCACACTATCCATCTAATTACTCGGTAGACTTTTGATCGTTTTGGATTGGTTCTAAGTGGCATGTAAATAGGTTTAAATGTATAGATATACATGTATGGGACTTGATGCTTTTGAGTTGGTTCCTTTGTTAAGAACTTGGGCTAGTTAAGTCATGTAAATGTATGTATTAAGTAGTAGTTTGGGTAGGATCTAAATAATCTGTTTTGATTCCTTAAAGTGGTAATGTTTTGGTATATAAATGTGTTTTGACGTTGTAAGTATTGAGAAGTTTGAATGCTACATTTTGGGATTTTGAATTGAATTACTTTTAATGCTATGTTTTGGTGTCTAAATTGTGTGCAATAGTTTGAAAAGCTTTGTCATGAAATGGTGCGATTGAGGCATATTGGTTAGTTGATTAGGACAATAGTATAAGGTTTGTTTTAGCATGTTATGAATAGGTGTAATATTGGTGATTAGCATTGGTACAAGTGTTGAAATGATTGAAATAGGTGTCTTACATCTAAGGGCACATTTAGTTGCACATGGTTTGGCACATGACCATGTGTCTTCACACGAGCTAGTGACACGGCTGTGTGACCAATGAGGTAAGTTATTGTATAGTTCACATGATTTTTTAATGTCACACGGGTTTGCTACATGCTAGTGTGAATTTCTATACATGTAGTCACTTGGTCTGCACACGGTCCTAGTTTGTTACACGACCCTAGTGTTGGATCTGGCGACCTAAGTGTAGTATTTTCGTTTAAGTACGCTTATAATTTTTTCGAATAGATTGGTTAATTAAATTATTCATGAATTACATTAATACTTTGTACATTGTCCTCACATTGTTTTTGCACGCAAAGCAAGATGGAAGCAAATGTTGCTAATAGGTTATCTAATGTTTAACTAATACTAATCAATATTACATAGTCGGATCGAAATACGAAAAGAAAACTTGTATTAGTAGACGAACCTAGACATGTCTTTAGTGTAATCGAAAATGAGGAAACCGATTGAAAGACTAATATGTTGTCTTGGGCATCAGAGCGGATGGCTCTCAGAAGATAAAGACATATTTGTGACTGATTGAACTAGAAATACATCGAACAGGACCCAAGTAGAATAGATCTTGAATCTATTTATGGATTTATTCACTTGCAACATTCATAGTGTGGCATACATAAATCTTGAGTGGATGATAGACTATGTATGTGTGCCTCGTACACTTTGATATAAACAAAAGCCTAGATTTGAATAGATAAGGAGCACAAAACTAGTGTATTGGGTGTATGACTTCTACAGTATGTAGTGTCATTCACAATAATGGAATTCATATCCCGAGATATGGGTAAATGATATCCTCTTAATGACATTATATGGTTGATGAAAAGTAAATGTGGCCACGGGTCAGTCATCTTTGTGATGAATGACTTGATTACTATTTGATAGTGATTGACTTTTCATGAAGGACGACGAAATGATTACCATGAGACAAAGTAGGATCATATTGAGTGAACGAATATTATTTCAAAGAGATTAAGGATATACTATGAGGGTAACACACTTATGACAAGGTCATTGGACAAGGATTGAATAGTTGTTTTTGTAATGGTATATTGTTAGGAGAGCCCAGTCACGATACTCTTGGGACTTCATTAATCAAATATGAGAAGTGCAAGAAGTCAAGGTATCATATTTCTAAACTACTCTTCAATGAAAATAAAGAAGAAAAACCCCATTTTAAACACCTTGAAGTTTCGACAATCAAAGTTTTTGCATGTTGTCAATTTTAAGCTTAATTTTTGATGTTTTTTATGTTTTCGGGATCGTTGTAGCTTAATCCAGCTAGCCTAGTGACTAATCTATAAAATTGTCAAAAGATTAAGGCTTTTCCATGAATGTATACATGTTTTTTATGATGTTTGGTGGAAGAGAATGAATCTTTGTTGTTAGATAAACAACTTTTGTTAAGTAATTTTTGATAAAATTGTCCATTAGGGATTAAATTTAAAATTGAGAAATATTCATGGTGTAATTTGTGAAATAATGAAATATGTGGGCTGCTATGAGCTTATATGAAATTTGGCTAGGCTTGGGTAAGGATGAACTTGTATGAATTTCATTTTACAAGCTTAAGGACTAAATTGTAAAGAAATCAAAACATTAGGGGTAAAAACATAATTTTTAAAAAAATGAATTTGGATTGAATTGAATAGAATGACTATTAAATTGGTTGAATTTATTCATTTAGAACAAGATGACCTCGTACGGCTTTAGATCGAGGCAAAGAAAAAGCTTCAGATTAATCGACTTCGTTTCTACATTTAATCGTCGAGGTAAGTTCGTATGTTTTAAATAGCATTTTAAATCATGTTTTTAAATGCTATCATTTTATAATATCAAATTATGTCTCGACAAGAAAAATCCAACGGCGTAACGATAACTATCAAATATGAAAAGGCATAGCTTCGGCTATCGATTATGAAAAGGGATGGTGACGACCATCAACTACAAAAAGGGATGGTAACGATCATCAACTACGAAAAGGGATAGCTTCAGCTATCGTTTATGAATAGGGATGGTGATAGCCATCGTGATTCCACTTCATGTGAGCTTTGGTAAGATTTTTTGATGCGAGTTATTGGTTACTATGGAAGGTAGGAAGCATGTATATTCATGATTTGGGGAAAGTTATTTTATCATGTGTTGATATTCAATTTATGTGATCAAGGACTAATTTGGGTTGTTGGTGATGCTTAGGCTTGTGACAAGCTTGTGTTGGAATGATTCATATTTATTTTAAGCTTATGCATTGTATTGGTAAGCATCGTTTATGAACGACAAACTTATTAAGCATTATATGCTTACCTTGTGTTCATTTTTCTATGTTTTGTAGTTAATAGGAAGCTCGTTCGGGTTGGAAGTTAGTCGAAGAACTATCACACTATCCATTGGCTATATCGGTAGATTTTGATGTCTTTAAGTCATGGTTATAATGGCATGTATAGGTGTTTTGTGCTTGGTGAAATAACCATTATGTTTGGCTTGTAAAAGTTGTATTCTATTTAATGAATTAGTTGTCATGTTGGCTTGTATATATGTGGTTTTATGATGGTTGATAATTTAGCATTTTGGTGCTTTTTGTGATTGATGTTGGAATGGTTAAGTTGATGTATGTTTTAGTGACATTTTGGTATATTTGAAGGTGATTTTGGTATGGTCATTTTGGTAGAATTTGGTATGGAAGTTGGTTGCAATTATTGAGTTGTTAAATGGCTAAGTTATGCTTGTGTTTGAGTATATGTAATGTCATGAAAATTGAGGTGCATTTTGGCATATTGGTCGTATGAATAGGTACCATATTGTGCTAGCTTGATTATGCATATTTTAGGTACATTTTGAATGTTTGAATTGGATGCAAATGGGTTGCATGTGTGTGCTCAATTTGGGTGAAGGAAATGGCTTGAAAATGGCCTATTTCTTGTGGATACGATATCTTTACTCATTGCAGTTATACTATTTATCGATAGGTGCACTTGCTTTCGTCGTATTTTTAGTTAGCTTCGAAAAATACACAAAGTTTTTGGCATCATTGTCGAGGACTAAAATATTAGGAACACTTCATTTTTATTAATTTAGTCATTTTTTATTTTATTTTTATTATTCTTGTTTTCATTTAATTTTTACATTTTAATTTTTCTTATTTGCTTCTAGGAGGTTCTTTTGGTTTATGACTAGAAGAAACCCGTCAGGATCATTTCTTTTCGACAGTGAAATTGAAAGTAGTTCGTAGAAATTGTAGAGAGGTTAGAGAAGTAAGGCAGAGTCAACAGAATATAGTAGACGAACAAGAGGACAGCAATATTATTGTGAAAATGGGTACTGTGATTATGCCAAGCCTACTCTGATTGGGGCTGAATTGAGTATAGTGAGACCTACAATTGCTGCAAATAATTTTGAACTGAAGCCGAATGCAATTGAGATGGTACAACAATATTTTCAGTTCAATGGTTTGCAAGATGAAGACCCAAATACTTATTTGGCTAATATCTTAGAGATTTGAGACAACTTCAACATTAATGGTGCCAGTAATGATGCCATTCACTTATAGTTGTTCCCTTTCTCGTTGAAGAACAAGGCAAAAAAGTGGTTAAACTCTTTACCACGAGGTTTCATCACTACATGGGCTCAAATAAACAATAAATTTCTATTGAAGTTATGCTTGTGCTTGAGTATATGTAATGTCATGAAAATTGAGGTGCGTTTTGGCATATTTGTTGTATGAATAGGTACCATATTGTGCTAGCTTGATTATGCATATTTTAGGTACATTTTGAATGCTTGAATTGGATACAAATGGGTTGTATGTGTGTGCACAATTTGGGTGAAGAAAGTGGCATGAAAGTGAACTATTTCTTGTTCACACGGGCGTATGTCTCAGTTGTGTGTAACACATGGCCTTACAATACGACCGTGTGTCCCATGTAGGTTTCAAAGGGTAGCAAGTCAGGCTGCTACACGACCTAGTTCACGGTCTGGCACATAGGTGTGTGAGGCCGTTTCAAGAGTTAGACGGCCTTGCACATGGGTGTGTAGCTTGGCCGTGTGACCCAAGTTAGAGAGTTACACGGGCACGGACACGGGCTGGGACATGACCGTGTGTCCCTACTTTGAATGTCCATATGGCCTGTGATCCCTGCAGTTTATAAAATTCTAATAATTTCCCAAAAATTCTATACATTTTCAATTTAGTCCCAATTCATTTTTACAGTGTTTTTTTGGGCCTTGAGGTCTTGTATAAGGGACAATATGCATGTATTTGAATGGATTATAATATGATTTATGAAATATTTAGAAATGAATGTTTTATGTTTTAAATCTTTTGGTAATACTCCGTAACACTATTTTAGCGACAGATACGGGATAAGAGTGTTACATTTATTGGTATCAGAGCTACAATTTAGTAGATTCTCGGATTGAGCGTAGCTTGTGTGAGTCTAGAAATACATGTCATTATATAACTTGTGATAGTATGATAATTCCTAACTTGTTTTGAAATATGTTTTCATATAGTAATATCATCCAACAGAGCCGGCTCCGATGAAGTAATAAGTAAAATGCAAGACTCCATTCATGGAGCAGTGTCGGGTGGTACAAGGGCTATATTTGAGGGCCAAGGAGGAGAAGCTAAGGAAGCTTTCTTCCAAATGATGAGTGAGTGGTTTACCAAGTTCATACGGACGAACCCGGCGGCTCAACGACCTCCTACCCACCTATTCCTCGACCGATCCCTATCGTTCCTCAAGGTTTGGAATCAATGCGAGTTAATAAACCGCCAGTCGACAAAACTTACAAATATGGGGCTGAAGAATTTAGAGCTACAGTTGATGATGATATGGAAAAAGCTAAATTCTATTTAGAAAATACTATCAGAGTTTTTGACGAGTTATCTTGTACACCTGCAGAGTGTGTAAAATGTGTCGTATCTCTACTAAAGGACTCAGCATATCAGTGGGGGAATACTTTGGTTTTAGTTGTGCCGAGAGAGTGTATCGGCTAGGAATTCTTTGAAACTGAATTTTAAAAGAAATACATAAGTCAGAGATTTCTTGATCAGAAATGTAAAGAATTCCTTGAGCTTAAATATGGTTGTATGTCAGTGTCTGAATACGAAAGGGAATTTTTCAGATTGAACAAATATGCCCAAGAATGTATTCCAATTGAGGTTGCTATGTGTAAACGGTTTGAGGAAGGATTAAATTAAGATATAAAGCTTCTAGTCCAGATACTTGAACTGAAAGAATTTGTTGTGTTAGTTGATCGAGCTCATAAGGCCGAAGAGTTTTGCAAAGAGAAGAGAAAATATGATTATGAAGTTAAAGATTCAAGAAAGAGATCATTAGGAAATTCATATCAATCGTCATTGAAGAAATCGAGAGAACATTATGACTATTCGATTGCTTCAGTGGGATATTCTAGTAGAGACTGAGGTAAACAACATGCGGGTTCAAACGCGCAAGCTATGTTTGTAACAAGCATAAGTAGTGTTAAAGACAATAAGCCTAATTGTCAATGGTGTGCATGTCGACATTTTGGTGAGTACAGGGCGAAAGATGGTGCGTGTTTCAAATGTGTTTCATATAAGCATTTTATTTGAGAGTGCCCGGAGGTACCTAAGAAAGAAAAAGTTCAAAATGTTCGACCTAGCAATACTGCCGCGAGAGGTAGAGCACCTCGTAATCATGGAAATGCAAATAATAGTCGTACTGGAACAATAGACTTTGCTATTAGATCTAAGGCATGAGCACTAGCCAGACCTTACACAATTCGAGCATGAGAGGAAGCTTCAGGGCCAGATGTTATTACTGGTACATTTTCTATCTTTGATACTGATGTTACTGCTTTGATTGATCCGGGATCAACCCATTTGTATGTATGCATGAATTTAGTGTCGAGTAAGAATTTACCTGTTGAGTCCACTGAATTCGTGGTTAAAGTATCGGACCCCCTAGGTTAATATGTGTTAGTTGATAAGGTTTGTAAAAACTGTTCATTGATGATTTGGGGTTGTAATTTTTCGACCGATTTGATGCTACTACCATTTGATGAGTTTGATGTGATTTTGGGCATGGATTGGTTAACTCTACATGATGCTATTGTGAACTGTAGACGAAAGCTTATTGTGTTAAAGTGTTAAAATGGTGAAAAGCTTCAGATTGAGTCAGATAGTTTGAGTGGTATGCTTAATGTTATTTAAGCTATGTCAGCATATAGATATGTGAAAAGAGGTTGTGATGCGTATGTTGCGTATATTTTTCATTCTAGAGTTTCTAAGTTAAAGCTAGAATTGGTTCCAGTGGTTTGTGAGTATCTAGATGTGTTTCCAGAAGAGTTACTCGGGTTACTGCCGATCAGAGAGGTTGAGTTTTCAATTGAATTAGTACTGGGAACATCATCGATATCGATACCTCTTTACAGAATGGCTCCCACTGAGTTGAAAGAGTGGAAAACACAGTTGTAAGTGTTAAACAGATAAGGGTTTTTCTCGACTAGTTTTTCACCTTGGGGTGCATTTGTTTTGTTCGTTAAGAACAAGGATGGATCTATGAGAAGATGCATCGATTACCCCCAGCTCAACAAAGTTACGATCAAGAATAAATACCCATTGCCGCGTATTGATGATCTGGTTGATCAGTTGAAAGGTGCAACAATATATTTGAAGATTGATCTTTGTTCTGGTTATTCTCAGTTGGGAGTTAAAGATTCTGATGTGCCAAAAACTGTGTTCCAGACTAGGTACCAACACTATGAATTTCTTGTAATGCCATTTCATTTAACTAATGCACCTGTAGTATTTATGGTTTTGATGAACATAATTTTCAGACCGTATTTAAATCGGTTTGTTGTGGTATTTATTGATGATATCTTGATTTATTCATGAGAGGAGACCGAGCATGCCGAACATTTGAGAATTGTTTTGCAAAATTTGTGTGAAAAACAATTATTCGCTAAGTTTACTAAGTGTGAATTTTAGCTTCAAGATGTCGCATTTTTGGGACATGTTCTGTCAGTCGAGGGCATCAGAATTGATTCGAAAAATGTATCCGACGTTAAAAGCTTTCTGGGACTAGTCGAGTATTATAGAAGGTTTGTTAAGGGATTTTCAATAATTACTAAGCCAATGACGAGATTATTGCAGAAAGATGAGAAATTTGAGTGGTTTGAGAAATGCCAGCAAAGTTTCAATCAGTTGAAAGCATTGTTGACCGAGGCACCAGTGCTAGTTCAACCTGAGTTGAGTAAAGAATTCATGATTTTCAGTGATGCTTTTTTGAATGGTTTAGGCTGTGTTTTGATGCAGGAAGGTAAAGTAATAGTTTACGCTTCCAGACAGTTAAAGTCGCACGAAAAGAATTATCCGACGCACGATTTAGAACTTGCAGCTATTGTGTTTGTGTTGAAGACTTGGCGACACCATTTATACTGTGAACAGTGTCACATCTTTACGGATCATAAAAGCTTGAAGTATTTAATGTCGTAAAAAGATTTGAATTTGAGACAGTGTAGATGGCTCGAGCTATTGACAGACTACGACTTGATCTTTGATTATCATACGGGTAAAGCGAATGTACTTGTTGATGCTTTGTGTAAAAAGTCTCTATTTGCTTTGCTAGCGTTGAATACGCGATTGACATTGCCTGATGATGGTTTGATCCTAGTTGAGTTGAAAGCTAGAACGATGTTTATACAATAGATTTGCGAGGCTCAGAAATGCGATGATATGATTTTATCTAAAAGGAATCAAAATGAGTTGACTCCTGATTCAGATTTTTAGATTGGATCCGATGATTGTTTACTTTTTAGAGGCAGAATTTGCATACTGAAGAATTCAAAGCTCGTTCGGAAGATTTTGCATGAAGCTCATAGTGGTAGCTTATTTTTTCATCTTGGTAGTCCATTGTATTGGACTAAGCTCAGTGAGAAAAAGGTTCATGGGGTTGATTTGATTAGAGAAACTGAAGAAAAAGTGAAAGTGATCCGAGATAGTTTGAAAGTAGCTTCAGATCGACAAAAATCATATGCGGATTTAAAACGTAAAGATATTGAATTTCAAGTCGACGATAAAGTGTTCCTGAAAGTATTGCCGTAGAAAAAAGCTATGCGTTTCAGTCGTAAAGGAAAGTGAAATTCACGATTTCTCGAGTCGTATGAGAGTATTAAAAGAACCGGATTAGTAGCGTATCGTTTAGCTTTGCTGTCGGAGTTAGAAAAGATTCATAATATGTTTCACGTATCAATGTTATGACGGTATTGGTCAGACCCTTCACATGTTATCTCACCAGCGGATGTAGAGATTCAGCCTGATATGTCGTATAGCGAAGAACCTATTAGAATCATAGATCGAGAGGTTAAAGAATTAAGAAATAAAAACATAACTATAGTGAAATTTCTCTAGCAATGACACGGGATAGAGGAGGCTTCATGGGACCGGAAGAAGCTATGAGAAAACAATATCCAAACCTCTTTTCTGGTAAGATTTTTGGGGACAAAAATTCCTTTAGGGGGAGAGTTGTAATAGCCTATTTTCAGTGAAATCGAAACAGTGGTTTGGGACCACAAATTCAATTTTTGAATAATTATTTTATTATTATTTTACTGTCTACAATAAGTTAGTAGTATTGCATAAAAATTCCGTTAAGAAATTTTACCGTTGGTAAGCTTAATTCGATAAAAAGGACTAATTTACAAATGGTGCAAAACTTGAGTTCTATAAGCTAAAGGGATGAAATAGTTATGATATTAAATGGTTGGAGGGTTTATGTTGTAAATAAACCATTAAAATCATGAGTCGACTTTTATGGACACTTTATTAGGTGATTTAATGGTTATACTACAAGGTTAATTAAATAATTTAATAAATAAATTAAGTAAAACAAAAATAATGTAATTAAGGTATCATTTTTCTAAACTACTCTTCATCGAAAATAAAAAAGAAAAACCCCATTTTAAACACCTTAAAGGTTCGACAATTAAAGGTCTTGTATGAGGTCAATTTTGAGGTTATTTTTGGTGATTTTTATGTTTTTAGGATCGTTGTAGTTTAATCTAGCTAGCCTTGGGACTAATTTGTAAAACTATCAAAAGATTAGGGCTTTTCCATGAATGTATACATGTTGTTTGTGATGTTTGATGGAAGAAAATCAATCTTTGTTGTTAGATAAACAACTTTTGTTAAGTGATTTTTGATAAAATTGTCAATTAGGGATTAAATTGAAAAATGAGAAATATTCATGGTGTAATTTGTGAAATAATGAAATCTGTGGGCTGCTATGAGCTTATATGAAATTCGGCTAGGCTTGGGTAAGAATGAAATTGCATGAATTTCATTTTACAAGCTTAAGGACTAAATTATAAAGAAATCAAAACATTAGGGGCAAAAGAGTAATTTTCAAAAATGTGAATTTGGATTGACTTGAATAGAATGACTATTAAATTTATTGAATTTATTCATTTAGATCAAGGTAGACCTCGTACGGCTTTATATCGAGGCAAAGAGAAAGCTTCGGATTAATCGACTCCATTTCTACATTTTATTGTCGAGGTAAGTTCGTACGTTTTAAATAACGTTTTAAATCATGTTTTTAAATGCTATCATTTTATAGTATCAAATTATGTCATGACGGGAAAAATCCAACGGCGTAACGACAGACATCGAATATGAAAAGGGATGGTGACAACCATCAACTATCAAAAGGGATGGTGACGACCATCAACTATGAAAAGGGATGGTGACGACCATCGGATATGAAACGGGATAGCTTCGACTATCGATTATGAAAAGAGATTCTAGCGACCATCAACTATTAATAGGGATGGTGATGACCATCGTGATTCCACTTCATGTGAGCTTTTGTAAGAGTTTTTGATGCAAGTTATTTGTTACCATGGAAGGTAGAAAGCATGTGTATTCATGATTTGTGGAAAGTTATTTTATCATGTGTTGATATTCAATTTATGTGATCAAGGACTAATTTGGGTTGTTGGTGATGCTTAGACTTGTGCCAAGCTTGTGTTGGAATGATTCATATTTATTTTAAGCTTACGCATTGTATAGGTAAGCATCGTTTATGAATTACAAACTTACTAAGCATTATATGCTTACATTGTGTTCATTTTTCTATGTTTTGTAGTTAATAGGAAGCTTGTTCGGGTTGGAAGTTAGTCGAAGACCTATCACACTATCCATTGGCTATATCGGTAGATTATGATGTCTTTAAGTCATGGTTATAATGGCATGTATAGGTGTTTTGTGCTTGGTGAAATAACCATTATGTTTGGCTTGTAAAAGTTGTATTCTATTTAATGAATTAGTTGTCATGTTGGCTTGTATATATGTGGTTTTATGATGGTTGATAATTTAGCATTTTGGTGCTTTTTGTGATTGATGTTGGAATGGTTAAGTTGATGTATGTTTTAGTGACATTTTGGTATATTTGAAGGTGATTTTGGTATGGTCATTTTGGTAGAATTTGGTATGGAAGTTGGTTGCAATTATTGAGTTGTTAAATGGCTAAGTTATGCTTGTGTTTGAGTATATGTAATGTCATGAAAATTGAGGTGCCTTTTGGCATATTGGTCGTATGAATAGGTACCATATTGTGCTAGCTTGATTATGCATATTTTAGGTACATTTTGAATGTTTGAATTGGATGCAAATGGGTTGCATGTGTGTGCTCAATTTGGGTGAAGGAAATGGCTTGAAAATGGCCTATTTCATGTGGATACGATATCTTTACTCATTGCAGTTATACTATTTATCGATAGGTGCACTTGCTTTCGTCGTATTTTTAGTTAGCTTCGAAAAATACACATAAAGTTTTTGGCATCATTGTCGAGGACTAAAATATTAGGAACACTTCATTTTTATTAATTTAGTCATTTTTTATTTTATTTTTTTCATTTAATTTTTACATTTTAATTTTTCTTGTTTGCTTCTAAGAGGTTCTTTTGGTTTATGACTAGAAGAAACCCGTCAGGATCATTTCTTTTCGACATTGAAATTGAAAGTAGTTCATAGAAATTGTAGAGAGGTTAGAGAAGTAAGGCAGTGTGAACAGAATATAGTAGCCGAACAAGAGGACAGCAATATTATTGTGAAAATGGGTACTGTGATTATGCCAAGCCTACTCTGATTGGGGCTGAATTGAGTATTGTGAGACGTACAATTGCTGCAAATAATTTTGAACTGAAGCCGAATGCAATTGAGATGGTACAACAATATTTTCAGTTCAATGGTTTGCAAGATGAAGACCCAAATACTTATTTGGCTAATATCTTAGAGATTTGAGACAACTTCAACATTAATGGTGCCAGTAATGATGCCATTCACTTATAGTTGTTCCCTTTCTCGTTGAAGAACAAGGCAAAAAAGTGGCTAAACTCTTTACCACGAGGTTTCATCACTACATGGGCTCAAATAAACAATAAATTTCTATTGAAGTACTTCCCACCAGCTAAAACAACCAAGTGTAGGAATGATATTTCCTCCTTTGTTCAGATCGATTTATATGATGCATAGGAGAGATACAATGATTTATTGGGAAGGTGCCCTCATCTTGGGTTACCTTTATGGTTGTAACTTCAAACCTTCTACAATAGTTTGAATCCCTCGACTAGGCAGTTAATTGATGCAGCAGCTGGTGGAACACTGAACAATAAAACACCCGAGGCAGCCTATGGGTTGATAGAGGAGATGACGCTAAATAATTATCAATGAAACTGATGAAAGCAGTCGGTGTTTTTAATCTAGATGCTGTTACTATGTTGGCAAGCCAAGTAAAAGCAATGAATAAGAAAATTGATAGTTTATATTTTTCTACGTAGGTAAATCCAGTGATGCAATGCGATACAAATGGAGATGGAATAAGTAATCCAGAATGTTTACCTTTCGGTCCTAGCATAGAGAATGAGCAAGTTAATTATATGGGTAATAATTCTAGACCTCAAAATAGCCCTTATAGTAATATCTATAATGCAGGTTGGAGAAACCATCTCAATTTTTCTTAGAGTGGTTAAGGAAATAAAAGAACGTAACCCCCTCCGGGTTTTCAATAACCTTATCAGCAAAAGAAGAAGTCGAACCTTGAGGAAATCTTGACAAAATTTAACTTGGTGTTAGAAACTCATTTCCAAAACACTGAAGCAGCACTAAAAAATCAGCAAGCATTGATTTAAGGGCTTGAGAATGAAATTAGACAGCTTGCTAAGTTAATCTAAAAAAGACTACAAGGTAGCTTCCCTAGCAATACTGAAACTAACCCAAGGGAGCAGCTTCACTCAATTACTATTCAAGATATGGAAGGTTTAGTTGAATCTGAACAGAAATTAAGGCAAAAAGATGTGGCAAACAATGATGAGGTCAAGGAAAGTCAGAAAGAGAAAAAGCCAATTGTCAAAGAATACAACCCTTGAGTGCCATATCCTAACGCGACGAAGAGAGACCATACAAATGAATAATACGGTAAATTTCTTAAGCTTCTTAAAAAATTGCACATTAACTTGCCATTTGTTGAAGCTCTTTCACAGATGCCGAATTACGTTAAATTCTTAAAAGAGTTGTTGATGAACAAAAGGAAGTTAGACGACTTGTCAACTATGAAACTCAATGCATTTTGCTCTATCATTCTCTAAAATAAACTACCCAACAAACTAAAAGACCCAAGGAGTTTTACTATTCTTTATCTCATTGGTAGTTTAAATATTGATAATGCTTTGGCTGATTTAGGGGCCAATATTAATGTCATGCCCTATAAGATGATTAAACAACTAGGTCTTGGGAAACCCAAACACATTAGATGAGTATTCAATTAGCGGATAGAACTATCAAATATCCTAGAGGTGTTATTGAGGAGTTGCTTGTGAAAATCGATAAAGTCAAATTCCCATTGACTTTTTTGTGTTAGAAATGGATGAGGATAGTGAGGTACCTTTGATCTTAGGTCGACCCTTCTTAGCCACTGCTAAGGCTATTATTGATGTTGGTACGGGTGAACTTGTGCTTTGTGTAGGTGACAAAAAGATTAGTATCCAAGCACGTGATTCTATGAGTCTCTAGTGAGCGAGATGATTTTAAATGTTTTGTTAATGTGAGTAACCACATGGTTCAACCTTCTTTATAGGAAATCTCTTGTGAAAACATGTTGGAGCCATGTTTCAGTCAAGGTGACATAAACAGAACAACATATGAAAAACGAATGGCACAACTCGATGAACTAGAGGAATGGCGAGTGCATGCTGAGAAGAAATAGAAAAAACACGATGGAGAAACAAAACGATACCATGATGAGCATGTGATGAGAACGAACCAATTTAAGGTTGGGGACAAAGTACTTCTAGAAAAATTAGATCCATGACTTTCCCTTTCGGAGCTTGAGTCAAACGGATCAAACCCATTTACGCTACTGAACGTCTTCCCATAATGACCATTCCTAGCTTGAGTCAAATGGATCAAACCCATATTACTCTTTAACTCCCATCTGATAATATCCAGATCTCAAGTCGATATTCGAAAACATTGTAGCTCCTTTTAACTAATCGAACAAATCATCAATATGAGATAACAAGTATTTATTCTTAATGGTGGCTCTATTCATCTGACGATAATCTATACATAGTCTCATTGACCCATCTTTCTTCTTCACAAAAAAAATTGGAGCACCCCAAGGTGGCACGCTCATTCGAATAAATCCGCTATCTAACAACTCTTGCAACTGTACTTTTAGCCCTTTCAATTCTGTAGGGGCCATCCGGTATGGTGTTATCAAAATTAGAGTTATTTCAGGCACAATTCGACCACAAATTCTACTTCTCGACTTGGTGGCAACCTAGGCAGTTCTTCAAGAAAAACATCAGCATACTCTTTGATTATCGGCACATCCCTTTTTAATCAATTTTACAGTTGACAGTGATCAAACTACATTTGTAATGCAATCGATCCCGTCTGCCTTAACACAAATAAATTCACCATTTAGACGCTTCAAACTAACTTGCTTCCTTCGAAGACTCACTATTGCATCATGCTCAGACAACCAATCCATTCCCAAAATGATATCAAAATCATCAAAAGGTAATAACATCAAAATAGTAGGAAAATCGTAACCCCTAACTTTCATTGGACACGATTTACATATCTGATTAACTAAAACACACTAACTTAGTAGATTTGTAACTTTGACAATATATTCAGTGAAATCAACAGGTAAGCTTTTTTTGTCTACTAATACTCTGCATATATACGAGTGAGTTGATCCAGGATCAATCAATGCATATACATTAATATCAAAGAGAGAAAAAGTACCTACAATAACGTCTGGGGCAGTAGCTTCCTCAAGAGCTCTGATTACATAAGCTCTAGCTGGTGTTCTCGCTTCATATCGTTCATTCATCTCGCTATTCTTCCATCAACCAGAAGTAGTATTTCTAGCATTTCCAGATTGTCTACCTCTCTATGAGGTTGCTTCAAGCTTGTTTGTTTGATTGCCAAAATCATTTTACCTTTTTGGACAATCACGAAGGAAATGATTGTAACGCTTAGGTTTGTGCAAGTGTACACAATCGTTATCAAGTAATAAGTAAGTATCAAGTTATCATCTCCACAGGGATTGTATTTGTGCTAAGTCACTTAATTTGTAAAATTATATTAACAATTTGGCAAATAAAAACACAATATAGTTCAGAAGTGGTAATTAAAATATATTAAACTAAATGCAATGATCCTTAATGCAAATTATCCTAAGTATGCAAACTATATGATTGAAATAGATTTTAGTAAAATTAAACACAAATTGCAACAATTTTAACATAAATAAACTAGGACAATTACTTTAATTAAACTCAATTTATTATCAACATGCTTAGTAACATTTGAAAAAACATTTCATGGCAACTCGATCTTTTATGAGTTTGGAAACCACATTAGGTTCTTTCGGAATCCTTTACTTAGTAATTACACATTTTACTGATCCTTAATTACTAAGGGTTTCTTAGCATTCGTGTGAGGTAATGGGGACGTGTTAGGCTTGAAACAATTTAATCACACAAATCTAAAAACTATGCATATAACAGAGCTTGCTTAGAGTTGTTATGCAACCTACAATTTAATCGTGCTAGGATCTAAATTGAGCATGCACGTTTCAACTATGCGTGCATTAGCCGTCGTCTGGTTAGGATCGCTCATCTAATTCAGGTGCATTTCAATCACGTATCAACGAAATATAGACTTGATTTAAATTGAAAACATGATCGATTGAGGCACAAACATTATAAACATGAATCAAATAAATATTATTTAATCAAAGCAATCATTCTAGCTTAAATGAAATTAAGCTAACATTGTTTCAAACATCTTTATATTAAGTTAAAGAAAAGAAAGATTAAACCCAATTCAGAGTGGCTGTCACCCAAGACTTTGACTGATGAGAGTCCTTCGTTCCTTTGCTTTTCTCCTTTGCTGATGGTTCTCTAAGGTGGCCGACCAAGGGCTCTTTAAGAGGCTTAATTGCTAAAATCTCTAGGTTGGTGGAAAAGAAAGATTAAACCCAATTCAGAGATGATGCTAGGCGTGGGAATGGAAAAGGCTAAGAGAAAAAGAGAGAATGATGTCTGATGGATGCTTGTTGGATGATGAATGAAGGAATGAGAGGGCATTATTTATAGGTGAGGAGAAAAAGATAGTTTGCTAAAAATAGGAGTTTCCATCTTTTGAAGCATCTTCCATGGGTGGCCGGCCATAAATTGAGCAAGTTGAGCTGATTTTTGCTTAATTTTTTGGTCAATTTGAGTGCCACAACAACTCCGGACTAAGACTCGGTCAACTGCAAATCTTAGGTAAATCTCTAATTTCTTCAACTCTTTAAGGACCTTGTGCAATTAAACCAAAAAGTGGTTTATGGAAAGCCATGTATAGCCAAACGTTGGGTTGAATTGGTCTCCAATTTGGACGGTTTTGTAATCCAGCAAAGTTATCAGACATGTCTAAAATAAATCAACAAGTTAGAGGACCAAAGAATTAAATTTATCCAATTTAATTAATTAATTAAAACCCAAATTATTAATGAAATATTTTTAAATGAATTATTAAATATAATTTTATATTTTATTATTTAATTTAATCATGCATAACCCACTTTATGTCTTAGAAAATATAATATATTCAAATTAATATAAAATAAGTCATTTATCGCATAAAAACTATATAATAAAACAAAAAATCACATTTTAATAATTTCTATGTCCTAATTTCATATTTTCACATATTTCATTAATTTATTAAATAATTACTTAGTTTTAACAACGGATTTAAGTAAGAAGGTGATAAATTACATAGGAAAAATCCTATATATTTTTCCGTTTACACACCCCCAAACTTAAATCATTGCTCGTCCCGAGTAATGTTTATGCACAATAAAAGGTCTTGCTAAGTAAAAATTGCTAATTGTGTAAGCAGCATCAATCTTTGTCCCATAGTCATACATTAATAACTTCATTCTTATCAATCTACTTTATTAACAAATAATTCATATGCAAACATTCCTTAAAATTATACTTAGCTTCAAAATATGCCAACACGAATCATAGTTTGTTCATTCAACAGAATTTCCTATCAATCAAGCGAACAATCACAAGGCTTATTTATGTTGTTCATATGTTGAACTTATTACTTCCTCTCAACTAATGTAGGTGACATAATCATCAAATCAACAGGTCTTTTATAAGGTTGTAATGGGGCTTGGTTAAAGGTAGGGATTTTAAGAGATGGGACGTTTCAGTTTAAAAATCTTAACCTTTAACTTTGTCTTAGTTTTCTCGTAATACAACATTTTTCTTTGAGTGAACCTTTGGAACACCCCCAAACTTATTTTGAACTCGAACTCATACATTTTTCCTTTTTTTCAAAGACTGAGCGAACTTTTCTTCGCTTTTTTTCTTTTTTCTAAGCATGAGCACATACATCTTTACGGAACTTTCCTCAAATGTTGATTCCCAAGACAAATTTAGTTAAGATAGGTGCACAAATTTAGGATAGCTTTAAAAAGATGATAATTACCTTATAATGTAGGCTCATTGCAAAAAAAGAAAAAGGCCTTTAAGCTCAAAATTACAGTTTCAAGGGTTTAATATCATAGGGTTGGCTTGAAAATGCTCAAACGGTCTAAAGAAATAGTGTCTATATCATTTTATATTTTTATGTCCCCTAGGATTTCGCCTAAAGAAAGTTACTAAGTCAATTCTAAAGATATAAACCTTCATGCATGTTTAATCTCAAAAGAACTAAGTTTTCATGGCTAACATTACTAAGGCTAAGATTATACAAGCATTCCCTTCTTCATGATAACATACTTTCACTTAGATAAAATCATCAATCACACTTGCATACAAACTATCTCAGTAACAAGAATATCTCTAAACATTCATTTATTAAAACCTACTTATGAAAGAAATTATTAAAACATACTTGAAAAATTTAAAAGTTTGAGTAATTTATTTGCTTTACCCCCTTTAAAAAGAAGCAATGTCCTCATTGCAAGATCAAAGTAATGAATGAAAACTGAACACCGTGTAGAGTTGTAAAGAAAGAGAGGTGAGTCATTAAGACTGCTTAAGTACCAAGTCTTCCCTAATAACCCAATTCTAGACATGTGCATTCCCTATAACGCCCCAAAATTTTAATTTTGGATATTGTGAATGTGTGACACAAACATCTATCAGCTTTAGTGGTTAGGTGTTCTGGGTGTGTTTGGGAGGTCCCAATTTCAAGCCAGGACTTGGGCAAATTTTGGTATTTTTATGAATAAGCCCTATCTTTGGTCAGTAGAATTTTAAGTAAAAGTTGGCAAATAATTAACAGAACGGGCCTGCTGGTCTAGTGGATAAGTGGAGTGTTGGTGTGAGGGAGTTCATGGGTTCAAATTTTTGGGACGGCAATGGTTGTATTTTTGCTCCTAATTTCGGCAACAGTTGTGCTGAACTGGGTTTCTGAGTGGTGGATGTGTAATGGGAAGTGAGGGAGAGATTTTAGGAGTGAATTTTTCCTTTTTCGAAAAAAAAGAGACAGTCGTTTTTCTCTCCATCTTTCTGACATTTTCCCTCCCCCATCTCTATCGAATTTTTTTTCTTCCTTGCTTCTTACTCGATATCTTTTCTTTTCTTTCCTCAACTACTGAAACTCCCTTGTTCCCCCTAAACCATTCTTTCCTCTTGATTTCGTAGCATTAAGCAGCACTTGTGCAAATTCATTAAGTTTTTGGGCATCATTTTAAGAGATTATTTTGTGTTCAATAGTCTAATTTCGGGGTGTTGGCAACAACATTTAGCGAGGATTAAGGCTCTCCTCGTGATTTTCGTAAACGTACCGATTTAAAGTTTTTCCAGTAAGAGTTCATCATTTTATGAGTAAGTATTTTGGCTTCGGGATTTTGATTAATCACGAGATAAGACTGATTATGGTGTTATTTGTTCAATTATAGGCTTTGGAGTGCTCGGGGACTGTTTTAGCATAAAAAACTAGGTGTGTACCCGAAACACAAAAATAAAGGATTTGGCGAAAAGTCAAAATTGCTTGTTGTTTGGATAGGAGCAGTAGGCTAACTTTGAAAAATCACCATAAATTTTGGAAAACGAATTAGAGGATGAGAAAAATATGGGATTAAAGATATTTGAGTTTTGTTTCTAATAGATAAACGAAATAAGCCAAAAAATTTCATATTATGAGATATTTGAATTTTAGTGAAACAGGGTTAGAATGATTTCGGAATCCCCTGTCCTAACTTTGAAAATTATTAAAAAATTTATAAAAATAATTATGGGTTAGAATTTATATGTGTAAAATTTTGAATGAGTCTATTTTCAAGAGAAACAAACGAGAACATCATCCGAATTCTGTACGAAAAGATAATTAATTTTTAGTACAGAAAGGTTGAAACTGTCATACAGTAGAACAGGGGAAACTTTAAAGAATAAACTGTACTTATTGGCTAAACCAAAAATTTTGAAAATTTTGTGGTAAGAAGACATGTGAGTCTAGTTTCAAAGAAATTTTTTGGATCTTAATTCAAAATTCTGTAGCTTAAGATACAAATAATTTAGTAACAGTGACTCAAGTAGGCAACTTTGAAGGATCATATAAGTAAATAATGGAGACACATATGAACAATTATTTAGCACGGGTTACAATAAAATGGATCACAAGGCCAAGGCCAATTTGGGCCATGTGGGCCACATAGACATGTGGGCCTGCACGGGCTAACATCATGGGCTTGTGGGCCCATTTTCACTATTTTATTGCTAAGGTTGCACGGGTCACCCGAGTCGACCTACTATGGGGTTGGTAAGCTTACCTAGACCCCTAATTGGCTGAAATGACTGTATGACTGATATGATTAAGCCTGATGATGTCCCCCTGATTTGATATTGTATGCCCTGTTTACATGCATGATATTATGTTATAGCATGTCATATCTGTATATTGCATTGCATTGGATTAGGGGATTATAATGTTCGGAGGAAGTGTACTGAAAGACCTCGAGCCTAATTTTCTGGTAGCTCAGCTGCAAACTACTATCTAGTGTCGCATTCAGTACTACTTGGAGTGTAGGGATGGGTGGGTTGATTATATCCCCACATGGAGTGTAGCGTTGGACGGAGATGGTGTGTAGAGGCTGAATGGGTAGGATTTTTGTGACTGCATATCTGTTACTGCTACTGATACTATGATGAGCTAAAGCCCTACTACATGATTGTTTTTGTACTGAGATGGGTAAGGCCCAAACTGGACTGATACTGAAAAGGGCTTAAGCCCAGACTGCAGTTATTTGTTTACTGTCTGTTCATTTGTATGGGGATTAGACACGAGTTTACATACACTCACCCATTCTATTTAATCTGTGTAGGTAATCCCCAGATATAGGCGGATCAGTGCAACAGAGGACTTAGTGGTGGCAACACGACTTCTTTTAATCTATTTATTACCTATTTATGATTTTACTTTTATTTGGGGATATTTTGCTGTAATTATGGCCTTTACGAATTTTGGTTTAAAATTTAGATTTTATTCAATTTTATGATTTAAATCTGCTAGTGTTAGGTAAAACTTGGGCTTTCAAATGAAATTAATGTTTTATCAAAAATACCACAAATAAGCAAACTGTTTAAAAGCTTTCGCAATAAAAAAAATGTTTTGAAATTGAATAATTATTTGTAAATGAATAATATTTTGAAAACGAACGACATGATTTGAAGTTAACATAAGATAATAAAAAATGGTTAAATAGAAAAGAGGATTTAGTGACGACATATTTTTTCGAAAAGCACTACCAGGTGACATCATCAGATTCGGCCATAACGTCTAGGTTGGGTTTGGGGTGTTACATTCCCAATACCACATCACTTAGTCTTATTCTTTCTAAAGAAGTGCTAAGTTTGTTCATGCTTGCTATGTTTTATTCTGCAGAAAGTAATCCTAATTACGAAAGAAATAAATTCCTAAAGACCTAAAAATAATTAAATAAATAACAGGACAAGAATTCCCCATTTTATTTTTCTTAGTTATTCCCCTTGTCTTCTTTAGCTCCATCTCTTCTTGCATCGTCAGTATCTTCCGTCCATGTCTCAAAGATAGCATCTGGGAATTCAGGAACAAAAGTATTAAAGATATTTTTAAAAGTATTTTGAATTGAGTCATCTTAAATTTTTGCATATTTCTAGTAAGTTTGTTGTTGATTGTGCATGAACTTGAAGTACTTGCAGAAGTCGGCATGACAGTTGTATATTCAGGTTCAACACTTAGCTTGACTGGTTCTTCTTCTGGCTCAAACCTTGGTTCAGGAATGTTCAGTTCCTTATCAGATTCTCTTCAGTGTCTATTACTGAATTAGCTTCAGTTTCAGTTCCATTTGTTGACTCTTCTGTATCCGGCTCAGTTGGCTCTTCTTACTCGCCTTGATTTAGTTCATGCACCCTCTCTACTAATCTTTCAAGATCATAATTTGTAATGCATCCTTGAACATATCGCCCCTTCAGATTTGCTTGTGTTTTAACACGGGTCTTTAAGCAAAGTGAAGTGATTAATGATGGGAAATAAACACTTCTTGCCTTCTTTCTAGCACAATCGTGAATTTCCTTGAGGATAATTTTCCCAACATTAATGGACTTTTCTGTCAAAATTGCATATAACAAAAGCATCTGTTCCATCGAAATGGTGGAACTATATGAGATAGGTAAAAAACTGTAGTGAACGAAATAAAACCATACCTTTGCTACTGGTTTTAAGTATTCTCTTCGACAAGAATGACTCCCATACTTTTTTATAATCCATTGGGATCCCAGATTTTTCACAACATCAAGCACTTGTTGAAGAAAATCCCAATTGATATTGTTCATCATAGGATAGTACTTATCTTCTTCAGCATCAGGTAAATTAAATAAATCATTGATGAAGTTAGAAGTAAGAGGTACCTTTTTCTTTTGAACAATGACTTCAGTAGCATCTTGCATAGTCAAACTAGCATAGAATTCTCAAACTAGTTCATCATCGGGAAGTGAACGAGCATCACAAAATCGTTCCAACTTGAGAGCATTTATTTTCTTTCTAATTGGTATAGGAACAACCATCAAATCATTACTCTTCAAGTCAAAACCTTTTTCCGGCATCATAGGTTGATGCTTGATGATTGAATCAAATCTCTCTTTCACTTTTTCTTCGATCAAAATCGGGTTTTCAGGAGTAGTCTTTGAAGATCTGGTTCTTTTGTGAGACATGTTATCTTTTCCCAAAAATTTGGCAAAGTGAGTAGAACTTGCTATGGCAAAAGAGAATTTCAGCAAAAAGGGAAGAGAACTAGGGTTTCTTTCGAGATTTAAGGTTGACGGCACAAAAGGGAGATTTAGGGATTTTTAGGGTGTAAGCAAATTGATTTGAGGGATATGAAAATTAGTAGAATGGAGAGGGGTTTATATAGGGAAAAATTAGGGCAACATGTAGCAAAAATTTAGCTACATTAGGGTTACCTGGGTGGCAAGCAATGGGTGTGACGGCTAGGCATGGATTTTTCCCTCCTTTTTGTTGCCTTGGGCCTCAAACTCAGACTGTATCTTACTAAAAAACTGATTAGTAATTTGGCCAAATTTGACCCCCTTTATTAACATAAAAATTTAAAATTTAAACAGAACAAATGAAATTTAAAAATTTTAAGTTTTAATTAAAAAAATTCTTCTTAACAAATTACATTAAATTAATTCCCAAGAAAGGTTGGAAGGGTCACAGCGGTCCTGCTTAAGTTCCAATCTTCTTATATAGAATTAATTAAATGTAATAAGTTAAAAAAAATAAGTTCTAATTATTTATTTATTTACAAAATGAGTTCATGAAAAATTAAGGGTCTGCTAATTTGAGCGAGGATTCAATTCGCTCAACTTCACCATCTCAGTAGTGTTTGAGACGTTGACCATTAAATTTAAACGTACCTCCATAATTGTCGTATAATTCAATAGCTCCATAAGGATAAACTCAGTAGATTGTATAAGGACCTTTCTATCGGGATTTAAGCTCCCAAGAAATAACTTCAACCTTGAATTAAACAACAAAACCTTTTGACCTTCTTTAAACTCACTAGGTTGTATATGACTATCATGACATCTCTTTGATATTTTTTTACACATTTTGCCATTCTTATAGGAAAGCAACCTCAGCTATTCCAACTCATCAAGTTGTAACATCCTTCTCTCATCGGCTTGCTTAAGATCAAAGTTCAACTACTTCAAAGCCCAGTGAGCTTTATTCTCCAAATCAAATGGCAAATGACATGTCTTTCCAAAGACTAACCGATAAGGAGTCATTCCTAATGGAGTCTTAAATGTTGTTCGATAGGCCCATAATGCATCATCGAGCCTTCGAGACCAATCTTTTCTGCTAGGGTGTACTACCTATTCAAGGATTACCTTTGATTTTGCGATTCACTCTTTCAACTTGCCCATTAGACTGGGGGTGATAGGCAGTAGCAATCTTGTGCTTCACATCATATTTATCAAGAAACCACTTAAGTCATTTGTTCACAAAGTGAGAACCTTCATCACTAATAATAGCTCTTGGTGTTTCAAATCGTGTAAACACATGTTTATGTAGAAATCGCATGACTACCTTAGCATCATTTGTAGGCTATGATTCAGCTTCAACCCACTTGGATACATAGTCCACAGCAACTAAGATGTATTTGTTCCTATACGAAGAAGGAAATTGGCCTAATCAATCAATGCCTTATACGTCGAACAATTCAATCTCCAAAATGTTTGTCAAGCGCATCTCATTCCTCCTTGATATATTTCCAGTCCTTTGGCATTTATCATAGTTCTTCACATAAGAATAAGTATCTTTAAATAGTGTAGGCCAAAAGAAACCTACTTGCAAAATCTTTGCTGTAGTACGTGAACCACCAAAGTGTCCCCCACTTGGAGATGAATGGAAATGATACAAGATCTCAGCAATCTCACTTTCAACTACACACTTTCGGATTATATTATCTGCACATTGTTTAAACAAAAACGGATCCTCCCATAAATAATACCGATTATCATGAATGAATCTTTTCCTCTATTGGTATGTCATTTCTCGAGGAATTATTCCACATGCAAGATAATTGGAAAAATTAGCAAACCAGGGTATTTCATGAATTTGATTTACCTCAAATAAGTGTTCATCTGGGAAATTCTTGTTGATAGGCACACATGACTGAGTTACCTCATCTTGCTCTAACATCAATAGATGATCAGCTATTTGATTTTCGACACCTTTTCTGTCTTGGATCTCAAGGTCAAATTCTTGGAGTAAAAGTATCCAACGAATTAGCCTTAGTTTTGCATCTTTCTTCGTGAGCAAGTATTTAATGGACGTATGGTTAGTAAATACTGTAACTTTGGTACCTATAAGATATGAGCGGAATTTGTTAAAAGCAAAAACTATAGCAAAGAGTTCTTTTTTAGTTACCGTATAATTGCATTGGGCTCCCGTCAAAATTCTACTTGTATAGTAAAAATGGTAAAACACTTTATTTCTTCTCTGACCCATCACAGCTCCAACGGCATAGTCACTTGCATCGTACATCAACTCAAAAGGTGAATTCCAATCAGGTGTAATGATTATTGGGGCTGAGATTAATCGCTTCTTTAGCTCTTCAAAAGCTTCCAAACATGCTTTGTTAAAATCAAACAATGTATCTTTCTCTATCAACAAACACAACGGTTTAGAAATTTTTGAGAAATCTTTGATAAACCTTCGATAAACATCGGCATGACCTAAGAAACTTCTGACTCCTTTCACATTCATTAGGGTCGATAATCTTTCAATTACGTCTATATTTGCTTTATCGACTTCAATTCCTTTCTTTCAGATCTTATGACCTAAGACAATCCCTTCCTTGACCATAAAATGGTATTTTTCCCAATTAAGGACAAGATTCGTCTCTTCGCATCTCTTCAGTACCTTAGCCAAATTACTCAAATAGATATCATAAGTGTTACAAAAAACAGAAAAATCATCCATGAAAACTCAACAAAATTTTCAACCATACCAGTAAATATTGCCATCATGCATCATTGAAAAGTTACAGGTGCATTGCATAAACCAAAAGGCATTCACCTAAAACTAAACGTACCGTATGGACAAGTAAAGGTTGTTTTATGTTGATCCTCTAGGGCTACAACTATTTAGTTATATCTCGAATAGCTATCTAGAAAACAATAAAATTCATTACCTACTAGTCGATCTAACACCTTATCCATAAAAGGCAACGGAAAATGGTCCTTCCAAGTGGGTTTGTTAAACTTTCTGTAATCAATACAGATTCTCCAACCGGTAATAGTTCTCGTCGGAATTAACTCGTTACGCTTATTTTCAACAATCGTGATTCCACCTTTCTTCGGCACACACTACACCGAACTTACCCACGAACTATCTGAAATAGGATAGATGATTCTTGCATCTAACCATTTGATCACTTTCTTTCTCACAACTTCTTTCATAATAGGATTGAGCCTCATTTTCTCATCAATTCGAGCTTTTTCGCCTTCTTCTAAAATGATTTTATACATGCAAAAAGAAGGGTTTATACCTCGAATATTAGCTATGGTCAAACCAATTGCTTTCTTAAATTTCTTTAGAACAGCAATTAGTTGCTCATCTTGATCTTTCGTTAGTTCCGCTGAAATAATCACAGGCAAAGTAGAATCATCACCTAAATAAACGTAATTTCAAATAGGAAGGATGTACATTTAGTTCAAGTTTAGGTGGTTCTTCAATTGACAACTTGGGTTGCACAAATTCTCTGACTTCAAACACCAACAGTTCAAACCATGTAGATTGAATACAATTTCTCAGATTGGCTTCCATCAAAGCCATGTTTACTTCACCTTTTTCATCCTCCAAAGGGTCAAGATCTAAGGTTTTATCCAATGGATATTCTTCAAAATTGTTTTCCATAGAAACCAAGGTTTCTATCTCTTCCATAACTGAACACTCCTCTTCCAGGTCGGGAAATTTCATCGCTTTAAGAATGTTAAAGGTTACCTGATCATTTTGAACTCGCATGGTGAGTTCTCCTTTCTGTACATCAATTAACGTTCTTTCCGTGGTTAAGAAAGGTCTCCCAAGGATGATCAACACTGTCTGCTTCAAAATCTAAGACAATGAAATCAGTAGGAAAAATAAAATTATCGACTCTTACCAAAACATCCTCAATCTTTCCTTCGGGATATGCTAAAGATCGATCCGCTAGCTGAAGCGTCACAGCTGTAGGTCTTACTTCACCTAACCCTAACATCTTCAAAATAGACTTAGACATCAAGTTGATACTCGTTCCTAAGTCACACAAAGCTTTACCACAGTAAGATTCACCAATGTTATAGGGTATAGTAAAGCTTCCTGGGTCTTTCAATTTCGGTGGCAATTTGTTCTGCAAGAACGAACTGCACTCCTTTGTCAAGGAAACAGTCTCATACTCACTCAGTTGTTTCTTCTTGGACAGTATATTCTTCATAAACTTCACATAATTCGGTATTTGTTCTAAAGCCTCCACCAACGGAATATTGATGTGTAACTACTTCAGAACATCCAAAAACTTCTTGAATTGCACCTCTTGTTTCTGCTTGTGTTACTACAATCTTTGTGGATAAGAAGGTGATGAAACTTTCGGTTGAACCGGACAATTTTTCTGAGTAGGTAAATTTGCATCCAAAGAAGATGTTAAAATATCTGAATTCACTAAGTCAGGGTTTACCTTGTCAGACTTTTCAGTTTATGATTCCTTTGGTGTAGGAACTTCAATAGCTGGTTGGTTCTTCTCAACAGGCTTATCTTCGACATTAATCAATCGGGGTTCTAGAATTTTACCACTTTGCAATGCCACTGCCTTGATATGTTCTTTACCGAAATTTCTTGGATTCTCAGCATCGCTCGGCAAGGTTCCTTGCGATCTATTATGTAGCTCCGTAGCTAACTAACCCATTTGGTTTTCAAAATTTTTCAGTGTTGCTGCTTGGCTTTGGATCAAAGCGTCATTCTTTTCCATGTACGGTTTCAACAAGTTCTTTAAACTGTTTGATGCCTCAGCTTAAGGTGGTTTTTGAGCTTGCTGATGATACCCTTGAGATTGGTTGGGTCTTTGCTGTAATAAGTTGTTGTTCGGTCTATTTCCTTGGCTGCTCCAAGAAAAGTTAGGATGATTACGCCATGAAGGATTGTAGAAGTTGGACCGGGGTACTTGTCCACTCCTATTTTGATATTAGTTCCCCACATAGTACACTGACTCGGGATTTGATGGGCAATTTTCAAAACAATGACCTTTCCCAAAGTACACACAGGAAACTATTTCAAACAGACTTGGTGGCTGAGCTGCAAAATTATTAGTACTATTAGTGGTTAACTATTTTAACATAAAGGAAATAGACGATACATGAGCTGATAACAAAGTGGAGTCAACTTCATGAACTCCGACTAAGCGTCTTCTTGAAGTTGTTCGATTTGTTGGTCATTGATAGTTGTTTCTTGCGATCTTCTCGATGATCTCATAAGCCTCATTATAAGACTTGGACAAAATTGCACCATTCACGGAAGCATCTACCATCAATCTTGTATGTGCACTAAGACCATTATAGAATATCTCCAACTGGATACAATGAAGAATCTCATGATAAGGACACTTACGAAGTAACTCTTTGAATCTCTCCCAAGCCTTATACAAAGACTCGTCATCCAATTGTTGGAAAGTTTTGATCTCGTTCCTCAACTTAGCGTTTTTGTTAGGTGGGAAATACTTAACCAAAAATCTCTCTACTAATTCTTGCCATGTAGATATGGAACTTGGTGGCAATGAATTGAGCCATGCTGGTGCTTGATCTCGCAACGAGTACGGAAACAACTTCAACCTCAGTGCGTATTCAGTCACACCGGCTATCTTGAATGAATCACTCACCTCCATAAACAATCGAATGTGGAGATGTGGATCTTCCGTGGGCGTACCACTAAATTGGCCCATCGTTTGTAGCATTTGAAACATCATTGGTTTCAACTCAAACTAGGTTGTCTTAATATCTGGCCTTCTAATTCCTGGGTTTAACTCACTGAAAAGTGGCACAGTATATTGTCTGATGCATCGATCCCTATCATCGCCAATAAGGATAGGATTTCGTACATGATCGGCTTCATTACCTTGACCTTGATTCTGATTTCCAAGGTTCATCTAGACTTGTCTTTGAGCTGTTCGTTCACGTCTTCTTTGTCTGAAAGTTCGCTCAATTTCAGGTCTACAGGGAGTAAATCGACAATTCGATCTATGCTCATAAACACCTGAAAAGAAAATTACAAAAAAATAAAAAAAATAAGTTAGTAATGTTAGAAATAAATCAAATTGAAAATAAATAATTTCACAAAAAAAATGACTGTGGCAACAGTTGACAATCCTCGACAACGGCGCCAAAAACTTGTAACGCTTAGGTTTGTGCAAGTGTACATAGTCGTTATCAAGTGATAAGTAAGTATCAAGTTTTCGTCTCCACAGGGATTTTATTTGTGCTAAGTCACTTAATTTGTAAAATTATATTAATAATTTGGTAAATAAAAACACAATATAGTTGAGAAGTGGTAATTAAAATATATTAAACTAAATGCAATGATCCCTAATGCCAATTATCCTAAGTATGCAAACTATATGATTGAAATAGATTTTAGTAAAATTAAACACAATTTGCAATAATTATAACAGAAATAAACTAGGAAAATTACTTTAATTAAACTCAATTTATTATCAACATGCTTAGTAACATTCGGAAAAACATTTCATGGCAACTTAATCTTTCCTGAGTTTAGAAACCACATTAGGTCCTTTCAGAATCCTTTACTTAGTAAATACGCATTTAACTGATCCTTATTTACTAAAGGTTTCTTAGCATTCGTGTGAGGTAACAAGGACATGTTAGGTTTGGAACAATTTAATCACACAAATCTAAAAATTATGCAGATAACAGAGCTTGCTTAGAGTTGTTATGCAACCTACAATTTAATTGTGTTAGGATCTAAATTGAGCATGCACATTTCAATTATGCGTCCATTAGTCGTCGTCTGGTTAGGATTGCTCAGCTAATTTAGGTGCATTTCAATCACATATGAACAGAATACAGACTTGATTTTAATTGAAAACATGATCGATTGAAGCACAAACATTATAAGAATGAATCAAATAAATATTATTTAATTAAAGCAATCATCCTAGCTTAAATAAAATTAAGCTAACATTGTTGTAAACAAGAACAAAGAACAGAGTGGCTGTCACCCAAGACTCTGACTAACGAGACTCCTTCGTTCCTTTGCTTTGCTCCTTTGCTGATGGTTCTCCAAGGTGGCCGACCAAGGGTTCTTTAAGAGGCTTAATTGCTAGAATCTCTATGGAGAGATGATGCTAGGCGTGGGAATGGAAAAGGCTAAGAGAAAAAGAAAGAATGATGCTTGATGGATGATGAATGAAGGAATGAGAGGGTCTTATTTATAGGTGAAGAGAGAGAGATAGTTCGCTAAATATAGGAGTTTCCAGTTGAGCTGATTTTTCCTTGATTTTTGGTCAATTTGAGTGCCACAACAACTTAAGACTAAGACTCAGTCAAGTGCAAATCTCTAGGTAAATCTCTAATTTTTTCAACTCTTAAAGGACCTTGTGCAATTAAACCAAAAAGTGGTTTATGGACAGCCATGTATAGCCGAACGTTGGGTTGAATTGGCCTCCAATTTGGACGGTTTTGTAATCAAGCAAAGCTATCAGACCTATCCAAAATAAATCAACAAGTTAGAGGACCAAAGAATTAAATTTATCCAATTTAATTAATTAATTAAAACCTAAATTATTAATGAAATATTTTTAAATGAATTATTAAATATAATTTTATATTTTATTATTTAATTTAATCATGCATAGCCCACTTTATGTCTTAAAAATATAATATATTCAAATTAATATAAAATAAGTCATTTATCGCATAAAAACTATATAATAAAACATAAAATCACATTTTAATAATTTCTATGTCCTAATTTCATATTTTTACATATTTCATTAATTTATTAAATAATTAATTAGTTTTAACAACGGATTTAAGTAAGAAGGTGATAAATTACATAGGAAAAATCCTATATATTTTTTCGTTTACAATGATCAGTAGATCCATAATGGAAACAAGCTCCCGACCTTACTCGACCCTTGCCAAAATGACTTTTGTTGCAATCATCACAAACAGGAACGTTTCTCTCAACATTTCTTACACTTCCAACACTGGCCGTTGGAGAATTAACAGACTTAAAATTGCTTTACCTCGGTTTATCTCGCAAGTGAACTCCGAAGGGGCATCTGATTTACTTGTCTCATTTCTAATTTTTTTTATAGAGATGTTTGAGCAGGCTTGAACGACCCTCTTTTGTTAAAATCTTGAAATTTTGAATTTGACTGTTGTTTACTTTTGCAAAATTTCTTCAATTTTCTGAGCTTGTTCTAAAAGTTCTACAAATTCCCATAACTTTAATGCTGCGACAGACATACGGATATTATCATTCAACCCGTCCTTAAATCTAATTCACATTTCTTCCACATTTTTCACTATATTATGGGCATACTTACTTCACTGCACAAACTCCCATTCATACTTAGCTATAGTCCATTATCGTATTTTAACTTAAGAAATTATTTCTTTTTCTTGTCAATAAACAGCCGACTAACATACTTCTTTTTGAATTCAGTTTGAAAGAAATTCCAATTAATATGATCATTTGATCTCATCGTGCTCAAAGTGTCCCACCATAAGTACGCATCATCTTCTAGTGACGACACAGCATATCTCAAACAATCTTTAGGAGTGTACATCAATTACGCGAAGACTCTCTTTGTATTCCGTAACTAGTACTCGGCTTTTGCAGGATCATCATCCACCTTGCCTCTAAATTCTTCTGCTCTACATTTCCATATTTTATCTATGGATACTTGAGTAACTGTCATAGGTATAGGATTTTGAGGACCCAATGGTTTCGAATGAGGCACAATAGGGGGTGGAGGTGGCAAAGTTGCAAGATTTTCTTGCTTGAATTCATTGAACCACTAGTTCATCATTCCGAGAAAAACATTTTTCATTTCATCATGAAAGGATTGTGGAATCGACGCACTATTACTTGCTTTAGGGTTCAAAGCATGAATATTACTTTCAACTTCATTAACTACAGCCTGGTTTGACTCGGCTGACATCTTGAATCTATAAGAAAATATAATATTAGAGCAGATCAAAAGCATTACACTATCATAGGGTATATGTGGCATGTATATACTAAATTCTACTTCGTTACGTTTGTCCTAGAATCGACTAAATCGTGGCTTTGATACCACTAAATGTAACATCCCTAACCCGTCTCTATCACCAGATTAGGGTTACAGAGCATTACCGTACAATCAAAAATATTAAAACATCATAACATTTAATAACTTAAATATATCATAAATCACTCAATTATATACATTTTGTCCCCAAATCAAGCCTTTGATGCCCTAGCTTGGAAGTAAATAAAAAGTAATTTGAAACAAAATGGAAAGTCCAAGAAAAAGTTACAGAAATTGGAAAACAGAGGTCACACGTCTGTATGGCCAGGCCATGTGACATAGTCTTAGGCTGTGTAACATTCGAACAAGGGACACACAACTGTGTCTCAGCCTGTGTCCTCACCAATGTAACTCACTAAGTAGGGTCACACGACCATGTCACACACTCGTGTGCCAAGCCATGTAACTCTCTAAGTTGCTCCACACACCCGTGTGTCAGGCCGTGTATGCTAGACTATGTAACTCATTGACTTGAACCCTAAGAAATTCTCAGATAACACACGATCGTGTCATCAAGCCGTGTGCCTCACATGGCCGTGTGACAGCCCGTGTCTCAGCCCGTGTGAACCCAAAATTTACCTAAAATCAAGCCACTTCAAAAACAAAAACAAAAACAAAACCATGTATAAACATTCAATCCAATTACACACTTTCAAGAGACCTGAACACCATTCAAACTTGCATAAATACACCATTTCAAGCATCTCAAATTACATAACTAATATGCCATTAAAAGTCACCACAAATATACCAAAACATAACATGTCAAAACAATCAACATTACCTTATTTCAAGCATTACAACCTAGTTCAATTACTTACCAAAACATACCACAAATGGACCATTATCAAACATCGTATACATTTCAACCACATATTCATCTATATATACATGCCACTACCCTAGGAGATACAAAAACTACCAACGTAGATGGATAGTGTGAGTCAGTTGAATGATCCTTCAAAAATGTTAGGAACGATTATCTACAAAACAATCCACAAGAACTGGTAAGCTTACATAACTTAGTAAGGACATAGTATAACATTTAATCTAAATACAGTTAGACACAGTTCACATACTATTTGATTCAGGGTTACTAGAGTATAATTAGGGGCATGTAAGTGCATTCAGGAGTACTAAAGTACAAACAAGGGCACGTATGTGCAATCAGAGGTACCGAATTACAAAAAAGGCACGTATGTGCAATCATTAATAATTGTATATAAACATATTAATTAAATAAAATAATATAAGATTACAAGTAAAAATTTATTTACGTATTGAAATACCATGGACTTACCTACTATTAAATTTCGATCAACACGCAAAGACTATTCCGTTATTTTCCCTTTTCCTCGGCTATTGTCTCTTAGATTCAAATCTTGATCTATATAACAATTAAACACATTATATTAATCTCATACACATTTCACATTCCATTCAATGTATATGAACCTTAAATTTTCATTAATTACACATTTTCCCTAAACTTTTACAACTTTTGCAATTTAGTCCTCTAACCCAAAAATCATCAAGTTGTCCATTTTCTAAGAATAAATTTATAGCCAAATATTCCAGGCCCTTTAAAAGTCCCTATTATACATCAAATTCACCATCACATCTTTAAATTTTGGCATTTTAACAATTTAATCCTTAAATCAAAATCTAACAAAAATCCCTTCACAAAACAAACAAACAAACATTACAATCAAATATTCAAATACACAATTATCATCACAAACAACCAAGATTCATCAATGGTAACTTCCAAAATTTTTAACAGATTCAAAAACGAAGGTACGGGCTAGATGGACCTACTTGTAACGATCTCAAAAACATAAAAATTACAAGAAAACGGGTCAATTTCCATACCATGCAAGGAAAAGAGATGATCAAAGCTCTCCTAGTTCTTCAATGGTGTTTTTCGGTAAGAAGATCAAGAAATGAAGAAGAAATCTCACTTTTCAATTTGTTTTTACTTAGTTTTACTTTATTTACAATTTTTCCATTAATTAAACATTATTTTTATCATTTTCATTCTTAACGCGGTTCAAACTTAATGACTAGGGGCTAATTGCTACATAAGTCCTTCCTCATTTAATAATTAAAGTATTTAATCACTTAAATGCAATAATTACAAATTTTTGCACCTTTTACAATTTAGTCTTTTTTTAAATTAGCTATCTAAACGATAAAATTTCTTTACAAAAAATTAATACGACCCTAATGGCCTCATAAATACTCTATAAATAACATTTACAAGACGACATGATGGAAATTTGTGGTCTCAAAACCATTATTTTGTCACCACTGAAAAACGGGATGTTACATAAATGATAACATATTGTCAACATTACATGATAAATGGAAAGTAATGTGGTCATGTGTCACTGATCTTATAGATAAATTATTTAATTACTGTTGTTAGTAATTGACTTTTCATGAAAGAAGATATAACGGCTACCATGAGATAAAATTGAGTCATATTGGGAGAATAAATTTAGCCCAAAGAGATTAACGATATCTTATAAGGGTAACACACTTATGAAAAAGCCATTGGACAAGCAGTTAATGAGTAGCTTTTGTTATGGTATGTTAGAGTATGCCCAAAGATCAATCATGAGATGATTGTAATAACATACTTGATTTATCATGTTTATTAATATAAGGCGTTACCATTATTATTTCAGTTTCTTTTCTGTGTGTATAAATAAACTATTTTATAATAATGTCCTGAGAGTAATATGATTATTCTTAAAAGGTCCTTAGTCAAGTATTATTGTTGGATAGAACAATAATACATTAAGACTAACATGTAGCTGATTGATGATAAAGAGTTGTCATTGATATGGAATGTCAAAATCGATGCATGAATATGTGTGTTAGAGAACAACATATTGGACTGACCCGTTATGAGTATGTTTCTTGGTTTATTATGTAATTGTCACAACATTACTTATAGTGATTAATATGTATATGATCCTCAGACTTGAGATCATCATAATCCCAACATCGTGAGTTGTATATTTTGATACGATCAAACGCATAACCAGAATCGGTTGTTCTATAAAGGTTGATGTTGGATATACCACGATCTATGTAGAGGGATATGGTTGATCGATATAGGATAAGTCCCTCCTACATAATGTGAGTAATATCTTAGGCCACTTGATTGAGTGAGACTAGAAATGCATGGCCATGCTTAAATAAGCTGATATGAGATGTCATACTTATTTGTATATCATAGTCTACTTAAGATATCAAGGAACATGGAATGGACTATGCAAGTGTGACTATTCCATGACTTGTGTCCAATCCAGAGATAAAAGACTTAAGGATTATTGCATGAAAGGTTAATCATAAAAAGGTTATTTCGAATCATGATTTCTTGTGACTTAGGTAGAAATGATGCATTGCTAGGTGCCACTCATTATTTGTAACATTGGAATCGTTCTAGTAGTACTGCTAACGTTACAAGAACCTACAGGGTCACACCCTATAGTTGAAATGAACGAAATAAAACATAGTTGGTATTGTGTTTGGTTGTCGCTTGAATTAAATTAATTATAGAATTAATTTAATTGGATAATCAAATATTGAACACATTATGTACAAGGTTGTTGTACGCATAATGAGAACATGAATTTGGTTAGTATATAAATTCACATAAATATATAGTTTACCAAAATCATTATTATAATTAATGTAATTATAATTTTCAATTTAAAAACATTTTTATATTTATTTAATTTCTAGAAACCCTAAAAATAGATATAAAAATCCCATTTTTTCTTTGCTTGGGGTCTAGCAACCGTCAAAGCAAAGTCTTTTCAAAAATAGTTTTCGGGATTCCTTCCGTTCATTGTCAACTAGGTGGATTACGTAGAGGCCAGAGTCACGGTAGATTGCGGCTTGGTTCGATAGTAGATCAGATTCCTCGTAGTTGAGGCATTGCTGTCTACTCAGAATAAAGATTCGGTAATTTCGAAACCTTTATTTCACCCCGATTCATTCCTCACACATGGATCCATGGTTAGGATCGCCGAATGTTTTAATTTTCCACTGCGCCGTAGGGGTGCCGACATTCCAACAGTTCGGTCATGATACTTTAGTGGAATGACTTCATGACTAAATAATGTTATTATTAATAGTTAAAGAGCCGAAACTTAATTACAAATTATTTGATCCCTAATTATAAATGTCTAATCGGTCCCTTCGCTAGCTTGAGATAACCAGAAACAAATTGCATGTAGAACCAATAAATATGGAATGAATGAAAACAATGAAATAAAATAAATAGATTGTTATCACTATCCGTAATGAATGCATTTTCTCGCTAAGTACAAAAGATGACTTAAAATTAATTTAATTTCTTCAAATTATTATTTAATTGAATAATTAAAATTCAAGTAATAATGAAATTAATTAGTCATCGTGGATTTTTAATAAGACAATTAAATATATTTCCTCATAGATTTTAATACAAACAAAGTTGTCGGGACTTTAACAAAATTAGAATTGGGTTAGGAAAATAATTTAATTGAGAAATTAATTTAGTTAATATAAATTAATTAAATTAATTTATTAAATAAATAATATTTTGAAAAATAGAAAATAGTTATTGAGTTCGATAAATTATAAGTGTTGGATAAAGGTCTAAATGACATGCATAATTGTATCCAATACATGAAAGACTCAATTAGACCTTGTTACATGCAAGGGGTGGAAAATACTGATATTAACTACGGCATGCCACTACCCCTATGCCTTCTATTTAGACTAGAAGTTATACTTTCTATTAAAATATTTTTATTTAGTTAGACTTAATTTGAATAGAACAAATGTATCATTTCTCTATAGACACTATATGTTGAACTATGTACACATTATTGAGCTTTGTTATTCTTTTAGAAAACTATGGAATTTTATTTTACAGAATAAATTCAATTTTCTAGGAAAATCGCATTGTTTTTTGTTAGAGAGAAAATTAACTTTTCCACTGAATGTTAATAAAAGTTTTCATTCTGTGTGATTGGTTCATGTTGTTTGAGCTCACACTCAAAGCAATTTGTGGTTTGAGAACAGCGAAGAAGTTCATTCAATAGAAAGCCAAGATTGACTTAACCAACTTGTACAAAGCACATGTATAATTTCGATTAAGGGTTTATTGGTATAAATAACACAATGATTCAATTTTAAGAAGTGATTAATGCAACGGTAACCTCTTTTCAAGAGTGTTGTTAGAGCCAAGCCCTTAGCTCCTAAAAGCTATTGCACTTCCACTCACATAGGTATATCTTATCGAGAGTATTCCGTAAGTATGACAGTCTAGCACATTTATGTTATGGGTCTACTAAGAGTATATTACTCATCCTTCCGCTTACCATTACGAGTACCTAACACTTTTTATAATGGGATGATATATTATATATTATTGTATAGTGCTAGCAGTCACATACTAATGATGTACTTTGTCTTATCGGACTCAAGACTTGACGTTATACCAAGCGTTGATTTCGTTTTTTATCATGGGTGACTCAAATAATATGGCTTGTACATCATCCCTAAATTTTCAAATTTCCAGCCTAGCTATTCTAATTATCTATACCACATGGTGAAACTTTATATTTATTTGTATCTTGAATTTCACAAGACCAACATCTCCACCATGTTCAACTATTCATTCTTCCAAAAAAAAAAAATCTCATCAAGGATATCATTTTACTATTATCAAATTACAGTGAACACTTTATATTTTTTATCATGACAATTTCATATTTATCTACTTTATTTATTTCTTAATATCTAAGAAATTAATTTCACAATCACCACATATATGAAACCATACATCATTTTTTTCACCAAGTAAGTTATTATAAAGAGCCTCCAATCCCTTAGTGAAATAAGACAACATATTTACTATTTTTATAGTTTCTTTCATAGTCAATAGATGACCTTTAATGATTATCATGTATGCATACTCAAGTAACATTATTTTTAAACACAAAAGTTTTCCATATATTATTTTAGAACATAATCATATTAGAAAACCATCAATCATTTAATCATTTGACTATAACATCATGTACTTATACACCATTTATCATAGACATTATTAGTCAATTTGTGACTATTATTAAAACTATGTCCACCACCTAAATGGGTCAAAGAACATTAATATTTCTATTTCATTACTCATGAGATAATGTATTCATGGCTTCTAAAATGAATTTTGAAATTTCACTATATCTCAAAATTATAGAACCATGAGATTATATATCATATCTAAGACATAAATATTTAAAAAAACATGTGTTGTAAACTTGTACAATATGATCTCGATTTTTAAATATATGATTATGGCGCTTAAATTTCCATTAGATGATTTCATACCAAAATAGTAATTTTGTGATATTAGCTAAGGTTTTCACTATTCTATCTTGATTAGAAAAATTAACCATGCTAAGGGAGAATCCTCACTATCTTTTGCATATTGCATATGACTTATTTCATTTCTAGTAAAACCACTTCTAGTCCAACATTTATAACATAAACTAAAAAATATGCAATCATATATAAAAACTCATATAGCTTTTTATTAGTTTTTTAAAACCAACCAAGATTATTCATATTATATGATTAGTTACAAACTTTCATTCTTAGCAATGAATACACTTAAAATAATGTATCATTAATAACACTCAATTGCTAGTTACTAATATAATGATTTGAAAACAAATAATTTCATATTTGAAGTTAAATATATACCATGAAAAGAAAGAATATTTTTATACTAAAAAATTTCACGCACAAGTTGGATGGAATGGATTAAATTTCAATTCTCCAAATTTATTATCTACTTATAATGCACTCTTTAAAACGACTTTACTTATCAAGTTACACTTTTTGCTTTCAAGAAATCATTTTAACTCAACCTTTTGAAACTAATGTTGGATTCAATAACACGACTTTTTGGTTTGGGAAGGCTCTCTCGAATGCTCAATGCTTCTATTAGATAGAAGTTTGTTCAACCAATGTTTAAACAATGTCATTACCACTCAAAATAAAAGTATTGTTTCGATCCATTAATAGATCATTTCCCAACCATATATTTTCATTCCATTCATTTTCTTCCTTTCTTACATGATATATATTATATATTATATAATTTTATACCAATAATAATTTTGCATGTTAAAATATCATGCATATAATAACTAACATTTTATTTCTATTAATAAAATAATCCATGAGACAATCATACTTTTTTCATAATATAATTAATATGAATATAACTTAATTGTTGAAATCTAATTCATGCAACACTTGTAAAACAATAAACTTGACATACATTTTCTCGCAATAAAGATTACTTCTAAATCAAGATTTGATAATATCATTGACATCGATTCAACCGCATTTGTCAATAGCCATCCTCATACTACCGCAAAATTAGAATCTTAAAATTGTTGGAATATGAGGATAAAATAAACTTATGAGAAATTAACGAAGACTTCAAGGTGTGTAACCATGTCACTTTTTTTAAGGATCTATTTACCCTCAACTTATATTTTGGTGTGCAAAAGAGTTATCGACAAATGAACCTTGAGTATACAATAAAACCCAATAACCATGTGTATTTTGCATTGACAAAAAATAGTCAACTGAGTATCAAATTTTACAAAAAAAAAAATTGAAGTAACTCTTTATAAATTAATCTTTAAACATTAGGATGAAGGAGAACAAAGAAAATCTTTTAGAGTGTTTTTGGTGTACATTCAAATGAATCAACTCCTATTTATAGAAGTTCTCGAGACAAGAGACATACTATTTAATAAATGTTTATTTGGATAGTCTCATTTATTAAGAATAAACACAATTATTCATAACATATTTGTTGACACCATTTTTTGGATGAAAACGGGGTCGGGATTTTGAAAATGAAAACTAAAAACGGGAGTCGCCACCAATCTTTTATGGTAGGTGTGATCAGATCACCTTGCAATTTGAACGTTTTAATAAATAGTTTGATTTATTAAAACATTTTTTTTGGTCTAAAAAAAAAGGGTTCGGGAGTCGGTTACGCACGAGGAAGGATTAGCACCCTCGATGCGCCCAAAATTGGTACCTAGTTAATTAATTAGTGTCTTAGTGTCGAAGATTGAAAACTTTGAAGAATTTTAAGAATATGATCCTTAAAGAAAACTCGAATAATATTGATTGAAAGTTAAGAAGATATTTAGCTATTTGGTCGAACGAGAAATCGAAACCCAGCACGTTAGGGTACATTCTCTCGAATTTCCAAACGCAAAACATTACCTCGTTTTGAAAGTTCAAAAAGGATATTTGGCTATTTGGTCGAACGAGGAATCGAAACCCAGCACGTTAGGGCACACTTCCTCGATTTTCCAAACGCGAAATATTGCCTTATTTTAAAAGTTTAAAAAGGATATTTGGCTATTTGGCCAAACGAGTAATCGAAACCCAGCACGTTAGGGCACGTTTTCTCGAATTTCCAAACGCAAAATATTGCCTTATTTAGAAAAAATTTCTTTTGATGTATGGTAAAATATGTCTAAAATATAATGTATATATGTATATTTAAAATAACAAAAAGTGAGAATGTATGTGTTGTAAAATGTATGCATGTATATACATGTATTATAAAATGTATGTATAGAAGTGTGTACATATATGTACATACGAGGCATAAAAAATAATATATAAGCATGAATGTATATATAAAAACAAATTAAAATGTACGTGTGTATATATGACAAAATGTAAGCATGTAGATATACAACAAAATATTGAAACTAAAAATAGCACGAATAAGTAGTTCATGACAATAATGATATAATAGTGATTAAAATAATTAATTTAATAATAGAATAATTCTAATAAGACATATGGAATTAAATAGATAAACAATTTAAGAATAATAATAACAATAATAAAATAACAGAACCAGAACCAAACTGAAATTAAAGCAAAATTAAATGACAGATTTTAAAATAAAATAAAAATTATAGCAACGGACTAAGGTGAAACGCGCGTCAAGCAGAAGGGATTTATCGCGCAATATCCCCATTCCTTATACGCATCATTTTGTACAGGACCAGATTGAGACAAGCGTAAAATATGGGGTCAAATTAAAAGAAAAAAAGAAACAGAAAAGAACCAAATTGCAGTAGTTCGCGAAAAAGGCAGGACCAAGGGCGCAAATATCCCATTTTACAGAAACGCGCGGATCCCCCTAGAGCGGGTCGGGTCGCGCGCGGATCTTAAAGGCTAAAACGGTGCCGTTTCATTTTTATTATTTAAACTAAAATTTTTTTTTGCTCCCATTTCAGCCCCATTTCTAAAAAAAAAGAATCAAACTCTCCCCTTTTCTCTCCCCCTTCTCTCTAGGCCTTCAAACCCGGCCTATGCCGCCATGAAGTCAGACTGGTTCGCCACTCACCGCCAGAGTTCACGTGCCGGAAGGCCCAAAATCATTTTTTTAGAGGGGGTTCCCCTTTCTTTTCCCTTTTAAAAAAAACGCAAATAAACCCTATTCGGGTGTTTTTGGGACCTAAACAAAAGGCGACCCTTTGGCCTCACCGTCTTTCCGGTCGCGGTCCGAACGAAGCTCTAAAGGCTTCCGTGACCTTGACGAACGGAGAAGATCTCCGACGATGGTTCATGGTCAAACCTCAGGTACATTTCAAAACCCCTTTTCATTTTATTCCTATAATAGTACGCACAAAAATAAAATAAAATAATATTAAAAAAAGAAGCAGAAGTTCGAAATAAAAATATCAACCTTGGATTTTTCTTGATCGATTTTTGTTCTCTCTTGTATTTCTCTTTTGTTGTTGTTGTTGTAAAGATTACATTTTTCCAGGCTTTATAGCCGATTACAAAGATTTGTTTTTTTTTTCTGCGTTCTGTCCTCTATTTTCTTTGTTTTACAGGGTTAGGCAAGGTCAACGGAGGTGACCTTGCCATTTTGGTGCAAAGGGGAGGCAGACCTTGGGACGAGGCACCTCGAGTGGCCCGAAAGGGGGAACGGCGCGAGAGGGGAGGGAAATCTAGGGTTCCCTGGTGCTAGCTTAGTTTTTGGGCCCCAATGGGCTATTTAGGGTTTTAAAAATTTGGGCCGTTTCGGGCCCGTTGTACATAAGTTGTTTTATTTTGGGCTCAGGCATAAATTGGGTCCTACAGCTGCCCCTCTTTGTTCGTTGTCGTGTAACGAGAACAGAGCAAAGACTTCAAAAGGACCAATTTTGCCCGGTCACGCCGAGTATTGACCTCTTCTGGTGCTTCTATTCTTCGAATAACTTTATTCTAGTCCACTGTGCTTGTTGCTTCAATCTCCTTCGCAAAAACTTCAGGGGGACGAAGTTTGTGGTTTTAATCCGCTCCACTGCACTTTAGGGAGACAGGATTGGTTAAGACTTGATGCGATCTGCTCCACTACTGCTTAGGGAGATAAGATCTACGGTTTTAATCCGCTCCACTGTAACTTCAGGAAGATAGGATTGGTTTCTTCTGTCTACTCCACTACTGCTTAGGGAGATAAGACTTGGTGCTATCTGCTCCACTACTGCTTAGGGAGATAAAATCTACAATCTTCGACCTACTCCACTACTGCTTAGGAAGATAGGACTTGATTTCTTCTGTCTGCTCCACTACTGCTTAGTGAGATAAGACTTGATGCGATCTGCTCCACTACTGCTTAGGGAGATAAAATCTGTAAGCTTCGACCTACTCCACTACTGCTTAAGAAGATAGGACTTGATTTCCTTTGTCTGCTCTGCTACTGCTTAGGGAGATAAGACTTGATGCGATCTGCTCCACTGCTGCTTAAGGAGATAAGATCTACAATCTTCGACCTGCTCCGCTAATGCTTAGCGAGATAGGACTGGTGGCTTAAATCTGCTTCACTACTGCTTAGGAAGATAAGATTCACCGTCTTCGATTTTCTCCACTACTGCTTAGGGAGATAGGATCTACCATCTTTGACCTGCTCCACTACTGCTTAGGGAGATAGGACTGGATAAGATGACTTCAGTTCACCCCACTGCAACTTTAGGGGTATGGATAACTTCATTGATCTATTACCTAGGGAACATGACCTGTAAAGTCCATTTTATGAACCTATCTATGTCTAGTGATTAGGATGTTATGATCGGAATGAATCAAAATCTCCTAACTAAATGTGCATGCATGAATGTAAAATGTCATGAACATGATCTCTTAATGTTTGAGTTGTGATTGTTCTTTATTCATTAAGGCTCTATTACCAACACGTCAGAACACTATATTGTTCGACTGGTAACACTCATATTTTACTTAATCGGATTGCCCCTACTGTAATCTTCAAAGTTTAATCCACTGTAATCTTTAAGGTTAAGTCCACTGTAATTTTGGGACATAATATTTGAACCATCCTCCTCCCACTGTAAATCAAGGGTGGAAAGATCTAGCTTTTCACAATCCTCTGCTATCACAGATCAAGGATACAGGATCTGAATCCCTTTGGTCTCACACCATTCTCAAGGTGTTCTACCAATGTTTATACACAATTGTAGAACTTTCTATTCCAAGCGATCTCTTCTTATCACTCGATGATCATTGCTTGTTTATTCAATCCATGCTTGGACAACAAAATTCGAAAGGATAATCTTAATTTAGATTTTTCCTTCTTAGCCATTCAACCTTTAAACTTGGTGTGCTCTAAACAATAGTCCTGTTTCAGGTTCCTGTATTATTTAGAAACTTTTAGAGTAACGTGTAAAACTCCTTTTGCTTGAATATTATCAGTCCATTAATTGTTATTTCAATGAAAAATGCTTGAAAAAGATTATCAAAATCGACAAGGTGGAATTTATTTGAGAATAAGGCTCAAAATGAATTAATCAAAATAGCAAATTTTTCTAAGATTCAGAATGAATAAGATTAAAAGGATTATCACAATGGATAAGATGAAATTTTATTGAGAACAAAGCTCGAAATGAATAAATAAATAAAACAGGTGCCCCAGATATCGTAGCATGAGTTTCTCTGCACCAATCTTTTAGGGGACCCTTTGAATTTGCTATGTGTTTAGAAAATTCAGGATGCTTTGTTGATGCTTCAAGATGTAGCATCTCTCCTTCTTGCTAATTCAGGAATATGCCCCCACATTTGATCAAAATTTGAACCGCCCTTTTATCGGGTTTTCAATTCAAGGCCCTTTTGGTCACAAAGTGCCCTTTTGGGGTTTTCACTTTGACCTCTCTCTTTTTTTTTAAGCGAAGTACTTCTTCACTGAATCTGAATTTACTGGATTAGGCAAAGTCTTTCCATCCATTTCAGTTAATATCAGTGCTCCTCCAGAGAAGGCCTTCCTTACCACGTATGGTCCTTCCCAATTTCGCATCCACTTTCCTCTAAAGTCTTTTTGTATGGGAAGGATCTTCTTCAGTACCAAATCCCCTTCGTGGAACTCCCTGGGACTAACTTTCTTATTGTAAGCTCGCATCATTCGCTTTTGGTACATTTGACTATGGCGAATAGCTCTTAGCCTTTTTTCTTCGACAAGATTCAGCTGGTCATATCGAGATTGGACCCATTCTGCTTCGTCCAACTTTAACTCTGACAAGACCCGAAGGGAAGGAATCTCTACTTCGATGGGTAAAACTGCCTCCATTCCATAGACCAATGAGAAAGGCGTTGCCCCTGTGGAGGTTCTAATAGACATTCTATAAGCAAAAAGAGCAAATGGGAGCTTATCATGCCAATCCCTATAAGTCTCAGTCATCTTCCCCACAATCTTCTTGATGTTCTTATTAGCTGCTTCCACTGCACCATTCATTTTTGGTCGGTATGGCGATGAGTTGTGGTGCTTGATATTGAACTGGCTACAGATCTCCGCTATCGTACTGTTGTTCAAATTTAGCGCGTTGTCTGATATTATCCTTTCTGGCATTCCATATCGACATATGATCTCCTTCTTTAAGAACCTACTGACCGCTGCCTTTGTGACATTAGCATATGAAGCGGCTTCCACCCATTTAGTAAAGTAATCAGTTACTACAAAGATGAATCGATGCCCATTTGAAGCTCTTGGCGATATTGGCCCAATGACGTCCATACCCCACATGGAAAAGGGCCATGGGGAAGTCATGACATGGAGAAGTGAGGGAGGTACATGAATTTTGTCTCCGTAAATTTGGCACTTGTGGCATTTCTTGGCATATTTGATGCAGTCCCCTTCCATGGTAGACCAGTAATATCCAAATCTCATGATTTGCCTAGCCATCGTGAAACCATTGGCGTATGTTCCACAGACACCATTATGGACCTCTTCCAAAATTTGTTTGGCCTCAACAGAGTCTACGCATCACAGTAACACCTGATCCTTGCCCCTTTTATACAGGATCTCTCCATCTAAGACGTAGTTACTAGCCATCCTTCTTAACGCTCTTTTATCATTCTCTGTCGCCCGGTCCGGGTATTCACTATTCTTCACGTATCGTAGCATATCTTGATACCAGGGGTGATCGTCCTTTTCTTCTTCTACATCAATATTGCAACAGTGGGCTGGAGCCTTAGAAATGCTCATTCGGATTGGCTTCATATCTTCTTGTTTATTCACTTTGATCATAGCAGCCAATGTAGCCAAAGCGTCGGCCATCTGACTTTCCTCTCGTGGAAGGTAGCAGAAGGTGATATCATCAAACTCTTTAATTAGTTCCATAACTAATTTTCGATAGTTGACCAATTTGGGATCCCTTGTCTGCCATTCTCCTTTGAGCTGATAGATTACCAATGCAGAATCTCCATACACCTTTAACACTTTAATCTTACGCTCTATGGCTGCACGAATCCCCATAATACATGCTTCGTATTTGGCCATATTGTTTGTACAATCAAAATCCAATTTGCAAGTCACTGGATAATGATCTCCGCTTGGAGATACCAAGACTGCTCCGATTCCATTGCCTACAGCATTTGAGGCGCCGTCGAAGTTTAATTTCCAAGTATGGCCCTCTTGAGTATCCTCTTCGGTGGTTGCCACGTACACTATATCTTCATTTGGGAAATCGAAGTTCAAAGGCTCATAATCTTCTAGAGCTCTACTAGCTAGAAAATCTGCTATTGCTCTCCCTTTTATAGCCTTTTGATTCACGTAGAGTATGTCAAATTTAGAAAGCAAGATCTGCCATCGGGCCATTCTTCCATTCAAAGCAGTTGATTCCATCATATATTTTAGTGGGTCTAGTTTTGAGATTAGCCAAGTGGTATGATATAACATGTACTGCCTCAATCTCCGAGTTGTCCAAATCAAGGTGCAACATAACTTCTCGATTGGTGAATATCTTGTCTCGCATTCATAGAACTTTTTGCTGAGATAGTATATCGCTCTTTCTTTTTTTCCCGACTCATCATGTTGGCCCAACACGCATCCCATGGAATTTTTGAATACCGCTAAATATAGTATCAATGGCTTACCTGGGTATGGTGGAATTAGTACTGGGGCGCTAGATAAGTAATACTTAATCTTGTCAAAAGCTTTTTGGCACTCCTCGTCCCATATACCTCGATTGTGTTTCTTAAGGAGACGAAAAATGGGGTCGCATTTATCAGTCAACTGTGAAATGAACCTGGCGATGTAGTTCAGTCTTCCCAGAAAACCTCGAACTTCTTTTTGATTGTGTGGCGGAGGCAAATCTTGTATGACCTTGACTTTGTTTGGGTCAATCTCGATCCCTCTTTCACTGACCACGAACTCTAGAAGCTTTCCAGATCTTGCCCCAAAAGTGCATTTGGTCAGGTTAATTTTTAATTGGAACTTCCTTAACCGTATAAACAATTTTCTCAAGACTTGTATATGCTCTTCCGCTGTTCTAGATTTGGCAATCATATCATCTACATATACTTCTATTTCTTTATGCATCATGTCATGGAATAAGGTTACCATGGCTCTTTGGTATGTTTCCCCCGCATTCTTCAATCCAAATGGCATTACCTTGTAACAGAATGTGTCCCACATGGTTACAAAGGTAGTCTTGTCCATGTCTTCAGGATGCATTTTTATCTGATTGTATCCCGAGAAACCGTCCATAAAGGAGAAAAGTGAGTAACCTGCCGTGTTATCTACTAAAGTGTCAATATGCGGCAATGGAAAATTGTCCTTTGGGCTAGCTTTGTTCAAATCCCTATAGTCTACACACATTCGAACTTTCCGATCTTTTTTAGGGACTGGGACTATATTAGCTACCCATTCTGAGTATTTCACCACTTGTAAGAATCCTGCGTTGAACTGCTTCTTAACCTCCTCTTTTATTTTCAACAAGACATCAGGCCTCATTCTTCGGAGCTTCTGTTGAACCGGTCTACATTCTTCTTTTATGGGCAATCGGTGTACTACTACATCAGTACTTAATCCAGGCATATCTTGGTAAGACCACGCGAAGACATCCTTGAACTCTTTAAGCAACTCAACAAGATCTTGCCTTATCTCTATGGCGATACAAGCACCAATTTTTACCTCTTTTCCCTCTCCCAAGCTTACAACCTCCACTAACTCTTTTTGAGGTAAGATTTGTTTTTCTTCTTGCTCCACCATTCTTAGCAAATCAGGAGATAAGGTGCTGTCTTGGTCATCTTCAAAATCCTGAAGGTCATCTGTATTCATATCTTTTTCAAATAGGGCATTTGAGTCAGTAATAGAATTGCTCACATCATTGATATCTGAAGACCTGTTATTGGGACGAAGGAAGGTCCAAAGAAAAAAAGAATCTAAGAATAATTGTATGCACAGTATGATTATAAATGGAATGAAAAGAATGAAAGAATATTTGCTCAAGGTGAGACTAAATGATAAGTTTTCATTGAAGTGAGATTTGGAAATGCGCCTTTTACAAAAGATTCTTATTACCCCCAGGCTTAGGGCAACAAGTGTTCTGAATATTACTCTGAATTAGTTCTAAATGTTACAGGGATCTCTTCTGCAGTCCAGTTGTTCAGAACACTTCCAGGTTCGTAAGGGCAAATACCCGATAAATTTCGTTCCACCCTTTCCTCTTCAGATATAGCATTGATGTCCAACCTTCCAGTCCTTCCTTCCGTAACTTCATTCTTTCCTTCGGGGTAAACAATTCCCCCTGAAACAAATGTCTTAGATATATGGGGAAAGGTCATCGGTCCCCACTTGGCTTCTATCCCGCTCAAACGTGCTCTTCTTTTCTCTCGCTTTTTCTCTAATTCTTTCTTCCTTTCCCTTGCGTCAGGCTTATACCCCAAACCACAACGGTCCTGTTTGTTAACCGAGATCGGTACTTTGACCCGTCTCTGGAGGTATTTTCCAAGTCTTTCTCCAGGCAACGCTCCCTTTCTCATTGTTAGCTGTAAACTCATTGACGTAGCTTTGGATATCTTAGGCTCTGGAATTTTGCTCCCCTCGATGACAAATGTTGCATTTACGAATTCCAATGATCAGAATTAACATTCTATCGTTTCACTATCGACCTCTATATATGGCATGTCATTGGTAACTGATGCAATGATGTCTTCTTCTGCATCTATAGTTACCAATCGACCCTCTATTACTAATTTCAACTTTTGGTGAAGTGACGATGGTACAGCCCCTGCAGAATGGATCCAAGGCCTCCCCAATAGGCAATTGTAAGATGGTTTAATATCCATTACCAAAAAGTCCACCTCGTATGTATTTGGACCAATCAAGAGAGGTATTTCGATTCTTCCCATTACTTTTCTCTCAGTGCCATCAAATGCTCTCACAATATTTTGACATGATTTCATGTAAGAACTGTCCACAGGTAGCCTGTTTAATGTGGACAGGGGTAAAACATTCAGTGCTGATCCATTGTCAATGAGTACCCCCGGTAGTGTACACCCTTTGCAACGGGCAGTGATGTGCAAGGCTTTGGTAGATCCCATACCACCTGGCGGGATCTCATCATCATTGAAGAAGATGAAGTTGTCGGCATTTATATTATTAACCAGGCGATCCAACTTGTTCATTGAGATATCGTTAGCAACATAAGTCTCATTTAGCACTTTTATCAACGTATTACGATGTGTCTCCGAACTTAGAAGTAGCTCAAGCACTTAGATACGAGCCGGTTGCTTATGCAGTTGTTCCACCACGTTGTACTCGCTATGCTTCAAGAATTTTAAGAATTCTCTAGCCTCATTTTCAATCACTGGTTTGTTAACTTGTGATTCAATTCTGGCCGTCTTTGTTTTATCTTGTTCAACTGCTAAAGCTTTTCCTTTCATAGGCTCCCCTTTTGTATTTGATGGGTCATAGCATTTTCCACTACGAGTATGGAAGCCTACATCACTACCCTCTTCTGAAGCGTTTACCAAGTTCTCCTCTCCCGGGATTGTCACGTTGCAGTCATAATTCCAAGGAACCTTTTTGCTATCCTTATAAGGAAAGGCTACATGTTTTTGGATTATGACCCTTGGCGCCAGTTGTATTCCAGATCCTGTGCTTCTTGGCCTTGAAATAATCACCACCGGGTGATTTTGGGCTTTTCCCGTAGGTCCCTCCTCCGAAGCGTAAACTTCTCCTTCTTCTAGTCCTTTGATCTCTTCATAAAATTCTAGCTCTTTATTGTTCATCAGATTTTGTACCATGGTCCTAAATTCTGTACATTCCTGGATATTATGACCCTTCTCGGCATGGAACTCACAGTAGCTCCTCATCCCTCTTGGTCTCCTCTCCAAATTCTGAATGATTAATCCCATGTTTATCATTTGTTTAAAAACCCATTTCAGTAGGGTTTTTACTTCTGCAATATCTGTTTTGATTTTCCTCCCTATATTTTCGCTTATCATGTTCACCCCATTGTCAGCGTGGTTAGGCAATGGATTTTCCCCACTGGGTGAATCATCGAACTTGACAACACCCATGCTGATCAGCTTTTCCACCAGCCTTTTGAAGGCTGTGCAATTCTCTAACGAATGCCCCGTGATTCCCGCATGATAGTCACATTACGCGTTCGTGTCATACCAATTGGGGTATGGAGGTTGCAGAGGTTTCAAATAGCAAGGAGAGACAACATGCGCATCAAACAGATTTTGACATAACTCCTGGTACGGCATTGGAATTGGCGTAAACTGGGGTTTCTCGATGTTTTGCCTTTTGCCCGATTCCTGTCTTGACGAACCTTGCTGATTAGTAGCCACCTTCCTTGGTGGGTTCACAGTGATTGATTTCGAGTAACCTTTGTTATAGGTGCTCACGTTATTCACCTCATTCTCCTTTTTTTTCAGAGCTGATCTTTGGTTACTTTCTCCAGACTCGATCCTCCCACTCCTGATGGCATTTTCAATCATCTCTCCATTCATAACTATGTCGGAGAAGCTCTTCGTGGTGCTTCGTAACATATGTGTGATAAATGGTGCCTTCAATGTGTTGATGAAGAGCATAGACATCTCTTTCTCCAAGAGTGGTGGTTGGACTTGAACGGCAACTTCCCTCCATTTTTGCGCATATTGCCTAAAACTTTCATTAGGCTTCTTTTCCATATTTTGGAGGGTAATTCTATCAGGGACCATATCGGCTACATGGCTGTATTGCTTTATAAATGTTTGTGCTAAGTCCCTCCATGATCCGATTTTGGCACGACTCAATTGATTGTACCACCTAGATGCTTCCCCTGCGAGGCTATCTTGGAAGCAATGTATAAGCAATTGGTCGTTGTTAATGTGCCCAGTCATACGTCTGTAGAACATGGTAATATGAGTTTCTGGGCAACTAGTCCCATTGTATTTCTCAAATTCTGGCATTTTAAATTTGTGGGGAAGTACCAAATCCGGGACTAAGCTCAAGTCTTTTGCGTCGATCCCATGATAATTCTCGCTACTTTCCATGGCTTTGAATTTCTCTTCGAGCCATCTACATCTTTCCTCCAATCGGCTCGGCAGTTCTTCCTTTGTTTTCTCTTTTCCCATCATTTCATCAAAATCGGGTACTATGGGATTGGTAGGGGCTTTTCCGAGATGAGAACCTATTCCAGTTTGGAAATTTACTGGCATTGAGGCGCCAATCTGAAACTGCTGAGGCCTGATAGTAACAGATGATCTGCGTGGTTGCACCTCAGCTTGGGTTTGCGCATGAGGTGGAATGAAACCTGGGGGATAGAGAGAGCTATCATTATTTTCTTCTTCTGTATTAACCACGGGGTCTTTTCCTTTGTCGTTTCCCCTTTTGAACAACTGCGTCAATTCAGCCATCATGCTTTTTTGAGACTCTATCATTTCGTTCCTCATATCTTGTTGAATCTTCTCTAACCGCTCTTGCATTTGTTCTTGCATCTCCTTTTGGAGTTGTTCGAGTCTTTCGAATCTTTGATCCATGGCTTTTGTTTTGCGACGGGTACCGTAGTGATAAACGGTTGGCAAATTTTTGTTAGTTTCCAGGGTAGTTCTGTCATAATTTTAAATTAATTAGGCTCCATTTTTAAAACTTTAATGCATATGATGATATGTAGATGCATGAATGCAAAAAGAGGCATTGATTCTAGTTCAATTTCATTTAAAAAAACTCGACTAGAAAACAAATTCCTTTACATAAAATGGATTACATATACGGCTTCGCTTTTATACTCAAGGTCTTAACCTTCCTAAGAAGCCAAGCTAAATCTCGACCCCGGCTTGATTCTAATTCATACTTTAAACTCAATACATCAGCCTGAATTGCTAAGGTTTGTAAATGATCCGCTATTTCCCTTACTTGAGTCACGGCTTCGCCCATAATGTAATCTCTGTCTCTAATCTGTCTTTGAGAATAATGGAATTGCTCTTGCCACTGCTCATTACTCCTTTCAAGAAGCTCCACTCGTAATTCAGAATTGTGCAATGCATCCTCAAGCTCCCCTATCTTTCCTTTCAGTTCTTCGATCTTATTTAAGCTCGCTCTTAGTTCGATTGTGGAGCTGCGACTACGGTATAGGTTAAGTGACTTTTCCAGTTCCGCCACCCGAGCTTTTAATTCTGCTTTCTCATTTCAACATTCTAATAAGCTTTTCTCCAAAACACTTTCTCAAGCTCGAGCATCTTGGAATTCCTTCTCCCACTTATCGGCCTTGGTTCTTTCTTCCTTGATCTCTTGTCGCCACTGTTCTGACGTTTTGCCCAAACCGGCTGTCCTCATTGACAATCGCAACTTCTTATAATCCGTTTTTAGACTGTCAAAATCCTCCTCAGCTTTGTTCTTTCCCTTCCTTAGTTTCTCGACTTCTAGCTTGTGGATATCGACGTCTAGTCCCAAACGCATCTTCTCCTCTTCCAGCTGTTCTATTTTCTTTCCCCATTCTGAACTCTTTTTTTCAAAGTCTTGTTTGATGATTTCCAATTCTGACGGAACTACCTGCAGATGCTCCTCTAGAGACTGAACGCAATCTTCTCTCGGCTCAGGGATGTTGTCATTGATCCTTTTACTCCACCATCCGTAATATTCAGGAGTTGTCATTGCCCCTACAGTAAATCTTTTCATCCGGTGAACTCGTTTCCAAGCATTAGATATTTCTCGAATCTTTTTCTTATAATTATATCCTTATAAGAGAACTCACATTGCGCCAACCCATGTGTTACCGGTATGAACTGCCTCGATCTGTACTGTCTTAATACCAACAAAGGGGTATATCTGACAACTCCCCAAATTCCAAGTAAAGGGACCCAGTTAAAGTCCCCACATCGGTATAAGATCTCATCGGGCACCATCCAAGGGGCCTTCTATTCGACATCATTCTCTTGAAGATTTTGGAGAATCGCCATCCATTTCTCCTCCGTGATGTCGTCTCGTCTTGGTGTAGCTACTAGTTCCTTTAGTGGGGAGTAACTTTCTGAGAAGACCCGATATGAGACTTTTTCCACCTTCCAAAAATGACTATGGAACCACACCAATAGCAGTTGCGCGCATCCAATGAACCTTCCCTCTCCCGCTCTTCGACATGCATTTAGGGACCTGAAGGTTTTAGCTAAAACTGACTGGGACCGGTGTAACCCCTTTGTCAAGCCTATCAAACAAATCTGAAACTGCCTCATCCACATGGCCTAATGCTTTAGGGAAGACAACCAAACCATAAACGCTCAATGCAAAAATATCAACCCTTTTCTTTACATCTAGATGTGCCAAGATTAAATCTCGCAAGTTCCTCCAAGGTATGCATTTACTGTCCCCCTTTTGCTTAATCCGGTCGGTGACCCATTGCTCGCTCATTCCTGTGATGCCCATTAATTTCTTTGGGAATGTTGGGACATTAGCTGATCTTGAATAGACCTTGTCAACTTGGATCCTTGGACACCGTAGCAAAGTCGTATACTCCTCTATTGTGGGGACCAAATCTACTTTCCCAAACGTGAAACAACTATAGGCCGGATTCCAGTACTGCGCAAGGGCTCGAAATAAGCGTTTGTCTATTCTCACATCAAGCAAATATGGCAAATCCCAATAGTTGCTGTAAAAGAGTTGCTTAATTTTGTTATCCCACTGATTCCATATTTCCTTCAACTCTTGCGCACCATCTTAAGTCACACTAATGCAAGTGAAATCCCATAATTCAGATGTGTATCCTTCTGCGAGGCTGTCACCCTTTTCTTGCTGAACATTTTCGGACCAAACTTGGATGGCTGCATTGTCTTCCACTTTACCAAGAAACTCCCTTTTCCATATTGAGCTTTTCTATTTAGATATCGAATATCAACCAACACCTCTTTAGAAATGAAATGTCATGCAATCCAAGTCAAAGCCAAAACAGAATAAGTTAGTATTGCACATCAAGCTAATTTCAAAACATGAAAAAGAATAAATCGTCTATTCAGGTAGCTACTAGGGCTTGCTACGGTTCTACCTAGGGGAAGCTCTCAAGGCTCGTTATATGAGGTTCAGTTCTAAAGTAAGGGTACCCGAACCGGCAGATTCCTCGATCCTCACCCATTATAGGTTCATTCGGACTGAGTTCAGTTCAGGGGGACACATTTCCTTATGGCTACACAGAGATGAAAATCTCACGAAGACATAAGTACGGATGTATCCCGGAAGTGATTCACTATCCTACACGGAGGTGAAAACCTCACGAAGGACTAGCTTCTTACTCCCACTTAGAAGGGTGTGACCTACGGTCATGCAATGTAATGCAGAAATATACTAAAACTTAAACTAACACAGCAATTATAAACCACAACCATGAAAATGTAATAAAGGCCGATGAAATGCAATGAAAGGATCGTTCGTTTAAACCAAGTTTTCGATTTTCGACAAAAAGTCAAAAAGTAATCAACTCGTGGCTTGACTCTCTTATTTTGGGTCCCTAGTGGAGTCGCCAAGCTGTTGACACCATTTTTTGGATGAAAATGGGGTCGACTTGGATTTTGAAAATGAAAACTAAAAACGGGAGTCGCCAACAATCTTTTATGGTAGGTGTGATCGGATCACCTTGCAATTTGAACGTTTTAATAAATAGTTTGATTTATTAAAACATTATTTTTTTGGTCTAAAAAAAAAGGGTTCAGGAGTCGGTTACGCACGAGGAAGGATTAGCACCCTCGATGCGCCCAAAATTGGTACCTAGTTGATTAATTAGTGTTTTAGTGTCAAAGATTGAAAACTTTGAAGAATTTTTAGAATATAATCCTTAAAGAAAACTCGAATAATATTGATTGAAAGTTAAGAAGATATTTAGCTATTTGGTCGAACGAGAAATCGAAACCCAGCACGTTAGGGCACATTCTATCGAATTTCCAAACGCAAAACATTGCCTCGTTTTGAAAGTTCAAAAAGGATATTTGGCTATTTGGTCGAACGAGGAATCGAAACCCAGCACGTTAGGGCAGGCTTTCTCGATTTTCCAAACGCGAAATATTGTCTTATTTTAAAAGTTTAAAAAGGATATTTGGCTATTTGGCCAAACGAGTAATCGAAACCCAGCACGTTAGGGCACGTTTTCTCGAATTTCCAAACGCAAAATATTGCCTTATTTAGAAAAAATTTCTTTTGATGTATGGTGAAATATGTCTAAAATATAATGTATATATGTATATTTAAAATAACAAAAAGTGAGAATGTATGTGTTGTAAAATGTATGCATGTATATACATGTATTATAAAATGTATGTATAGAAGTGTGTACATATATGTACATATGAGGCATAAAAATAATATATAAGCATGAATGTATATATAAAACAAATTAAAATGTACGTGTGTATATATGACAAAATGTAAGCATGTAGATATACAACAAAATATTGAAACTAAAAATAGCACGAATAAGTAGTTCATGACAATAATGGTATAATAGTGATTAAAATAATTAATTGAATAATAGAATAATTCTAATAAGACATATGGAATTAAATAGATAAACAGTTTAAGAATAATAATAACAATAATAAAATAACAGAACCAGAACCAGAACCAAACTGAAATTAAAGCAAAATTAAATGACAGATTTTAAAATGAAATAAAAATTATAGCAACGGACTAAGGTGAAACGCGCGTCAAGAAGAAGGGATTTATCGCGCAATATCCCCATTCCTTATACGCATCATTTTGTACAGGACCAGATTGAGACAAGCGTAAAATATGGGGTCAAATTAAAAGAAAAAAAGAAACAGAAAAGAACCAAATTGCAGCAGTTCGCGAAAAAGGAAAGACCAAGGGCGCAAATATCCCATTTTACAGAAACGCGTGAATCCCCCCTGGAGCGGGTCAGGTCGCGCGCGGATCTTAAAGGCTAAAACGGCGCCGTTTCATTTTTATTATTTAAACTGAATTTTTTTTTGCTCCTATTTCAGCCCCATTTCTAAAAAAAAGAATCAAACTCTCCCCTTTTCTCTCCCCCTTCTCTCTAGGCCTTCAAACCCGACCTATGCCGCCGGCGAGCTCACACGATGGCTCCGCCACTCACTGCCGTAGCTCCGCCGTGCCGGAAGGCCCAAAATCATTTTTTTAGAGGGGGTTCCCCTTTCTTTTCCCTTTTAAAAAAAACGCAAATAAACCCTATTCGGGTGTTTTTGGGACCTAAACAAAAGGCGACCCTTTGGCCTCACCGTCTTTCCGGTCGCAGTCCGAACGAAGCTCTAAAGGCTTCCGTGACCTTGACGAACGGAGAAGATCTCCGACGGTGGTTCATGGTCAAACCTCAGGTACGTTTCAAAACCCCTTTTCATTTTATTCCTATAATAGTACGCTCAAAAAAAATAAAATAATATAAAAAAAGTAGCAGAAGTTCGAAATAAAAATATCAACCTTGGATTTTTCTTGATCGATTTTTGTTCTCTCTTGTATTTCTCTTTTGTTGTTGTTGTTGTAAAGATTACATTTTTCCAGGCTTTATAGCCGATTACAAAGATTTGTTTTTTTTTTCTGCGTTCTGTCCTCTATTTTCTTTGTTTTGCAGGGTTAGGCAAGGTCAACGGAGGTGACCTTGCCATTTTGGTGCAAAGGGGAGGCAGACCTCGGGACGAGGCACCTCAGGTGGCCCGAAAGGGGGAACGGCGCGAGAGGGGAGGGAACTCTAGGGTTCCCTGGTGCTAGCTTAGTTTTTGGGCCCTAATGGGCTGTTTAGGGTTTTAAAAATTTGGGCCGTTTCGGGCCCATTGTACATAAGTTGTTTTATTTTGGGCTCAGGCATAAATTGAGTCCTACAATATTACTTGGATAATAACTTTTTTTTAATAATCAACATAACTTTTAATAACAAAAAACATAACTCATCAATATAAACAATGATAACCTTTCATTTAATAATTAACTTACATAACTTTTGTTATGTAACTTTTAACTTGCAACTATAACAACATTATATATATTTTTAAAAATGTTCCATCAACTTAAACTCTGTTTAGAGGCAAAGGAGATCTTCTAAGAAATGCTTGAAAGAGTGTGAGCGCTTGCGAAGGGGACGTGTATGGAACCTCATGTGCTGCACCTCTTACTGTAGCAAATGTCAAAAATGTCAAATTTTGGCCTCTCCTTACTTTGCCAAATGACTGAGTCCACCCACCAACCTGATTATATATATTAGACCATGAATCTGGAATTAATACTGGAAAAGACTTTGAATAGCAGACATGACTTTGCAAAACATGCCTGCTTCTTATCATACCATAGAGCATAACTTCCGACAGGCACCAGCTTCAGTTCTTTTGCAAGCATATTTGCAATTATCCTTGTTTGTGTTAATGGGATTTTTGAATCTTGATCTCCACTGCAGTGAAGTTGCAGAAACTTTCAGTCATTTGAGGCAACTGGGGCTTGAAATTAGAAACCCTTTGAGGTTTAAAATTACTCACTTGAAGAGGAGAACTAGAATACTGCTTTTGAGGAGTTTTGACAGAAGGGGTATGATATTGATCCCTATAGTCTCTCTTTGATAGGAAAGATGCCTGCAATTATAACAAGTTGTTTAATTTGCTTGCATACATGCAGAAGCATATGCAAAATTGCCAATTGAGAGAAAGAGAGACCCTCTACAGAATTCCCAAACTGAAGAGAGGTGAGTTGTGTTTGCATGAAGTGCTTCTTGTACTTTAGGTGTGTTGAGGTACTGACGTATCTCATCTCCACGACATGGATCAGTGGCAACAGCCGAGCTCATAGCAAGCTGCTAGAATAATCAAAGAAAATTGTTAGCTGGAAAAGAACCAGTCGCTTTCATGCCTGTGTTAATGCTGTTAATTACTTACCTTCCAATGTAACCGATTGTGTGTTCCCTGATAAAAAGTCTGGCCGAGTAGAGTTGGTGACAAGCAAATAGGCAAAATCAGGTCTCCAGGGTCAGTGTATGAACCCATTGCTTCTTCTAGTTTGTTAAGCACATGTATGCATTCTTTGGACAGATTCTGGTGAATGGACTCTTTAAGGTGCCTTGATGCATTACATACAGTCTTACTCAAAAGGAGAGTTTCATCTGAAATGACTCCATGTGACCACAAGAACTCAGCATTGATTACACTAATATCCGGATCTAAAAGAGGATTTCCCAACTGCAGAATGAACGAAAAGTAATGACGAAATTTGGGTAAAGCTTAAATTCATAGATAAACACAAGAATAGTTGGTAAGAGGAAGCTTAACTGCAATGGCTTTAAGCTTGATGGGTCTGCCACTGAAACGTTTCTTGTAATCTAGGATTAAGTCAGCGAGCTGAGGAATGTAGTGACCTACATTTAATTTTTTATCTGAAAAGAGATTAAATTTGTCCATAGTTTTGATGCCAGTGATTGCATTCAAATCATTAGATTAAGATAAGCAATAAGCAGAGAGGTGAAAAATATAAATCAGATAAGCAATAAGCAGAGAGGTGAAAAATATAAATCAGAGGAGGGAAATGAATGGACTGCATAGATATTTCAGGGAGTACACATATATGGTGCTAGATTCCATTTACTTGACAGCGAATACAACCAAAACACTTTAATCTCTAGTGTAGTGTGTTTAGTTTTCTTTTTCTTTCAGCTTATAACATTATTACTATATTTAATTTTATCATCATTGTTGTTTTTATATTAACTATAACCATTAAATTTGTTAAAGTTAAATTATGTTGTTTTCAAATATTTATGAGGAAAATATTTTATCATATGTGCAATGTTATATCTATTTACTATTTTTACTTAATGCTCGTTAAAAAGCCATATTATTTTATTTAATGTATTTAACTATTTGACTCAAGATTGAATTTTTAAAATAAAAAAAGTCAAAGACTTAAAATAGAAAAATTAAGGTATAAAAGTTAAATTTAAAATTTATACATACAAAGATTAATGATTAATACTAGAATTTGATTAATTAGTATGGTAGTGATTTCTTTGGTTGCAAATTAAATAACGCCTTTGCTATGCTTTCAAAATTAAAATAATTTTTTTGAATATGATATTTATATTAATATATGACTAATATAATGATTTAATTCTTAAATAAATTAATTTGGTTATAGTTTAAAAAACTTAAAATTAAATTACCATGACAAAATTATGTAAGATATAAGTTAAATTGAAACATTTCACAAAATAAATGCAAATAATTAAAACATGACAAAATGTAATCATGTTAACATATACAGAAAACGAGTTATTAAATAAAAATTTCCATAAATTTATAACCTTTTAACATATCAGCCAATGTGAGCAAGAAAAAGTATATATATAATATTTATCTAATTTGTATAACTATGCCACACCAATAAATAATTTACAAATTATAAAAAAATATTTTAAAAAATTAAAAGAAAGATATAAAAAAATTCATAAAAATTCAAAAGAAATTAGCATGAAGTACATATGGATTGCCACGTGTGCTGCCGTATTTCCGTTAAAAATGCCTCAATTTGATTTTTGTTTTTTTTTTTTTTGAAAAGTTGATGACCAAATTCAACTCTTTTTAAGAGGTTAAAGGCCAAATTTAGTGTGGAAAAAAAAAAGAATAAAGGTCAAATTGAAAACAAAAAGAACTAAATTTATCATTATGCCTATTAAAAATTCTTATTTTGCCTTTATGGCCTGCTTTTTCCTCGGTTATGTTTGCTCATAGCGGCACATTTTTTTCTCCTTAAAAGGTTTTCCTAGTTTTGTCTTGTTCTTTTCTTCGTTTTTTTGTTGATTATTCTTTTTGTCCATAGAAAGTGGGATAGCTGGTTTGAGTATCACTAATTGTGAAGAGGAGGCTTGGCTATTCATGGGGGAATTGAATCGCAAAAGCCAATGTATGAGTATTGCCTTGCGAGATGTTTCCTTACGGCGAGTGTTGTTCACTTCCTGATAATGCAAACTACCATGGCCAATCTCTAACACCCTTTTGGGGTGTTTTGATGTCAAGTCTGGGCGAAAAACGCTACTTGTTTAAGCTTTATCATGAGTTGGATAGCAATAGTGTAACAACCCAATTTGTAACGATGTCAGAAAAGTGGTTCAAGGGCCACAATTCCGACGTCAAAGTCGAAAAATGTTATTTATTTACATTTACCAACCTATTAGAGTGTTTTATTGATGCTTGAATTGGTGAATTCGATCAGCAAGTTAGAAATGAAAGTGTATGGACTAAATTGTAAGAATTAGCGAAAAGTTGGTTAAATGAGTTTAATAAAAAAATTTCAAGGTACAACGTGGTAAATAAACACTCTTTCATGGTAGTGTCGGTTGTGTAAATGTTTAGTGGAAACACCTGTTAATTTTCATTTAACGATGAAAATTAATATGTTAAGTGTTGTAGGCTGAAGTGGAGGGAAGAGAGTTTTCATTCTCATCATCCTCCACCAAAAACGTTGTTATCTATAGAAGAAAGAAAAGGTCTAAGCTTTCTCAATTAGTCAGCTTTGCATGTAAGTGTTTTCAAAGCCTGTTATTCATGAGTTTCATGTTTTTGAGATCATTGTATCTCAATTTAGCTAACCTGCATGTCTACTCTCAAAATTGTTAAAGTCTGAAGTGTTGTCATTGATAAGCTAATTGTATTAATGTATGGATCAAGAACCAAATCAACTAGTAGAGAACAGAGGAAAAGGGAAGATCACGAATTGATCATTGACTTTCAATATCTACTACTATACCAGGTAAGTTCATATGGTGTTGTTATGTTTATTTATGAAATGTTGTATGTAAATCTATATGGTAAAATGTTAGTAAATTTGTATTGATAAGGTGAGAAAGGTATGATTCAATAAAAAGAAAGTTATATTATGTATATGGAGCTCGAATGAACAAATGATATAGTTGGCATGCCAATAAAGGTAATTGTGCACTGTAAGGGAAGAAAGGAAATATGAAAAAAGAGGAAAGAAGTTACTGAAGTTTTTTTGGAATCCTGCATTTGTTGTGGATTTCCAATTTAATCTCTTTGGAGATTCTGGCATGTTATCAGTTGGAAATAGCTTTTATGAGCAATCTGACTTGTTATCGGTTAGAATTGCTTTTACAAGCAAATTGGTGTGTTAATGGATGAATACCCGCGTATTCCTTTCTGTTCTTACTAAGTCATCGGGTGAAATATTTTTGAAATAATAATGTTTACAATATAATTTATATAAATTGAATTAATGTATTAATAAATAATAAAATGTGTGGGACATGTTATATGTTTGAATGCGATGCACTCACATTGGACAAGTGAAAGGTGTTGGCAGGATAAAGGAATTTAGTTAAATGTTATAAATGTATGAATATTTTGCGAGGTGAGTTTAACATTTTAAACCTATGTACTTACTAAGCCTATTTAATGCTTACCCCATTTATCTTTTCCCTTCCCTGTAGAGATTTTGGCGGAACTCAACAACTGGATTGATCTACTACTCACACTATCCAACTTCTTTTTCAGTAGAATAATTTTAACTCTATATCGAGTCAGGTGGGATGTATATAAGGTATATTTGGTGAAATTGTATATGAAATAGATGCTGTTTTGAACATTGTGTTCATATATATATATATCTTTTGTGATAATTGTCCAATGCTGGCATAAACTATTAGTATGCTTGAAATGGAAATAATTGTGTGTATTAAATATGTTAACTTGTTTTGAATTTGTAACTCCCTTACCCAACCGAATCGCCAAGATCGTGTATAGTGTGTCACAATTAACACGATTTGATCTAAAATCAAACTCATATTAGAAATTCGCCAAAATACTTTACTAATTTATTTCAAATTTTTCTTACAACGGGAACCTTAAACCAACCTAATTAACTACCTTGAAATATCTATACTCTAAGAAAACTACTTAATGACAATATATAACTCTGAGGAGAAACCTCTGAAGGTACCTCCTTCCTACGACCATGACACCTTACTGAAATTGATCATTAATCTAACTCAATTTGGTTTGGTCCCTCCTTGAGTTCCTTATCCCATGAATCCTGCAAAGACAAGTCAAAAATTTTGTAAGTTCAAATGAACTTAGTAAGTTTCTTTACTACAATACATAAAAAATAGACCCCACCTTGTAGAGGTAATAAAATGAAAGGAAATTAAACACATTCAACTCCCTGATTGTTTTGGGGCGATTTCTTTTAACTTGAAATGGTGTTCTTAGAATCATTCTCTGAACTTATCTATTGGCAGACAGATCATTAAATTATCTTCCATTGGTCGATCCTATCACCATTCGACTAGTCTTGATGGACTTTCAAATGTATTGCAACAACTACGAATTATGATCTTTCTTCAACTACATTTTCTCTTTCGCAATAAACTTAAAAGGTTGTCCTCTTAAATTTTCCATCCTAAAGACCCTTTTTATATGCCTTCTTAGGCGTACATTCCAATTCTGACTTGTCATTGGCGGACTCCCTTCCTTACTCAAGTTTTGAATAACCTGTTGACATCCCATCAAACAGGTTAAATAATGAGGACCCACGCCACTCTGGCAGACTAAATATCATTTCACCCTATATTCGGGTTGAAAAGTTGTTTGGATTGCGATACCTTGTTTTTGAGACGTAACATGCTTGTAGACCGTTTAGCCTTTAATATGCAGCGAACTATTACTTGAACGACCGTTTGAGTTCACGATTTCCCTTATCTAATGGTCCCCTATAAAACTAACTTTATAGTAGATTCTCATACTAGGTTTTCCTAAAAAAGGAATACTCTTGACAGAAATATTTGTCACTTGGATTAACCTTTTTGGTACCTCTTCTTTTCAATAGGTTCTAACTAATCTCCTCTTTACCAACTAGACTATCCGGGGTACTTATGATCAAACCTCTAACATACAGAGTTCTACTGAACACCTTCTAATGGTTCTTAATGGCAGATCCTTATATGTGATTCTTGAATAAGTCTTCTTTCATTTTCCTATACACCAAACACTACTGGCATGCCATTTCCTATATTTGATTCTTGTTGGGTTACCACCCATATACTCTATTGACTTCCATGATTACTGTTTGGCAAAATGTTCCCTTTTCTACGACTTTTTCCTTGTTCAATGGATTCCTCAAAATTCGTTTGCTAACTATAATCGTCAACACTTGCATTTTTCTTCTAACCTTTTTTCGATAATTACCGTCCTGACGGATTACCCCGTGTTTATTATCCCGATGGATTACCCGTATTTATTGTCCCAACGAACTCTCTATGTTTCTGTAGCCAAGTAATGGTCTTTCACATTTTACCCCATATGTAACATCCTGACAGGCTCTATTGGTTGCCACAATTGAGCTATGGTCTTACACCTTAAACCTCCTTGAGGTGTTACCCTATAGAGCCTACTAACTGTCATCGTAGTGTTTCTTTATGGAACCTAATAACATTCGTCACAATGTCACTCTAACGAGCCAATCGATAACATTTTGTTTCATATTTAACATTAATGCTTGCACATCGTAGTGTCCCCTCCGCAAGGCTTGGAGCTTCACACATCACGACTTGCACCCAACAACATCAGATTGTAGAATCTAATTGAAATTCCATTTCCCTATCCATCCACTCATTCCTCCATTTCACCACTTTTAACCTTGATGCTCGAACTGTAACAGCCTATTTTGAGTGAAATCAGAATAGTGGTTTCAGGATCACAAATCTAATGTGTGGATATTTATTTTATTAATTTTTTAATGTCTACAGTATTTTGGAAAGGTTGTATGAAAATTTCGTTAAGAAAATTATCATTTGCATGCTTAATTAGGTAAAAAGGACTAATTCGTAAAAGATGCAAAATTAGAGTTCTAGTAGCTAAAGGTATTAAATGGCTATAGAACAAAAATTTAAGAATACTTATATGGTAATTAGACCATTTTAGTGATAGTGGACATTTATGGGATTGGTTTTATTCAAATTATTAAAGTTTTTAAAAGTTATTTTGGTAATTTAGTAATAAAGGTTAAAATAAACAAAACAAATTCTTTTAATTTTCATTCATCTTCTTCCTCCAAAAATGAAGAAGGAAGAACACCATTTAGGGCTTTAAAGTTTTGGTTCATTCTCTAGCTTACATGTAAGTGATTTTTGTCTTGTTTTTAATGATTTTTATGTTTTCGAAATCGTTGTAACTCAATCTAACTAGCCCAGGGACTAATTTGCAAAGATGTTAAAAGGTTAGGGTTTTTCCATGAATGTGCTCATGTGATTTTTGATGTTTGATGGAAGAAAATGCATCTTTGTTGAAAAATGAACAACTTTTGTAAAGTAAATTTTGTTGAAAATGTCAAATAGGGATTTGTTCGTAAAATGTGTAAAATACATGATGAAAATTGTGAAATAATGAATTGTATGAGTTTCTATAGACCTATATTGAATTCGGCTAGCTTGGGTAGGGATGAAATTGCATGAATTTCAAATTATGAGCTTAAGGACTAAATTGTAATAAAATCAAAACATTAAGGGCAAAAGAATAATTTTGCAAAAATATGAAATTTGGATTGAATTGAATAGAAGGGATATTAAATAGATTGAATTTATTTATTTAGATCAAGATAGACCTTGTACGATTTTAGATCAAGGTAAAGATAAAGCTTCGGATTAGTCGACTCCGTTTCTACGCTTTTATTGTCGAGGTAAGTTCATGTAATTGTATAATGTTTTAATGCTATATTTTGAGCTATATGTAAATTTTGGATTGTTATGTAAATAATTAATGCAAATCCAACAATGTTACGACTATTATCGAGTCCCGTTTGAACCTTAGGAATTCGTAGGATACAAATGACATATCATTAGAGTTTTCTGTTTCGGTGCTGGTCTTGAATGTCCTACCGATGGCTGAGGTTCAGTATGTGTTACGGATAATCCACGGCTCATGTGAGCAGCATCATGTAGCTTACATTCTGACCCATAGCTCGTGTGAGCAGACCCATTTTACAGCGCTTGTGAACAAACCCATTTCACAGCTCGTGTGAGCAACGATGTAAAAGAAAGGAAATGTTATGATTATATGTTTAGCGCACTTTGTGTGAGCTATCTTGTGTATCCGATGATATTCTAAATGGTTCAACGGTCATGAATGTGAAAGGATATGGTAAGTGTTCAATATGAACCAAGACATATATGTATGAAATACATTGACATGATGAGCTATATGGAAAACATGTTATGTTGTTATGATGGATGATAAATCCAATTGAATCATGCTCAAGTATAATGGTTATCCATGTTAAATTCATATGATTTATGTTCAATTATGCTAACATGTTTGTGTTGGTGCTTAGGCTTGTGCCAAGCTAAAGTTGGATTATGCCATATTAAATTTTAATGTTATAAAATGAAATGGTAAGTTGTGTTTTATGTTATACGAATCTCATTTCCCTTGTTCTATAGTTAATCAGAAGCTCGTTTAGTTTGGAAGCTCATCGGAGACCTATCACACTATCTAGCTGCTATACCGGTAGCTTTTGATGTTTTGGTTATGGTTATAATGGCATGTATAGGTGGACTTCTATTAATGATCTAGTGGTTATGTTTGGCATGTATATATGTAGTAATATGGTTGTTGGACTTTTGGCATTTTGGTATTTACATGGTTGCTGTTGAAATAGTCAAGTAAAAGTATATGTTGGATGACCAATTTGGTATGTTTGGTTCTGTTTTGGTACATGATAAATGATGCTATGACATGGTATGGAAATAGGTAGTTGTGTGTGGTTGATTTCTGCCAAATGTGTTTATGTTTTGGTTGATTTTATTATTTGTGATTGATGTGGCTTTTGACATATTGGTTGTATGGATAGATACCATATTGAATTAGTTCTATCATGCATGTTTTAGGTCTGTTTTGAAGCTTGATTTTATTTGCAAATGATTTACAGGTGTGAGCTTGATTTGGGTGAAATAAATGGCTTGAAAATGGCCTATTTCTTGTCCACACGGCCTAAGGCACGGGCGTGTGCCTCAGCCGTGTGTGACACATGGCCATACGATATCGTCGTGTGTCCCTTGTAGGTTTTAAAGGGTTGCAAGTCAGATAGTTACATGACCTAGCACATGGCCAAGCACACGGCCTGGACACAGGCATGTGGCTTGGCCATGTGATCCAAGTCAAAGAGTTACACGGGAATGGACACAGGCTGGGACACAACCGTGTCCCTACTTCGAATGTCCAAACAACCTGAAACACAGGTGTGTGTCTCAGCCGTGTGACCCCTGCAGTGTGAAATTTTTAATATTTTTCCATGAAGTTCTAAACAGTTTTTATTTAGTCCTGAATCGTTTCTAAAGTGTTTCTAAGGCCTCGAGGGCTCGAATAAGGGACGTTATCCATGATTTTGGATGAATTATACTATGACTTATGAAATGTTTGAAATTGAATGTTTTAGGTTACGATTTTATAGTAATACCCCAAAATCCTATTCCGGTGACGAATATGAGTTAAGGGTATTGCACGAACACTGCAGTGTTCCCCTCACTAGAACCAGAGCTTTGCACATCATGGTTTGCACCCAAAAACACCAAAAAGCGATGAACGAAAGCTCCTTTCTCCAAAATTCTAACTTCACCTAACCTGTCAATAATCTCCCCTTTGTATTCCACCGATATAAACATGCAATACATGCATTTCATTAACATACTATCATGGAGTACGCTATTTGAACACCGGTACACCCCATGGCGCAACAGAAAAAATAAATATGGTGATCACACCCAAGGATCCATGTGCGAGGAATGAATTAGGGTGAGAATAGTATGAACGATTACCTTTAATCTTCTAAAAAATCAAAGATAACTATTTTGCAACTAATTACACAATTTTATGTCGATTCTAAGCCGCTACGAAAATTTTGGGCCTCTACGTAATCCACTCGGTGTGACAACGAATGGCAAGAACTCTTTTAAACTTTTTCAGAGAGAAAAACTCATTGACGACTGCTAGACCTCATACACTATATTTCGGTATATAAGGTTTTCTTAAAAAAATTATATTTCCTAATTCGGGAATAGGTGATATCTTAATATGACTCAAAATTCATTATAATAATTAACCGAATATAATAATTATAATTACCATAATTATAATAATGTTTGACCAAAAAATTACAATTACAATAATTATAATAATATTCAATCGTAAATTATAATTATAATAATTATAACAAGAATTTCAATAATTTATGTTTAATTCAATTTTCTACGATTCAAATTCATATATATTTATTTAACCATGTCCTCATTATGTGTACAACATACTTGTACATATAATTTGTTCGATATTTAACTTCCCAATTAAATTAATTCTATAATCAATTTAATTCATGTGATAGCCAAAAAAACAATACCAAATATGTTTGGATTCCGTTCGTTTCAACCATAATGTGTGACCCTGTAGGTTCTTGTAACATTAGCAGTAATACTAGAACGATTCTAATATTACAAACAATGAGTGGCATCTAGCAATACATCATTGCTACTTAAGTTACAAGAAGTCATGATTCGACATAACCTCTCTGTGATTAACCCTTAATGTATTAAGTCCTTTTGTACTTTATATCTAGAATGGACACAAGTCATGAAATAGTCAACTTGCATACTCCATCTAACGTTTCTTGACATTCTGAGCAAACTATGATAAATAAATATGATATCTCATATCAACTTATTCGAGCATGGCCATGCATTTCTAGTCTCACTCAACCAAGTGGCCTAATATATTACTCCCTTTATGTAGGAGGGACAAATCCTACACTGAACAACCATATCCCACTATATAGATTGTGGTATATCCAACATCAGCCTTTATAAAACAACCAGTTACAGTGGACGTTTGACTGCATCAAAATATATGACACACATGTTGGGATAATAATGATCTCAAGTCTAAGGATCGTATACATAGTAATCACTATGAGTAATGTTGTGACTATTACATAATAATCCAAGAAACAAACTCATAACGGTCAGTCCAATATGTTCTTCTCTAACATATATACTCATGTATTGATTTTGACATCCTATGTCAATGACAACACTTTGTCATTAATAAACTACACGTTAGTCTTAATGCATTATTTTTGTCTAACCCATAATAATACTCGACTAAGGACCTTTTAAGAATAATCATATTATTCTCGAATATTATTATAAAACATTTTATTTATATACACGTAAGAGAGACTAAAATAATGATGGAAATGCCTTATATTAATGAATGAGGTAAAACACGTTATTACAATCATATCATGATTGGTCTTTGGGCATACTTTAACACACGCTACCTTCGAAACATAGAATCATAAATATTTCTTACATGCCAAACTACATTAGTGAATGCTAATCTATCTATCTAATCTTATACATGCTTAGCATTTAACAATCAACAGAGATCATATATCATCACAAAATCTTATTAAGCTCAACACAGATTCATGCCAACCATACAATATTCCAAATAATGGAGTATGGAAACTCACCTGATGCTTCTTTGCCTCATCAGCTTACCTTTTCCAACTGTTAAAGCTTCCATTCTCCTGGCAGCCAAGCATTATAACCAAAGTCATAAGTTAAACTCAACATTTTCAACTTAAAACTCGATTTTCCAGAAACATGCAAAATCGCTCAAAGGTTTTGAAAATTCTTAACTCCTTTTTTCTTAAATTGACGAACACCGAAAGACTTAAAACCTTACCTACTCACTAGATTCTCTACCTTTTTTACTCAAACCTCACGATCATCGATCCATACAGAGTTTCTCATAACTATCTCCTCTTCAGAGCAACCAAAGAAGAAGATGAAGAAGAAAGGAAAATGAAACAGAACTTAGATGAATTCTCCTCGGGAAGTCACTTCTCATCTATTTATAGCTTTTCACGCATGGTCTTCAACCATATAGAAACCATCTATTGACAACCATTTTGTCTCCCACTAAGGAACCAATTATTTCCAATCCAACCGAACTGGAATTTGGAACTCAACAATGTCAAAACCATCCCCTAAATTTTCCAGATTTTCCTATAGAAGCCACCAACTTACAGTTTCTTTCAATTTAATCCCACAATTATTCCTAATTTCCAAACTTAAAGGAACATGGGTGTAACAATTCTCCCACAAAAAAACCGTCCTCAAAATTTCTTTACACGCTTAGCCTTAGAGGCAAACTAAGGGAAACTCTTCCCTATCTTTACCCTCGTATGGTTAACGGAAGAATTCACATTTCATTCTTAATGGAAACTTCAACTTAGTTATCTTTTCGTACATTTGCTTTATACCTGCTTCGTCCGATTTGTGGATCCCTCAACACATAACGAAATATAGATATCGGCTCATTCACATGTATCTGACCTTTCCATTGTTGGATACACTTACTCTACAGATATCGAGAATACTAAAGGATTTTGCTCCTTCCCATGACAATAGATGTCTTTAATACACTGGTGGACTTGAATAGTTCCTTTACTATTCTTAAATTCCCATAACTTCTCATGCATGTGTTTGGTTATAAATAAACCAGAATGATGAGGGGAAATTCACAAATCCATAAACCTTTTGCTTGACCAACTTACTTAATATCTCTTACTTTTCTTCTATATATCCTTCTTTTTCTCATATAATTACAATACTGGGTGTCGTTCCCTTATCCTATCATCGCCAAAATTTTGAAAATAAACTCTCTATTTTCCTCTACCTTCTTATTCTCTGAGTAAAATTAAACAAATGACGCAGGTAAGGTGAGAGCCTTTAACTTACAGGGGCACCTTCACCAAACACGATATGGTGGATCACTTGACTATTCAGGGAATCCGATGTTGTTTGAGAAAATCAGAGATGCATAACTTGTTGATGTCAAGTTAGCTGAGAAAAAGAAAATGGTTCATCAAGGCAAAAAAAACTTCAGTATTGATGATCGTGGTTGTTTAAGGTTTCGTAATCGAATCTGTATTTCAAAAGTCGTCAATGTAAAAGATTTAATACTTCATGAAACTCACGATAGTCCTTTTGCTATACATCCTAGCAAAACAAAAATGTATCATAATTTATGAGAAATGTATTGGTGGCACGGTATGAAAAGAGAAATAGTCGAGTTTGTTACCAAATATTTGACTTGTCAGCAAATTAAGATAGAATATTAGGTCCTCATTGGACTTCTTCAACCTATTTTGATTCCTAAATGGATATGGGAACGCGTAACGATGGATTTCATAATGGGGTTATCATTTTCTCCAAGTAATAGAAATGTCATTTGGGTGATAGTTGATCGATTTACGAAGTCAGCCCATTTTCTTGCAGTTAGAATTGACTGGTTAGTTCCAATCCTAGTTGAGTTATACATTCGAGAAATAGTTAGATTGCACAGTGTACCTATGTTCATAATTTTGGATCGGGATCCCCGATTCACCTCAAGGTTCTGGAGAGAGTTACATGAATCTTTAGGTACAAAACTAAATTTCAATACTAATTTTCACCCACAGATGGATGAGCAATCGAAATGAGTTATTCAGATTTTAGAGGATATGCTTCGAGCCTACATAATTTATTTTGAAGTATGTTTGGAACGTTATTCACAGTTAGTTGAATTTATGTATACTAATAGTTTCCAGTCGAGCATTCAGATGATTCTGTATGAAGAATTATACGATTTAAGGTGTAGACACCTGATTGCTGGTTAGATTTGTGTGAAAGAAAAGTAGTTGGGCCAGAGTTGATTGAAGAAACGAAAAATACAGTTAAAGTGATCAGAGATAGAATGAAAGCAGCTTTTGATAGGTAGAAATCATATGCGTATCTGAAACATCGAAATATTGATTTTTTTATGGGTGATAAAGTATTTCTAAAGGTTTCTTAATAGAGGAAAGCTCTACGATTCAGCCGGAAGGGAAAGTTAAGTCCTCAATTTATCGGACCATATAAAATCATCGAAAGGATCAGACTAGTTACGTATGGGTTAGCATTACTGGTTGAATTATAGAAGATGCCCGATGTATTTCACATGTTAATGCTTAGGAGATATCATTCGGATCCATCTCATGTTATTTCAATAGAATAAATTGAAATTTACCCCGATTTGTCTTACAAGGAAGATCTAGTTGAAATTCTAACTCGTGAAATGAAAGAGTTAAGAAATAAACGTGTTCCACTTGTGAAAATCTTATGGCGTTGTCACAGTGTGAAAGAAGTGACTTAGGAACCGGAGGAGACAATGAGATCCCAGTATCCCCACCTCTTTTTAGGTAAAAAATTCAGGGATGAAATTTTTTTAGGAGGAGAATTGTAACGACCCAGAAGTCAATGGTATTAAAAAGTGTGGTTTTGGAACCCATTTCTATAAACTAGATCTGTAAATATTTTTATTAAATATTTACACAGTTATATTATAAGTAAATTAGATTTTGGTTAGGAATTTTTATCGACTTAGTGTTTAATTAAGTTATAAGAACTAAATTGCAAAAGTAGTAAAAGTTTAATCGCTAAAGATTTTCTTAATTTGAAAATAGAATAAGGATCTAAATGGTAATTTTACCATCTAGTATGTAAGTGGATGGTAGGTAATTTAAATTTATTGATTTTTGTTTTAAAATTAATGAATAAAATAAAGTAGAAATAAAATATAAATATTAAAATCTTAGTAGAGAAAAACAAAACATGTCTTCATTTTTATTCATGCACGCTGAATGTAGGAGTTGGGGGAGAACATATTCGGCCATTAGAGAAACCTTTGGAGCTTCAATTGGTTACTGCAATTTACTTCTTTTCTTATAATTCTTATGTTTTTGGAATCCTAGAAGCTTAAACTAGCTGACCTGTGTAGTATTTATCAGAACTGTTAATGATTTAGGATGTTGACATAGCTGGATATTTGAAGTTTTAAGTACTAATTTGATAGATTTTAAGCTTAGAGTTGAAAAAAAAACTAAATTGTAAAGTCAATTGATTACTATTAACCGTTCGGGCAGGGTTAGATATAGTTCAGGGTTATTTCGACTACGAGTCGATGAGGCACTGGGTGTCAAATTACTTCGGTTATATCGATGAAACACTGGGTGTCAAACTTATTGATGAGCTCTGGGTGCAAACTATTTACTTCAAATTTATCCGATGAGGCACTGGGTGCCAAACTGGTGTGTTGGTTAGATCCATGTATCCATCCAAGTCAAAGTCAAGTTAATAGAGAGATAAATGGTAAAAAGCGGAATAAGTACAACTGAAGCGATGTTGATCAAGTCATCGAAATCATAAGATTGAATATTAGAAAAGAAATGTGGTATTTGTTAATTAAGACGGCAAATAGATATGAAATGGAAGTATTATGATCTTCCTTTCTAAATCTGCTTATAACTTCTATAGATTAGATGTAGCTTTCAGATATTTTTTAATAACCTTAACTTTTTCTTCTGCCTCATGAACTAAATCAGTTTTTACCAACTTCCTTTTATTTAACTCAGACCAATATAACGGAGTTTTGCATTTCCTTCCATACTAGCTTCATATGGCACCATTTTGATACTTGATTGATAATTGTTATTATAAGTAAACTCAACCAGGTAGGATATTTCTTCCAGCTACCTTCAAATTCCATAGCACAACATCGTAACATATCTTCAAACATTTGAATTACACGCTCTAATTGATCATCCGTTTCCGGATGAAACGTTGTATTGAAATTTAGTTTGGTGCCTAAAGCTTCATGTAACTTACCCCAAAATCTTGAAGTAAAACACGGATCAAATTTTGAGATAATAGACATCGATACACCATGTAATCTAACTATCACAGCCACATACTGTTCTACTAACTTCGCAAGTGAGTAATCAATTCTTACTGAAATGAAGTAAGCTAACTTTGTCAATCTATCAACCACAACCTAGATAACATTTTTCTTTCTCGAAGTCATAGGAAACCCTGATACAAACCATTGATACTATTTTTCATTTCCATTTAGGAATCATTATTGGTTGTAACAAACCTCAAGGAACTTGAAGTTTGGCCTTAACTTGTTTACATACTAGACATTTTGAGACAAACTCTGAGATTTCACGCTTCATTTCCAGCCACCAATAATTCTGTTTCAAATCTTTATACATCTTGTTACTATAAAATTTCATTTTTACTATCTTTATACATCTTGTTACTGTCTGTCTTTCAAGTAAATTAAAATATTATCAATAAACACAACAAAAAATTGATCCAAATACGACTGAAACACTCGATTCATCAAATTCATAAATGCAAGAGGGGAATTAGTTAAACCAAATAGCATTACCAGAAATTCATAATGACTTTATCGAGTTCTAAAAACAGTATTCGAAACATTAGATTCTTTAACCTTTAACTGATAATATTTGAATCTCAAATCAATTTTCGATAACACTATAGCTCCCTTCAACTAATCAAACAGATCATTAATTTGAGGAAATGAATACTTATTCTTTATTGTGACCTTGTTTGACTATCTATAATCAATGCATAACCTCATTAACCTTTCCTTTTCACAAACAGAGCTAAAACACCCCAAGGTGATACACTTGGTCTAATAAAGCCTCTATTAATCAACTCTTGCAAGTGGACTTTAAATTCCTTCAGTTCAGTCGGAGCCATTTCGTACGGAGCAATTGAAATTGGGGTAATCCCAAGCACTAATTCAATAGAAAAATTGATTTCACGATTCAAAGGCAACTCAAGCAATTCCTTAGGAAACATATCAACAAATTCACTAACAATCGGTACCTACTCTACCTTCAACTCAAACATTCGAGTACCAAGTATTTAAGCCAAAAATGCTTCACAACAATCCTTTTTAATTAATTTTTGAGCAGATAACGTTGATACTATATTAATCACACCACCAAGCTTAACAGATTCAACTATAATAATCTCGCTGTCTTGACATTTCAAAAGAATATCTTTCTGTTTACAATTGTAACAGCTCGAATTTGGGGTTAGTCGGAACAGTGGTTTCAAGACCACAAATTCGACGAAAAAAAATTTATTTTTATTATATTTTTATGGTCTATGATTTCACAAAATAATTTCGTAAAAATTTCGTTCGAAAATTTCGACGTTTAGGCACTCAATTTAGCTAAAAGAACTAAATTGTAAAAAGTGCAAAAGTTGAGTTCTACATGTTAGAAGTGTCCAATTGTTATGAAATTTTAAATTGGAGGTCCTTAAATGGTAATTAGACCATTGGTTAAGTTTTGGGTAAAAATGGACATGAGATAAGTGAAATAGAAAATTTTTAAGTTAGGGTCATTTTGGTAATTTGGTAATTAAAAAGTATTAAAAAAACAAAATAGCCCAAAAATCATCATCTTCAACCTCATGGTAAAAATTAGCAAGGGGGAAGCCATGGTTAGGGTTTTCAAGCTTCCAAGCTCGATTTTAAGTCCGTTCTAACCCCGTTTTTAATATTCTTTACGTTTTTTGAGTCCCAGTAACTTGATTTAGCTTTTTCTACCATTATATTTGGAAAAATACACATAGGTGAAATGTGTTTATTTTGATGTTTTATGGTAGAATATGAATATAGAAATTATGTTAAACAACTTTTACTAAGCGATTTTAAGTGAAAACGAGTAAAACGACATTATCGGTAAAAATACCTAATGTTCATAAGTAAGTGTTAGAGTGGGACTTTGATGTTGCCATAGAATGGAAAAATGTTCAGCATGTCATAAAACATAAGAATAACAGATGAAGTTTAATTTCCGATCTTTGGGGCAAAAGTGTAAATATGCAAAAGTTTAGGGGCAAAATTGTAATTTTTTCAAAGTTCGAGTCAAGGACTGTTTTGATGAATGCTAGTGTTAAATAAGTTAAATTTATCATTATAAGTCAAGAAACACAAATAATTGACTTTGATTAGTGAAAAAAAAGTGAGAAATTCCTAGTTGAACCTTCAGAATAAACAGGGATACAAATGAAGTGACAGAAATGATCACATGTGTGGCACGGACTATGTGTAGGCCACTATGTGAAAGTGAAAGTGATGGTCACGTGTGTAGTACTATGTGCGGGCTACTACGTGTACCAAAAAGATAGGTCGCATGTGTAGTACTATGTGCAGGCTACTATGTGTACCGGATAGTTTCGATCACGTGTGTAGTACTATGTGCAAGCTAGTACATGTATCGGATAGTGATGGTCACATGTGTAGTACTATGTGTAGGCTATTATGTGAACCGGTATCATTAATTATAAGGTGGTTGCTATGTGCTGATCCCACCGAATATCATTGATTACAAAGGGTGGTTGCTATGTGCTGAATCCACCGTGTATCTGTTATTATTCCGAAGTGTTCATCGAGAAATTAACTAAATGAAAATAAATGAGATCATGTAACGATTAAGTGTAATTGAATAATGAATATATGTGTGGAATTGAATTGAATATTGACTTGAAAATGACAAAGTGAATTTTGAATTAAATAGTGATTGAAAGTGAAAAAGTGAAATTATGAAAAAGTAGAATTAGCAACAAAATAGTTTTGGACAGCAACAATCATGTGACTTTGAAAAATCACAAACAATGGTGGAAATAGAATTAGAGAGTGAATAAGGTATGAAATGAAATCTTAGTGAGTCTATTTTTACATAAAAGAAACAGAGCAAGTAAAAGAGTTATATATTTTGAGATATTTGAATTTTAGTGAGACAGGGATGGATTGATTTCGGAATCCCCTGTTCTGATTTTGGAAAATCATTAAAATTGTAAAAAATAATTATAAGTTATAATTTATATGATTAGAATCCTTAATGAGTCTATTTTCAATAGAAACAAACTATAACACCATTTCAATTTTTTACAATGAGATAATTCATTTTTAGTGAAGAGTGGTCAGAACTGTCAGACTGCGTAACAGGGTACACTTTAAAGAATAAAATTTACTATTTGGCTAAACCAAAAATTCTGAAAATTTTATGGTAAGAATATATGTGAGTCTAGTTTCAGGTAAAATTAACGGTTCTTAATTTGGAGTTCTGTATCTCTAGATAAAAATAATTTAGTGATACTGACTCGGATAGACAACTTTGAATATACATAAGGGTGAATAAAGAAACTATAGAAAATGTTATTTCTAAGGATGTTAAGTACACTAAGGGTGTGGAATGGAGAGGATAATGAGGAAAATTAAATATATATATGAATGATTTATGTATAATTGGTTATATGATCGATTATAATCGATAAACGTGGAAATAGAAATGATGCTTACATTTGTATATTATTGATCATGGTTTAAGCTCATATTAGAAAATAAAGTTTCATAGTATGTATGTATGGTATATTTGGTATATGATTTGGTATGAAGTAAGGCCATGAATGGTATATGGATTAAATGCACTAGCTTGTGACTATGGTTGAGTGTAATGTTTATATCTTGTGTGATATGCATAGGAAACGGGAGTGGAAAGGAAATGAAATACTAAGTTCATGCTTGAAGTGTAAAATAAAGCAAAAAGGGGACGTTAAGTTAAACGATAAATATGTATTAGTATTGAACTTAATGAAATTGAATTGTACGTGAATTAAATGGAAATTGCAAATGATTTGATTTGAATTAAATGAATTATTGTGGTATTGAAATGTATATTGGATTGAGAAATTGAATTGAATCGTGAACATGAGAATCATGAATTAAATGAAATGGAAATGAAGTATTGAATTGCATGAGTATGTATTGGGTCTCAGAAGCCCTATTTGTTACAAATATAGTATTTTGAAGTTATAACATGAATATTTATAAAAACATGTTAAAAATTTGAAGAGTTTAAATTTAAATGAAATTTTATAACTCGGTTTAACATGTTTATAAGTGTATGTGTTCTGGTAATGCCTCGTACCCTATTCCGGTGTCGAATATGGGTAAGGGGTGTTACAACAATTCACTACGGCATTATGCAATGTCAATCAATCCATACCTAGAATAATATCAAACTCATGAAAAGGCAACATCATCAAACTAGTAGGAAAATCACAGCCTTGAACTTTCAATGGACACTACATACATATCATGTTCACTATGACACTCTAACCTAAAGGATTTGCTACTTTAACATCAAAATCAGCTGACACTACTGGTATATTCTTATCATTTACAAAAGTAGTACATATATACAAATAAGTCGACCCAAGTTCAATCAATGAATATACTGTTGGTCAAAGAGAGAAAATACTAGCTATAATGTCTGGTGAAGAGGTTTCCTCCCTAGCTTGAAAAGAATAAGCTTGAGCTGGCGCCCTTGCTTTAGACCTATCTATAGTATCCCTTCTTCCACTTTGATTTCCACCAGTATTACCACTTTGTCTCGAATTTTTACCCCTCTGAGGAGTTGACAATGGCTTGCTAGATTGGCCATCATTAATATCAACCTTCTTGGGAAGTTCCTCAAGAAATGCTCCATTGATCCACATCGAAAGAAAGCACCTATCTTAAATCGACATACCCCACTATGCAACTTACCACAATGCTCACAAGCAAGTCTATCTACATTGCGGACACTTCCAACACTTACCGTTGGGTGAGACTAAAATCTCGAATCACTAAATTTCATTTTATTTCTACCCGTATTCTTGACAGAGTAGTTTGGTGGCTAGAAACTTCTCTGAATTTCTTTGGCAGAGGAGTTGTAAACGACTTCGAAACTCTACGTTTCCCAAAATCTTGAGATCTTCTTTCATTTTATCTTTTATTAATACAAATTTCTTCCATTATCTGTGCTCGATCTGTCAGAACAACAAATTTTTGTAATTACATAGCACCAACCAACATCTTAATCTTATCATTCAGTCCATCCTCGAATCGAACACACATCTCCTTTTCAATTGGCACTATCTCACGTGCGTATTTACTTAATTGAAACAAATTATTGTTCATATTCAGTCACAGATTTATTACCTTTATTTAACTCCAGGGATTGTTTCTTCTTATCTAGATACCTTTTACAAATATTTCTTTCGAAACTTAGCTTGAAAATATTCCCAACTAATTCTTTAGCCCCATATTTACGAATTTTGTGTAATGAAAGCTTAATCACAAGTACATGAGTTAAACTCTGAGGACCAAAGGGTACAGGAGAAGGCACATTAGGGGGCAGAGGTTGTGGAGCCACAAGATCGGCTCTCATAACTCACTAAACCATTGACCTATGACACTGAAACATGCATTCTTCGCCTCATTTTTGGTCATGGACAGAACTGGCATACTAAGACTCGCTCCCTGCTCGAAAGCCAATACATTACTATCTATTTCATCATTGGAAACACGATTAGATTCTTTCGATATCTTCAAATCTATAAGAAAATATGGTCAAATCGGATCGTCCAACATCACACTATCACAGGTTAAAGTGGCATGTATTTTCTAGACTTAATACACACTACGCTCAGTCCTAAAACCAACTAAATCATAGCTTAAATACCAACCAAATGTAACTCCCTTCGTCCGGCCCGGTCGCCAGACCTGAGTTACAAAGTGTTACAGAAAAAAAAAGACATTTACATGCAAAACCATCATGCAAATCTATTTTAAAGTCATCAGAATTCTTATTCTAATCATACATAAGTATTAGAGGTGCAAACATTTATGAGATTAATCAAGGTTTAAACGACGCTAATAATTTCAACATTTTATAATTCTATACTAAAACTTTTAAACAAAATGTGCCAAGGTGATCCGATAGAAAAATGACCACCCGAGCTTATCCGCCAAATGACTATCTGCCACGCGTTCTTATTACTTTATTATTATCTTCCCAAACAGTCCGCTTTTATAAGTCTGCCAATTATCTCAAATGTGTCAACATATTTAACATTCACATTACCTTCATTTCAAGCATACTAATAGTTTACGCTAGCATTGAATAATTATTACAAAAGAGCATATATATATATACACAACGTTAAAAACATCATCATTTATTTCATATAAAATTTCACCAAATAGAGATTATATACATGTCACTTGACCTGATGTAAAGTTAAAATAATCATACCGAAACAGGAGTTGGATAGTGTGAGCAGTGGATCAATCCGCCTGCTGAGTTCTGCCAATATATCTACAGGGAAGGGAAAAGATAAAAAGGGTAAGCATTAAATATGCTTATTAAGTAAATAGGTTTAAAATGTTAAACTCACCTCGCAAAACATTCATACATTTATAACACTTAACTAAATTCCTTTATCCTGCCAACACCTTTCACATGTACAATGTGGGTATACCTCATTCAAACATATAACATGTCCCAAACATTTCATTATTTATTCATACCTTATTTCAATTCATAAAAATTATGCCATAAACATTTTTATTTCAAGAACATTCTACCCAATGACTCAGCAAAAATAGAAAGGAATACGTGAGTATCCATCTGTTAACATGCTAGTTTGCTCATAAGAGCAATTTCAACCGATAACACGCCAAATGCACATAGTGTAAAGCCCTTAGGCTAAATATTCTCCCTCAAGAACACGTCAGATTCCTCATAAGAGTTATTTCCAACTGATAACATGCCAGATACACATAGTGCAAAGCCCATAGGCTAAATATTCTCCCCCCGTAACACACTAGATTGCTCATAAAAGTTATTAACACACCAAAATCTCTAAAAAGATTAAATTGGAAATTCACAACAAATGTAGGATTCCAAAAAAACTTCAGTAACTTCTTTCATCTTCATTATATTTCCCTTTCTTCTTTTACAGTGTGCATTTACCCCTATTAGCATGTCAATTGTATTATTTGTTCATTCAGGCTCCATATGCATAACATAGCTTTCTTTTTACTGATTAATACATTTCTCACCTTATCAATATAAGTTTACTAACATTTTACCATATACATTTACGTACAACATTTCGTAAATAAATATAACAACACCATATGAACTTACCTAATGTAGTACTAGAAATTGAACGTCAATGATCAATCCATGATCTTTCCTTTTTTGGAAAAAAATCGATTTTAAAATGATTTTCTTGCATAGCAAAAAATTAAAATTTTGAAAATCAACCTAGTTTGTGATATTTATAACAATAAACCATAATCGATCCATTCATGTGCTTTCAACTTAGCGGACGTTCGTTGTTTTCAACTTTAAACCAAAATACCTTTTTTGCTATTCTTGTACCACGAACTGCTTTAATTGTGGTTAAAACGAATTGAATCAAAACATAGAACTAGAAATAGTTATCTCTTTTATTTGGGATGAAAACAAAAAATTTGTCTTTTTTAATAGAAACTGATAGAATTTTTATTTTGAAAAATTATATTTAATAGTTAAGAATAAATTTTCTATTTTTTGGCAGAGTAACAATCTCTCAAAATTGTGTATAAATGCCCTATCAGTGCCATCTATTTATAAAAGAGAAGGTAGAACCCTTATTAAGTTGTAGTGATTTATTTCAAATAGAAAAACAACTTCCTACTTAAAATAGGAGTGGGGTGGACGAGACACCCTAGTATTCTTACTAGGGTTGTCACCCCATTCATGTTATACGAAGGGTTTTTGCCTTCTCTCACATCAGACCCAATTACGAGTACTTCCTGAGACTTTTGACCTAGTACTTTATAATGTGATTCAACCCAATTCAATTTTTCTATTTCCCAAAATAAATTTTAATATTCTATCAAACAATTTTCTCATCTTATTTTACACCCAGTAAAATTTTGACGATTTTAATCCCGATAAAAATTTTGATGATTTTACCCCTAATAAAGTTTTGAGAAAATATGCTCAATATTTCATAACTCAACGTCTTCACTGTGATTGAATGGTTTGTTTTTATTTTCGGGCTTCAAAACAGCTCAAAAATATAAACTCATTCTTTTGATCGTTTTTAAGTAATCCATATAGAATTGCAAATGAATCATTTCAATTTTCATTTCCATTTCCATTTCCATTTCCATTTCCATTTCCATTTCCATTTCCATTTTTTGGAAAACATTCATTTCTAAATGATTCCATTTTTCTTTTTCGAAAAAAAAAACCATAGTCATTCCAAAATGTTTTTCATTTCTCTTTTCCTATTCATTCTATTCATTTCTATTCAAACTCACAATTCATTTCTGGTTTCAATGAGCTAGAGAAAGGACCGATTGGACATAAAAAATTAGGGCTTGGATAATTTATAATTAAGTTATAGCTTTTCGCCTATTAATGATAAACTCATTTAGTCATGAATTTGTTCCACTATAGTATCATGACTGAGCTCTCCCTAACGAAATACCATTACGACATACATTTCATTTTATCAATGACAACACTTTAGACTTTAACAATTTTGAGACTAGACATGTAGGTTGGCTAAATCAAGATACAAAAATCTCAAAAACATGAAACTCGTGAAGAATAGGCTTTGAAAACACTTGCATGCAAAGCTGAATAATCAAAAAAGCTTAGAGCTTTTCTTTCTTCTACAGAGACAACATTTTTGGTAGAGGAAGACGAGAATGAAACTCCCTTCCCCTCCACTTTAACTCACAACACTTAACATATTAATTTTCATCGTTAATGAAAATTAACAAGTGTTTCCACTAAACATTGACACAACCGAAACTACCATGCAAGAGTGACTATTTACCACTTTGAACCTTGAACAATTTTTATTAAACTCATTTAACTAGCTTTTCGCTAATTCTTATGATTTTAGTCCATACACTTTCATTTCTAACTTATTGACTAAATTCACCAATTCAAACATCAATAAAACACTTTTAACAGGCTGGTAAATGTAAATAAATAACATTTTCTAACTTTATCATCGAAATTGTGGTCTTTGAACTACTGTTCCGACACAATTATAAATCAAGTTGTTACAACTTCTTTATAGGCTATTAATTCTACTCACATAGTCCTTATCCCTAAAACATAGTCTATGTACAGTTCTTTATAACATTATATAAAAAAACAATTGCCAATCATTTTCAAAAGGTGTTGAATGTTTGCATAGATGAAGGACAAAGTGCATTTGTTCCAAAGAGAATCACTGACAGTGTTCTACTTGCCTACAAAATACTTCCCACTTTCAAGCAAAGAAGAATAGGGAAAATATACTCTGTTCCGTTCAAACTCGATATTAGTAAAACTTATGATATGATGATCAAGATGGGATTTTCTTTTTCTGGGTCGATTTCATTATGCACTGTATTCCCACAATTTCTTACTCAATTATTATTAATGGGGAAGCGGGCGAAATCTTTAAATCGACAAGAGATCTTAGGCAAGGAGATCCACTCAACCCCTACCTTTTTCTTTATTTGTAGTGAAGGTTTATCGTCTCTTATAAGAATGGAAAAGGGGGAAGGAATAATAATTGGAGAAAAAGTATGCAGGCGGGGACCAACAATTACTCATCTTTTGTTTACAGACAACTGCATTTTGTTTGGAGAGGCTACTGACAGAGGTGCTAATAATATGAAGGGTTTATTCAAAAGAATATGAAGTTTTCTCAAGTCAATGCATCAATTTTGAGAAATCTCTTCTGTTCTTTAGTTCTAATATTTCAGATCAATCAAGGATATCAAATTCTCAAATCTTGAATGTCTGTTATTCTTCAGGTCCGGAAAAATACCTTGGACTTCTGAATACGGTAGGTTGAAAGAAAAGAAAGGCTTTCTAGTTATTGAAAGACAAGGTGATTAGTCGCATTAATAATTGTTGTGTTAAACCACTCTCTCAAGGTGGTAAAAAGGTTTTCATTAAAAGCATTATGCAAGCCATCCCTACTTATTCGATATCATGCTTTTTATTGCCTAACTCTCTTTATGTTGAAATGGAGCGCATCATTAGCAGGTTTTGGTGGCAGAAACACAAGGGCAAGAAGGGGATTCATTAGTGCGAATGGAGAAAGCTATGTGACATTAAGGAAGATGATGGTTTGGGGCTTAAGAGTTTATCAAAATTCAATTTAGCCCTTCTTGCAAAACAGGGTTGGCGATTGTTTAGTTCTCTAGATTCTTTATTGGTGCGCACGTTAAAGGCTAAATATTATTCAGATTCCCCTTTTTTGAGATCGAGTCTAGGAAATTACCCTTGTTATACCTCGAAGAGTATATGGGCTGCGAAAGGACTTCTTCAAACAGACATGTGTTGGCGGGTGGGATCGAGTACCAATATATCCATCTGGAAGAATGCTTGGGTTCCTGGCTCTGTCGATTACAAGATCTATAGCTATGTAAGAAATCAAATTATAGACAAGGTTTCTGAACTCACTGAGCCAAGATTGAGACAGTGGAGGGAGGATTCCATTACCAACATTTTTTCCATTGAGGATTCGACTGTCAACTTTTGAAATAGTTAATTTCATCGATTCATACGTTTGAGATCTAGAAATCATAAATGAGAGATTATCTATCAAAAGAGTTGAAACGATGGAAACCACCAAAACCACCCTCGCTCAAGATAAGCTTTGATGCTGCTTTGCAAAGCTATACAAAGAAATCATGCATGGGGATAGTGGGCAGAAACTCAGAAAGGACAGTTTTGGGTTTGAGAATGATTATCAACAATCACGTACCTACTCCTTTGGCGACAGAAGCGCTTGCATGCCTCCAGGTAATTCAAATGGGCCTTGATCTGGGTTTTAGGGATGTGGTGATTGAAAGAGATTCTCTTACAATTGTAAAGAAACTACATGCACAAAACGAAGATGGATCTGTCAACTGTCATTAGTGCCTATATTACAAAAGCAAAATCTTTGAGTGAAATCTATTATAGATGTAATTTTAAACATGAATTTTTAGCTGCTGATGGTTGCGATTGCTCAAGAGATAGAGAAGGTCTCTAGATTTTGCATTTCCTGAAAGAGACGGTTTGTTTTCCTAATGGGCTCCTGGTTATCCTTTTGTTTTATATGCCCTTAGGGAGTGGTTGAGCTCATTAAAACGGTTGGGTACTCTTTGGTTTTATCGAAGATATGCTTCTATTTCTTAGGAAATTGTTAAGTTTTTTATCTTCTATTAGTTGTTATTATTGTGATTTTTTAACCGTTTTAATAAATGAAATCTAGCCTTTTCTTAAAAAGAAAAGAAAAGAAGAATTCTTAGTTAATTAAACTTCCAAAGTTTCTAACAAAACTCAAACAAATAATTATTTTCTAGATTATTTGAAATTTTGATTGTTTTATGAAATTTTATTTATTTATATTTATTTTTGAATTTTTGAATTTTGAATTTTTCTAGTTTGGCATAATGATAAATTTAGTTATTCATGTTTACATATTTTTGTGAATTTGACTGCTATCCTTTTGTAGTTAAATTTAATTATTAACCTTTCAAAATAGTCGAAATGCTTCTCTTTTAATGAAAATGCTGACTAAAATATTAATTTTTAATAATTTGTGTATATTGGGGTGACCATTTCAAACAAATTTTCTAACAAGACACTAAATTGATAAAAAATTTTAAATGATCAAAATAGGAACAACCCTCTTTTAGGGTGATCATCGAGTAGTTTATCCTATATTTAAATAGAATAGATTAATTAATTCCAAATATATAAAAATATTTACGCCTTTAGCTTTTAATAATTTTAAAATTCATAAAATAAATAAATAGATAATACACATATATCAATGACATTTGCCTTGACAAAAAACTTTATGATAACAATGAAACCTTGAAAGTGGGAAAAGAAAACCAGGGCAGCTGGAACTTGGAAAGGAATAAATAGTATTTCATTTTATATTATAAGAAAATAATAACAACAAAGCCAATTTGCAAAAATATTACAGATTTGGCAGAAGGCAAGGAATTGTTCTTCCAATGTTATTATCGTAAGGAATTGTAAAATAAGATATAATGAACAAGTACTAAGTTAAAACTCCTTGGACTGTAGCTAAGTGGCTCCAATAAACAATCACCTGCTGTAAGCCCTGACTTTGGTCAAACACCCTATATGTATATCGGGTAAAAAATGGTACAAATGATGGAATGAGAGGTACATGCTGGACATTCCTAGAGGATTGACTATATACACTACGCAAAGTAAAAATAGTTCCCAGCCCAAGTTTGCATTAAGAAGATGCTTCCCAGACCTTGTAATCGTATCCCTCAAGAGCTAAGGACCATCTTTGGGGTCCACTTGGAGGCTCATAATAACCTGGTCCAATCTTCATTGCAACTCTGTCGTCTATGGTGGCCGCATATACATCCCTCTCTGCCTTCACAATTTCAACCTATACCATAAACCAAGTCAATACTTGTCCTTCCTTTTAGTGCTAGAGTTTTGGATACTTACTATACTCCGGCAATGGATTTTGTTTCTGTTTCTGAGAGAGATAAGAGCACCAATCTCTGAGCGATGGTGGGAGACAATGTGATCATAAAACACAGCCGGTGTTCCTGGGTGTGTCAAGATATATGCATATCCTTGCATTTCCTTTCCACCTGGAAACCTCCAATGACCCTTCAGGAGTGGCATATCATATCAAACAGGATAGTTTGACTAGAAGAATGTAAGCATTAGCATTCAAAGTAGTTAAAGGGGAAACAAGTGAAAAGACAGTGATGCATGCTCAAACCTGGGTAGAACCAGTGTCATGATTCTCTATAAAGGTAACAGCACGAGAGGGCCACCATCCAACAACCCCAGGAGGCTTCCCTTTCTGATCCGATAATCGCCAATATTCACGTCTTTCCAGTGCCTGAGTTATAAATAATTATACCGTAACGAAATGAATATAAATAATGTCTTCATTTTTGCAGAAATACTTAGCAGGAATGCTTACCGAATGAAGAATTCCCTTAGTTGTGACATCAAATGCACCGGCAGTTCCGTTAGTAGCATTGATCCAGTCGACAATTCTCTGTCGGTGGGCATCTTGATTGTGGTCCATTTCACCATATGTGTAACTGAGAGAATCCCAATACTCACCCACCGCGAAGTATGGTTCACTTGCATCCAAGTAGTCCTTGACATAACCACCCCAAAATCCTCTGACAAAATCCAGCCTCCACCCATCATACCCAATTTCTTCTCTGCATCTCCCAAATAGCCAGAAAGGCATTATATCAATAAGCTATAACAGTAGAAGAAAATACTTTGTAAAAATTATCAGCAAGTAAATCTCTTGCGTGATGTAGAAGCATACAGACAAAGCTGATCAGAACATGATGAGGAAACAAGTAACACTTGAATTAAACACATGACAACTTGTTCATTAATTCCTCAGTATTAATGCTATATTCAGGTCAGCTTCCTTGGAATCTGAGTTACCAGAACCCAATTCTCAGAAGAAAAAATTAAGAAAACAAACAAGATAGTTGTAACGTAGAATATAGGACATCTCAAAGCTAACCCAAAAGAAAAGCCTAAGATGTAGTGATTGGAATTATAACTTTCCGCAGAGAAGGATGAAGATGGTTCCTAAAGAGGTCTTAAATATCCAGTTCTTCCATTATATTTTACACCAATGGATACACTACAACCAAAAACGGAACCTATGCTTAAACAACCAAAACAATCAAAATATCCTGTTGAGGTAACCTTTTGGTCCAAGAAGACTATTGAATAGCTAGGCCAAGTTAATCCATCATCTGACTAAGGCATTGATAAATTTTTACAAAACCTTTTAGGAAAACCACGCTATAAAACCAGCACAAGGGTAGATTATTCAAAATTGCAAACTTTAGGCTTAAATTTGTGACCAAAAACCACTATGTTGCAGCTCATTTCTTACTAAATGAAAACTTTCCATTAGTACACCCTTTTCCTGATGGGCCATGTATTTTAATAAGAAACAAAGGACAAATACACTATACTATACTAATTATATCAGCTACTATGTAACTGTGTTCTAGTTCAGTTATTTAATCATATCCCATTGCCAGGCTAAAATCATATAAAAAATCACCTCAAAAATGAAAAAAAGTGCACAAGTACCCAATTAATATACAAATAATCATTTGTTCCTGTTAAACCTTTCTAGTTTCTACTAACAAGTTATTCATATTGCCTATAGTGTATATTCTATATTTTGTTATGAATGTAGTGGTGCTAAAGTAAGATCTTGACGCAATAGAAGGTTAACTTTGGCAATAGTTTCAAAATTTTGAGAATATTCAGTGGGTATGTATCCATACATGTCCATCAAAGAACTTTTGACAAGAAGACAAAAAAAAAAGGTAGAAGCAGGATCAAACAGTGAGAAAATACATGCTTTTATAATCCTTTCAGGCATGATAGATAGTGGAAGGAAAAGAGATCCACGTTTCAACCTTAGCCAGCATAGCCACTCTATGAGATCCTTCCTTACGAAATCTTGTGAATGATCAATGTTTGGAGCAGCATGGAAATTATCTCCACTGCTTTTGTTACCCCTGCCCTGTATGACAGAAGCAAGGAGTTCATAGCTTCCACATAACATCAATAGAACAGAAGCATAGAGCTCAATCAAAAGATTGCACAATAAACAATAATTTTCGTGTCTAATAAAAATAAATAATACTCTTCAGGATCAAAAGATTGCACAATAAACAATAATCTTCATGTCTAAAAAAATAAATAGTACTCTTCAGGTCTAAAAAAAGAACTGGAGATCATGGATAAATAGAGGCATGAAACAAGCTGAAAAGTTTGGACTATAACAACCAATATTATAGGTAGGCCATGAAGGATATATTTGCTCAGTTGTCATCCTCTAGCTGTACTGACAAGTTCAGATACGTACATCCTAAGCATGCCAATCATACAACACTTGAACTGCATTTTTGTTCATCTAGATAACTCTGCCATGTGCATGGATCTCAGAATCAAATTTTTACAAATTTACCTTAGCACACAAAAATTGTAAACCAATATGTTAAATCATAAAATACATTTACTCATTCTACAAGGTTAAGACCACTAGCATTTCTTTCCATAAAGCTCAGTAATTGTTGCAATGAGACATAGTTACCATTGCTAACTTAAGTCTTGCTGCCAGAAAAAAACAAGGTAAGACAAGATGTCGGGTTACATACTGTACTGTCCAAAATTTTACTGGCCTAAAGTTTAACTGCACATTGAGAAAAACATAACCTAAATCTTGTGCAAGTTATAAGTTGTATATACGCTAGCAGATGAATCTAAAACTTTGCTACCCATGCACCTCTAAGAACTGGCCTAAGCTCTGAAAATCACAGAAAACACCAGTACCTGAAAATGAGGATCATCTCCAACTACTGCACGATCATCCCAATTCAAGCGACCCCCAAATATATTCCAAACACCATTCTGATTTTGATAGTGTGCACAACGGTGATTCAATACAACATCACCAAGAACTTTCAAACCAACTCCATGGAGGCTTTTTACGAGGTCCTTCAGCTCATCGATTGTTCCATACCTGATCAGTGAAAAAACAGTTGCACACTGGTTTGCTTAGGCCTCTTGAGGAGCATGAAAACATGATTTCTTTCAGATATGGGAAATAACCATGACTTTCTACATTTCAGCATGTCCAAGAGGCATTTGCATGTAGTCTTTTAGATTAAAAGAGTAATTGAAGTCTTATATTACTATTACAGATGGTTAAATGTAAGTTAAAGAAGCATAAAAGAGAGGTAAAAAAATGTGCACTTTCTTTTGGTTGAACCAAAATCTGAGACTTGCAACCAACCATTGATCAGCATACTAAAGCAAACATAAAAAACATTCAGTTCCATCTTTTTCCCTGAACAAAGTTTCCCAATTATAATTTTAAGAAAAAAGAAATCAAAAAAAGCATTTGAAAGTTCATATTTGCAAGTTTCAGCTTCTTTGAATTTGACCAGGCACCAAAATGTAAAAACCTGAAAGATTTGTTATGTAAACTACAAGCTTGCAATATGTACCTGGAATTTAAATTATACAAGTCCTTCGGCAAGTAACCTTCAGGTGACACAGACTCGGTTGGTGGTGGCAGCCAAATCACAGTAAACCCAAGTGAAGATATTTCAGAAGCTTTTTCTTTGAGTTCCATATACCATCGTCCAGATTTATTAGATTCCCAGTTGAAACCTTGGCACAATATTTCAAAACCTGAGCCTGTTCCAGAGGATATGTTAATAGTGGGTTCTGCATCATCAGCATCCGAATCTTCCTCTGGATAGGATGGAGTGGAGCTCCGGAAGATGCTATAGGCTTCAGCGGCTAGCTTTTCAATTTCATTAAGAATGCTTTCTTTTGCTTCCTTTACTTTAGTCTGCAAACTCTTCTCAGAGTTAAGGCCGCTGACCAAGTTCCGTATCTCATTGATTATACCATCAGTATGAGCTTTACCAGAAGTTTCTTCACTTTCACTATCAGATTGACCCTTAACACTTCTGGCACTAGAGAGGGGAATATAGAAGTCATTTCCTTGAAAGTTCACCCAACTGTTAGCATCCAGCTTTAGAACAAAAAGAAATCCATCAAGTTTTTCATCTAAAGTGAACAATGCCCTTGATCCATTTCCTGTTGGCTGCAAAATCAAAAAAAAAAAAAAAAAAGATTTTAATCTAAGAATAATAAACGAATTCTAAACTAGTATTTGTAAGTAATAATAAATAAGCACTCTTAATCTCATACATCGTGATAAAAGAAATCCATGGAGAGAATACAAAAAAGAAAAGAAAAAGGCGAAGACCCTAGAACATTGTCACAGCAAATTGATGTTTTTCAACATTCCGCCTTTGATAAATGGCATGTTTCCAAACTCATTGCTAAACTAACAATAAGAAAACTATATGAAACCGTGTTAAGAATAAGATCATACTCTTCATTGTTTTTATTAGTAATATTGCAAGTTATTTACATCCTATAGTAACTACGAAAGTTGTTCCAACATAATCCAACTGAAATCTTTACATCTTTACCACATAATACTACGTTCTTCGTTTTATCCTAAGTATAAATGAAAACAAAGCAACTACATGAAACTAGGAAAAATGATTTGCTGACATCTAAATAAGAATGCATTAGTATACTTTATATATTATTACCAAGAATATCTGTAGCAAGAACTTAGTCATGTTTAAGTTCTCAATAGGAGAATACAACTACAATTCGCACCTGCAATAAGGTGCGTAAAGCCTTGTTCCTGAACACAGTTGTTTCAGGTGGATATGGTACAGCAGATATTTCCCATGTTTTAGCATCATCTCTGCAAACTCCCCAGTGAACTACAACATCTCCAGGTATGTCAGTTTCTAAATGTAGAACAATATTTGCTGCATCAGGGAACTTCCTAATTGCAACATTGACCATGTTACCGACAGAAACTTCTTTTACAATGGGCTGCTCTTCATAGAACCCTTCAAGTCGCCTGTTCTCATTTTTAGAGTCACATGATGCTTCTGCTTTAAGTACCATGTTAGGGAGTTGCTCCACAGCATCTAGGATCAAAAGAATGCAAAGTATGTGTCAATATATCACTGGAAAAGGAACGGAGTGTAGGAATAGTCAATTATGTTCTCACCTTCACTCACTTCACCCAATTCCCAATTCATAAACTAGGTTCAGATGGGATACTATAACTTATCTGCCAGTAGCCACTTGACTTCTAATTGTACCTAAGAGGTTTTAGGGAAGAAACCAGACTTAAACTTCTAAGACACTAACCATAAGTCATGATTGCACAATATAGAAAAGGTGGGCGAAGAAATAAATTGTGCAAACTAACCTCTTTTTAGTACCAGTTAATAATCAATACCAAACCAATGAACTTCATTGTTCTATACTATATTGCATCAGGACAAGGCAACAAGCATTATCTATTCGGTATAAATGTAAGGGGAAAAAGTAACCTGGATGATTTAAATTAATAGCAGAAACTCATGCAAAAAGAAAAAAGATTATAGCACTTTCTGCAACCTGGCCATTTGCCAAAGCTGCGTTTCGTGTGAATCATATTGCCATCATCCTCGAGGTAATTCACAAGAGACACCCGAAAATCTCGACCTTTGTGCTGATACGAGGCTCCAGTTTCTTCATCCTGCAGCGACACATAATCCCCCAAATTTGAGAGAGGAGAAAAAGAAAGATAATCTAATAATAACAAGATTGACAAAATGTCAAATGATTAGAATTGTCAAATACACAAACAGTTTATCAGTCTCTAGGTATTGGGAGCACAAACCTTGAGGATAAAATGTATAGCTTCAATCGCACTGCTGGGATTAAAATCTATCTTTACTTCATGAAATGTATCATCTTTAGACGGCTTCTTGAAGGGCGTCTCAATTGCATAGTCCTGAAAATATCCCACTTACTCCATATATTTTTATGTCAAAATGAAAAGGCAGACTTCACACAAAAATTAGAAGCTGATACACACTTTAATGGGAATTGAACCATGAGGCCACATGTCTTTAGGAGGTTGATCCCATTCACTGCAAAATTTGATACAAGCTTTTTTTAATTGTACTACTTTTTGGATCACGTAAGTCCCCAGTAACAAAATTATATATTCCAACGTGCAAACACCATTCAATTACATAACCTACAAACATTATCCAAGAAACCGTCAAAAATCAAGGCGTACCTGCCAGTATCACCAACATAAGAGACTCCCCAATGAAGAATCCACTTTCCTGAAAGACTACATCCTATTGTAAGTCGCCAATTCAGCTGTTCCTTTGATTGATCCAACCTGATCAACAGTTTTCCCTCCACCTATTATTTCAAATCAGAAATTAACAAACACTAAAACAGGATAAGCAGCTCTGTTGAAGTTGAAAACAGAACATTTCGACAAATATTACGGTAACGTAATGTTACGGGGTGAAAAGCTAAGTAAGAAAATAGAGACTAAAAGGGTCTTAAAACGGTGAGTTTAATACTGAGAATAATTTAGCAAAACCGGTGCGTAGGGACTTTAGTTAAACGGTGAGTATTGTTATAACTGAATTTACCACGTTTACTTTTCTTTATTTTTCTATTTAAGCATGGCTTGTAATGGGAAAACAGTTATGAAATCACACAAGGAAATTGCAGAAATCTCTCTTTTCTCTCTGTTCTTCTTCTTTTCTCTACCTTCTTCCTATCTCGGATTTGAAGTTGCATCAAAACTATCAGAGCTTTTACGATCCCTGTGATGGTCACGATGGTGTTTCAACGTGACTGCAAAATGAGGTTGGGGGGATGCAGCAGGAAATCTCTAAAATACAAGAGGAGATGGTTATGTTAGAGACTAAGATGGAGACCAAGTTTCAAGAGTTCAAGGATGAGTTCCGTGGAGATTTACAAGCTTTGTTAGGGCAGTATTTTGGACTTCCAGCAAATAGAACCATGGAAAAAGGGAAGGGGGTCTTAGAGGCTCTATCTGGATTTCCTCCAAAAGATGCAGGGGTAGCCAACGCCCCAACTGGACCAAGCGTGATACCCTCAGTTGATGTGAGTAGCGTGCATCTAAGGAATCACTCGCCTGTGATACGAGCATCTGAGAAGCCAAGCTAGCTTGAGGGTCCAAAGTTTGATGGCAGTGATTTTCGGGGATGGTGGACCAAGCTTGAACAATACTTTGAGGCTGAGGGAACTCCAGAATCCAACAAAGTTCGCATAGTAATGTTGAATCTGGAGGGTCGAGCTTTGGAATGGCACCATTTCTACTCTCAACGAAACGGTTGTCTCCAAATGTTATCTTGGTCAGCTTACATAAAGAGTTTGCAATATCGTTTTAGGTTTGGACAATTCGAGAATTTTATAAAAGAGCTAGTCAATCTGAAATATCAAGGTACAGTGGAACAGTATCAAGATATGTTTGTTGGTTTATTAAATCAATTGCACCTTCCTGAAATGTATGCCTTTAGCATTTTTCTAAGTAATTTGAAGGCATAAATCAGTCATTATCTTGATTTGTTTGAACCCTCTACCTTAATGGAGGATTTTCAGTTGGCTAGAAAGACTGAGTGCTTCTGTCTTGCTCAGTAAAGAAGACCTCAGCACCTTTGAATAGTTCCCCTAGATCACTGCGCAACCCATCTGTTATATCGGGTTATTCTTCAGCTCCCACGAGGATTGTTTCTACTTCACAATCTGTGAGTAGTGCTCCAGTAAGCAAATTAGCTTCTTGATCCATTTCACTAGCAGTAATGGCTGAATGGAAGCAGAAGAGCCTATGCTTCTTGTGTGGAGCCAAGTACCATGTCGGACACAAGTGTGTCAAATCGCAGTTATATCAGTTTCTTGTGGAACCTCTATTTGACAGTGAAGCAGAGGAATTCCAGGAATGTTCTGATAGGCTTGAAGAGAGTAATCCTGAAGAGGAACCATCCAAATCCCCTATGATTTCGTTACATGCCCTCATTGGTTTACAAGGCCATAATATTATGCGAATGGCTGCTCGAGTGGGGTCTAGTTGGGCAATCATTCTGGTCGACTCAAGCAACACACATGACTTAATCGACGCTAGGTTGGTGAGTAGTTTATCGCTGCCAGTAATGCACCAAGCACAATTGAAGGTCTCTGTAGCAAATGAGAGTTGTTCACCAAGGGAATGTGCAAAGGAGTTCGATAGGAGGTTCAAAATTACCAGTTCGAAACAGATTTCATGGTATTACATTGAAGAACTGTGACATGGTGTTAGGGGTCCAATGGTTACTGGCTTTTAAAGATATTATTTGGAACTTTGGTTCCTTAACCATGCAATTTATGGTTAAGGGTGAACCATGCATTATTCATGGTATTATTTTGGGCGCCTTAGCAGTAGAAAATAGTGGCTCAAATTCTAGATATTTTGTAGCTATGGGGCAAGCTTTGGGGACTTGTACTTTAGTAATGAGCTCACCTAATCAAGTGATACTTTCAGCTAAGGTAGTCAATGATAGTGAGGAACAACTTCAAGGGTTATTGGAAGACTTTGTTGATGTTTTTCAAGTGCCAAAAGGGTAACCACCACCTCGGTTGCAAGACCATAGAATTCCCTTGAGAGATGAAGGAGTTGTTGTTAAAATTCGACCCCACAGATATCCTGCCATTCAAAAGGGAGAGATGGAAAACTTGATTCAAGAGATGTTTCAAGCTGGGATAATCAAGGATAGCAATAGTTCTTTTGCTTCCCATATAGTGATGGTCAAAAAGAAAGATAGAAGTTGGAGGTTGTGCGTTGACTAAAGAAAACTAAATCAACATACAATCAAGGATAAGTTTCCCATCCCCATAATTCAGGAGTTGCTAGATGAATTGAGGGAAGCTCGGGTGTTTTCCAAATTTGATTTGAGGTCCAGATATCATCAAATTCGAATGTGGGAACTTGATGTACATAAAACAACATTTAGGACACATAAGAGGCATTATAAGTTCCTAGTGATGCCATTTGGCCTCATTAATGCTCCTTCTAATTTTTAGGCTCTTATGAATTCAGTATTCAAACCATTGTTGAAGAAGTTTGTGCTTGTATTCTTCGATGACATACTGGTATATTCAAAGTCTTGGCCCAACCATTTGCAATATTTGAGAACAGTTCTTCTCATCTTAAGGGATCAACAACTGTTTGCTAAAAAGAATAAATGTTGTTTTGGTACTTCTCAAATTGAGTACCTTGGACATGTGCTACATGAGGGGACAGTATCCACGGATAGATTCAAGAATGAATGTATTTCTTCATGGACCATTCCTCAATTAGTGAAAGAATTAAGAAGCTTTCTTGAACTATCCGGCTACCATAGAAGATTCATTAGAAACTACAGAGTGTTACCCAAGCCTTTTACAGACTTATTACAAAAGAATGGTTGGGGTTGGTCTGGACAGGCAACATTGGCTTTCCAATCATTAAAAGAAGCATTATGTGCAGCACCTGTCTTGGTGTTACTGAACTTTCATCTTGAATTCACAATTGATACTAATGCTAGTGGGTTTGGAATTGAAGCAAAGCTGCAATAGCAAGGGAGACCGATGGCTTTCTTTAGCAAGGCCTTAAGCGTAAGACACCAAGCCCTATCAATCTACAAAAATGAGATATTAACAGTTTTGTTGGTTGTTAGGAAGTGGCATGCCTACCTTGTGGGAAGGCATTTCAAAATTTGAATTAATCACCAAAGCTTACGATTCTTATCTGACCAAGTAGCTATCACTTTATTTCAGCAACGGTGGGTAGCTGAAATGTTATGTTATGACTTTGAGGTCTCATATAGGAAAGGTATCAACAACAGGGTGGCTGATGCTCTCTCTCTCTACAACCTCAGTTGGAGCAAGGTCAGTTCTTTCAATTATTTACTAGTTTTGTCATTTCTGGTCTCTTGGAGTAGGCGAAACAATCATATGAAGTAGATGATAAGTTAAAAAGGATTATACAAGATGTCCAATAGCATAGATATCAAGACCAAAAGTATTCTTGGGATGGGAGATTTTTATGAAGGAAAGGGAAAATTATGGTGGGAAAGAACCTGAAATTGCGAAGGGAACTGTTTCACCATTTTCATGCTAGCGCAGTGGGGGGTCACTCAGGTATCCATGCCACTAGGAAACATTTAGCTAGTTTGTTATATTGGAAAGGTCTAACAACTGATGTCAAACACTAGATTAGAGAATGTTTGGTCTGTCAAAGATACAAGTGTGAGACAGTAGCATCTCCAGAACTTCTTCAGCCTTTACCTATGCCTAATCGAGCCTGATCTATTATCAACTTAGATTTCATTGAAGGATTGCCGAACTCTAGCAAGAAAAATTCCATTTTGGTTGTGGTGGACCACTTGACTAAATATGGTCATTTTTGGCACTATCTCACCCATATATAGCTAAAGATGTAGCACAATAGTACTTGAATCATATTTATAAACTTCATGGCATGCCTGATTCAATTATATCAGACAGAGACAGAATTTTTGTTAGTGGATTTTGGCAGGAATTATTTCGAAAAACTGGTACCAGAATTCTATTATCCACAACATACCATCCTAAAACAGATGGTCAAAAAGAGGTACTAAATTAGTGTCTTGAGAACTATCTGAGATGCATGACTGGAGAGACATTTGCAAATTGGTTTAGTTGGTTACCCTTTGCAGAGTGGTGGTATAACTCTTCTTTTCACTCCTCCATTTAGCTTACCCCGTATGAAGCTTTGTATGGACAACCACCACCTTAACACATGCCTTACTTAGCAAGGGTCTCATCAGTGGTAATGGTTGATAGAAGCCTACAGGCTCGAGAGGCCGCAAGGAAGCTATTGCAATTCCATCTCAAAAGAACCTAGTCTCTTATAAAGCAGTTAGCTGACAAACATTGGTCTGAGAGGAGCTTTCAAGTTGGTGATTTGGTATACTTGCGACTGCAACCTTATAGGCAACAGACAGTTAGGAAGGTTCTTCATAAAAAATTATCTCCTAAGTACTACGGACCTTTTTCCTGTGATTAAGAAAGTGAGAGAAGTGGCGTATACTCTACAATTACCCTTAGGATCTTGTATTCACCCAACATTTCACGTTTCTCAAGTAAAGAAACATATAGGATCTGCTCCTACTCAAGCTCAACTACCCTTGGTTGATGCTCATAGGGCACTGCAAAAAGAACCAATTAAAATTTTTGACAGAAGAATAGTTAAAAAAGGGAACCAAGTTGTTACTAAAGTTTTGGTTGAATGAATCGACTCTTTTACTGAAGATGCAACATGGTAATCTTTACATCTACTTTTAGCAAAATTTCCTCACTTTCATCCTTGAGGACAAGAATCCTTTTCTTGGGAGGCGGTACTTGTTACGGGGTGAAAAGCTAAGTAAGAAAATAGAGAGTAAAAGGGTCTTAAAATAGTGAGTTTCACTTTAGTAAAACAGTGAGTTTAATACTGAGAATAATTTAGCAAAAACGATGCGTAGGACTTTAGTTAAACGGTGAGTATTGTTATAACTGAATTTACCACGTTTATCTTTTCTTTATTTTTCTTTTTAAGCATGGCTTGTAATAGGAAAACGATATTAAAATCACATAAGGAAATTGCAGAAATCTCTTTGTTCTCTCTGTTCTTCTTTTCTCTACCTTCTTCCTGTCTCGGATTTGAAGTTACATCACGTAATTAAACCATCCATCTTTTTTTCGTCCAGAAATTTTCTCAATCACCAAGCATCCGAGTATAGAAATCAACTTCAATTCAATAATTTCTTCTTCTTCTTTGTTTTTAGGCAACCAAATAGGAACCAAAAATGCAAAATCAAAAGTATATATGCCAACAACATACACACACGCAATATACATCAAGCACAACTCTCAAAAAACATATAAATATACATGTATGCATGTACATATACATATACGTATAAAAATAAATATGAAGATGAAAAACCTTTTCAATTCGGTTGACGGGAAAAGTTTGTTCGTACAAGATGTCAGCGGAAGAAAAGGTGTCAATGGGAGCTGTATCAGTTGAGCTGGCTTTAACGATATGAAACTTCCCGCAAGGGTTGGAGTTAGAGAAGCAAGCACCACGAGAGCAGAGAAGCTTTCTATGTGGAGAACAATCCAAATCCAATGAGTGAAGAGGCTTTAAGTTTAACAACAACTTTTGTCCGCGAGGAGACGATAGCCTAGGGTTTTGGAGAAGGGAACCGATGGCAAGGGTGGCCATGGTTGGGCGGAAATGGAAATGGAAGATAGGTAGATTTTGATATTGCCTTTTTTGATTGTTAGAGAAACTCGTAAAATAGATGAAGTCTGGGATTATTGTTTTCTTTGTATCAGTACAAATATTTTACCCTTAACATGTTAGTTGTTTCGTCATAAAATAAGAATAATTAATTTGGATGAAGTTGATAATAGTGATTGAGGTGATCCCCACCAATTTCGTAAATCTAAAAATACCCACTTTTCATTGGAACGTAAATTTATCCCACACTTGGAGATTTGGAAGGAGAGAGATCGTTAATGCACTTTCCCTTTTGTGGTTATCTTTTTAACATTCTCTACCATAATTTTTTATTATTAGGTAAACTATAAAAATCTGACTCAATTATGTATTTCATTTTATTTTAATAATTCAACTATTAATTTTTTGATATTTTAGTCACTCTAAATTAATTTTTTTGTTAGTAATAAAATTAGTCCTCTAATATTTATATATTCTACTAATTTGAATCTTAAATATAAAAGAAATAATAAATTGAGCTCTTAATATTTACAAAATTGATCATTTTATTTCTAATTCTAAAAATTCAATAAATTTGGCCCTTAATATTTACAAAACCTATCAATTTATTCCTAACTCTAAAATTAAAAAATATTTTTAAAAAATCAATTTAACTATTTATAACCCATCAACTAAACTATGTGATATATTAAAATAAGAAAAGAGTATCTCTTTCAAGTCACTTGTGGCAATTTCTTTTATAATTTAGGCTTCACACTACACCAAACCAATTGATTTAGAACCTATCTGGAATAATTTGTTGCATTACTACTCGAGCAAATAATATTTTAATGTCTTTGTTTTTTCATCTTAATTTTTTTAATGTTTTATCCCAACTTTCTAAAGTTTTTTTTTTTTGCAAGTAACTTGAAAGAGGGTACTCTTTTTCTTATTTTAATATCTCACGTGAGTTAGCCGATGGGTTATAAAGGGCTAAAAATGAATTTTTAAAATATTTTGAACTTTTAAAGTTAAGACTAAATTAATAGGTTTTGTAAATGTTGATAGTCAAATTTATAGAATTTTTTAAAATTATAATCAAAATGACAAATTTTGTAAACATTAAGAGCTAAGTTTGTTGAATTTTTATATTTAGTATCAAATTGATAGAATGTATAAACATTAGAGGTTAAATTTGTTACTAGACTAATAAAAACCCACATTAGCTCAGAGTAATCAAAATATTTAACTTCAAAATGTTTAATGACTAGATTTAAAAATTATTAGTTGAGTGACCAAAATAGAAGGAAAAGTATAACTAAATGGTCATATTTATAGTTTACCCATATTATTATAAGAATAAAGAAATTTTAAAAGAGTGAGCAATTGGAATGCAGACCAATGGACTATTCCAATTTTGGAATTACCTCCTCCCTCCTCCCCTCTCTCTCTCATCACTTCATGTGCAATAATTTTTCGTCACTCCAATCATTGATATTATATATCAACCAAATTTTGTTAAAATAAATTATTTATAGAAATCAATGATTAAATCACAAGAAAAAGCCCATTTCTAAAAAAAGAATTACAGAAATCGGCCGTTTTATTCAAAAATGATTGGAGATGATCGATTTCCCTAAAACGCGTTGAGCTAGCGTCATTTTCAGGGGAACACAGAAAAGCGTGTCTAGCTCAGTGCTTTTTTCCTTGATGACCAGTAAAACGCGCCCATGTCAGTGCACTTTAGTAAAGCGCTTCCACGTAGGCGCACTTTTGCCCGTGCTCCAACAGTTAACTCAACCAATTATTTGAACTAGCGGTTGGAGCCCAATGGTAAAAAAAAAAGTATAACTCCCCCCCCCCCACACACACACATTTCTCACAACACAATTCTCATAATTCTCTCCTGAATCTCTCAAAAATCTCAAACACCTCTCAAATACTTTGTACAGTACCTAACAAGTTATTGAGTGTTCTTTTAATGGTTTTAGTACCCATGGGATTATTAACTATACCATTTTTGGAAAATGTTAATAAATTCCATAATCCATTTTGTTGTCCAGTAGCGACAACCGTTTTTTTTATTGGTACTGCAATAGCCCTTTGGTTGGGTATTGGAGCAACATTACCGATTGATAAATCCTTAACTTTAGGTCTGTTTTAAATTGAATCAATTAAAAAAATATATCATGATGTGCGTATCTAGGGAGTAGTCACTTCAAAGGCAAAGTGAATTCTCCCTAGATACATTTATTCAATTCTGGTTTTTATTATTTTTATTAGTAATTTCAAGAAATAGCATTTTTATTAAAAATTTGTTCATGTTCAATTATATATTTAGCAATGGTTGGGATCCATCTTGATAGCAAGCACATCTCTCTTAACCAATTACAAATGGTAAGAATTAATTTTAATAAATTTTAATTTTTTTATTTCATAGTTATAATTGAACTTAATATTTTTTATAACTTTTATGTAAATAGGCGGAGGATCGAATTTTGCAATTCCATATTTGTAATCTACTTGGTCCTCTATCATCGTTGATCAAAACATACCTGAGGGAAACCAGTTTTTTGCACGCGACCCTTGTAGGTCGGGGGTGTAAGTTGGACCTGAGACTCATAAAAGCGTTGGTGGAGAGGTGGAGACCCAATACGCATACATTCCATCTTCCATGCAGTGAGTGTACTATCACTCTAGAGGACGTGCAATTATAATTGGGGTTACCCGTAGATGGGTTGGTAGTCAGTGGGTCTGTTCAGTCTGTTGATTGGGGAACCATATGTTACGATCTTTCTAGTGTGGTTACGGAGACAATTTACGGAGATCAGATCGAAATGTCTTGGCAACAAAATAATTTCGCGAAGCTAACAGAGGATTCTACTGAAGAGAGAAGAGAACGCTACGCTTGGGTGTACATCTTTCAGATTATCGGGGGTATTCTGATGCCGGATAAGTCACGAAACCTTGTACATCTAAGGTGGCTACTGAAACTCATCGATTTTAACGGAGCTGGTGAACTTAGTTGGAGGTCCACAGTATTGGCAACATTGTACCGGGAGATGTGTCAGGCGACAAAATAGGAAAAAATTAAAATTGGTGGTTGCCTTTTACTACTACAATCCTGGGCTCGGTATCGCTTCCCATTTTTACGTCCTCGAATGGACTATTCGTATACATTCCTACTCGTTAGAAGGTAAAATTTAGTAGATATTACCATTATTAAATTGATTTAAAATAAAATTATTATGCTAATAAGTTATTTATATAGGTGGAACCATGCCCCGAGTCACATGAGATTACCTACCGAGCTTGAAGATATACGACTTCTATTAAACCAACGATCGGAAATGGATGTATGTATTTATTTAATTTTGACCTATATATAAATAATGTAGTTGATTTCGTATTTAGTATTCAGCAGTATATATATAACTAATGTTTTGATCACGTTCATATATTTTGAATGGACACCATACAAGATGATTTTTTTTGTAAATCCCAACGCCTGACATGTTAAGGCCCCATTGGTAGTATACACTACTGTCGAGATGCACAAGGCAGATAGAGTGTTGTGGCCGTTCAGATTCCAGCAATCGATTCTCGTCGCACCTCAAGTGCTTGATGATCTGCATTGTATCGACTTACGACAACCGGATACATATTGGCTAGCATTCCACTCGCAATACATCAATATATGGAATAACCGGTATAATTTTTTACCTAGTTGTGACGCAATTCTCGTTCCAGAATTAGCATACGATCTGAATTATATTCCATGGTTTAGGATCCATGGCAAGCCATATTTGTTAGGGGGAAAGGCAAGGCGTCGGCATCCCCATACGAGTAGGCCACGACGGCCCCATTTATATCCAATGGGTGGCGAGGCGGGCCCATCATCAGTGCCCACACAAGAACTGGTCCCTACAGCCTCAGCACCGATGCCTTCACCATACCCCCTTTAGTATGTACCGCCTTATTCTGGTCCATATTCCCACCCTCTTAGTTTCACACAAGCACAAAATGTCGCACCACATTTTTCTAGTTCTAGTCCTATGTCAGGTTGGACTGTTGGTCATCCATCCTCGGTGTGGTACACACCTGGGCCATCTCATTTCTCGATGATGGTGAAAATACAACAATGTATAGGCCATCTATGCATAAGGTACCGATGGAGAGTGCAATAGTTATCCCATCGGCTTATGGGACTCAACATAGTTAAGCTCATTAGCCGTGGGTGACACAAACACCTCCGAGATATTTGTTCTATCAAGATGAGTCATCTTCATAACCACTTATTTATAGACTGAAATGATCTACATCGACCAAATGCGAACCCCGACAACCACAACCCCGGCTGAAAGCTGTACCTAAAAAGAATCCAGCGCGTAACAATCGACCACCCTGATGTGGCACATATTTTGATTGGCATATGCACCGATGAATTGTATATTGTATCATTAAGAAAATGGAAGTTCTTTTTAATCTTCTTTGTACACAGTCTGATTCTTGTACCATTAAACCCTAATCAAAATGGAAATTTATTTTGATTATTTTCACATAGCATAGTAATAAGATTGGATTTGAAAAGAAATATCAAATGTTTTTTGTTGAAAATTCACATGAAGAAATATCAAATGTAGTTTGGATTAACAATGGCTAACAAATCCCATGAAGACATATATATTATAATGTTTAATTTTGATGTGGACATGATGATATTGTATGGTTTGGGTTTCTACACCACCCGTATAACCTCTGTTGGTTTGAGCGTTCCCAAATATCCATATAGCTGCATATTCGAGTCAAGCACAATCAACATTTTGGTGTACGACCCAATTCTCTATCGGGTAACAACTTAAATGGAACAAGCAATATAGGCGACCACTTATGTTCATTTGGGGCTAGTGGGAATATGTGTCTCCATACATTGTACAAGTTTTCTAATTTGTACACTTCGTCGACAAAGCTTAAGGGATCCAAACGGAGATTCATACAACATGCAATTGCATGAGCGCATGGACAACAAAGTGCGTCAAATATCCCATAGTCGCAAGTCTTATTTCTTAGGTGTACTTGGTACACTACCCCATCAATACCTATGACAGTTCTGCCAAACGTAAGTATGTTTCTTTCACAACTGAGATTATTGGCAAATGATGCATTCCTTTTAAAATAAAATTGATGCATTCCGCCAGGTTCGAGGTCATGTGGCCATATCGTAGCCTACTGTCGTATGCTTGTGTCCACTGTTTGAATGATATGTTAGTGAGGTATGTTGCCCCAACCGAGTTAGTTGACTGCAATATTTTCAACATCTCATGAAAATGATCTTTCATGATCTCGTACCCTGTCAATATAAGTGCGTAGCGACGATTACATACCAAAAAATATAAAAATAAAAATAGAATATTACAAACCAAATAATATTAATGCGATTTAATACCCATGTTGGTCATTTATTGTCGCTCAGCAGTAGACCGATATTGCTTGTAGTAATTGGACGCAATGTGTCTTAGATAGTACCGGTGGTGTGTGTGATCCCAGAGGCTTCCCTATCATTCAATTGTGGATAGTATTCCAGTTCCCTGATCTGAGATGATGCATATATCAGGTTGGGGGTAGACTTGCCTCCTTAACCTAGACAGAAAGAAATCCTAGTTGTTTGCTTTCTTCCCTGGTGTTATTGCAAACAAAATTGGAATGATCCTCCGATTACCATCCTGTGTCATAGACAACAACAGTTGATGGGTATATCTACGATACATAAAGATACCGTCTATTTGTACCAGTGACTTATATTACTGGAACGTACCCCGATATTGCTTAAAGGTCCAAAACAACGTTTGAACATTCAGTGTAACACCCTTAACCTGTCTCCGTCGCCAGATTAGGGTTATGGAGCATTACTGTACAATTAGAAACATTTAAACATCATGTCATTCAACATGTTAAAAATATCATAAACCATTCATTCACATGCAAACTATCCCTATATCGAGCCCTCGATGCCCTAAATATAGCTTAAGAGTAATTCGGGACTAATTTGTAACAAAATAGGAAGTTTAGGAAAAAGTTCTAAAAACTTGGAAATAGGGGTCACACGACAGTGTGGCCAGGCCGTGTGGAATCACCCTAGGCCATGTAACTTTCGAACAGGGGACACATAGCTATGTCTCAGCCCGTGTCCTCACCCGTGTAACTCACTGAGTAAGGTCACAAACTCGTGCGCCAGGCCTTGTGTTAGGCCGTGTAACTCACTAACTTGAACCTTCTGAAATCCTCAGATGACACACGGTCGTGTCGCTAGGCCGTGTGCCTTACACGGCTAAGTCACACGCTCGTGTCTCAAGCCGTGTGAACCCAAAATTTACCTAAAATCAAGCCATTTCAAACCATTTCATGCATAAACTTTCAACCCATTTAAGCACACTTTAAAGGAACCTAAACATCACCCAAAGACCAATCAAAATGTCATTTCAAGGTCCTAATTCAAACTAACCAATATGATATTCAAAGGCACCACATTTCATCAAACATTTCTAAACAAAGCAAAGCAAATTTTAGCTACATTTCAAGCACAAACTTAGTTCTTCTAACAACCACCATATAACAATCAACTTAACCATTCACATTTTTACTTCAAACATACCATATAAAGGCTTATACTCCAAGTGCTTAATATGACCAAAAGACTTAAACTTATCAAAGCATTTAAAATCCATCAAACAAAACTTAAGTTCAAAAGCATATTTGGACCAAAATGATCATTTACACATTCATAAACTATTACTACACATAGTCCTATACATGCCATAAAACCAAGATATTCAAAATCTACCGAATTAGTCCTTGAGATAGTGTGATTCTTTGAGCTTGATACAATCTCCCAACATAAAAACAAATTCTACAAAACAAAGGACAAACAGAGGTAAGCTTACTTAAAGCTTTGTAAGTTCGTAAAATAATGATAGAACTTGTTACAATTTAATTTGACAACACAAACGAATATCAAATAGGAAATTGCCAGTCTTTCACAATCCACCACAAGTAAGAACTACACATTTCATTACTTTAAACTGATCAGAGAACTTAGCTTGTCATTTTTAGAATTTACAAAATAATGCTCAATCGAGCTAGATCTAGAACATTAACTGTTTTGCAATGCTGCTCTCACAAGTTGACGAGGGTCTGCAACGTATGCAAGTCCCCAGCCATAGCTACGGTTCATTCATCATAACAGAGTATTTAGTCATTTCACTAGTTCTCGATACTACTTACACAAACTATCGTGAATCCACAACTTATGCAGAATCCTCAGCCATTGGAATAGTCCATATCTTCAAAACAGAATATTTAATTGTTTCATCACTTTACATCTCGACCCAACACAGAATCATATTAATAATTCTTATTTCCAACTCTCAATTAACTCAACATGTTTATAAATTTCACAACTTAAATATATATAACTAGAAGTACGAACTTACCAGGCTAATTTGTAATAACATCCAAAGCACAGGGACTACTCCGCTACCTTGTCATTTCCTTGGCTATCAACACATTTGTGATCTAAGACAATAATTTCATTTAATTAACTGAATCAATAAAGAGTTTAAGTCATTTATGCGATTAAGTCCCTTTTTGACATTTTACAAAAATCACCACCCTAAAGTTTCATTTTTACTCAATTTAGTCCTCAAGCCCTAATCATGTAATTAACCTAATTTTTCCTAGAACCCAATATAATCAATTTGATAACTACACCATAACAACCTTTACTTGTGAATATTTCTCTTGTAATCCTTGAAATTTTTACACTTAAACAATTTAATCACTAAACCTTAAAATCATCAAAAACCACTTTATAATACAGTGAACCCAAACAATAAAGCTTCATATTCCATTATAAACTTCAAGAAATAACTCAACTTTTGCAGTTTTTATGACTCAGTCCCTTTTACTTATTAAACTATCTAAATGATAAAATTTTCCAACAAAATTTAATATGACCCTAAAAACCTCGTAAATATATTAATTAAATAATATTTACGAATTATTACATCAGAATTATGGTTTCGAAACCACTATTTCTGACACCACAGAAAAACAATATGTTACATTTGGCACCCACAAAATAAGCGATCATTGTAGTACGCGAGACCCGTTTTAAGATCTGTTACGCAACCTGGTACATACCTCTCCAGCACCTGACACCACTGTCATACCTCGTTGTATGACACGTCCCACCCACTATGCATCTTCTTCAAGGCCTTTTGCTTAGCTATCTACGCCTTGCGGTACGAAGGCATGTAATTGAATTGGTTACGAATATTGCTAATTAAAACCAACACAGTAGTCATCAGATTTGCTTTCACCATTGGTAGTATTAGGCCTGCGATCATCCTGTGAAACACCTACAATCCCACGAGAACGTTAAATTAATTGGAAATAACCCTACACCTTAAAAAAACCCTAATAACCCAATGATATTGTACCAGAAACAACACATATATACGAACCGATAAACTTTTTTATCATCTATAACCCTGTCTTCTTCTTAACAGAAGCCATGATTTTCCATGAGTAGCTACCTCCTCGCATTGCACACTTCCCCTCGAACTTCTCAAATTTGGATTTAACCACGTAGAAGATAACCCCATTTTTGATGCTATATCACTTCAATGTTACGAGAAAACCATCTTTACTGGAAACTTTCTGCCCACTTCCAAATCACCCGAATCCAATGATACGCTTCTGTGGCTAGGCCTCTTGTGTGGTAGGTTTGCAAACTCCAACACAAACTTTACCGAAAGATCAATATTATGTATGTGGAATGGCAACGAGTACGCTGTGAATCGTAGATCTTCTTCTTCTTCTTCTTCATTTTCACCCCCTTCACAATCATTAAGTTCATTTGGAATAAGCTCCGATTCAAAAAATAATACAACTTCTAAATCGTCGACATCGGGCTCCCGGGGTGAATCCACATCGGATTCATTGACATATTAGTTCTTTGACTCACCAACATCTGCCATGTTGAAGGTCCCCTTACCAGTGGACGTCGTAGGGAGTACATCATATCTTCTTGTGTATGTTTCGAAACAACCAAAATCACATGTCGATTGCCAACCACTGGAAGATGATGTCATTCCCTAGTAATTATTCCCAATGTTGAACATCGACTCACCAAGGTGCATGTCCCATCCACTAACTGAGTGTAGTGCAGGGGTCATGTATTCCTATTGATGATTCGGTTTTCTACCTCCCATGATTGAAATTGAAGATTGAGATGGATAAGTGTCTTCCTATTGATGATTCTAGGATATCATATATAATGGAAATTTTCTAACAAAATGGTTGTACTATCAACATTTTCAACCATTCTTGCCTCTCGAATTGGAAGAGATGTTAAAGTCGCAAGTCCTTTATATGGTCTTGAAAATTTCACATATAACTCAAGAAATGGTGATCCACTTTCGAGGTGTATCTACACGATCGCCTCCAAGCCCTGAGAACTTTTAATATCAAACGAGTCATATTTCACGGGATTGACCGAAACACGAAATCGATACTTAATAGAAGAAACCCTCATTGCCATAGACCCAAAGTTTTTTTGCCTAATTCTTTTACGAAGTTCTGTCAACTCTATGTTTTGGTTAAAAGCTAGTCGCTCTGTGTTCTTCGATAAAAAATCACGCCAGTCTCGGGGTTACAAACCTCACCGTCGTAATAAATAATAGCACTAATTTGTCCACTCATTTTCACCCAATTTATCTGGCGAGAGAAATTCGAAACACAAAAACTTAACATAAAAAATCAAAACATTATGCAATAAATATAATGCTTCGTATAAATATTAACAAGAAAAATCAATTTATACCTTCAACCCCAACTTCTATTCTTCTGAACTTCTTCAATTTCTATTGCTCCAAATTATGGCACCAAAGGCTGAAATATGGGTCATTTATAGTCTAAGGGATAACATCTCACTTCTTTCTGTAACATGCCTCAGATAGTGGGGTTTGAAATTTGTAAAAGAAAACGCTTCAGCAAGACACACTATCAGAAGCAGTGCTGAAAAGGGCGTTCAGCTAGAAGCGTTTTTAGTACTTGTACCGACAGTGCATCCTGCTTGGAGCATTTTTCCTCTACAAACCTCAACCCCCATTATTCAATGCATTTTTCACAAATCTCATCCTGGGAATCCCATGATATTTTTTTAAAACCATCTCCTCAAATTTATTTTTTCAGAAGCAGCAGTATTGAAAAGGGAGTTCAGTTGGAAGCGTTTTCAGCACTTTTACTAACTGTGCATCTTATTTATAGTTTTTTTTCTCTAAAACACTCAACCCATCTCATAAAAATTATTTCTTTAGAACCCATCCCATCAAAATTAGTTTTTTAGATATTATCCTATACAGATTATTTTTTTCAAAACCCCTAAAGATTAAATAAAACCCTAAAATCCTAAACACTTAAAATTAAAAAACCTTAAAACTTAAATATTAAAACCTAAACCTAAATCTAAACACTTAAAAAATAAAAACCCTAAATCCTAATTGGAATTCAAAAAACACAGGCAAAAGAGCGCCTGAGTTGAAGCGCTTTACTAAAGCGCGCTAACGTGGGTGCGTTTTACTGGTCATCAAGGAAAAAAGTGCTGAGCTAGACGCGATTTATGCATTTTCCCTGAAAATGATGCCAAATCAAGGTGTTTTAGGAAAATTGGCCATTTCCAATCATTTTTGAACAAAATGACCCATTTTCGTAATTTTTTTTTTTAGACATGGGCCTTTTCTGGTCACTTAGTCGGAATTAACTAAAAGAATTTACATTTCATATATTACTTCTATTAATTCTATAAAAATTTAAAAATTATCATACCTTTTACATTTTTTATGTAAATATAATTTGTAATCTAAAAATTTCATCATCCTAATTAAAATATCATGGTAGGGGAATAAGAAGACTATTGAGGCAAGTAGCACCACTAATAGGAGTATATAAAAATAAAGTGTTTGATAAATAATTCATAAATAGTTTGATTTTTTTGTTCGTTCATGTTAATTTATCAAACTAACATGAACATTGACAAGCTTTAAAGACTTGTTTATTAAACAACTAAATACAAATTAAATTTGAATATAGGTTTGTCACTTGTATTTTAAACATCGTTCTTTTGTTCATTTTGCATTGTTGGTAGCTAAAGACTTATTATACCATCTACTCAATGTGAACATGTGGAATCACAAGAAGATGCCTAAGAGACGTCCACGGGTGGCCTTCCATCTCACGCTACTCAACTAGTCCCCCATTTTATATCACTTAGTTGGTCACTAGGTGACTAACCACCAAGGCCCCTCGTTGCCCAAGCCATGCAGAAGTGTTTGAGGAGCATCAAACTTTACCTCACTAAAGATGTCATGATCACAGAATTACTCTCAAGGAAGACATAGATGCTAAGAATTCTAGGCCTTATAGGCATTTTTCTATGCAAAAGGACATTATTGAGAAGATGATAAAGGAGCTACTTGATGTAAGGTTAATTCGGGCCAACAACAGTCATTTTCTTCCCTAGTAGTGTTAGTTAAAAGGAATATGGTAGCTCGGGAATATGTATTAACTATAGAGGGTTGAATAAGGATACCCTGAAGGATAAGTATTGTCACACCCAATTTTCATTAAAGTTTGGAACTTAGGAGGATTTAAGAGTAAATTGAAAGAATTTGTTGGTTCGGTGGACTCTACCAAAAAATTTAGAAATTTTAGTGGTTAAATAGTAAATAATTGAATCTCAACTCTGGTTTAGTTAACTTGGAACCGACTGGTTCTTTAGTGGGAAATAGAATGATTAGTGATGGACAGTTTATTTGGGACTGTGGTGACCGTGCGCAAAAGGAATATATATATATTTGTGTGAGAAGGGTTATTCTGTAGGTAGAATTCTTCTCATTTTTATTTTATTTTGTTCCCTTTTACATAATCTTCTTTGGTTGCTCTTAAAGAAGAGAAATTTAAGGAAAGCTTTGTATGAGGTAGTGATCGTGAGGTTCGAGTTTGGAAAGTAGATAATTTGGTGAGCTGGTAAGTTTCTTTATTTCACTGTATTCATGAAATTGAGAAAAAATAAGTAAGAATTTCTGAAAGGCTTCTATATGATACTGGATTTTGGGTTTTAAGGTTTGGATACCCTCGGTTTAATTGGTATATTTGGTTGTCATGCTTAGCTGACTAAGATATAGGAGACTCTGGTATTTGGAAAAACTAAGCTGGCAAAGCGGAAGGATAAGATGTGAGCTTTTGTACTCAACTATTTGAATGTTGCTTTAATTTGTTCTGGTAATTGTGTTTTTGTGTTTTGCACTAAGTCCAGTCGAGTCTGTTGACTACACATAGAATCGTTGCTGACTGGAAAAGTTATGCATGCATATGGCTGTATGATTATATTATTTTTGCAAGTATGTTCTCTGAATGTATGACATGGATGTGTATCTATAAATTGTTATGTGGTGTGCTCCATGTTATGTTAGTGAATGTGATTATATGCGTGATATGCATGTTATTAAAATGCAGAGTATGAAGGGAAGTATTGACGGGTTGTTGAAGATAATAAACTTGGCATCATGGAGGAATGGGCGGATTAAAAAGAGAATTAAGGAGGATTGGTTGGAAATGGTTATCTACAGGCTCTTCAAAGTGACACCATCAAAATGGTTATATACAGGCTCTTCAGAATGACACCATAGAAATGGTTACCTATAAGCTTTTCGGAGCGACACCATGAATACAATCTACAGGCTCTACGGAACGACACCTCGAAAAAGTTTCACTGACTCTTCGAAGTTGAAAGACCATGGTGAGCCATGGCATGATCTAGTGGTGAACAAGTACGCCTTATGGAGAATTGAAGTTCGCTAGGATAGTAAATAGGAAAGTCAGCGAGCATATAGGTGGAAATCATTGTATGATTTGCGTGGTGAAAAAAAATCTGGCATAACTATTATGGCGTGTATAGGAATGTAGGCAAGCGTGTTAATAAGAGGTCCTGCCAAGAATGCAAAGGTAAAAAGAATGGGTGGAACCGTCTTGTACGCGAGTATACGTGGAGGGAAGAGGTATTTCCTTCAAAGCATTTATGAATAAGTATTAGCCATTAAGAGTCCTCCAGAGTTGACGAATAAACAAACATTGGCTATGAGAAAGCGAGATGATTATTCAAATTTTAAATTTTAAGTAATTATTGGTAAAGAGCTAGCCAGAAAAGGAAAAATCACCAAAGGCTATATAGGATGGAATGTCCACTAGGGATTAACAAAGAAAGAGGACATCCATTAGGACTATCTAGTGTTGGGAAGTCCATTGAGGACTATCTATTGTGAAAGTTCGCCAATGACAATCTAAGGAAGAGATAGTCCGCTAGGGACTATCTATTGTTGGAAATTTCTCGTTGGATAGTCTGAAGTGGTAAAATCTTGTGGGACTATCATACAAATACGAGTCCACAAGGGAAAAGTGGTGCTTAACTATTAGCCAAATCTCATATTCAAGGGTGACAAACAGGGATATTAGTAAATGGGCCTTCCTTTAAAAGAAGACATATGCACAAGTTAAGTTATAATAAGATAAACGTCGGGATAATGCAGTAAGTTAATGTTCAGTTCAATGTGGAGTGAAGGGATTAGAGTAAGAGTCTGCTGTTGTGGCGAGATACCTGCAAGTCCACCAAAGGTAGTCACTAATCTGCATATTGCTTATATGGTTATCTTTTGATGAGTGAAATAAGAAAGGTAAAATGAAAGGCTGAGATAAAGCTAGACGAAATCAAGCCTCAGAAAGGGGTGTCATCAAAAGTATAATTGCATCTAAATCAACCCGATCTGTCCACCAATGATTTGATTAGGACGAATGTATAGACATTGTCCGTGCTATTCAAACTGAGTAATCCCTTACGATAATTAGGGGTTTAATTTTGTGCACAAATTCATGTTTACCCAAAAATCTAATAGTCTTTTATGAATACTGTTATACAGTACTAACTAAGTTCTTTCAAAGTTACATGTATTTTACCTTTAATGTAGGGTCAAGGAATAACTTGAGGATCATGTGGAGGGACCATGCCAGACACCGCCAAGTCCACGTTGAATCATGCATAGAGGGGCACCATTAAAGGCTACGCCTCGAGGGTTGGATAAGTGTATTTATACTAAATTAATTTCAATGTCTTAGTAAGTGTAAATATACAGCCTAGTATGACAAAATGATTGTAAGAACTTTCTACCTGTACAATAGAGAATTTATTTGAAGTTTAAATTTTGAAACATGTTGTTATCCAAGAAGATAGAATAAAGTTGTATAGTAAATACGGGTTTACAATTTGGCATTTCTAATTCTATAAATAAATCAAGCTAGAAAGGTCATTAAGTAATATGGTTTAATTGTGACATTCGGTATCTAGACTCAGCGATCGGGTCGGGAATAGAGTGTTACAAGCATCCTATTCTCATTGTGGAAGAATTACTAGATGAATTATATATGGCAACATGGTTTACTAAAATCAATTTGAGGTTAATGTACCATCAAACTAGGATGCATCCTTTAGACATTTATAAGACAACACTTAGGGATTTTGATAGTCATTATGAGTTTTTGGTAATGCCATTTGGATTGGCAAACACTCTCTCAACCTTTTAGAGCCTTATGAATGATATCTTTAGACCATTCTTAAGGAAATTTATTCTAGTGTTTTTTTTATAATAACAGGTCATTTTTAAAGCATGTTCAACATTTAAGAAACATTTTTAAACTATTGTAGAAAAATTCTTTGTTGACTAAAAGGATCAAATGTGCATTCGGTCAATGTTAGGTGGAGTATTTGGATCATTCTATATTAGAAAAAGGTGTTGCTACTGACCCAAGGAAATTGAAGCTATTCAAAAGTGGCCAAATTTTAATAATATTACAGAGGCTTTGGAAAGAATGATGATAACATATGCAAACATGCTTAAGAAGAACCAATTTGTGTAGGGCCCTAAGGTCAAGTTTGCATTTCAAAAGTTGAAAAAGGCTTTGGCACAACCATTAGTGTTCCAATTGTTTGATTTCACTCAAGAGTTCATTATCGAAACTGATGCTTTAAGATCTAGCATTGTGGTGGTATTAATGCATGGAGGGCATCCTATTACCTTCATCAGCAAAACACCAATCTTTGTTAGTGTATAAAATGATTTATATGCTATAGTGTATGCAGTATCTAGGTGACATCTCTATATAACTAGGAGACATTCTACTATCTATACAGATCATCAGAGTCTTAAGCATTTGTTGTAATAGAGGATAACCTCTTCTACTTAGCATTTAATAAGTTATGATTATCATGGGTAAAGAAAATATAGTAGTAGATGTTTTTTCATGGGTGCATGTTAAGGAGCTTATGCCATTGACTATTTCCAATATTTTTACTGATTTGCTAGAGGAGATGTGATAAATATAGAGAAATGATTAGGTTTTAAATTAGTTGAAATGATTTCTTTGTAGTGAGGGGCCATAACACGTTTTGTTTATACTTGGTCTTAAGATTAATTAAGGAGAAAAGGACATCTGGTAGTGGTCAAAAATCAACAATTAAGGAATAAAAGTATTCAAAGCTTGTGACATTTGTCAATTGTTTAGGTGTGATAGTGCATATACTTCTGTCCTTCTTTAGCCATTATTGATACCAAAAGAGGCTTGGTCCCATATTAATAGGGACTTTACTGAAATCTTGCCATGTTCCTTAAGGAAAAGTGTTATTTCAATGGTGATTGATAGATTTACTAAATATAACCATTTTATTGATTGAACACACCCTTACACTGTTAGTGATGTTGCTTAGGCTTATGTTGATAACATTTTCAAATTTCATGGCTTACTAGTGACAATTATGAGTGATAGATAGAGATCATGTGTTCACTAGAAATTTTTAGCAGCTCTTAACCAATCTAATACTTATAGCCCTCAGATGGATAGGTAAACTAAAGTGGTCAATAGAAATTTGAAAGTCTATTTGTCATGTATGGCAGAGGATCAGCCTAAGTCTTGGTGCCATTATCATAATGGTGATAGAATAATAATTACCATTTTGCCACAAACCTTACTCCATTTGAGGCATTGTATGGCTATGCACCTCTATTGCATATCCTTTATGCACAAGGGGTTTTTCGTTGGTCAAGTGGATACACTATTGAGGGCTCGAGGTGAGATGTTACAACTATTGAAATATCATCTTAAGAGGCTTAATAATGAATGAGTCTCAAGTTAATAAATATAGATATGATAAGAAGTTCCAAATTGGGGATTTGTGTTTATCTGAAATTGAAACTTTATAGGCATATAAAAATACAAGAAACTTTCCCTAAGATAGTTTAGACATTATACAGTTGTTAATAGGGTAAGAGAGGTAGCTTACAAATTAAAGCTACCTTTAGGGTCTCAAATCTATTCGGTGTTCCACATGTCAAAACTAAAGAAAATGTAAGGTCACAGTTGCTTATACTAGGGACATCTCTTGTGTTAGAATCATATGATTTGCTGGATAAAATGATGGTTAAACAGGGGCAATCGTACAACCAATCAAGTAGTTCATTGGAGGAACTTGTTCCTTAAAGATACCAAATGGGAATATTTGTTTGATTTGCTTGAAAAGTTTCCTAAATTTTAGCCTTAAGGACAAGGCTACTATTGTAAAGGAAGGTGATGATGTATGGGAGTTGAGAAGTAGTTGAAAGTGGCAAGAAACTCTATTAAAGCGACCTGGTTGTTGGAAAAAGTTCGGTTTGAAAACGGTTTTTTAACAAATTGGAAAATAAAAATTTTAAAAACTGAGTCTATTTGTGATATTCATAGAAATAAACCATTTAGCGAAATGCACATGTGCTTTTGGCTAGATGGATCCTTGTCATTTTTTACTTTCAATCAAACGATCTTCTCTGCTATCCTCATACCACAAGTTTGCTTCAAGTCTGGGCTCGAATGAATCGAATCAAGCACGGAACCAGAAATAGTTTTCTTTACTTTCAGTGTGAAAGCAAAATCTCTCTCAATATAAACTAGCAGAATTGTTATTCCGGAAAATAGAATTAATACTTAGAGAATAGCTCTCACTATTTACAGGCAGAATAACAATATCTCAAAGTTGTGTATTTAGCCCTGTCGATGTATCTATTTATAGGGAGAAGAGGTAAAACCCTTGTTAAACTGTAGAAGTCTATTTCAATAGAAAAATTAACTCCTAGTCTAACTAGGATTAGGTGGGGCAGCAACCCTAGATAAACAAACTAGGGTTTGTTGTCCCTTGCTTTAAACATTAGAGGCTTTTGGCCTTCTACCATATAAGGTCCAATTAGAAGTACTTCCTATAGTTTTAACCTAGTACTTTATAATTCAATCCAACCAACTATTTGTTTTCTATTTTCCAAAATAAACATATTAAATTAATTTCCCAATTAAATAATTTCCTTAACCTAATTACGATTCCGTTAAAATCATAATGACTTTACTGTAAAAGATTCTATGAGAAAATATATATAATATTTATACATTTAATGGATTTACCATGACCAATAAATTTATTTTCATTTTCGAACTTCAATTATTTAATTACTTAATTAAATAATAATTCAAAGAAACCATAAATTCATTTTTTAGGTCATTTCCATTTTGAGAAAATCGTATTCATTTCCAAATGTTTTCCATTTCACTAATTTTACCAATTCTATCCATTCCTATTCATTTGATTAAACATGCAATCCTTTTTTGGTTTCAACGAGCTAGCGGAGGGACCGATTGAACATATGCGATTAGGGCTCAAATGATTTATAATTAAGTTCCATCTTTCGCCTATTAATTATAAACTCATTTAGTCACGAATTCATTCCACTATAATATTGTGACTGAACTCTCCTTAATGGCATACCATTATGAAAGCAACTCAATTAATGCTCATCCAATAACCTTGTCATAAGTGTGCTACCCTCTTAGGATTTCCTTACTCTTTTTGAGATAAATCTGTTCTCCCAATATGATCTTATTTTATCTCATGATCATTACATTTTCCTTCATGAAAAGTCAATTACTATCAAATAGTAATCAAGTCACTTATCACAAAGACGAATGACTCGTGGCCACATTTTCTTTTCATCAACCATGTAATGCCAATGAAATGATCTATTCTTCTTGAGTCCAATCCGATGTACTGCCAGTCCAGTTAGTTACATCTGTGTCTTTATCTTCTAGGAGTCATCTGCTCCAATGCCCAAGACAAGGCATCTCTCCAATTGGACTTGATAGACGACATATTAGTTTTTCAATTGGTTTGCTCATTTCCGATTAGACTAAGGACATGTTTAGGTTCGTCTACTAATATAATTTGTCTTTTTGCATTACGATCTGATCACGTAATGTCGTTTAGTATTAGGGAATATTAAACAACCAATGAGCTAATATTTGCTTCTATTTTGATTTCCATGCAAAAACCACATGAGGATAATATATAAAGGGTATTAATGTAATTCATGAATAATTTTATAACCAATTCATTCGAAAAACTTAAAAATATATATAAATGAAAATACTATACTTAAAACACAAGATCCAACATTGAAAGAAAAATGTTACTTTTAAAGGAAGAAGAAGAGGGACCTCATGGGGGAGTAATGGATCACGTGGTGAATTGAAATGGAGGGCATCATTTTAAGATTAACTTTTTGAGGTATCAAACAAAAGAAAGAAAAATGAAATACATCTTTAATGTAATAATCCAAACTTTTAAATTTCAAATTTAGATTCATTCTGTATCAATAACTTTCAGCCTAAAAATACCTTCAAAACAAAATTCAAAATTTAATATTTCAAAGTATGCTTTTATTGTTTAATTAGAAAATTTTGGACATAATTATTACATTTATTTTGAAATTTTAGTATGACAAAATGTTTTAAAAATATTTTTGTACAGCCTGACAACTAGTGTCAATTGATGAATTGTTAGTGTATTGATTATTTTCAAATATTGAATACCTTTATTTCAAACATTTTAGAATGCAATTCTCTTTTGTTTTAGTAAACCTTTTTAAGGGCACACTCAAAAGATTTCTCTATTAATAAAAGTCAATAGCTTTGCCGTATACCTTATAATATAGTTAGAGCATCGTCATCCTCTTTCTCCCCGTCAACAAAATATGTATACAGAATGTTTTCTTATAATTATTATTTATATCTTTATCATTTTAAAAGTTTACAAGCAAAATCTTTTATTTCTTTTCAATATAATATAATTTTTTCAATTTAAGAATGTATTATATTCTATTAAATTTATATATTTAAATAAATTCGGACAAAATATTTACGATTTCTCAATTTTTTAATGGCCTGATTTCTCATTTACTAAATCAATATACTCTCAATTCATCCATATTCCATACCAAGTATAATTTTGAATTTTAATAAAACGTTACTCTCAAAAAATTGAATACTTATCAAAGTTTTGCCTTTTTATTTACATTTTATACCAATTATCTTTTATTTTTCGATTAAACTATATCTTATCTCATCCAAATAATAATTTTATAAAACACGAAAATAATCGCACATCAAAGAAAACTAGTTAAATACTACTATTAGTAAACTATATGAATGATTACTTGTGAAAAAATAGAACGTTGATAATGACAATGTATTGTAAAGAAAAGATAAAGAAAAATAAAGAACACATAGATTTTTACGTGGAAATCCTTTTAGGAAAAAAACCACGGGTAGAGGAAAAGATAATTCACTATGTCGAATTCGAATGATTACAAGAGGAGTAGACTATGTCTATTTATAAGCTTTTAAACCATATTCTAATAGAATGAGTGCAGTAAGATTGAAACACCTTATTCTAATCAAATATCAAATAGATGGAGTTTAATAAGGTTTAGAAAACCTTATTTTAAAATAAAATAAAAGAAGTATAGTTCTATATTGATTTTACTTTTTTTTATTTTACCACTGTAGTTCTAACAATCTCCACTTTGTCACGAATTCTCAATGAACAAGTTCTTCATCGCGAACTCTCAACGAACAAGTTTTCTAACTCTTCCATAAAACCCCTTAAAGGTTTAACTTCAACAATAAACACTAACCAAGTCTAAGCAATTCTCAAACTTGGTTATAGGAAGTGACTTAGTCATCATATCTACAGGATTTTCATGTGCACTAATTTTGTTTACAATAATATCACCACGAGCAATAATATCACGAACAAAATGATACCGAACATCAATGTGTTTTGTTCTCTCATGAAACATTTGATCTTTTGTAAGGAAGATGACACTATAACTATCACAAAATATTGTACTGATTTGAAGGTCTTCATTGAGTTCACTAAAGAGTCCCTTCAACCAAATGGCTTCTTTACAAGCCTCAGTAATCGCCATGTACTCAGCTTCAGTAGTAGACAAAGCGACTGTAATTTGCAAAGTGGCTTTCCAACTGATTGCACAACCTTCGATTGTAAAGACATAACCTGTGAGAGATCTTCTTCTATCGAGGTCTCTAACAAAATCAACATCAACATACCCAATGACCCCATCTCTAGTTCTTCCAAATTGTAAGCAAACATCAGTAGTACCTCGTAAGTATCTTAAAATCCACTGAACTACTTTTCAGTATTCTTTACCGGGATCCGCCATGTATCTGTTTATTGCACTGACTGCATATGATAAATCTAGACGTGAACAAACCATAGCATACATAAGAGATCCCACTGCACTAGAATATGGAGCATGTGACATGTACTTAATCCCATCATTTGATTACAGAGACAAAGCCGATGAAAGTCTGAAATGGGCTGCTAAAGGAGTACTAACAGGTTTAACACTCTGCATATTGAACCTGTAAAGAACTTTCTCAATGTACCCCTTCCGACTTAGGTATAATTTACTTACTTTTCTATCTCTGAGAATCTCCTTACCAAGTATCTTCTTTGTTGGTCCCAAATCTTTCATCTCAAATTCCTCACTTAGTTGGGCTTTGACCTTTCTTATCTCTCATTTATCTTTAGCTGCTATCAACATGTCATCAACATAAAGGAATAGATACACAAAAGAACCATCATTGTTTTTCTTAAAGTAAACACAACTATCAAAGCTACTTATTTTAAAATCATGAGAAGTCATAGAGGAATCAAACCTCTTGTACCACTGTATTGGTGACTGTTTCAAACCGTAAAGGGACTTTTTTCAGCAAGCAAACTTAGTCATCTTTTTTTGAGACTGTAAAACCTTCTGGTTGTTGCATGTAAATATCCTCCTCAAGTTCTCCATGCAAAAATACAGTTTTTACATCTAACTGCTCAAGCTCTAAATCATGCATGGCCATAATATCGAGCAAAACTCGAATCGAGCTATGCTTCACAATTGGAGAGAACACATCTATGAAGTCTACTCTTGGAATTTGACTGTAACCTTTTGCAACAAGCCTTGCTTTATATCTAGGTTCTTCAATTCTTGGAGTCACTTCTTTCTTTTTAAACATCCATTTACAACGAACATCCTTTTCACCTTTAAGAAGTTTCAAAAGATCTCATGTTCTGTTTTTGTGGAGTGATTCCATCTCCTCTTGCATAGCAAACATCCACTTTTCTGAGTCTTCATAGCTAACCGCCTCAGAATAATTAGATGGCTTTTGGTTTGCATCTATATCATTAGCCACATTTAAAGTATAAGCAACTAAATTAGCCTCGACATACTTCTTCGGAGGTTTAATTTCTCTTCTAGTTCTGTTTTTGGCTATAGAGTATTATGGTGAAGAAGCAGCTCTATTTTGAATTTCTGTACTAGCTTGAGGAGTCAACTCTGTTATAGATTTTGGATTAATCTAATGCTCCACCTGCTTTTGATGTTCTTTATTGGAATCATAGCAATTTCATCAAAAACAGCATCTCTGCTAATCACAACTTTTCTATTTTCAGGACACCATAACTTATACCCTTTTACATCAGCTTTATAACCAAGAAAAACACATTTAATGGATCTCGGTTCCAATTTTCCATTACCAAGATGAGCATACGCAGGACACCCAAAGATTTTTAAATCAGAATAGTCAGTATGATTACCAGACAATACCACTTGTGGAGTCTTTTTCCCAATGGCAATGGATAGAGATCGATTGATAAATAAACATGCAGTAAAGGCTGATTTTGCCCAAAATGACTCAGTAAGTTAGCATTTGACAACATACATTAAACTTTCTCAATGATCGTTCTGTTCATTTGTTCTGTAACGTCATTTTGTTGTGGAGTATGACGAACTGTCAAGTGTCTCACGATCTCTTCTGACTTGCATAGTTCATTAAACTCATTAGAACAGAAATCTAAGCCATTGTCTGTGCAGAGGTGTTTTATTTGTTTTCCCGTCTGTTTTTCAATCATAGTTTTCCATGACTTAAATGCAGAAAACACATTACTTTTCTGCTTCAAGAAAAACTCCCAAACTTTTTTGGAAAAATCATTAATAAAAGTTAGCATATAATTAGCTCCACCTCTCAAAGGTATTCTGGATGACCCCCATAGATCAGAATGAATATACTCTAATGTTCCCTTCGCGTTATGGATTCCTCTAGTAAATCGGACTCTCTTTTGCTTCCCAAAAATGCAGTGCTCATAAAACTCCAGTTTGCAAATTTCTTGCCCATCAAGAAGTCCTCTTTTGCTCAATTCTGCTATGCCATTCTTACTCATCAAGAAGTCCTAGGCGCATATGCCAAAGTCTAGTAACATCATCATCAGACAAGGAAGAGGAAGCGGCAGCGGCAGCTGCATCACCAGTAATAATAGAACCCTGCAAAATATATACTTGGTAGTCTTTCTCTGCCCTTTCATCACAATGAGGGAACCTTTAGAAATCTTCAAAACCCCACTTTTAGTTGTGTATTTGTACCCTTTTGAATCAAGAGTACTCAACAAAATTAAATTTCTCTTCAATTCTAGAACATGTCGCATGTCACTAAGTGTTCTGGCAACTCCGTCAAACATCTTAACTGTAATCGTTCTAACTATTGCAATTTTACACGAAGCATTATTTCCCATTAAAAAAAAACATCTTCAGGCACTGTTTCGTAAGTTGTAAACTAATCCTGATTGGGACTCATGTGAAAGGTGTAGCCCAAGTCAATGATCCACTCCTTGCTCACTTTAGAATTGTTGACAAAAGCGACTAGAAGTTCACCATCACTGTAGTTTTCTGCAACATCAGCTTCACCAGATTTTTCTGGCTATTTTCCCTTTTGATTTGCAGCCTCCCTTTTGATCTTGTTCTGTAGCTTATAACACTCAGATTTAATGTGTCCTTTCTTTTTGCAGAAGTTACAAGTTTTACCTCCATTTGAAGACTTCGATCTACCCTTAGATTTACCACGATGGTTCCATTCTTGTGTCCTTCCACGATCATCGTCAGCATTTCGATCTTGTCCCCCACGAATAATGAGATCCTCTCTCTAAGAGTTGGGTTTAACCACAAGATGCTTCATCTTATCATACGACGTCAAAGAATCATAAACCTCATCAACTGTGAGAGAATCACGACTATATAAAATTGTGTCTCTAAAGGTTGAATAAGACGAAGGCAACGAACAAAGTAGAATCAACGCTAGATCTTACTTATCATACTGAACCTTCATGGCTTCCAAGTTTGAGAGAATTTCTTTAAACACTATTTACTGTTAGTGCACAGACACACCTTTCTCCAAACGATGAGCATAAAGACGCTGCTTTATATGCAACTTGCTAGTTAGAGTTTTCGACATGCATATTTGTTCCAACCTTTTCTATAATGCAGCAGTGGTCTTCTCATTCATCACATCCTACAAAATTTCGTTAGACAAATACAGATGTAACTGTGTTAATGCCTTTGGATCTTTACGCCTCTTCTTTTCCTCTGTTAATGTCGAAGGCATCTAATCTATCCCTAGTAAGGTATCATCTAAGTCTATCTGTGCAAGAACTGCTTGCATCTTTATCTGCCACAATGCGAATCTGGTGTTGCAATCCAACAACAAAATTTCATACTTCAAAGACACCATTACCATGATTGAGATGAACAACCCGAAAGCTCTGATTCTAATTTATGAAAAAAATAAAATGTTGATAATAACAATGTATTGCAAAGAAAAGAAAGAACATACAGATTTTTACGTGAAAATCCTTTCAGGAAAAAAACCACGAGTAGAGGACAAGATAATTCACTATGTCGAATTCGAATGATTACAAGAGGAATAAGCTATGTCTATTTATAGGCTTATAAAACCATATTCTAATAGAAGGAGTGTAGTAAGATTAAAACACCTTATTCTAACCAGTATCAAATAAATGAAGTTTAATAAAGTTTAAAAAACCTTATTCTAAAATAAAATAAAAGAAGTGTAGTTATATATGAATTTTACTTTTGTTTTATTTTACCACTGTATTTTATTTAAATAAGGATTCGGATCACTCAATTCTAACATTACTTAACTATGCCCAAGTTCCTAGTTTTGTCATCCAACTTTCAAATTTTCAATTTTGGCACTAACATTTGAATTTGTTCCTGTTTTGGTCACCCGCTTGATTCTAAATAATTCAATAAATTTAACTCTCCACTTTTACAAATTCTATCAATTTGATCTTTAAACTTTCTAACCAAAGCTTTCAGCTTTTAAAACTAAGGCAATCTACATCTATAAATTTGTAAAACCCAAAAAAGAAAAAAGAAAAATTTCTCTGAACTAATGAGTCATTTTCTGAGCCAATTTCAGATAGTAATGGGTTTATCTTGAACATTTCTTTCATTTTCTTTTTATTTTCATTAGTTTTCTTCTAATTATAATATTGTATAGCCCTTTGATTGATAAAATTTTGACTAAAGAAAATGAAAAAACCTTAAAAAGAACACTTTAGATTTACTCTTATTGTTAACAATATGATAATTCTTTCAAAGTACATATAAATAGTCCTCAAGTAGGTTTGAAAATTGGAAATTAAATCCGGGCTAAAAATATGGCTTTGAAAAATCTAATTGTTAAATCAATAATTACATCATAAGAAAAAAAAGTGAAAGAATTAGTTGAATATCCTTTTGTTACGTTGAATTTTTTAATTTTATAAATTGACTTAAGAGATTATCATGTAACTATTTATTTTTAATTTTAAGTCCACAATAAGACATATATATTAATAATAATCTAATTTAGTGTTAAATTATTTATCAAATTAATTAAAACTAAAATTATTCTAGTAGAGTGAAAAATAATTTCTTACAAATATTAAATTATTATATAATTTTATTATATATTATATTTTAAAATATTTATTTTCTATTATTTTTCATGGTGTTTACTTCATTTCTAACACTAACTTCTTAAAGTATAAACAAAAGGGTTATGTACATTAATTGAAAATTTTCAATCATAAATAAAACAATTAATAGACGTGGATTGCCTTTGCTTTAAAAGCTAGAAGCTTTGGTTATAAAGTTTAAGGATCAAATTGATAGAATTTGTAAATGTGAAAGGTTAAATTTATTGAATTATTTAAAATTAGGATCAAATTAATAGTATATGTATGTATTGAGGACTCAATGTGTTATTATAACAGTTAGAAATTAACATCATGAACAACCAGAAAAAATTCAATGTTAGTACTTAAATTGAAAATTTTTTAAATTGAATGACCAAAATAAAAATGTAGGTATAATTGGGTGACCATTTGTACAGTGTGTCCTAATAATAATAAACTTACTTTAAATTTTAAAACGTGATCAGGCGACGAATTGCCCAATGTGCCCATTCCTGATATCAGCGGGGAAGGCTTTCTCACTTCATGATCAACGGTCCATAAAACTCCTTTTATTTTCAAATAAAACGGTTTTTCAATTATTATTATTATTCTTTTTCATCCCTGTCTTTCGCAACCAGCCTTCGTTTCTCTCACTTTCCTCTCCATTTTCTCGGCAAAATCAAGCATGGGGAAAGGACCTGGTCTCTACTCCGATATCGGCAAAAAGGCCAGAGGTGAATCTTTTTTCTCCTTTTATACTTTATTTTTCTTTTCAGCTTCCTTTGTTCATTTTTGTTTTTGTTTTAATTTCAGATCTTCTTTACAAGGATTACCAGGCCGACCACAAGTTCACTGTCACTACTTATACCTCCAATGGAGTCGTGAGTTTTTCTTTTTATTTTATTTTTAAATATTCCAGATGATATAGTGAAACATCTGCTCTCTTCAGTTCCGATTGTTTTAATTTGTTTTCTTTGTCATAAACGAATTCGTAATTCATATTTTAGCAAAGCCTATTAATTTGTATATGATTTTTTTTCTCTTATTTGTTCCGAGTATTATTCTCTTTATGGTTGTTGAATTTCAAGATTCTTATGTAAAACATGTTTTCCATTCAGCATTTTATTTACTTGTCATGTTTATGCAACGATCTTTTGTTTGTTCCTTGATTATACAATTTTATATGATTTATTTGTATCTAATTTTTTCCAATACGCTCGCATGAATATCTGATCCTATGAATTTATGATTGATCTAGAGATTTATGATTTTGGCTCATTTTTTCCCTTTTCAATTATGTCAGGCAATCACATCAACTGGGATTAAGAAAGGTGAATTGCTTTTGGCTGATGTAAGCACTGAGCTGAAGAACAATAACATCACAACCAATGTCAAAGTTGACACTAAGTCTACTGTAAGTTGTAGAACAATTTGATAAGTCTTCGAATTTTAAAGGTCATGTTCATATAATCATTGCATGCTATCTCATTATGATGAATACAAAGGTAGGCAATGTTTTGGTCTTGTACTGTTTTTACTCATTGTCAGGGTGAATTCAGTCTTGGCTCAAGTATTATCTCATTCTGTTTTTTTTTATCCAATAGCTTTTTGCCACTGTTACCGTTGATGAACCTGCACCTGGATTGAAGACAATCTTTAGTTTTATTGTCCCTGATCAAAGGTCTGGCAAGGTAATAGACTTCCTTACTCATGCCATTAACTTCTTTTTTTTTCAATAATGCCAACATTTTCTACATCCTAGTTTAGGTAGCTAGCTGTAGCTATGTTTGTCATTTACTTCTGTAAACTTATAGGTTTCATCATGTGGTCATGACATGGTCTTTGTCATTATTGTGACAGGTGGAACTGCAATACCAGCATGAATATGCTGGCATAAGCACTAGCATTGGTTTGAATGCTAATCCCCTTGTTAACTTCTCTGGGGTGGTTGGAAACAATTGTGTCTCAGTGGGGACTGATCTCTCATTTGACACCGGCAGTGGAAACTTTACCAAATTGAATGCTGGGCTGAATTTCACCCATTCTGACCTCATTGCTTCCCTAACATTGTATGTAGTTCCTCGGCGCAGTTGGCTTTAACTTTTAGTTTACTTATTCACATATCTATATTTTCATATGGAACTTCCAGTAAATTGGTTTTTTCTTTCTGTAGCTTGTGCATGTATTCTGTTATTCTGCTTGTGGTTTTGATGAGGTTAATTTGTCGATAACCACAGAAATGATAAAGGTGACACTCTTAATGCTTCCTACTACCACATTGTTAGCCCATTGACGAACACAGCGGTTGGTGCGGAGCTGACCCATAGCTTTTCAAGTAATGAGAACACTCTCACGATTGGTACACAGCATGCTCTTGACCCGTTGACCACAGTGAAAGCTCGACTGAACAACTACGGCAGAGCAAGTGGTCTTATCCAGCATGAGTGGCGCCCAAAATCCCTCTTCACTATCTCTGGAGAGGTGGACACCAGAGCAATTGAAAAGAGTGCTAAAGTCGGGCTGGCCTTGGCACTCAAGCCGTAGGGAAAGGTAATATCATTGTTTGAATGAAGGGAGGCCTTTACTTTTGATTGGTGAAACCGGAAGTCTGGAAGACTTGGGAGAGTAATAATGTGCTTTGAGGGATTTTTCATGATCTTGGATTAAAAAAATAATTGTGATTGGCGAACTGAAATTGGCAATTTGTTATGTTAAATTTGCTAGGGCGTACGGTGTTTTTTTTTTTTTTTTAGAAAAACAAGGCTTCATGTAGCCTATTCATCTGTGAAATGCAAATGTTGCTTACATGCTATTACTTAAGTTGTTTCAGTCATTAAACTTGGCAGGCAGAGGATGAGGAAATTATAATATCTTAAGAAAGAGGATCCAATAAGAAAAGGAAGGGGGCTTTCCAATCGTGGCTTAATCAAGGAGTAGCAATGCAAGAGCCTGATCAATTTGTTAGTGTAATGTAAATTAGTAGCATACGGAATGGAATTATGTGCTTTTGCTTCAGCCCTGAAGGACCTGGAATTTGGGAGAAGGTAAGTTCGCACTACCTAATTTTATTAGTGGAGTCCATTCCTCGTCCCAATTAAACAAAATATAGTGCTGCTGCTAACGGATGCCAATTGATTTAGTTTAAGAATAGTTCAAATGTGGTGAAACCACCATGGAATTAGAACCTAAATTGCATTTTTATCCTTTCTACTCGTAATAAAATGGATAAATTAGTTTATGTATGTTAGATTAAAGAGCAAATTAAAATTTTTTGTTAAAAAGTTTATCAAATTGTACTGTTAAAAATTGGCGTGATTGATGGTATAATCGGCTAGTGATGTGATGTGCCATGTGTATTTTATAAATTAGTTTATGTTTGTTAGATTAAAGAGCAAATTAATTTTTTGCTAAAAGTTTATGAAATTATACTGTTAAAAATTGGTGTGATTGATGGTATAATCGGCCGATGATGTGATGTGTCGTGTATTTTATGTTGATATATAAAATCAATTTTATTGTAGCAACATAAAGAACTTTAACAAAAGAATTAATTTACTCTTTGATCTAATATACATGAATAAATTTACCTATTTTTAAGTATAGGAGTATATATAATTAAACTTCTAATATAAAAGCTTTTATGATATTTTTATTCTTGAAATATGTATTTTAGCAAAGATGCAATGTTACAAGCTTAAAAGAGAGGGACGAGAAAGGGAGAATAGATGGAATTGAGAAGAAGACAGAACATGACGATGGGATACTTTAATTTATCTAGCTCCTCCTTCATTACGTAGTCTTGGCATTATAAATGGGATGAATTACATTCAAGGTTATTATACTATTAATAAGTTTATGTTTTAATCACTTAACTTCAAACTAAAATGGTCATTGAATTATTCGAAAATTATCATTTAAATCACTGGGCTATTAAAACCACTGTTATATAGCCTTATCTATTTGCACTACTTGTACCGATTGAAAACTTTCATTCTTCTTCTCTTTTACAATTTAGCTTTTTTTTTCATTAAACAACATTATTCGTCACAAATCTACGAACTAAAATTTATTCTCCAATCTCTAACACTGACCTTTAGATAAACTTGGATCTAAATGTATATTCTTCTACTCGTTGATGGGTACTAATCTATTATACTGATTATCAAATCGTTGCTTGGAGCTCGTTAGCCAAATGTCTTAACAACCTAGTGACTTAAATAAAAATATTTGAATAATTCAATAACTTAAATAAAAATATTCAAATAATTCAACGACTATTTTGCAACTTTTTAATGTTAAGTGACCAAAACATAAATTTACTAGTAGTTTAGTGACTTAAGTATTGTTTACCCATCTATAGGTGGAAAGTTACAGTTATTCAGTTTTAATTTTGGGAGAATTAATTATTTAACATTTCAACTTTGTAAAAAAGAATCATTTAACCTTTTATTTCCTTTTCAGCCTCTTTTTAACCCTTAAAATAATTGCGTTTTATCATTTTAACTAATTTAATGAAAGTCTTGTTAAAAAATTTAATAGGATGATATGAAATTTCAGTATGTTGAATATTTTAATGAAATATAATTTATTACTTAGATAACCTAATAAAATAATTACATGAGAAAATAATACAATAAATAAATAAATTATTCATGAAATTCAAAAATAACTCTTAATTTAAAGAAAATAAATATAATTATCTAAAAGATTTTTCAAAATGAATGCACACATTCAATATTTTTGTTTGATTTATTATCTTTTGAAACCTCTCGATAAACACATGTATGCATTCGTTTTGAAACCTTTTTTAGATAATTACATTCATTTTCTCTAAATTAAGAGTTATTTTTAATTTTATGTAAGATTTATTTATTTTATTATTTTAATATGAAATTATCTTATTGGGTTACCTAAGTAATAAATTTACAACTCATTAAAAATAATATTCCACATTATCTAAGTTAATCTTTTAACGGTACTTTTATCAAATCGGTTAGAAAAACTGTTTGAAGAAAAGAACAAAAGTTGATAATAAAAAAGGACTCAAAAATATAATTAAAACTATTTTGACAAAATATGTAAATAAGTGATCAAATTTATCATTAAACCTAAAAAGTTTGAAGATGGAATTTTAATTTATATCAATCTGGTATGATATTTACCCACTTTTTATTCCTATAGCATATATTAAAATAAACTATATAAACCTCTTGTCACATTAACCTCTACAATGCACATGAATCGGACAAATAACATCTTTGCAAAATGTTCAACTGAGATTTGAAAAAAAGTTCTATTTTTACACTAGAATATAAAATTATAATTTCAAACAAAATTTTAGAAAAATTAAAACATACATTATTTAATTTTTTAATATATGGAGTAAGAAAAACGGCTAAATTAGAGAGATATGTATTTTTTTAATTCGTCTTTTAGGTTTTTTCTTAAATATTAGGGAAATATGTCATTTTCGAAGAGAGAGTGTGAAAGCGCGTCTAGCTGGACGCGCTTTCCTTTAATGATCATTTTCCCAACGACTTTTTAAATGTTAGCAACGGTAAAATTTTTTAAAAGTCCCAATGATAGTTTTTCCTATAAATATCAGATCATTTTTCATTCTTTTCACTCAAATCCAACTCTCTCTATTCTCTCTAAACTCTCAATTCTCTGGAACTCTTTCAATTTTCTTAATTTTTGTTTGAAATTTTGCCATGCACTTGTTTAAAAATACTATAGTTTTATTTAATTATTTAGTATATTCATTTTGATTAAATTTTCACGAATGACAAACACTCTAATTCGTTTTGACGATAAGTACATTTTCGCCGCTCAAGCGATAATGCTAAGGAGAAATTTTAAATTTTTTTATTTTCAATTAAGTTAAATTTAAATTTTTAAAAATTAATTAATTTATTTTGTCGATATAAATAGGTGGATGATCGTATTTTGGAGGGGTTCAGAAACTGAAAAATATATAGGATTTTTCCTATATAATTCATCACATTTTTACTTAAATTTGTTGTTAAAACCAAGTAATTGTTTAATAAATTAATGAAATATGCGAAAATATGAAATTAGGACAGAAATTATTAAAAGGTGATTTTATACTTTATTATATAGTTTTCATGCATAAAATGGCTTATTTTATATTAATTTGAGCATATTATATTTTTAAGCTATAAAGTGGGTCATGCATGATTAAATTAAATAATAAAATATAAAGTTATATTTAATAATTCATTTTTAATATTTCTGTAACATCCCGAAATAGGGCCTAAACGGAACAGTGGTTGCGAAACCACGAATTCGAGATAGAAAAGTTTATTGTGATTAATTTTTATGATTTATCAATTGATTGGATGCATGTGTTAGAATACCGATAAGAAATTTAAGTGATTGCATGTCTAAATTGCATATTAGGGTTTAATTGCAAAAGTGGGTAAATATGAGCTTTAGATGATAAAGGATTTAATAGAAGTACATAATTGGAGTAGAGGTCCTTAAATAGTAATTATACCATTAGATTTTTATAGACAAAATGGGCATGCATAGATAAAAATAACTAAAGTTTTAATGAAGGGCATTTTAGTCATTTGGTAATAAAAAGAATTAAAAGGGAAAAAGATGGCAAAATGTGCTCATCTTCTTCCATAAGGGCCGAAACTTCAAGGGACTCCATAGCTAGGGTTTCTTCACTTTCTCAAGCTCATAGTAAGTGCATCCAAGCCCTGATTTTAATGTTTTTTTTACGTTTTTGGAGTCCTCGTAGCTCGGTTTAGCTTATTCTACCATTAGTTCATGTTAGGCTTCATATTTGGAAAAATACCCATAGGTGAAATGTGTTTATTTTGATGTTTTATGGTAGAATATGAAGTTTGAAATTATGTTAAACAACTTTTTCTAGGCGATTTTAAGTGAAAACGAGTAAAACGACATAATCGGTAAAAATACCTAATGTTCATAAGTAAGTGTTAGAGTGAGAATTTGATGTTTCAATAGAAGGGAAAGATGTTTAGCATATCATAAAACATAAGAATAAGGCATGAAGTTTAATTTCTGAGGTTTGGGGCAAAAGTGTAAATATGCAAAAGTTTAGGGGCAAAAACATAATTTTTCCAAAGTTCGAGTCAAGGACTGTTTTGATGAATGTGAGTATTAAATAAGCTAAATTTGCTATTATAGATCAAGAAGAACAAAATCTGGAGTTAGACCGGGGAAAGAAAATTGTTGAGGACTAAGTTGCTAGATTTGATCGTATTTTGTACCGAGGTAAGTTTACGGTAAATAAAAGTAATATTTCAATAATTATTATTAATTTTGTTATTTTCCAGCAATTATGTTGTTATTTTCCAGCAATTATGTACTTATTTCATGAAATTATTTAATGTTGACTCAAGTATGAGATGATAGAGAATCAGTGTTAAAAAGTCCCGTTGAAACATTAAGAATGTATCAGATACAAATGTCATGACATTAGGGGGATGAGACCCCATGCAAGACCATATCTGGGACATGGCATGGGCACCGATATGAGAACTCTCATGTAAGACAATATCTGGGATATGTCATTTGCAGTACAGGAAACATCCCATGTAAGTCCATGTCTGGGATATGGCTTTGGCATGCTATTATTAGATAGGAGACCCGAGTATCCTTAGTATTCCAAGTGGTTCAACGGGCTAGTAAAATGACTATGTTACATGAAAGTTCAAGTAAAAGGATAATAAATAGATTCAGGTGAGTTATAAGGGCTAAAAATATCTCAGTTATCAGTTGAGAAAAAATTTTCAGCAAGGGAGGAGTAAGTTATAATCATGAGTTATTTAAGTGAGCAAGTAAGTAAACAAGTAAGAGAGTAAGTAAAGAAGAAAGTAAAGGTCATGATACTTGATGATAATTTATGAGTATAATTATTTATGATAAATGTTGTTATTTATTTGCTTGTAAACTTACTAAGCTTTATGCTTACCCCCTTTATTTTCCTTCTTTTTATAGTATTGCCAAGCCAATTCAAGAATCGTAAGGGCGTTGGAGATCGTTTCACACTATCAACAGACCATCTCGGTATTTTGTGATTCGAACATTTTAAGTTATGACATGTATAGGGACTTAGTCATTTTTTGTGTGTGTGTCCTTATGATATGGCTAATGAATAGCATGTAAATACTCGATAATGATTAGCTATTGAAATGAATTTTTAAGAACATGTTTTGGTGTTATGTATGCCTAATTGATAGTTAATACAAAGAAATTATAAAAGAGTAAAAATTTGCAATGGAATAGTTTTTGGACAGCAACATTGACGTGATTTTGAAAAATCACCAAGGATAGTAGAAATGAAATTAGAGAGTGAATGAGACATAGAATTAAATCTTATTGAGTCTATTTTCACATGAAAGAAACAATGTAGGCAAAGAAATTTTATATTTTGTAATATTTGAATTTTAGTGAGACAGGGTTAGAATGGTTTTTGAAGTCCCCTATTCTAACTTTAGGAAATCATTAAAAATTGTACAGGAAGAATTATGAGTCATAATTTATATTTCTAGATTCCTTAGTGAGTTTTTTTCAATGGAAATAAGCGGAAGCACCATATGAAGCCCTTACAATGAGATAATTGATTTCTAGTGAATAGAGGTCAGAACCGTCGGACAGTGAAACATAGGAGACTTTAACGAATTAACTGTTCTATTTGGCTAACCCAAAAACTCTAGAAATTTTATGATAAGAAGATATATGAGTCTCGTTTTAGGAAAAATTTACGGATCTAAATTTTAAGTTTTGTAACTCGAGTTATAATTAAATTAGTAACTGTCACGCAAGTAGACAGTTTTATTGTGAACAGTGAAATAAATTATTTTGATTTATTTAAGTATTTGGAAAATTTTTAATGTTCCCAGTTTGGACCCGAACCATTTCTGTTGCATGTTTTAGGGTCTCGAGGGCCCTTTTTAGGGACATATTGATTGAACCTGAGTGAATTAATTTGAAAAGCAAATTTTTATGCTTCAAACTAGTAAGTTAAGTCAGGTAACATCTCGTGCTCGACTCCGGCAACAGTCTCAGGTAAAGGGTGTTACAATTTCATTAATAAATTGGGTTTTAATTAATTAAGTAAATTGATTAATTAAAGTGGTTAAATTATATTATTTGGTCCTCTAAACTATCTACTATTTTTGGACAGGTCTGAGAATTTTCTTCTAATTGCAAAACCCTCCAAATTGGGGACCAAGTCAACCCAATTTTCGGCTGCAAATGGATGTCATAAACCATTTTTTTGGTTTAATTATACAAATTCCTTGAAGAGTTAAAGAAATTAGAGATTTTCCTGAAGATTTGCTAATGACCGAGTCTTAGTCCTGAGTTGTTGTGGCACTCAAATTGACCAAAAATCAAGGGAAAATCAGCCACCTTTCCTCAATTCATGGCCGGCCAATCTTGGAGAAATTTTCAAAGGATGGACACTCCTATTTTTAGCAAACTAGCTCCCTTGCCTCACCTATAAATAAGAGCTCATTTCTCACTTTTTCAATCATCCCTCATCCCATCATCTCTCACACAAGCAAACCTGAACGGGCAGTATATTCAAAGGTGTATTACAAGTCATGATCTTGAAAGGTTGGTAGAAAGAGTGCATGAGTTGAACCAATGTGATCAAGAGGAACCAAATGAGCCAGAAACCGAAGAGTCAACAAATAAAATAGAAACTGAACATGATTTAGTTACAGACACTGAAGAAGAAGAATCTGATAAGGAGCCAAATAGTCCTCAACTAGCTGAAGGAGCTGAAAAACTTGAACCTAGGGTTGAGCCAGAAAAAGAACCAGTCAAGCTAAGTGTTGAACCTGAATAGACAACTCCCATGCTGACTTCTGCAAATACTTCAAGGAAATTAGAGTTGCCAATTTTGATGGATATGTGCAAATTCATGCACAATCAGCAACAAACTTACTGGAAATATGCAAAAATTAAAGATGATTCAATTCGAAATACTTTTAAGAATATCTCTAATACTTTTTTTCATGAGTTCCCAGATGCTATCTTTGAGACATGGACGGAAGAGACTAAAGATGCAAGCAAAGATGGAGCTAAAGAAGACAAGGGGGATAAGTCAGAAAAATAAAAGGGGGGATTCTTGTCTTCTTAGTTATTTAATTATTTTTAGGTCTTTAGGAATTTATTTCTTTAGTAATTAGGATTTAATTTTTGCAAAATAAAACATAGCAAGCATGAATAAATACTTCTTTAGAAAGAAAAAGATTAAGTGATGTGGCAATGGGAATGAACATGTCTAGGATTGGGTAATTAGGAAAGACTTGGTATTTAAGTAGTCTTAATGACTCACCTCTCTTTACAACCTTACCTGGTGTTCAGTTTTCATTCATTACTTTATTCTCGCAATGAGGACATTGCTTCTTTTTAAAGAGGGTAAGGCAAATTGCTCAAATTTTTACAATTTTCAAGTATGTTTCAAATCATTCTTTCATAAGTATGTCTTAATAAGTGAATGTTTAGAGAAATTATTTTTAATAAGATAGCTTTTATGCAAGCATGAATGATTATTTTATTTGAGTGATTGTATGTTATCATGAAAAATGGAATGTTTTTATGATCTTAGTCTTAGGTAATGTTTGCCATGAAAACTTAGTTTCTCTTGAGATTAGACATGCATGAAGGTTTATATCTTTAGAATTGACTTAGTAACTTTCTTGAGGAAAAATCCTATGGGATATAAAAATCTAAAATGATATAGGCACCATTTTTCTTTGGATTGTTTGAGCCTTTTCATTCCCACCTTATGATATTAGACCCTTGAAACTATAATTTTGAGCATAAAGGCCTGTTCATTGTAAAAACCTACATTATAAGCCAGTACCATCTTTTTAAAATTATCCTAATTTTGTGCACCTATCTTAACTAAAGTTGTCTTGGGAATCAAAATTATCCTAAGATGTATGTGCGCATGCTTAAGAAAAAAAAAACAACAACAAAGACAAAGAAAGAGTGAAGAAAAATTTGCTCAGTCTATAAAAAGAAAATGTACGAGTATGAGTTCAAAATAAGTTTGGGGGAATTCCACAGGTTCACTTGAAGAAAAAGGTTGAATTTCGAGAAATCTAAGATAAGTTAAAGGTTAAGATTTTGAAACCAAAATGCCCCATCTCTTAAAATCCCCACCTTTAACCGAGCCCCATTACAACCTTATGAAAGACATATTGGTTTGATGATTATGTCACCTACATTAGTGGAGAGGAAATATTAAGTTCAACATATGAAGATCATAAATAAGCTTTATGATTGTTTTGCTTGATTGATGAAAAATTATGTTGAAAGAAGAATATTATGTATAGCTGGGACATACATGCAAACTATGATTCATGTTGACATATCTTGAAACTTAGAATAAAATTTTCAAAATGTTTGTATATGAGTTACTTGTTAATAAAGAAGATCTATGAGCATGAATTTATTGTTGCATGATTATGAGACAAAGATTGATGCTACTTACACTCTTAGCAAAATTTGTCTTAGCAAGACCTTGTATTGTGCATGAACATTACTCGAGATGAGCAATGATTTAAGTTTGGGGGTGTGTAAACTGAAAAATATATAGGATTTTTTTCTATATAATTCATCACATTTTTACTTAAATTTGTTGTTAAAACCAAGTAATTGTTTAATAAATTAATGAAATATGCGAAAATATGAAATTAGGACATAGAAATTATTAAAATGTGATTTTATACATTATTATATAGTTTTCATGCATAAAATGGCTTATTTTATATTAATTTGAGCATATTACATTTTTAAGCTATAAAGTGGGCCATGCATGATTAAATTAAATAATACAATATAAAGTTAATTTAATAATTCATTTTTAATAATTCATTAATAAATTGGGTTTTAATTAATTAAGTAAATTGATTAATTAAAGTGGTTAAATTATATTATTTGGTCCTCTAAACTATCTACTATTTTTGGACAGGTCTGAGAATTTTCTTCTAATTGCAAAACCGTCCAAATCGGGGAACAAGTCAACCCAATTTTTAGCTGCACATGGATGTCATAAACTATTTTTTGGTTTAATTATACAAAGTCCTTGAAGAGTTAAAGAAATCAAAGATTTTCCCGAAGATTTGCTAATGACCGAGTCTTAGTCCTGAGTTGTTGTGGCACTCAAATTGACCAAAAATCAAGGGAAAATCAGCCACCTTTCCTCAATTCATTGCCGGCCACTCTTGGAGGAAGTTTCAAAGGATGAAAACTGCTATTTTTAACAAACTAGCTCCCCTGCCTCACCTATAAATAAGAGCTCATTTCTCACTTTTTCAATCATCCCTCATCTCATCATCTCTCACTCATTCATCATTCTCTCAACTCTTTTAGCTATATTTCCCCTTCATCATCCTTGCATAAGGATTTTAGCAATTAAGCCTCTTAAAAAACCCTTGGTCGGCCACCTTGGAGAGCCATCAGCAAAGGAGCAACACAAAAAAGCGTCAGTGAGAGTCTTGGGTGATAGCCACTCTGAATTGGGTTTAATATTTATTTTCTTTAAATTTAATTTAAAGATGTTTGCTATGTGTTCTTTGTTCTTTTTTACAACAATGATAGCTTAATTTTATTTAAGCTAAGATGATTATTTTGATTAAATAATATTTATTTGATTCATGCTTATAATGTTTGTGCCCCAATCGATCATGTTTTCAATTAAAATCAAGTTTGTATTTCGTTCATACGTGATTGAAATGCACCTGAAGTAGCTAAGCGATCCTAACCAGACGACGGCTAATGGACGCATAATTGAAATGAGCATGCTCAATTTAGATCCTAACCCGATTGAATTGTAGGTTGCAGAATAACTCTTACCAAGCTCTGTTATCTGCATAGTTTTTAGATTTGTGTGATTAAATTGTTTCAAACCTAACACGTCCCTATTACCTCACACGAATGCTAAGAAACCCTTAGTAAATAAGGATCAGTAAAATGCGTATTTACTAAGTAAAGGATTCCGAAAGGACCTAATGTGGTTTCCAAACTCATGAAAGATTGAGTTGCCCTGGAATGTTTTTTTGAATGTTATTAAGCATGTTGATAATAAATTGAGTTTAATTAAAGTAATCATCCTAGTTTATTTTTGTTATAATTGTTGCAAATTGTGTTTAATTTTACTAAAATCTTTTTCATTCATATAGTTTGCATACTTAGGATAATTTGCATTAGGGATCATTGCATTTAGTTTAAATCATCACTTCTCAAACTATATTGTGTTTTTTATTTACCAAATTGTTAATATAATTTTACAAATTAAGTGACTTAGCACAAATGCAATCCCTGTGGAGATGATAACTATATACTTACTTATTACTTGATAACAACTGTGTACACTTACACAAACCCCAATGTTACAAGTTTTTGGCGCCGTTGCCGGGGATTGTCGACTATTTCCATAGTTTTTTTTTCACAAAATTATTTATTTTCAATTCGACTTATTTATAACATTACTAACTTATTTTTTTAATTTTTGTGATTTTCTTCTCAGGTGTTTATGAGCATAGATTGAATTATCGGTTTACTCATTGTAGACCATAAAATTGAACAAACTTTCAGACAAAGAAGACGTGAATGAACAACTCAAAGACAAGTCGAGATGGACCTTGGAAATCAGAATCAAGACCAAGGTAATGAAGCCGATAATGTATGGAATCCTATCCTCATTGCCGATGATAGGGATCGATGCATCAAACAATATGCTGTGCCACTTTTCAGTGAGTTAAACCCAGGAATTAGAAGGCCAGATATTGAGGCAACCCAATTTGAATTGAAACGAGTGATGTTTCAAATGCTATAAATGGTGGACCAATTTAGTGGTATGCCCACGGAAGATCCACATCTCCACCTTCGATTGTTTATGGAGGTGAGTGATTCATTCAAGATAACCGGTGTGACTGAAGATGCACTGAGGTTGAACTTGTTTCCATACTCGTTCGAGATTGAGCACGAGCATGGCTAAATTCATTACCACCAAGTTCCATATCTACATGGCAAGAATTAGCAGAAAGATTTTTGGTTAAGTATTTCCCACCTAGGAAAAACGCTAAGTTAAGGAACGAGATCACAACTTTCCAACAATTGGATGATGAGTCTTTGTATGAGGCTTAGGAGCGATTCAAGGAGTTACTTCGTAAGTATCCTCATCATGGGATTCCTCATTGTATCTAGTTGGAGACATTCTATAATGGTCTCAATGCAAATACAAGATTAATGTTAGATGCTTCAGCGAATGGTTTAATTTTTTCTAAGTCTTATAATGAGGCTTATGAGATCATCGAGAGGATCGCGAGTAATAGCTATCAATGGCCAACAAATCGAACTGCTTTAGGAAGACGTGTAGCCGGAGTTCATGAAGTTGACTCCTTCACTTCGTTATTAGTTCAGGTATCATTTATTTTCTTTATGTTAAAACAGTTAACCATTAATAGTAATAATAATTTTACAACTCAGCCACCACGTCCGTTTGAAGTAGTTTCCTATGTGTACTGTGGGGAAGGTCATTCTTTTTAGAATTGTCCACCAAATCCCGAGTCACTGTAGTATGTGGGGAACCAATATCAAAATAGGAGTGGACAAGGACCCCATTCCAACTTCTACAATCCTTCATGACGTAATCATCCTAACTTTTCTTGGAGCAACCAAGGAAATGGACCAAACAATAACTTATTACAGCAAAGACCCAACAAGTCTCAAGGGTTTAATCAGTAAGCTCCAAAACCGCTTCAAGCTGAGGCATCAAACAATTTGGAGAACTTGTTGAAAGCGTACATGGCAAAGAATGGCGCTTGGATCCAAAGTCAAGCAGCAACACTGAAAAATTTGGAAAACCAAATAGGTCAGTTGGCTACGGAGCGTCGTAATAGACTACAAGGAACCTTGCCGAGTAATACTGAGAATCCATTGAATTTGGGTAAAGAACATATCAAGGTAGTGGCATTGCGAAGTGGTAAGACTCTAGAACCCCGATTGATTGATGTCGAAGATGAGCATGTTGAAAAGAAGGAAAGTCAACTAGATGTTGAAGTTCCTACACCAAAGGAATCAAAATCTACAAAGTCTGACAAGGTAAACCCTGACTTAGTAAATTCAGATATTTTAACATCTTCTTTGGATACAGATTTACCTACTTAAAAAAATTGTCCAGTTCAACCAAATGTTCCATAACCTCTATATCCGCAAAGATTGCAGCAACACAAGCAGAAACATGAGGTGTAATTCAAGAATTTTTTGGATGTTTTGAAGCAGTTACACATCAATATTCCGTTGGTGGAGGCTTTAGAACAAATGCCAAATTATGTGAAGTTTATGAAGGATATACTGTCCAAGAAGAAACGACTGAGTGAGTATGAGACTGTTGCCTTGACAAAAGAGTGCAGTGCATTCCTGCAGAATAAACTGCCACTGAAATTGAAAGACCTAGGAAACTTTACTATACCCTGTAATATTGGTGAATCTTACTGTGGTAAAACTTTGTGTGACCTAGGAGCGAGTATCAACTTGATGCCTAAGTCTATTTTCAAGATGTTAGGGATAGGTGAAGTAAGACCTACAACTATGACGCTTCAACTAGCGGATCGATCTTTAGCATATCCGGAAGGAAAGATCGAGGATGTTTTGGTAAGAGTCGATAAATTTATTTTTCCTGCTGATTTTATTATTTTAGATTTTGAAGCAGATAAAAAAGTGCCAATTATCCTTAGGAGACCTTTCTTAGCCACGGGAATAACGTTAATTGATGTACAGAAAGGAAAACTCACCATGAGAGTTTAAGACGACCAGGTAACTTTTAACATTCTTATAGCGATGAAATTTCCCGACCCGACAGAAGAGTGTTCAATTATAGAAGAAATAGAAACCGTGGTTTCTATGGAAAGCAATTTTGAGTAAGATCCATTGGAGAAAGCTTTAGAGTTTGACCCTTTAGAGGATGAAGAAGGTGAAGAAAACATGACTTTGATGGAAGCCAATCCAATAAATTTTATTGAATCCATACGGTTTGAACCGTTGGAGTTAGAAGTCAGAGAATTTGTGCAACCCAAGTTGTCAATCGAAGAACTACCTACACTTGAACTAAAGGTACTTCCTTCCCATTTGCAATATGTTTATTTAGGTGACTGTTCTACTTTGTCTGTGATTATTTCAACAGAACTAACGAAATATTAGAAGGAACAACTGATTGCTGTTTAAAGAAATTGAAGAAAGCAATTGGTTAGCTGACATTCTAGGTATAAACCCTTCTTTTTGCATGCATAAAATCATTTTAGAAGAAGGGAAAGAGCTCGAATTGATGGGCAAAGGAGGCTCAATCCTTTTATGAAGAAAGTTGTGAAGAAAGAAGTGATCAAATGGTTAGATGTAGGAATCATCTTTCCTATTTCAAATAGTTCGTGGGTAAGTCCAGTGCAGTGTGTGCCAAAAAAAAGTGGAATCACGATTGTTGAAAATGAGCGTAACGAGTTAATTCCAACGAGAACTATTACCGGTTTGAGAATATGTATTGATTACAGAAAGTTGAACAAAGCCACTCGAAAGGATCATTTTCCGTTATCTTTTAGGGATTAGATGTTAGATTGACTGGCAGGTAATGAATTCTATTGTGTTTTAGATGGCTATTCGAGATATAACCAAATAGTTGTATACCCCGAGGACCAACATAAAATAACCTTTACTTGTCCATATGGTACATTTGCTTTTAGGTGAATGCCTTTTGGTTTATGTAATATATCAGTAACTTTTCAACGATGCATGATGGCAATATTTACTAATATGGTTGAAAATTTTGTTGAGGTTTTCATGGATGATTTTTCTGTTTTTGGTAACACTTATGATATCTGTTTGAGTAATTTGACTAAGGTATTGAAGAGATGCAAAAAGACGAATCTTGTCCTTAATTGGGAGAAATGCCATTTTATGGGTAAGGAAGGGATTGGCTTAGGCCATAGAATTTCAAAGAAAGGAATTAAAGTCAACAAAGAAAAGGTGGACGTAATTGAAAGATTACTGGCCCTAATTAATGTGAAAGGAGTCAGAAGTTTCTTAGGCAATGCAATTTTTATCGAAGGTTTATCAAAGATTTCTCAAAAATTTCTAAAACGCTGTGTTTGTTGTTAGAGAAAGATACAATGTTTGATTTCAACAAAGCATGTTTGGAAGCTTTTGAAGATCTAAAGAAGCGATTAATCTCAGTCCCAATAATCATTACACCTGATTGGAACTCACCTTTTGAGTTGATGTGCGATGCAAGTGACTATGCTTTGGAGTTGTGATGGGTCAAAGAAAAAATAAAGTGTTCCACCCCATTTACTATGTAAGTAGAACCTTGACGGGAGCCCAAATCAATTATACGGTAACTGAAAAAGAACTATTTGCTATAATTTTTACTTTTGACAAATTCTACTCATATCTTATAGGTACCAAAGTTACAGTATTTACTGACCATGCGGCCATTAAATACTTGCTCACGAAGAAAGATGGGAAACTGAGGCTAATTCATTGGATACTTTTACTCCAAGAAGTTGACCTTGAGATCCAAGACAGAAAAGGTGTTGAAAATCAAGTAGCTGATCTGTTGAGGTTAAAGCAAGATGAGGTAACTCGATCACGTGTGCCTATCAATGAAAATTCCTAGATGAGCACTTATTTGAGGTGAGTCGAATTCATGAAACACCTTGGTTTGCTGATTTTGCCAATTATCTTGCATGTGGAATAATTCCTTGAGAAATGACATACCAACAAAGGAATAAATTCCTTCATGATAGTCGATATTATTTTTAGGAGGATCCATTTTTGTTTAAACAATATGCAGATAATATAATTCGAAAGTGTGTAGTTAAAAGTGAGATTGCTGAGATCTTATATCATTGCCATTCATCTCCAAGTGGGGGACACTTTGGTGGTTCACGTACTGCAGAAAAGATTTTGCAAGCAGGTTTCTTTTGGCCTACACTATTTAAAGATACTTATGCTTATGTGAAGAACTATGATAAATGCCAAAGGACTGGAAATATATCAAGGAGGAATGAGATGCCCTTGACAAACATTTTGGAGATTGAATTGTTCGACGTGTGGGGCATTGACTTCTTAGGCCTGTTTCCTTCTTCATATGGGAAAAAGTACATCTAGTTGCTGTGGACTATGTATCTAAGTGGGTTAAAGCTGAAGCATACCCTACAAATGATGCTAAAGTAGTCATGCGATTCCTACATAAACATGTGTTTACAGGATTTGGGACACCAAGAGCTATTATTAGTGATGAAGGTTCTCACTTCGTGAACAAATGGATTAAGTGGTTGCTTGAAAAATATGATGTAAAGCATAAGATTGCTATTGCCTATCACCCCCAGTCCAATGGGCAAGTTGAAAGACTGAACCGTGAAATCAAAGGTATCCTTAAAAAGGTAGTACGCCCTAGCAGAAAATATTGGTCTCGAAGGCTCGATGATGCATTATGGGCCTATCGAACAATATTTAAGACTGTGTTAGGAATGAATACTTATCGATTAGTCTTTGGAAATGCATGTCATTTGCCATTAGAGTTGAAGAATAAAGCTCAATGGGCTTTGAAGTAGTTAAATTTTGATCTAAAGCAGACCGATGAGAGAAGGATGTTACAATTGGACGAGTTGAAAGAGCTGAGGTTGTTTTCCTATGAGAGTGCCAAAATGTGTAAAGAAAGATCAAAGAGATGACGTGATACTCATATTCAACTTCCTGAGTTTAAAGAAGGTCAGAAGGTGTTGTTTCAAGGCTGAAATTATTTCCTGGGAAGCTGAAATCCCAATGGAAAAGACCCTATACCATCTACTGAGTTTATCCTTACGGAGCTATTAAATTATACGACAATTATGGAGGTACGTTTAAAGTTAATGGTCAACGTCTCAAACACTACTGGGATGGTGAAGTTGAGCGAATTGAATCCTCGCTCATCTTAGCAGACCCTAAATTTTTCATGAACTCATTGTGTAAATAAATAAATAATTAGAAATTATTTTCTTAATTTATTACATTTAAATAATTCTGTCTAAGGAGATTGGAACTTAAGCGAGACCGCTGTGACCCCTCCAACCTTTCCTAAGAATTAATTTAATGTTATTTGTTAAGAAGAAATTTTCTAATGAAAATTTTTAAGTTTCATTTTGTTCAGTTTAAATTTTAAATTTTTAATAAAGGGGGTCAAATTTGGCCCAAGTACTAATCAGTTTCTTTTAAGATACAGCCTGAGTTTGAGGCCCAAGACAACAAAAATGAGGAAAAAAATTAAGCCTTGTCGTCACAGCCATTACTTGCCGCCTAAGTAACTTTAATGTAGCTAAATTTTTGCTAAATATTGCCCTAATTTTTCCCTATATAAACCCCTCTTCATTCTACTAATTTGCTTCCACCCTAAAAATTCCTAAATCTCTTTTTTGTGTCGTCAACCTCAAATCTTGAAAGAAACCCTAGTCCTTTTCTTTCTTTTTTCCGAAATTCCCTATTGCTGCCGCAAAGAGATCGCCACTGCACCATCCTTGCTATCGCAAGATTTTTGCCGTAAAAAGTTATACCAACTTTGCCAATTTCTCTTTTCTCTCTTGTGTAGGAACTCTGCTGAATTTTCGGGAAAATACCATGTCTCGCAAAAGAACTAGATCGTCAAATACTAATCCTGAAAACCTGATTGTGGTTGATGAATAAATGAAAGAGCAATTTGATTCAATTTTCAAGCATCAACCTATGATGCTGGAAAAAGGTTTTAATCTGAAGAGCAATGATGTGTTGGTTGTTCCTGTGCCAATTAGAAAGATAATTAATACTCTCAAATGGGAACGATTCTGTGATGCTCGCTCACTTCCCGATGATGAACTAGTTCAAGAATTCTATGCTAGTTTGACTATGCAAGATGTTATTGAAGTCATTGCTCGAAAGAAAAAGGTACCTCTTACTTCTAAGTCCATCAATGATTTGTTTAATTGACTATGCAATATCAATTGGGATTTTCTTCAACAAGTGATTGATGTTGTGACAAATCCAGGATCCCAATGGATTATAAGAAAGTACGGGAGCCATTCTTGTCGAAGAGAATACTTAAAACCAGTAGCAAAGGTATGGTTTTATTTTGTTCGCTACAGTTTTATGCCTATCTCACACAGTTCAACCATCTCGATGGAACGAATACTCTTGTTATATGCAATCTTGACAAAAAAATCAATTAATGTTAGGAAAATTATCCTCAAGGAGATTCATGATTGTGCTAAAAAGAAGGCAGGAAGTGCTTATTTCCCATCATTATTCACTTCACTTTGCTTAAGGGCCCGTGTTAAAACACAAGTAAATCTGAAGGGGCAGTATGTTCAAGGGTGTATTACAAGTCATGATCTTGAAAGGTTGGTAGAAAGAGTACATGAGTTGAACCAAGGTGAGCAAGAGGAACCAACTGACCCAGAAACCGAAGAGTCAACAAATAAAACAGAAACTAAAGCTGATTCAGTTACAGATATTGAAGAGGAACAATCTGATAAGGAACCAAATAGTCCTCAACCAGCTGAAGGAGCTGAAAAACCTGAACCTAGGGTTGAGCCAGAGGAAGAACCAGTCAAGCTAAGTGTTGAACCTGAATATACAACTCCCATGCCGACTTCTGCAAGTACTTCAAGGAAATCAGAGTTGTCAATTTTGATGGATATGTGCAAATTCATGCACAATCAGCAACAAACTTACTGGAAATATGTAAAAATTAGAGATGATTCAATTCAAAATACTTTTAAGAATATCGCTAATACTTTTGTTCCTGAGTTCCCAGATGCTACCTTTGAGACATGGACGGAAGAGACTAACGGTGCAAGCAAATATGGAGCTAAAGAAGACAAGGGGAATAAGTCAGAAAAATAAAAGGGGGGATTCTTGTCTTGTTATTTATTTAATTATTTTTAGGTCTTTAGGAATTTATTTCTTTAGTAATTAGGATTTAATTTTTTTCAAAATAAAACATAGCAAGCATGAATAAATACTTCTTTAGAAAGAAAAAGGTTAAGTGATGTGGCAATAGGAATGAACATGTCTAGGATTGGGTTATTAGGAAATACTTGGTATTTAAGCAGTCTTAATGACTCACCTCTCTTTACAGCCTTACCTACTGTTAAGGTTTCATTCATTACTTTATTCTCGCAATGAGGACATTGCTTCTTTTTAAAGGGGGTAAGGCAAATTGCTCAAATTTTTAAAATTTTCAAGTATGTTTCAAATCATTCTTTCATAAGTATGTCTTAATAAGTGAATGTTTAGAGAAATTCTTTTAATAGGATAGCTTGTATGCAAGCATGATTGATGATTTTATTTGAGTGATTGTATGTTATCATGAAAAATGTAATGTTTTTATGATCTTAGTCTTAGGTAATGTTTGCCACGAAAACTTAGTTTCTCTTGAGATCAGACATGCATGAAGTTTTATATATTTAGAATTGACTTAGTAACTTTCTTGAGGAGAAATCCTATGGGACATAACAATCTAAAATGATATAGGCACAATTTTTCTTTGGATCGTTTGAGCCTTTTCATTCCCACCTTATGATATTAGACCCTTGAAACTATAATTTTGAGCTTAAAGGCCTGTTCATTGTAATAAACCTACATTATAAGCCAGTACCATCTTTTTAAAATTATCCTAATTTTTTGCAGCCAGTACCATCTTTTTAAAATTATCCTAATTTTTTGCACCTATCTTAACTAAAGTTGTCTTGGGAATCAAAATTTGAGGAAATTTTCATAAAGATGTATGTTCTCAGGTGCGATTTTACGAAGCGTCTAAGCACAGTTCACTCGCGTTGATCAATCAAGAGCTTAACAACAACAACAACAACAACAACAACAACAACAACAACAACAACAACAACAACAACAAAGAAAGAGTGAAGAAAAATTTTCTCAGTCTCCAAAAAGAAAATGTATCAGTATGAGTTCAGAATAAGTTTGGGGGAATTCCATAGGTTCACTTGAAGAAAAAGGTTGAATTTCGAGAAATCTAAGACAAGTTAAAGGTTAAGATTTTGAAACCGACATGTCCCATCTCTTAAAATCCCCACCTTTAACCAAGCCCCATTACAACCTTATGAAAGACCTATTGATTTGATGATTATGTCACCTACATTAGTGGAGAGAAAGAATTAAGTTCAACATATGAAGATCATAAATAAGCTTTATGATTGTTTTACGTGATTGATGAAAAATTGTGTTGAATGAAGAATATCATCTATAGCTGGGACATACATGCAAACTATGATTCATGTTGATATATCTTGAAACTTAGAATAAAATTTTCAAAATGTTTGTATATGAGTTACTTGTTAATAAAAAAGATCTATGAGCATGAATTTATTGATGCATGATTATGAGTGTTGGTAGCTCGAATTAGGTCTTCGGCACATCCTAGGTCTTCGTATAAAGTCAATTGTGCAGACGAAAATAGCCTTAGCATACTTGGGCTGTAAGTCGACCTATGTTGTGCCATAGCCCTTGCATGGCGTGACACGATAGGTGAATTTCGCCTTGTATGGTTTGTTCCATGCTTTGAAATCTTGGGAAGCTTGTGCATCACTCCTCATTTACTCCTACATTAATTGGGCCTATAAATCTTCATCCTACACACTCAATTACACATATTAGCACTACCTAAGGCCTGTGTCGGCCTAATGGGTCACAACACTTATAAAATGTGTTTAAAAAACACTTATTTTACTAATATTTAATTCTAAGTATTAAATAGCAAAAACATAATATTAAATACTAAATCTCTTAGAAAGTAAGCTCCTTAAGTGCGAAAATAACCTGAATTAAATACTACATTTGATTGCAGGTCACAGACTCAGTGTTAAAATCACTTCCGCTAGATTGAAAGAAATCAGGTGTAAGAGAGACCCTACCACTATGTTGAAGCACCCTATGTTGTTGATCGTTTGCAGGCCTACTATTAGGAGTTGGTTCTAGAACCTTTTCAGTAAGGTTTTGTATATTTTTTGAAATTTCTGAAAGTACCTCTTTACTCTGAGGTTTAAAGGCATTCATATAACTTTCTTCAAGGAAAATAGCATGAGTTGACACTATAACAGTTTGTTCTTTCGATTTATAAAACAAACCATCCTCTGTTCCCTTTGGATACCCTTCAAACATGCACACTTCTGCTCGTGACTCCAACTTTGTCACATCTTTGTCCAATGCATGAGTTAGCATCCCCTAATCCTAAAATGATTAAGATCCGGTTTCCTGCCATGCCACAATTCGTATGGGGTTTTCAGTGTTTCTTAGTTGGAACATGATTTAGAATATAGTAAGCTGTTTGTACAACATATCCCTAAAAAATGATTGTCAGCTTTGAATAACTTAACATCAGATGTACCATGTCCAACAACTTTCGATTTCTTCACTTTTTCATACCATTATGTTGTGGAGTGCCCGACACGGTTAACTTGGATAAGATCCCATTCTCTATGAGGTGCCCTAAGAACTCATCAGATAAATATTTCTCACCTTGACCAGACCGAAGTGCCTTTATGGGTTGTTTCTTCACTTTTTCACGAAACTCTTTGAATTTATCGAATGTTTCACTGTTGCGGTGCATTAGGTATACATACTTATAAATGGAATAGGCATCAATAAAGGTTACATAATACTCCTAACCATTTCTTGCACTAACACTCATTGGGCCACATACGTCACTGTGCACAAGTTCTATGGGTTTTCCGGCCCTCGTTCCTTTTGCATTAAAAGATCACTTAGTCATCTTATCTTCCAACCAAGATTCACATTATGGAAGATCAATTTCTTTAAGTGAACTTAAGATGTCGATTTTCACAAGTCTAGTGATTCTTTCTCGGTTAATATTACCAAGTCTTATCTCTAAAATCTTTCATCTCCTCGAACCCCTGTAGGGAAATACAAATACGATTAATGGCTCCTGAATCAATGAGTTAGTGGTTTATTGGATCCTCCACTAAACAAACTTCTATTATAAAATGTTTAATACCTTTTTGTTGCTTCTCTCCCTATCGTCCACTCAAAAAAATAGGGAGAGAGATATGAAATGATCAACAGTCAAGAATTAAAATAAGATATAAAAATCGTGACTTTACTACAACTATGATAGGTCAGTTGTAATATTTGTAATGTTACAATTGAACACTAGAGTATTTCAAGGATCAAACCCATGAGAATCATGGATTGAACAATTTGTAAATAACGTGTGTGTAAAATAAAGAGTCTAATCAATTAAGCACAAAAGCTATATTACGGAAAATCATAAAATTAAGAGAAATTAATCTACTTTACCATCAAACTAGCAATGACTAAATTGAAAAACATGCAAAGTTATGAACTTAACAATTAAATAAAAATCGATGGTTGTTTGACATCAATGTAGTTTACTAGTCCTTGAATTAGGGATCCAAATCACTTAAAGTCCCAAAATGGCTCCGTTTTACCTCTCATTTTGTACTTTACCAAGTTAGACAATTTAATTTGAATTATCTCTCGATCTCACCGGTTAACCTAGAACTAATGAATTGGTGCCCAACAAGATCTCCTTTGTCTCACTTACCGTAATGTTCCCTTACAATCGTCAATCCTAAGTTTTTAAGCTTATTCAAATTATTCAATTTATTACGATTTAGTCCTTCAGCCAAAAATTAGCTCACCGCATCTCCATCAACCAACCTCCTTAAAGGTTTAGCTATTCATGCTGGAAATAATACTAATAACCATGGAAAGGAAAAACAAAGAAGCCATTAAAATAAAGCTTAAAAAATCTAAAAGTTGAGATTTTTATGCAAGAAAATTTAAAATACATGTAAAGAAAAGCATTCAACAAGAAAATCAAGCAATAAACATGAAAGGAACAAACTTTAATAAATACAAAGAAAAAGAAATTGAAATACATTAAACTAAATTTTAAAATGTCTTACAACCAAGGTACATGGACTAAATGTGTAAATAAACTTAAGCTACAGTGATAATTAACTTGGAATTTTACGAATTTTGGCCTATATGAACTTGGAATTTCATAAGGTTGGTATTTGATAATGTTTTCGACAATGGTTTTCATAAAGTTCAGTCAATTTTTGTAAACGAGTTTTAAATATCTTTAATTTTGGAAAAATTAATGAATTGTAACAGGGTCAAAACTGAGAGCTTTTATGAAGCAAATTCGCCAAAATTTTAAAACCAACCTAAAAAACCCCCTTCCCAGCTTGTTTCACGAAAAAGCTTTGCTCTCTTCTTGCTCGTGTCATTTTTGCTCTCTTAAGTCCTCTTCATTGATTTTGGTTGCTAAAGCTTCTCCCTCTTGATTTTTGTCAATTCTCAAGCCATTTATCTTTAAAATATTCCAAGAAAATACCAAAAAATCTTACAAAATTCATCATCTTCCTTTAGTGTGGGTTTCTCAGATTTGTGTCGAAAACTCTATTTTTCTTCTGTCAAGGGAAATCAATCATCTTCCTATTAATTTAAATGTTATTTAGTTCTTTAAACTAAATTTTTAGCAATTAAAACACATGTTTTAAATAAAAGCCGAAAATGGGTCTTTAATGGTGAATTTCGAGTTTGTGGATAAAAAAATGGTTTAAAGTGTTTTTCAGATAGATTTAACCTAATTAGAAGCTTTCTAAAGTAACTTTGAAATTTCATTAAGGATTTCTCGGGTTTTAATGAATTTTTGTTGTTATGGCCAAAACTTGTCGAAAAATTTTGATACCTTAAAACGTGTAGTTTTGTGCAGTTTAAAGGTTGGGAATTAGTCATAGATGAATATGGAGATGAATGAAACTAGTTTCGTATGAAAAGATTAAATGTAGTCTGAGTTATTCGAATTTTAATTTTGTCGTACTATAGGGTTTAGTTATATAAGAATGTAGTTTAAGCTTCTATTTCAGTTGGTTTAAGTGAGTCCTTGGCTATTACTTGACTATGTATATCATGTGATTGTTGTGTGTGAAGCCTCGGATTCATTAGAGCCTACTACGAGTTGAAGGAAGAGCTAGTTATGCTATTTCATGAATTCTTGGCATGGTTTATCAACAAAAAGTGAATGTATGATTTATAATTCATGATCATGGTATGTTATTTTTAATAGAAAAAAAAGATGCAAGAGAATTAACATGTCATTTTAGATGAAAAAGTTGTCGGATGGTGATGTGGCATCTCGATATTCAATTTGGCATCCAGGCCGAGTATGAGGTGTTACATTTTGTGGTATCAGAGCCTAGGTTCAATAACACTCGAACCTAAGAAAATGTTGTGTGTATTGGGGTTGCGAGACCTGAAAGATTAAATTATTTTAGCTACTTGAAATGCATGTGATATCTCTTGATTGTAATGTATGTGGGGTAGGAATGAGAACACATTACCTTTGATTCTGTAGTTTGCTTGTAGGAATGAGACTTGGATCATTTCACCGCCACTCACACTGTTTGTTATTTGATTATATGTTTGTGTATGGTAGATTATTAGATATGCCTCCTAGACATGTGAATCTAGGAGCTAGTGCTCAAGAGGATAGTACATCCTCCGCACCTCCTGTGCCTTTGCGTAGAGTGAACATACCTGATGAGAGCATATACCTTTGATGGAAGTGATAATTGGAGCATTTTAGTGGATTGTTGGTGCTAACTCTGCTCCTACACTTGTCAATCCTGCACTTGTGAATCAGGGCTTGTCGCTTGAACGTCTTTGGGCGTTGGCTGGTAAAGAGTTTTCAGAGTTAAAAGGATCGATCCAACCATAGCTGAGTACTGGTTGGAAGGATTCGAAATGATCCTAGAGCAGATGTCCTATTCTGATGAGGAGAAGTTGGGTTGTACTGTATCCCTACTTGATAGGAAGGCGCATCGTTGGTGGAATACTGTTAAGAGAGGTACAACCACTGGCCATATAACTTGGGATTATTTCTTAGAGGTGATTAGGAGGAAGTTTATGGGCGAGCAGTATATGGAAGCTCGTAAGTAAGAATTTCTTGATCTTGTGCAAGGTGGGTTGTTTGTGGCTGACTATGAGGCAGAGTTTGTACGCCTCAGGCAGTATGCTCCTAAAATGGTGTTGCCTGAGAAGGACCATTGTAAGTGGTTTCGTTTCGAGCTCAATCGAGAGATTCAGGTTTATTTAGTGGCCCAAAATACAGATTTGTTTGATGAGCTTGTGGAAAAAGCCAAGGCTGTGAAAGAGACTTTGGCTGAGCCAACTCGTTCTGTAGTTGCTGAAACTGGCAAGAGGGCTTTCGATGGTGCTTTTGGATGTCCGTCTAAGAGGGGGCACGATAATTATAGATGTGGTAGGGGTGCAAGACGTGGGTCTTGATTGAGTCAGTCTAAACAATAATGTAATGTTGTGACTAGCACTGGTGGTACGACTGGTGGTTCTAAATGGCCGCTTTATGGCCATTGTGATCGTAGACACCCTGGAGAGTGCCGTAAGTTGACAGGTGGATGTTATAAGTGTGGTTCGAAAGAAAATTTTCTTAGGGATTGTCCAAATAGAATAGAAGTATCACAGACTCAGAGTTTGACACCTACTACTACGCCTGCTAGGGGTCGTGGTCGTGGTAGAGGTAATGGGAGACCGGTTGGGCAGCGGATTATTGCTCATACAGTAGCGTCACAGGTTGAGTCTGGAGGTCTAGCTCGGGTTTATGCTGTTAGGGAACCTGAGGATCAAGATCTAATGATGTTATTGCAGATACTTTCACTTTACAATTTGTTCCATTATTTTCTTTGGTTGATTCTGGTTCTACACATTCATATATTCTGAGTGAATTAGCTTGTAAGTTAGGGATTCCTATAGAGACTGCTAATTTGAGAATGATTGAAATTAGTACCTTTGGAGATAGTGTTGTTGCAAATAAAGTTTATCGTAGGTGTCCTCTTATGATACGAGGGCACATTTTCTATGTTGATTTCATTGAACTGCCTTTTTATGAATTTGATTTTATTTGGGTATGGACTGGTTAACTGAGCATAAGGATAAGGTAGATTTTTTAGACTAAGTGAATTACCTTGAGAAATGGTGATGGGATGGAAATTGTTGTTGTTAGCAAAAAATAGAGTTTTATGTCTAATTTAGTTTGGATTATGAAGGTTGAGAAGGTGATGGGTAAAGGTTGTGAAGCTTATTTGGCTTATGTGATGAATTTGGTTAGTAAGGGGTTGAGAGTTTAGGATATTCGAACTGTTAAGGATTTTCCTGATGTGTTTGTTGAATAGTTGTCTGGCTTGCCGCCAAAAAGAGAAGTGGAGTTTGGAATTAAGCTTTATCCTAGTACTGCACCGTTGTCCATTACGCCCTATCGCATGGCACTAGAAGAGCTCAAAGAGTTAAAGATTCAATTGCAAGAGTTGTTGGATAGAAGGTTCATTCAACCGAGTGTATCTCCGTCGGGTGTCCAGTTTTATTTGTAAAGAAAATGGATGGTACAATGCGGATGTGTATTGACTATAGACAGTTGAATAAGCTGATTATTAAGAATAAGTATCCTTTGACTAGGATTGATGATTTGTTTGATCAGTTTCAATGTGCAATGGTGTTATCGAAGATTGATTTAAGATCTGGATTTTTTCAGTTAAAGGTGAAGGAGTCTGATGTTTTGAAAACTACTTTTAGGACCCGATATGGGCATTATGAGTTTTTGGTGATGTCATTTGGTTTAACTAATGCCCCTGCTGCGTTCATGGATTTGATGAACTGAGTATTTCATTCGTACTTGCATCAATTTGTGGTCATCTTCATTGATGATGTTTTGGTGTATTCTCATTCTGAAGAGGATCACGACGAACATTTAAGGATTGTCTTGTAGATTTTGAGGGATAAGCAAATATACGCGAAGTTAAGTTTGAATTTTGGCTTAAGGAAGTGGCAGTTTTGAGACATGTGGTTTCGGTAGAAAGGATTCGAGTGGATTCAAAAAAGATTTAGATTATTGTAGAGTGGAAGTTGCCTAGGAGTGTTACTGAAGTTTGGAGTTTCTTAGGCTTAGCTAGTTACCATCGTCGATTCATTGAAGGGTTTTCTCTCATTGTTGCACCCTTAACGAAACTACTTTAGAAGAGTGTGGTGTTCGAAAGGACTGATGAAAGGCAAAAGAGTTTTGATCAGCATAAGGCAATGTTGACGAAGGCACCTGTGTTTATTCAACCAAAACCTGGAAAACATTTCGTGGTTTATAGTGACACTTTATATATAGGGCTTAGTTGTGTGTTGATGTAAGAGGGTACAGTTGTGGCTTATGCTTCAAGGCAGTTGAAGGGCATGAATGGAACTATCCTACTTATGATTTGGACTTAGCTATTGCGGTGCTTGCGCTTAAGGTTTGACCATTATCTTTATGGAGAGAAGTGCGTGTTTACATTGATCATAAGACCCTTCAGTACCTCCTTTCCCAAAAGGAGTTGAATTTAAGGCAAATGCATTGGATTAAACTATTGAAGGACTATGACTGTGTGATTGAGTATCATTCTGGCAATGCAAATTTTGTTGATGATGCTTTGAGTAGGAAGTTGATGACGGAGTTGAGAGCTGTGCTTACGCGCTTGAGTTTAGCTAGTGATGGTGGTTTGTGTGCTGAACTTCAAGTAAGGCTGACTTTGTTATAGTAGATTAAGGAAAATCAACTATTAGATGGGGATTTTCTAAAGAGGATTCGATAGGTTGAGCAAGGAATTAAGGGGGATTTCCATGTAGACAGCAATGGTATCTTGAATTTCCTAAGTAGATTGTGTGTGCTGCAAGATGTGTTTTTAAGGCAAGCGATCCTTACCGAGGCACATAGTAGCCTTATACTATGCACCCCGGTAGTGGGAAGATGTATCATGATCTTTGTGAAATTTTTTAGTGGCCTGAGTTGAAGAGTGTCAATATAGATTTTGTGGCTCGATGTTTAGTTTGTCAAAAGGTGGAAGCTAAACATCAATTTCCTTTGGGGTTATTGCAGCATATTGTGATTCTTAGATGGAAGTGGGAAAGGATTACTATGAACTTTGTTTTAGGTTTTCCATTTACTCCATCAAAGAAGGATTTGGATTGGTTTATAGTTGATCAGTTTTCTAAGAGTGCGCATTTCCTAGTAGTGTGTACTAATTATTCGTTGCAGAAGTTGGTAGAGTTGTATATTGCTGAGACTGTTCGTCTTCATAGGGTTTCAGTTTCAATTATTTTTTATAGGGATCCAAGGTTTACTTCAAGGTTTTGGAAGATTTTGTAAGAGGCTTTGGGATCATGGCTCACTTTCAGTACAGCTTATCATCCCGAAACTGATGGTCAATCGGAAAGGGTAATTCAAGTGTTAGAAGATATGTTGCAAAGCTATGTGATTGAGTTCAGTGGTAGTTTGGAGCGAAATCTATCCTTAGCAGAGTTTTCTTACAATAACAGTTTCCAAGCGAGTATTCGCATGGTACCATTTAAGGCATTGTGTTGTAGGAAGTGTAGAACTCCTTTGTGTTTGACAGAGTTGGATGAAAAGCATGTTGTTGTACCAGAATTAGTTCGTGAGACCAAAAGGAAAGTAAAATTGATATGTGAAAGGTTGAAAGGAGCAACAGATAGGCAGGAATCTTATACGGATTTGAAGCATCGAGATATCGAGTTTCAAGTTGGCGATAAGGTGTTTTTGAAGGTTTCCCCATGGAAAAAGGTTTTAAGATTTAGAAGAAAGGGTAAATTAAGTCCAAGGTATGTTAGACCTTACGAAGTTGTTGAAAGGATTGGACCGATAGCTTATTGACTCAAGTTACCGCCAGAACTTGAGCAAATCCATGATGTTTTCCATGTGTCTATGCTTCGAAACTATCGTTTAGATCCGTCGCATATTGTGCCAGTAGAAGAGTTTGAGGTTCAACCTAATCTCACTTTTGATGAGAAACTAGTAGAGATTTTAACCCATGAAGTGAAAGTTTTACGAAACAATAGAGTTCTATTTGTTAAGGTTTTATGACGCAACCACAAAGTGGAAGAGGCTACTTGGGAAACTGAGGAAGCGATGAGACGTCAGTATCCCTATTTTTTAGCTCAGGTAAATTTTGAGGACGAAATTATTTTTAGTGGAGGAGAATTGTAACACACCAAAATAGGGCCTAGGAGTTTTAAAGGTATTTTAGGAATTTTGGTCTATATGAACTTGAAATTTCATAAGGTTGGTATTTGATAATGTTTTCAACAATGGTTTTCAATAAGTTAAGTCCATTTTTGTAAACGAGTTTTAAATATCTTTAGTTTTGGAAAAGGATTGAATTGTAACAAGGTCAAAACTGAGAGTTTTTATTAAGAAAATTGCCTATAATTTTAAAACTAACCTAAAAAAACCCCCTTCCTAGCTTGTTTTACGAAAAAGCTTTGTTTTCTTCTTGCTTGTGCCGTTTTTTCTCTCTCAAGTCCTCTTCATCGATTTTGGTTGCTAAATCTTCTCCCTTTTGATTTCTATCAATTCTCAATCCATTTATGTTCAAAATATTCTAAGTAAACACCAAAAAATCTCATCAAATTCATCATCTTCCTAAACTGTGGGTTTCTCGTATTTGTGCTGAAAAATCTATTTTTTTCCGTCAAAGGTAACGAATAGTCTTCCTATTAATTTTAAATGTTATTTAGTTCTTAAACTGAATTTTTAGCCATTAAAACACGTGTTAAGTAAAAGCTGAAAAACGAGTCTTTAATGGTGAATTTCGAGTTTGTGGACAATAACTTGTGGTTTTAAAGTGTTTTTCAATTAGTTTTAACCTAATTAGAAGCTTTCTAAAGTAACTTTGAAGTTTTGTCAAGGATTTCTCGGGTTTTAATGAATTTTTGTTGTTATGGCCAAAACTTGTCGAAAAATTTTGATACCTTGAAACATGTAGTTTTGTGCAGTTTAAAGGTTGGGAATTAGTCATAGCTCATTTAGTAGAAAAATATTAAGTGTAGACCGAGTTATTCGAATTTTATATTTGTCATGCTAAATGGTTTAGTTATATGAGAATGTAGTTTAGGCTTGTATTTTAGTTGGGTCATGCTAAATGGTTTAGTTATTTGTGTCACAAATAGTATGAGTTTAGAGTAGGAATGGAATGGTTATATATTGGTATTTGAATATGGCTATTGGGTCATGAATCGTAAATGGTTTCGAACTTGGTATGTTATGCAAAGATGCTAGTGATCTTGATGAATTAATTATAATTGCATATGATTTTGTATGAGACATATTAGCTAATCAGTTTATAGTATTTGAGCTGATGTAAACTTGTATTAAACATGGAAATGGTAGTATATTGATTGAAACAAATGGTTTAGGTGATATCAGAAGTGGTAAATCGGATAATGGAATTGACAAGGGCGTGTTTTTATATTGATATGATTAAAATGTTATTAGAATAAGCATAATGAAATGTCTACATAGTAAGTATTGAAGTGGGAAGATTTGTTGTTATTTTTGCACACTTAATATGCTTATATTGAAAATGTAAAGCTTAGTAACTCCAAGTTATAAGTATGTGATAGTTATGCATATATGTGATAGTTATGCATATATAGACATGTTGGAAAAATCCCGATTTGAAAATGGTTTTCTTGCATAGCGAAAAATTAAAATTTTGAAAATCAACTTGGTTTGTGATATTTATAGCAAAAAACCTTAACCAAATTCATACCTATGTTTTCGGCTTAGCAGACATTTGTTGTTCTCGGCTTTCAACCAAATGATCTTTTCCACTATTCTCGTACCATGAACTTCTTCGAGTTTGGGCTCGAACCAATTGAATCGAAATACAGAACTAGAAAAAGTTTTCTCTCTTTTATTTGGTTTGAAAATATAAATTCTCTCTTCTTAATAGAAACTTATAGAATTTTTATTCCAGAAAAATATATTTGATATTTGAGAATAAACTCTCTCTATTTTTCAACAGAGTAACAATCCCTTAAATTTTTTTATTATGCCTTACCGGTATCATCTATTTATACGAAGAAAATGTAGAACTCTTGTTGAGTTGTAATGGTTTATTTCAAATAGGAAAGACACTTTCTACTTAGAGTAAGAATTGGGTGGACGGCACACCCAAGTATTCCTACTAGGGTTGTCACGTCCTTCATGTTATATGAGGGGTTTTCGGCCTCTCTCACATCTGGTCCAATTACGGGTACTTCTTGGGCCTTTTGACCCAATACTCTTTAATGTGATCCAACCCGATCCGGTTTTTCTATTTCCTAAAATAAGCTTTAATATTCTATATTAAACAATTTTCTCATCCCTATTTTACCCATAATAAAATTTTGACGATTTTACCCTTAGTAAAATTTCGAGAAAATACATTCAATATTTCATAACTCAACATTTTTAATGTAACCAAACAGTTTACTATCATTTTTGGTTTTCAAAATAGCTCAAATACATAAACTTATTCTTCTGATTATTTTTAAGTAATCCATATAAAATTGCAAATGAATCATTTGCATTTCTATTTGTGGAAACCTACATTCATTTCCAAATGATTAAATTTTTCCATTTTGGAAAAAGCCATAATCATTCTTGAATGTTTCCCATTTCTCTTTTTATATTCATTACGTTCATTTCTATTCAAACACGCAATTCATTTCTGGTTTCAGCAAGCTAGTGGAGGGATCGATTGGACATAATGATTTATAATTAAGTTTTGGCTTTTTGCCCAATAATTTTAAAGTCATTTAGTCACAAATTCATTATACTATAGTATCATGATTGACTCTCCCTAACGACATACCATTACGAAAGTAACTACTTAATGCTCATCCAATGACATTTTCATAAGTGTGTTACCCTCATAGGACATATTTGATCTCTTTGGGATAATATACGTTCTCCCAATATGGTCCTATTTTATCTCATGGTAACCATTACATCTCCCTTCAGAAAATGTCAATTACTATCGAACAATAATTAAGTCATTCATCAAAAAGATGTTAGACTCATGGGCATGTTTACTTTTCAACAACCATGTAATGCCAATGAAAGGATATCATTTACCCATGTCTTGGGCTATAAATTCCACTGTTGTGAATGACAGTACATACTGCAGAAGTCGTACACCCAACGCACTAACTTTTAGTTCCTTATCTATTTGAACTCAGGCTTTTACTAACATTAAAGTATACAAGTCACGTATACATACTCCACCATCCACTCAGTATTTAGGTATGCCACACTATTAACTTCACAAGCAAATAAATCCATAAACGGATTCGAGATCTATTTCACTTGGGTCCAGTCTCATGTATTGTCAGTTCAGTCAGTCACATCTACGTCTCTATATTCTGGGAGTCATCCGCTCCAGCAAGACAAGGCATCTCGACAATTGGACTTGATAGACGACATATTAGTCTTTCAATTAGTTTTCTCATTTCTGATTAGACTAAGGACATGCTTAGGTTTGTCTACTAATACAAGTTGTCTTTTCATATTACGATCCAACTACATAGTATCGCTTAGTTTAGTTAAACATTAGACAACCAATGAGAAACATTTGCTTCCATTTTGATTTGCATGCAAAAACTATTTCAGGACAATAATACAAAGTATTAATGTAATTCTTAAATAATTTTATTAACCAATCTATTCGAAAAAATTACATGTGTACTTAGACGAAAATACTACACTTAGGGCACTAGATCCAACAAGACATACATGTTTACTATATGTAGAATTGTTAATGCTAATATTACTTAGATGATAAAAATATCATTAAGTATTTTACTCAGCGTACATGTTGTTCTCTCTCTGCGCAGGTTGGATTAATTTGAGATTTCTGAGTATCGACCTCAACATCCAATCCACAACTCGATCTCAGCAATGTTAATTTGTTTCCAACTTTATTTACATTGGCCATGTACCTAATAGGTTAGTTTTTGTGGTAAATAAATGTTGTAGGTTATTAAATACATATATAAATGAAACTTAGACTTTACTTTGGTATGTTTAAGGAATGTATATTTTTTTACTTTATCTTATAAATTGTATAAGTTAATTATGAATAGATCGTAGTTGTTTTGATAATGAATGTGGCACACTTTAGCTTGGACCTAGCGATTGGGTTAAGTATAGGGTGTTACAATATCAAGATTGAACATAACTCATGGAACAGTCACACATGTATAGTCCAATCTCTTGTTTCTTGGTTCTCAAGTAAACTAAGATATTGCATAATATCTCATATAAACTCTTTTTGAGCATAACCATGTATTTCTAGTCTCACTCAATCAAGAAGCCTAAGATATTACTCCTCTTATGTAGGAGGGACCAATCCTATCTTGATCATTCTTGTCCCACTACATAGATTGTGGCATACCCAACATTACTCTTCATTGTACAACCATTTAAGGAAGACATGCCAAAGCATACAAATCATGATGTTAATACTATAATGATCTCAAGTCTAAGGATCATAAATATAATTATCACTATGAGAAATGTTGTGACTATTACATGATAATCTAAGAAGCATTCTCATGGTGGATCACATATCTATAACAACACCTTTCATCAATCAAGTACACATTAGTCTTAATGCATTATTTTTGTCCGAGTCCACAATAATACTTGACTAAGGACATTTACTAATAATCATATCATTCTTTGGACTTTCTCATTATAAAGATTATTGCAATCAAGTATGTTATTACCATCATCATATAATTGGTTTTTTGTCCTACTCCAACACTTCGAGACTTAAGGGAACCAAAACCTTCACTCCTCGCTTACTTTCATGCCCAATTTCCATCCTATTTCTTTACTCTTCTTTGTACTCTTTACTTTGATTTTTCAGGTTTATGTTGGCTTTTTGTTTAGGGCTTGTTCTAGTTGAGTAAAATTATAACACCCCAGACCTGGCCTAGACGTTATTGCCGAATCTGACGATGCCACAAGGTCGTGCTTTTCGAAAAATATGTCATCGCTAAATCCCCTTTTCAATTTAACCATTTTTTTCATTATCTTATGTCAATTTCAAATCGTGTTGTTCGTTTCCAAAACATTATTCATTTACAAATCGTTATTCAATTTCAAAACATTTTCTTATTGCGGAAGCTTTTAAATAGTTTGCGTATTCATGGTATTTTGATAAAACATTAATTTCATTTGAAAACTCGAGTTTTACCTAACACTAGCAGATTTAAATCATAAAACCGTATAAAAACCAAATTTAAACCAAAATTCGTAAAGGCCATAGTTACAGCAAAGTACTCCTAAATAAAAGTAAAATCATAAATAGGTAATAAATAGTGTAAAAGAAGTCGTGTGGCCACCACTGAGTCCTCCGCTGCACCAATCCGCCTATATCTGGGGATTACCTGTACAGATTAAACAGAAGGGGTGAGTTTACGTAAACTTAGTGTGTAATCCCCACACAAATGAAAATACAGTAAACAAATAATCACAGTCTGGGCTTAAGCCCTTTCCAGTATTAGTATCAGTCTAGTTTGGGCCTTAGCCTATCTCAGTAGAAAATCAGTCATGTAGTAGGGCTTTAGCCCATCACAATATCAGTAGGAGTAACAAATATGCAGTCACAAAAATCCTACCCGTCCAGCCTCTACACACCATCTCTGTCTAACCCTACACTCCATGTGGAGATATAATCAACCCACACATCCCTACACTCCAAGTAGTACCGAATGCGGCACTAGACAGTTGTTTGCAGCTGAGCTGCTAGTAAATTAGGCTCGAGGCCTTTCAATACACTTCCTCCGAACATTATAATCCTCCAACCCAATGTAATGCAATATACAGATATGACATGCTATAACATAATATCATGCATGTAAATAGGACATACAGTATCAAATCAGTGGGACATCATCAAGCTTAATCATATCAGTCATACAGCCATTTCAGTCAATTAGGGGTCTAGGTAAACTTACCGACCCTACAGTAGGTTCACAGTCGACTTGGGTGACCCGTGCAACCTTATCAATCAAACAATGAAAATGGGCCTACAAGCCTATGATGTTCGCCTGTGTGGGCCCACACGCCTATGTGGCCCACATGACCCAAATTAGCCTTGGCCTCGTCATCCATTTTAATGTAACCCGTGCTAGTTAATTATCCACATGTGTTTCCACTATTCACTCATATGATCCTGTTACTAAATTATTTGTATCTTAAGCTAAATAATTCCAAATTAAGATCCGCAAATTTTCCTTGAAACCAGACTCACATATCTTTTTACCATAAAATTTTCAAAATTATTGGTTTAGTCAATAAGTACAATTTATTCATTAAATTTCCCCTGTTCTGCTTTCTGACAGTTTCAACCTTTTTGCACTAAAAATTAATTATCTTCTTGTACAGAATTTGCATGTTGTTCTTGTTTGTTTCTCTTAAAAATAGACTCATTCTGAATTTTAAACATATAAATTCTACCCCATAATTATTTTTACACAAATTTTAATAATCTCCCAAATTCAGGACAGGGGATTATGAAATCATTCTGACCCTATCTCACTAAAATTAAAATATCTCATAATATGAAATTCTTTTGCTTACTTCGCTTCTTCTATAAGAAACTAGACTCAAATATCTTTAATCCAATATTTTTTTCATCCTCTAATTCGATTTCCACAATTTATGGTGATATTTCAAATTTAGCCTACTATTGTTGTCCAAACAGCAAGTAATTTCAGCTTTTCGCCAAATCCCTTATTTCTGTGTTTCGGGTACATACCCGGTTTTGTTTTTTTGCAAAAACACTCCCAAGCACTCTAATACCTAAAATTGACCAAACGAACCTAGAATTAAACACTTAGAATGACATTAAACTGAACCAAAAGTAATGGACAACCCACTTAAATTGACTAAAATCTTACCTTAGGTCGAGCAACGTTAATCCGCACGTTTAAAGCGCCGACTGGGAAACCCTAGCACTTTGATCTTCTCATAAACACAGGATACATTGATTAATTACCATAAACTGACGTTGCTAGACCCCAAATGAAAGGAAGAAGACCAAAAGAGATCACTTACCAGATGAAAAAGGGCCACGAATGCAAGAGCGATGATTGACTGCGAAAAATCCAACTGGAAGACGTGAAAAATCGAAGAAGAAAAGTGAAGAAGAAAGTCAACGTCAGAATTTTAGAAAGAAAGAGAGAGAAACAAATTTTTAAAAGAATAAAAAAACAAAAATAATCCTGATAACTCCTCAAATCCCAACTCCCCTATCTTCTCTCAATTAACTACCCACTAACAATCCACTACTCAGAATCCATCTTCTACACAACTCTTCCAGGAAACCGAGTAAAAGGATTAGCATTCTCGCTTGCACAGAGATTCAAACACAGAACTTCCAACACTCCAACTCCTTTACCACTTGAACCGGAAGGCTCATTCTGATATGATTTTACAAATAATTAAACTTAAGCCCACCGAACAAGGATAAATCTTTAATCAGAAAAAATTCCAAAATTTTGCCAAAGGCATGGGTTGAACTTGGGACCTCATACACACACCTAGAACACTTAACCACTGAAGCAGACAGATATTTGTGTCATATTTTTAGAAACAAAAATATACATTTTTAGGGCATTCCAATTCTATCCCCTAAAGAAAATTTCATCCTTGAAATTTACTTGATCAGAACAGATGAGGATATTACTGACGCATTGCATCCTCAGGCTCCCACGTGGCCTCCTCAGTGCTATGATTATGCCACAGAACCTTCACTAAGAGTATAGACTTTTCCAAAAGACCTTTACATCACGCTCCAGAATCTGAATCAGCTCCTCCTCGAATGTTAAGTCTAGCCTAACCTCAATCTCCTCAACAAAAACAACATGTGTGGGATCAGAGCAGTAGCACCTCAACATCAAGATGTGAAAAACACCATGAATATGGTCCAACTCTGGAGGTAACTCCAACTGATGGACGATAGGTCCTACACATTTCAGAATGCAGTAAGGTCTAATAAACCGAGGGCTCAACTTGCCCTTGCGGCCGAACCTCAGAACCTTTTTTCATGGCGAGACCCTGAGAAAAACAAAGTCCCCCATAGAATACTCGATCTCACACCTCTTCAAATTCGCATACAATTTCTGCCTATCAAAAGTCGCTTTCAAATGATCCCGAATCAATCTAACCTTATCCTCTATCTTAGAGACCAACTCAAGACCCAAACCACATCGCTCGCCCAACTAAGTCCAACATAATGAGTGCGACACTTACGACCGTACAATGCCTCGTAAGGTGCCATCTGGATGATAGACTGGAAGCTATTATTGTAGGCAAACTCTGCTAACGGCAAGTATCGATCCACGATGACCCAGACAAAATCCTTCTTATTGGGTGTTAGAGGTAACCTACTAACGATGTCCATTGTTACTCACTCCCATTTCCATAACAGTATCTTAACCTGCTGCAGCAAACCCTAAGGTAACTGATGCTCAACCTTAACCTGCTAACAAGTCAAACAGCAAGCAACGAAGTTGGTAACCTCATGTTTCAACCCTTGCCACCAGTACAATTCTTGTAGATCTCAGTACATCTTGTTCCCGTCGGGATGCACAGTATAGGGAATATTATGTGCCTCTCTTAGAATCGACTGCCTTAAATCCTCATCATTCGGTACATAAATCTGACCTCGAAAACAAAGTACCCCATCATTGTTTATCCCAAAATTAGTAGTGCCACCATTCTTAACCTGACGAAAACACAACTTGAGAGACTTATCCCCCAACTGTTTAACTCGAATCTATTCAATCCATGTCGGTTTGACCTGAAGTTCTGCCAACAGACTTCTACCGTCGAATAGGCTAAGTCGAGCGACCATCGCTCTCAGATCGATCATAGCCCTACGGCTCAACGCATCGGCCACCGCATTGGCCTTACCAGGTTAGTACTCAATGGTGCAATCATAGTCTTTAAGCATCTCAATCCATCTCCGCTGCCTGAGATTAAGTTCCTTCTGAGTGAGGAGATACTTGAGGCTCTTATGATTAGTGTAGATGATACACTTTTCACCATACAGATAATGCCTCCAGATTTTCAATGCAAAGACTACGGTGGCCAACTCCAAATCGTGTGTCAGATAGTTCGCCTCGTGTGTCTTAAGCGGACGAGATGCATAGGCTACCACCTTACCATCCTGCATCAACACACATCCCAAACTGACATGTAATGCATTACTATAAACAGTAAACTTCTTTCTAGGCTCTGACTGTATCAGAACAGGAGCATCAGTCAGTACAGTCTTGAGCTTCTCAAAGCTCTCTTGCTGTGCATCAGTCTAGTTAAATGACACACCCTTACGTAGCAGCTTAGTTAAGGGTGCCGCAATCAATGAAAAAACCCTATACAAATCATTGATAATATCTCGCCAATCCCAGAAAACTGCAGATCTCAAACACGTTCCTAGGCTGCTTTCACTCCAACACAGCTCCAATCTTTCGAGGTTCAACTTGAATCCCCTCAGTCGAAACTACATGACCAAGAAATGTCTTCTCACGTAGCCAGAACTCGCACTTACTAAACTTAGCATAGAGCTGTTTTTCCCTCAAAGTCTAAAGAACGACTCGAATGTGTTCATCATGCTCATCCTCAGTCCCCGAGTAAACCAGTATGTCATCGATGAATACCACCATAAAACGATCCAGATGATGCTGGAACACTCGATTCATTAAATCTATAAAAGTTGTCGGTGCATTAGTCAGTCCGAATGGTACCACTAGGAACTCGTAGTAACCATAACGAGTCATAAACATCGTCTTATGAACATCAGCCTCCTTAACCCTTAATTGATGATATCCATATCAAAGGCCAATCATAGAGAAAAATGAAGCTCCTTGAAACTGGTCAAACAGATCATCTATCATCGGTAGGGGGTACTTATTCTTAATGGTCAATTTATTCAGCTGCCTGTAGTCAATGCACATACGTATGGATCCATCCCTTTTCTTTACAAACAGAACCGGTGCTCCCCACAAAGACATACTAGGGCAGATGAACCCACGATCTAAAAGCTCCTAAATCTGAGCCTTAAGCTCCACAAGCTCCTTCGGTGCCATTCTATAGGGAGCAATGGACACTGGATCTGTACCATGAAGGAACTCTATCCCAAACTCCACTTCATGATTTGGAGGTAAACCCAATAGCTTATGAGAAAAGACACCCAGAACATCCTTTACCGTTCTGATATCCTTAACAGTAAAGTCTCTAGAATCTGAAACACTTACATAGGACAAGAATGCCTCACATCCCTTACGAACCAACTTCCCTGCCACTAGTGTAGAGAGCACATTGGATAAGTAGTTCCGACGTTCTCCGATCATGACTACCTCCATATCCTCCTCAGTGATTTTTGCCTTCTCGACCAGGGCAGAGAGATCTCGCTCCCTTTGCGGGGCTATCAGAACTCTCAAATTATCTTTGAAGCCATCCTCAAAGCGGCTCAGTCTCAGAAACTCGGCTTCGTACTCAGCCATTGATCGACCCCCTATGTAAGATTCAGAAACTCCCTCCAACGTGCATCCACATAACTAGCTCCGACATATTTCCCCTGGAAGGCGGTCTTAAAGAACTCCCAAGTCAGACGTTCGGGCTGAGTGCCCTCCTTAACAGTCAGCCACCACTGATGAGCCTCGTCCCGCAACAGTGAGACTGCACCCTTTAATTTCTGCTTAAGGGTAAAATCTAGATCATCCATGATCCTCTCCGTGGCCTCAATCCAGTACTCAGCCACACTAGGGGCAACCCTAGTAACGCCTCTAAAGAGCTCAGCTCCATTGGACTGGAGTCATTCCGTAACCGACCCTCTACCCCCAAATCCAGTATTGGGTCCAACAACCCTCTCCAAAATCCTTAGCATGGCCTGGGACAATGCATCAACCCCAGCCATGCGATCTTGAAACCCAGCCTCAGTAGTAGGCGACACTGGTGTCTCACTCGTATCCAAATTTGGCAGCTTTCCAGATGACGAAGACCCAGCTCGAGCACCTCTACAGCCTCTACCACGGCCTCTTGTACCCTGTCCACGAGTACCTGTGATGCTAATTTTCTAATTGCATTTTATTGGTATTAACAATTTTATGCATCATTGTACAGTTCCAGTGGTTATTAGCAGATATTTTATGAAAACAATATTAGAAGTGTAAAGTTTGTTTCATACATCGCGGTGTCAATCAATGTCTATCAGTTTTACTACAGTCTTAGTATACACCATTTTAAGTGTTTTCAATATAGTCTATCTATAGTAGTCTCAGTATATACTACCTATAGCAGTTTCAGGATATACTATTATAGACAGTTTTAGCTTTAGTTTAAACAATTCACAGTTTTAGAAAACTTACTAGATTGGTGTCGGAGACTTGGTGTACCACACTTTCAGTAAAAATATTTAGAAATCAATTCTCAAAAACCACGTCTTAAAAACCCACATCCACAGCTGAAATTTGCAACCTGGCTCTAATACCACTAAATGTAACACCCCAGACCCGGCCTAGACGTTATGGCCGAATATGACGATGTCACAAGGTAGTGCTTTTCGAAAAATATGTCGTCGCTAAATCCCCTTTTCTATTTCACCATTTTTTTTAATTATCTTATGTTAATTTCAAATCATGTCGTTCATTTCAAAAATATTATTCATTTACAAATCGTTATTCAATTTCAAAATGTTTTCTTATTGCTGAAGCTTTTAAACAGTTTGCGTATTCATGGTATTTTTTATAAAACATTAATTTCATTTTAAAACTCGAGTTTTACCTAACACTAGCATATTTAAATCATAAAACCTTATAAAAACCAAATTTAAACCAAAATCCGTAAAGGTCATAATTACAGCAAAATACTCCCAAATAAAAGTAAAATCATAAATAAGTAATAAACAATGTAAAAGAAGTCGTGTGGTCACCACTGAGTCCTCCACTGCATCGATCCGCCTATATCTGGGGATTACTTGTACAGATTAAACAGAAGGGGTAAGTTTACGTAAACTCAGTGTGTAATCCCCACACAAATGAACAGACAGTAAAAAAAATAATCATAGTGTGGGCTTAAGCCAATTTCAATATCAGTATCAGTCCAGTTTGAGCCTTAGCCCATCTCAGTACAAAAACAGTCATGTAGTAGGGCTTTAGCCCATCACAGTATCAGTAGCAGTAACAGATATGCAGTCACAAAAATCCTACCCATCCACCCTCTACGCACCATATCCGTCAAACCATACACTCTGTGTGGGATATAATCAACCCACCCATCCCTACACTCTAAGTAGTACCAAATGCGGCACTAGACAGTAGTTTGCAGCTGAACTGCTAGTAAATTAGGCTCGAGGCCTTTCAGTACACTTCCTCCAAACATTATAATCCCCAACCCAATGTAATGCAATATACAAATATGACATGCTATAACATAATATCATGCATGTAAACAGGGCATACAGTATCAAATCAATGGGACATCATTAAGCTTAATCATATCAATCATACAGTCATTTCAGTCAATTAGGGGTCTAGGTAAACTTACCGACCCTATAGTAGGTTCACAGTCGACTTGGGCGACCCGTGCAACCTTATCAGTCAAACAGTGAAAATGGGCCTACAAACCCATCATGTTTGCCCGTGTGGCCCACATGACCCAAATTAGCCTTGGCCTCGTGATCCATTTTAATGTAACCCGTGCTAGTTAATTATTCATATGTGTTTCCACTATTTACTCATATGATTCTTCAAAGGTGTCTACTTGAGTCACTGTTACTAAATTATTTGTATCTTAAGCTACAGAATTCCGAATTAAGATCTGCAAATTTTCCCTAAAACCAGACTCACATATCTTCGTACCATAAAATTTTTAGAATTATTGGATTGTCAAATAAGTCCAGTTTATTCTTTAAAGTTTCCCCTGTTTCGCTTTCTGACAGTTTCGATTTTTTTCCACTAAAAATTAATTATCTTCTCGTACAGAATTTAGATGATGTTTTTATTTATTTCTCTTGAAAATAGACTAATTCAGGATATTAAACATATAAATTCTAACCCATAATTATTTTTATAAAATTTTTAATAATTTTCCAAATTCATGATAGGGGATTCTGAAATCATTCTGACCCTATCTCACTAAAATTCAAATATCTCATAATATGAAATTTTTTTGCTTACTTCGTTTCTTCTATAAGAAACTAGACTCAAATATATTTAATCCCATATTTTTTCATCCTCTAATTTGATTTCCACAATTTATGGTGATTTTTCAAAGATAGCCTACTGCTGATATCCAAACAGCAAGTAATTTCAGCTTTTCGCCAAATCCCTTATTTCTGTGTTTCGGGTACATACCTGGTTTTGTTTCGTTGCAAAAACACTCCCAAGCACTCTAATACCTAAAATTGAACAAACAAATCTAGAATTAAACACTTAGAATGACATTAAACTGAACCAAAAGTAATGGACAACCCACTTAAATTGACTAAAATCTTACCTTAGGTCGAGCAACGTTAATCCGCACATTTAAAGCGCTGACTGGGAAACCCTAGCACCTTGATCTTCTCATAAACACAGGATACATTGATTAATTACCATAAACTGACGTTGCTAGACCCCAAATGAAAGGAAGAAGACCAAAAGAGATCACTTACCAGATGAAAAAGGGCCACGAACGCAAGAGCGATGATTGACTGCGAAAAATCCAACAGGAAGCCGCGAAAAATCGAAGAAGAAAAGTGAAGAAAGTCGACGTCAGAATTTTGGAGAGAAATAGAGAGAAACAAATTTTTAAAAGAATAAAATAAAAAAATCTTGATAAGTCCTCAAATCCCTACTCCCATATCTTCTCTAAATTAACTACCCACTAACAATCCAATACTCAGAATCCATCTTCTACACAACTCTTCCAGGAAACCGAGTAAAAAGATTAACATTCTCGCTCACGCAAAGATTCAAACACAGAACCTCCAACACTCCAACTCCCTTACCACTTAAACCAACAGGCTCATCCTGATATGATTTTACAAATAATTAAACTTAAGCCCACTGAACAAGGATAAGGCTTTAATCAGAAAAAAATTCCAAAATTTCACCAAAGGCATGGCTTGAACTTCGGACCTCATACACACACCTAGAACACTTAACCACTAAAGTAGACAAATATTTGTGTCATATTTTTAAAAACAAAAATATACATTTTTGGGGTGTTACAAAAATTTTGAGGATGGTGGTATTGGTTTAGTGAAGGGCAAATGGTTTTTTTTTCGATAGCAGCAAGGTGCTTGATTCATACTAGATGGCTATTTTTTTATGTTCATGTTCATACCAATTGTTTTTTTTTCAGTTCACACCATATTTAGTTTTTTTTAAGTTTTAAGTTTTATTTCTCGTTACATTTAACTCCACATTTCTATTAAATTTAACCATTTATATTTTTTGTATTAGTACGAAACTCAATCATGAGAAAGAAACCGAGGAAGCATAATAAGCAATGTTTTGAGACTTATAATTTGAGAAAGCATAATTCATAATCTGTAAGCATAATCCAAGAGTGAGCACATCAACGAAAGAGAAGAAGAAAAAATACTTATGATTTGAGACTTTTCCACAGTTAGGGAAATGTTGAGACTTGAATTCATACAAATCCATTTGATTTGGAAAAATTTGAGTTTTTTTAATGTTTTGATTTAATTTTGGGAAAAAAATTCTACTAATTGTAGAGAAGGAGAATGGATTGTATGAAACTGTGATTTCACATCCTTATCCCTTTCCAATAGGAGCATGACATATCAAATTTTTCCTTCTAATTTTTAGTATTTTTAGCTGAAAATAAGGAAGAAAAATCTGATTTGTCATGCTCCTATTGGAAAGGGATAAGGATGATGTGGAATCACAAATTCATTCAATACTTTCTCGTAGAGAAGTCCCTTCAGCTTTTAGACAAACTCAACATCAATGCCACGTGTCATCACTTAATTGGTCTACATGCCATGTCAATAAAAAATTTAACATTGTTACAGTCAGATACCAGATTGATTGACGAAATAAAAACTTTAGGTATGAAATTAAAAATTTTAAAGTAACGACACCACATTAACACAAACCTTAACGTACAAGGTCATTCATACCATTGTCCCCATTTTCTAATAAGGGGTAAAAGTTGCCAAAGATTAAACTTGTAGGGGTTCTATAATTAGCTGACTAAATTGAACTTCAAGTAAGTTTAACTTGTTTAGCAAATAACTAGTCATTACACAAATTATTGCCTTATTACACTAATTATTATGGATCTAATAACATTATATGTAATAAATTATAAAATACATTTATCAGTTACACAATTTTTTTAATTTGCATAATATTTTGTGTGATTAACGTTTTGTGTAATTATAAGAAATACTACATTATTACATTAATTATTAAAATTTAAGGATAATGATTTTTAGACAAGAAATTATTATTTGATAGTACTTATTATATTCTTGTAAAGTTTTGAGTAATAACACAAAACTCGTAAGGTTTCATGTGATTAAACAAAATATTACCTTATCACACTAATTATTATGGATATTGTAATGTATTGTGTAACATGAATTACATAATAAATTACCCAATTATAAAATTTCTTACGACTTACATAATGTTTTGTGTAAAACACAACTGGTAAGATTTTGTGTGATTATAAAATATCTTATTGTATACACTAATCATTATAGTTTAAGGGTAATTTTATGTGTTATTTTCATACTATGTCTAACATTACCTTATTACACTAACAATTATAGATAGGGTTAAATATAATTAGTACCCGAATTTGTCCATTTCTCCCTGGTACTTATGATTTATTTTGTCCCAAGTTGGTACCTGAATTTTTTTTCTGTCCACTATATTGTTACCTAAACCTATCGTCGTTAGTTTTTTACTGATGTGGCAACTGTTGAGGTATTTGAATAGAGAAGATAAATCCGGAGACGATATTGAATTAAACAGTAGAATTTGAGGCACGGGTGACGTTTTCTAAAGAGAACAATTTTCCCCCACACAAAGTTGTTAGAGGGTTAAGAAAAAGGTCCTCCCAGGATACATGGAAACACAAAAATATACAGACTTTTTCAGCACCTTTTGAGTTCTAATTTATACACTTTCGTAGTAATTTTTGTTGAAATTCACACTTTAATTATAAAATAATTAATTTGCATTTAAATTATTAACATGTTGATCTTTAAATATCTTTATAATAAATTTTCAAAAATTTGGTTTATTTTTTACAGTTTTGTAAAAAAGGTGAAAATTTGCTCAGCATACGCCTCGAAAGGCTTGAACAGTTGGAGAAATTTTTGCATAAAGTGAACAAGGTGCAAGGCTAAATATTTTTCCAGCCAAGGACATTCCAAATTATTATTATTTTATTTACTTGATATTTAATTTTTATCCACAGTTAATTGGGTTAAAAATTTAATATAAAGCCTGAAGGAGAAAGTGGCCTAATGTGCTAAGCATTGAAGACTGATCCAACAAGTAAATTCACAGCCCAAAACCGTCCAACAAGCTAAACCAATCAGCTGAATTTTTTTTTATTTTTATGCTTGAAAAATAGCCCTCAAAGTTTCCTTAAACTCCATTCAAACTCCTCCATTTTTTGTGCCTTTGAAGATTTGCCCTAAGCTAAATTTAGCAAAGTTTGAAACATTCAAACTTGCTTGTTGTATAGCCAGCCAAGGAAGAAGGTGTGGCTACTAATTATTTTCTATTTTTAGCATCCATTCAAACCTATAAATACCCACCTTTGCTACCTCATTCAAGACACCCTTCATTTCCCACACATCTCTCTCTTTCACTTGCTTTTCTCTCTTCCATTCCCTTTCTTATTTTCCATTTTCCGTCGCCAATTTCCCTCTTGAAAAATGGCCTTCTTCCATCTTGGAATAGCATCATTCAATTGTTCATAGAGGCCTCAGTTCAACACAACGAGCAAAGAAGAAGAGGAGCGCACTAGTCTGGCTTCAGAGAAATACTGGATTTGCTTCCTAATTCCTTTCTCTTTCATTTTCTTATTTATGTTCTGATCATGAATATGACTAATTGTTTTATTATTTTTCTTGTTCTAATTAAAATGGCTTAAATTTAATTTGTGTTGGATTGATTGCATTCTATCCATGTAAATTATTAAAATCATGTTTGTGTTGTTATAAGCCTTGGTAAGTTGCTCAATTAAATAAAACCATGCTTATGTTATACTTGTATTATAAAATGTAAGGTAATGAAGAATTAATTATTAAACATATTGAAATTGTAATTAATTGACAAAGTATTTAATTTTTGTTTGTTTAATCTTCTAAGGTAGTTGAGAGTTAAATTAGCTACAGATTAAACGATACATTAGCCTTGCATAACTTGCAACATTATTGTGATTAAATTGTTTCAATATAGAGATATATTGTTACCTCACTTAATCTTATATGTGCTTATGAATTTTGATTAATTGTTTAAATTGGCATTAAGAAATGTTCAAGATATCCGTTACTTTAGTAAGTATGTATGTGCGAGAGTTAACAAATTACCAAATTGTCGTGAAAATATTCGTAACAACATGAACATGGGTAACTCTAAGTTAAGGAATGTAATTGATCTAACACAATTATGTCATATTGATTAAAACTCAACTTTTTAAAAGCGTGCATTGGAATTTTTACTTTTTATTTAGTTAATTTAGTTTTTAAATCACTTGTTCAAAACAACATATTTTCTCCATTACCAAAGTGTTTGATTTACATTTCATAAATATTTTTCTTTCACAATTCATGTGGGCACAATAACTCGACATTTACTTGTCACTTTATTACTTGTTAACGATTGTGTACACTTGCACATTTCCTCCGTTCCAAGTTTTTGGAGCCGTTGCGGGGGACTATTTTAAAAGACACTATTTGTCAAATTGTTAATTTTGCATTTTAGTTTATTTTTCTGTTTAATTTTAATTCCATTATTTTTTTATGACTGTTTCAGGTGTTTATGAGTATTGATAGAATTATCGACTTACTCCCCGTAGAACCCGAGATTGATAGAAATTTTTGACAAAGAAGAAGACAAGCAGCTCAACAAAGGACCGAAGAGATGAACTTTGAAAATATAAATCAAGGAAACGAAGCGAACCCTGCTCAAAATCCTATCCTTATTGTTGATGATAGAGATAAAGCTCTAAGACAGTATGTTGTGCCAGTGTTTCATGAGTTTAATCTAGGTATTAGGAGACCAAAACTGAGGCACAACAATTTGAGGTGCAGCCAGTCATGTTCCAGATGGTTCAAACAGTGGACCAATTCAGTGGAATGCCTACCAAAGATCCTCACCTTCACTTACGATTGTTTATGGAAGTGAGCGATTCTTCCAAATTAGTCGAAGTACCTGAAGATGTACTACGATAAAAGTTGTTCCCATATTCACTAAGGGACAAAGCCCGAGCCTGGTTGAACTCATTGCCACCAAATTCTATTACCACATGGCATGAGTTAGCAGAAAGATTCCTTATGAAGTACTTCCCACCTAGCAAGATTGCTAAGTTGAGGAATGAGATTACTACCTTCCAACAGTTGGATGATGAGTACTTGTATGAGGTGTGGGAAAGGTTTAAATAACTATTACGAAGATTCCCTCATCACGGAATCCCTCATTGCATCCAATTAGAGACATTCTATAATGGTCTCAATGCTCACACGAGGATGGTAGTGAACGCTTCTGCTAATGGTGCTCTCCTTTCTAAGTCTTATAACGAGGCCAATGAAATCATCAAGAGGATTGCTAACAACAATTATCAATGGTCAACCAATTGAGTAGCGTTAGGAAGATGAGTCGTTAGAATACATGAAGTAGACGCTCTAACTTCACTCACATCTCAGGTATCTTCGATATCATCAATGCTTAAAAAATTTACTACTAATGGGTTTAATAATTTTATAGCTAAGCCACCGAATCAATTTGAGAATGTAGCTAGTGTTTATTATGGGGAAGGGCACTTGTTCAAAGAATGCCTATCAAACCTAGAATCCATGTATTACATGGGTAACCAGAACCAGAACCGAGGAAGGCAAGAACTGTAATCTAATTTTTATAACTCATCTTGGCGAAACCACCCTAATTTCTCTTAGAGTAACTAAGGGGTTGGACCCAATAACACTTATGCACAGCCTAGACCGACCCAGCCACCTAAATTTACCCAACAAGTTCAGAAACAACCTCAAGTAGAATCTTCCAATGGCTTAGAAAACCAGTTGAAGGTATACATAGCGAAAAATGATGCCTTAATCCAAAGCCAAGCAGCTACATTGAAAAACCTAGAAAATCGAATGGGTCAGCTTGTGACTGAACTGAGAAACTGACCACAAGGTGCATTGCCTAGTCATACGGAGAACCCAAGAAATCTGAGGAAAGAGCATTTTAAAGCAGTGACACTAAGGAGTGGAAAAATGTTAGAGCCCAACATTGTCACAGTTGAAGAAGAGCAAGCTGATGCTTAAGATAAAGTGAAAGTTCAATCAAGTGTTGAAATCCCAGTTTCACCAGAACCAGAATCTGCAAAACTTGATAATGTAACTTTTCGACAAATTAGTTCTTATAAACTAACAACTTCGTTAGATGCAGAATTTCCACAAAAGATGAATCAGCCAATTCAAGTTAAGAATCCTCCACCACCCTACCCTCAAAGACTTTAGAAGCAAAAGTAGGAAGTCTAGTTCAAGAAATTCTTAGATGTAATCAAGAAACTTCATATCAACATTTCGTTGGTAGAAGTACTTCAGCAGATGCCAAACTACGTCAAGTTCATGAAGGATATCCTGTCCAAGAAATGAAGACTTGGAGAATTTGAGACGGTAGCCCTAACAAAGGAATGCAGTGCATATCATCAAAATAAAATACCCCTAAAGATGAAGGACCCTGAATGTTTTACCATACCTTGCAAAATTGGAGCAACTTATTGTGGTAAGGCACTCTGTGATTTGGATGCAACCATAAAATTGATGCCCATGTCCATATTTAAGAATTTGGAGATAGTTGAAGTTAGACCTACGACGGTTACACTTTAATTAGCAGATCGATCCTTAGCATATCTAGAAGGAAAAATCGAGGATGTATTGGTATGTGTAAAAAAATTTATATTTCCTACTGACTTTGTTATTTTATACTTTGAAGTAGATAAAGAGGTGCCAATCATCCTAGGAATGCCTTCCCTAGAAACTGGAAGGACCTTTATTGATGTGAAGAACGACAAGCTTACTATGTGTATTCAAGATGATTAGGTAACTTTTAATGTTTTTAAGTCTATGTGATTCCCTGACATAGTTGATGATTGTTCTACAGTATCTAAGTTAGATGATTTAGCTGTAGAATGGGAACTCAACTCTGTTGAGGACCCATTAGAACAAGTTTTGATGTCAAACCCTCCAAGTGATGAAGAGGGGGAGGAATACTTAGCTTTGCTAGAAGCTAATCAAAGGGGATTTAATCCTCAAAATTGCTTTGAATCTTTAGATTTAGAAAGCAGAGATTATATACAACAAAAAGCTTCAATCGAAGAGCCACCTAAATTAGAACTTAAGGTACTTCCCTCGAACTTAAAATATGTTTATTTAGGTAACGCTTCGACTTTGCCTGTGATTGTTTCAGCAGATTTAACTGAAGAGCAGGAAGAGAAACTCATTTCAGTGTTGAAACAAATCAAGAAGGCTATCGATTGGACCATAGCTGATATCTGTTGTATTATCCCATCCATTTGCATGCACAAAATCATCCTAAAAGATGGCGAGAGAGAAAATATTGATGGAAAACAAAGACTGAGCCCCATTATGAAGGGCGTGGTAAAGAAAGAGATCATAAAATGGTTAGATACGGGTATAATTTATCCCATCTCAGATAGTTCATGGGTAAGTCTGGTCCAGTGCATGCCAAAGAAAGGAGGTATTACGATCGTTAAGAATGAGAATAATCAGTTAATACCAACCAGAACAGTTACGAGATGGAGAATTTGCATATATTACTGAAAGTTTAACAATACGACTAGAAAAGATCATTTTCCTTTATCATTCTTGGACCAGATGCTGGATAGACTCACAGGGCGAGACTATTATTATTTTCTCGATGGGTACTCAAGATACAATCATATTATAGTAGCACCAGAGGATCGACACAAAACAACATTCACATACCCGTATGGTACATTTGCATTTAGACGCATGCCATTTGGTTTATGTAATGCACCTGCTACATATCAAATATGTGTGATGGTTATTTTTACTGACATGGTTGAAAAGTATTTGGAAATTTTAGGGACGATCTTTTAGTGTTTGGAGACACTTATGATGATTGCTTAGCCAATCTAGCCAAGGTACAAAGGTGGTCCGAAGAAACAAACCTGGTACACAATTGGGAAAAGTGTCATTTCATGGTACGAGAAGGTATTGTTCTGAGGCACTAAATAACGAGAACGAGGTAGATAAAGCAAAGGTAGATGTTATCGAGAAACTCCTACTTCCAACATTTGTAAAGGGTGTTAGGAGCTTTATGGGACATGTCAGATTCTATCAAAGATTTATTAAAGATTTTTCCAAAGTCGCTAAACCTTTATGCAAATTATTGGAGAAGAACACGATATTCAACTTTGGTGGAGAATGTTTGAGAGCGTTAATGATTTAGAGAATCGGTTAGTTTCAACACCCATTATCGTCACACTAGATTGGGATTTTTCATTTGAGTTGATGTGCGACACAAGTGACTTCACAATAGGAGCTGTGATGGACCAGCGAAGGAACAAAGTTTTTCATCCCATCTATTATGCAAGTCAGACTCTGACGGGAGCTCAATTGAATTATACGGTAATAGAGAAAGAGTTACTTGTTATTGTATTTGCTTTTGACAAGTTTTGATCTTATCTTGTAGGTACCAAAGTGACTGTCTATATTGATCATTCAACAATTAAGTATTTACTTGCCAAGAAAGATGTCAACCCGAGATTGATCTGATGAGTTTGATCTAGAAATTCAAGATCGAAAAAGGGTAGAAAACTAGGTAGCAGATCACTTATCTAGATTGTAACCACAAGAAGGTAAATCATGTTCATAACAACCCTTGGTTTGCTAATTTTGCTAACTATTTAGCTTGTGGTTTGATGCCGATTGATATTACATATCAACAAAAGAAAAATTTTCTTCACGATGTGAAGTACTATTTTTGGGAAGAGCCATATTTATTCAAAAAGTGCACAGATCAAATGATCAGGAGATGCGTGGCAGAAAATGAGGTACATGAGATTTTATATCATTTTTACATAGCTCCAAGTGGGGGACACTTCGGAGGTACACATATGCAGCTAACGTTTTGCAAGTCGGATTCTTTTAGCCAATGCTATTCAAAGATGCGTATGCCTACGTAAAGAGTTGTGATCGATGCTAGAGTGTTGGAAACATCACCAATAGAAATGAGATATCCCGAACAAACATCATTGAGGTAGAATTATTTAATGTTTGGGCTATTGACTTTCTTAGTCCTTTCCCTCTGTCTTTTGGTCACAAGTATATATTGGTAGTAGTAGAATACGTATCTAAGTGGGTTGAGGCTGAGGCATATCTGACGAACGATGCAAAGGTTGTGATGAAGTTTTTGCAAAAGCATGTATTCACAAGGTTTGGTACTTCTATGGCCATCATTAGTGATGAGGGGTCTCATTTCATGAACAAATGGTTGAAATTGTTGCTCGATAAACACGGAGTGAACCATTAGGGTGCCATAGCTTACTATTCGCAGATGAATGGACAAACTAAATTGATGAATAAATAGATAAAAGGCATACTCGAGAATGTAGTTTTTTGAAACTGACGAGACTACTCCAAAAGACTGGATGACGCTTTATGGGCCTATAGAATAGCATACAAGACACCTTTAGGGATGTCTCCCTATCAGTTGGTCTTTGAGAAAACCTTTCATTTGCCCTTGGAGTTAGAACATAAAGCTTATTGGGCTCTCCAACAACTCAATTTGGATCCCAAGCTTGCCAGAGAAATGAATGCTCCAACTTAACTAGTTAGAAGAATTTCGAACTTTCTCATATGAAAATGCCAACTTATTCAAGGAGAGATTAAAAAGATAGCATGACAAGCACATCCAAGTTTGAGAATTTGAAGCAGGTTAGCAAGTTTTGTTGTTCAATTCCAGATTAAGGTTTTTTCCAGGTAAGTTGAAATCACGTTGGTCCGGTCAATTTACTATTCACAAAGTTTTTCCATATGGAGTTGTCAAACTTCAAGGTAAGGGAGGTAGTTTTCAAGTTAATGCTCAATGCTTAAAATATTATTGGGGGATAAAATTGAGCGAGATAAAGTCTCGTTCATTTTATCGGATACTTAATTTTTCTCGTTTCTTTTAAATAAATGACTTAAGGTATATTTTTTAGATTAGTATGTTAAAATAAATTCTGTCTAGGAGATTGGAACTTAAGCGGGACCACTTGTGACCTTTTCGATTTTTCCTGGGAATTGATTTTAACATAATCTTTCGAGAAATTATTCTCTAAATGGAAAAATAAATTTTTATTTTTCAAATAAAAGGTCAATTTTGATCCAAGTTTTAATTGTAGCTCAATTTTCAATTTTTTTAAAGTTTAAGTACTTAATTGAATTATTTCAAAATTTTAGTTTTTTTTTTTGTAAATATTGAACTTAGCTATCTCTTTTGGGAATATCTTTAAAAGCAGCTAAAATAAAAGTTTTTCATTTAATTTTTAAAATAAAAGTTTTAATTTAATTTAATTTTATATAATTATATATTAGTTATTATCAACTTTACATAGGATTTGAATTGCTTTAATATTTTATTTAAGAGTTTTTATTTCAATATATAAAGTAATAGCAAATAATATATTAATATACCTTATATTATTTATTAATTGTTATTTACTTTATATAACAGTAGAACTTATAATAATTTATTATTTTGTTATAAGAATTTGATTTGAACTCCCCCATACTTACACTTGAAATACCACATTTCCATGCACCTTTTTCTTCCATCACTCCTAAAACCATCCAACTTCCAAGCTATCTGGTGCTGCAGCTCCCATCGACAATTGTCAAAGGCACCACTAGCAGCTGTACATACCTAGCAGCCACCATCGCACACAAGTTGCTAGCCAACCTGCGCCCATCCTTGCCCGTGCGCAAACAAGCTGCCCACCCTACTCGCGCCCTGCTACCTTGCACACGCCATCGCTCGCACCTGCTTCTTGACGCACCTGCCCGCACGCACAACCCACACATTCCAAGGCTCATGCCTGCCCTTGCTCACGCCCTGTTTGACACACACTAGCCCCTACTCGCGTGTTGCAATGGCTAATCCCACAAGTCGCTGCTGCTCACGCCCCTTGCCATCGCACATTAATGTTTCCACTTGCTAGTCGCATGCCCGTTGCATCCTTAGCACCACACTACTATCACAACTTGACACCTAGAAATTACCCTCCAACCAACCCTAAACCAACTCTATTAGCTTCATATTAATTTTATTTTTGAGTTTTTAAGTTTTATACAAAGGTGGTAAGAAAATTTTCTCCTAAATTTTAATTTTATTTAATTATTTGATTTTTCAATTTATTAAATTATTCATATTTTATGCAAATTGAATTTGAGAAAATATTTGTTTCCATCTTATGTTCAGGTTAATCATGCCTTGCAAAAGAACTCGTGCATCTATCCAAGTTAAAGAATCACAAAACAAATTCCACTGTGAAGAAGCCAAAGTGAGATACGATAGCATTTTCAAAAATCAACAAATGCTCCCAGAAAAAGGTTTTACACTGAAAGAAAGAAACTATACTAATTCTATGTCGAGCATTTGATGAGTTGCTAAAACTTTAAATTGGGATGTGTTTTGTGTGAAAAGACCTAGTGCAAATGAAAAGCTAGTTCGTGAATTTTATACAAATTTGACCTCAAGCGAATTAACAGAAGTTTCTATCCGAGGAATCAAGGTACCAATAAACTCAAACACTATTAATGAATTTTTTGAATTACCTGATTTTGAAGATGACGAATACTCTTCCTTAATGGAAAATATTGAGGTTGAAAAATTGCAAGAAATTCGCAAGGAACTTATAGTTTCGGGTTCTAAATGGACTGTGTCAAAGCATGGAACTCACACTTGTCATAGAGAATATTTGACACCACTAGCGAAGGCATGGTTTTATTTCATTCAGTTCAGCCTTATGCCTATTTAACATGGGACCACAATTTCATTCAAGTGAATGGTCTTGTTATACTTGATTTCAACGGCAAAGACCATTGATGTAGGAAAAATCATTCTAAGGGAAATTTGGAATCGTGCCGCTAGACATTCTGGCCCAGTATACTTTCCCTTTACGATAACAACTTTGTGCTTGAAAGCTAAAATTCTTGCAAACGTAAATAAGACAGGTTATAGCCAAGGCACAATCACAGATTGGGACCTCTACCGAGTAGCCGGAGATTCAGTTCTACAGTAACAGTTGAACTGAGCGAGGATCCCAAAGAAGAAGAAGAAGATCCCATAGAGATCGAACGAAAGAAGTCGACTGAAATACTTGATAAGGCAGAACCAATTGAAGCAAAGACCGAACCTAACATTGCGACCCCAACATTTAAAACTCATTCGCCTCGACTAGATTTTCATGATGAGCTGTCAATTTTGATGGATATAATACAACATATGCAGTGGAAACAACAAGCTCATTGAAGATATTCAAAAATACGGAATAACTCAGTAAGAAGCGTTTTTACGAAAATATTTCATTACCAGTTTATTTTTGTGCCTGAGTTTCCAAATTTTATATTTGAACCATGGAGTCCAATATCGAAGAGGGAACGAAGTGATTCATGCAAAAACAAAGACGATGGAGCAAAAGATGAGTCAGATTCTAAGGGATCTACAAAAAAATAAAAAGGGGGACCTTTACTTTATTTTTTTTCTTTCTTAGGATATTTAATGTTTTTAGGATTAGGTTCTATTAGGATTTTTATTTTTCGCATAATAAAATAAGAGGTGGAAATCATTAATAAAATTGAACAAATTGCAAAATAAGAAGTGCGACAATGGACATGTACATGTCTAGGATTGGATTTGCCTTGAAAAAGCTTGCTATTTAAGTAGTCAAACTTGACTCACCTCCTTTTCCTAGTGTCCTACTTGGTGTACAGTATCTATTCACTTCTCTATTTTCATTCTCTCTATTATTTTTAACAATGGGGACATTGTTTATCTTAAGTAGGGGGACCAAAAATTGAAATTGTTTTTCAAGATACATTATTCATATAATTATGATTAAGTTATATTTTATTCAAAATTTTGAATTTTTGTTAATTATGCTAACTTTTAAGTATAAATAAAGTTCTATTATCTTAATAATTGCTATATTAGCTAAATTATGACATAATATTACTCTTAATAAAGTTTGCAAATCATAATATAAAATTTTTAATTCTTTAGGAGAGCTAGACATACATGAGTTTAGTGTATTCTAAATACATTTTTCAATCATGATTTCAAGCACTTCCTCTTTACAATTTTTTCATTACTCAGGACGAGCAATGAAATAAGTTTGGGATGTGGAAACACAAAAATATATAGACTTTTTCAGCACCTTTTGAGCTCTAATTCATGCAATTTTGTAGTAAATTTTGTCAAAATTCACACTTTAATTATAAAATAATTAATTTTTACTTAAATTATTAACATATTGAATTTTAATTATTTTTATAATAAATTTTCACAAATTTGGTTTATTTTCGATAGTTTTGCACAAAATGTGAAAATTGGCTCAGTGGACACCTTGAAAGGCTTAAACCGTTAGAAAAAATTTTGCATAAAGTGAACCAAGAGCAAGGCTGAATAATTTTGTAGACTGATCCAACAAGCAAATTCGTAGCCCAAAACCATCCAACAAGCTGAAAAAATCAGCTGAATTTTGCTGATTTTTATGCTTACAAAATAGCCCTCAAAGTTTCCTTAAACTCCATTCAAACTTATGCTTTTGAAGATTTTCCCCAAGCTAAATTTAGCAAACTTTAAAATATTCAAACATGCTTGTTGTATGGACAGCCAAGGAAGAGTGTGTGGCTACTAATTATTTGCTATTTTTAGCATCCATTCAAACCTATAAATACCCACCTTTGCTACCTCATTAAAGACACCCTTCATTTCTCACGCATCTCTCTCTTTTACTTGTTTTTCTCGCTTCCATTCCCTTCTTTATTTTCCCCTTTCCCTTGCCGATTTCCCTCTTGAAAAATAGCCTTCTTCCACCTTGGAATAGCATCATTCAATTTTTCATAAAGGCCTCAGTTCAACACAATGAGCAGAGAAGAAGAGGACCGCACTAGTCTAGCTTCAGAGAAATATTGGATTTGCTTCCTAGTTCCCTTCTATTTAATTTTCTTGTTTATGTGGTGATCTTGAATATGAATAATTGTTTTATTGTTGTTATTGTTCTAATTAAAATGGATTAAATTTAATTCATTTGGATTGATTGCATTCTGTTCATGTAATTTTGTCCACATAAATTATTAGAATCATTTTGTATTGTTGTAGGCCTTGGTAAGTTGTTCAATTAAATAAAATCATGCTTATGTTATACTTGCATTATAAAATATAAGGTAACGAATGAATTAATTAATAAACGTATTGAAATTGTAATTAATTGAAAAATTATTTAATTGGTGCATGTTTAATATTCTAAGGTAGTTGAGGGTTATATTAGCGGCATAGATTAAACGATACATTAGTCTTGCATAACTTGTAAGATTATTGTGATTAAATTGTTTCAATATAGAGATATATTGTTACCTCACTTAATCTTATATGTGCTTATGAAGATTGATTAATAGTTTGAATTAACATTGAGAAATGTTCAAGAGATTGGTTAATTTAGTAATATATGTGCAGTAGTTAACGAATTACCAAGTTGCTGTGAAAATATTCGTAACAACATGAACATGGGTTTTGTAATTCTAAGTTAAGGAATGTAATTGATCTAACACAATTATGTTATATTGATTAAAACTCATCTTTTTAAAATCGTGCATTGGAATTTTTACTTTTTATTTAGTTAATTTGTAACACCCCTAACCAATATCCGTTATCAGAACAGGGTTACAGAGCATTATTAGAGTTTGCAATTCAAACAGACAGAAAAATGCAAACATTTCATAGCATATCAATAAGCATATTAAAACCAATTCAAATAATACATATTGTCCCTTATACGAGCCTTCGAGGCCCTAAATACGCATTAGAAACAAGTCGGGACTAAATTGTAAACTCAGGAAATTTTTTAGAAAACAATAAAAATTTTCAACACTGCAGGGGTCACACAGCCAAGAGACACGCCCAAGTCTCAGGCTGTGTGGGTATTCGAAATACGGACACACGACTATGTCCCAACCCGTGTCCATGCCCGTGTAACTAACTGACTTGGGTCATACGACCAAGTCACACGCCCGTGTGCCAAGCTGTGTACCCTTCGAAGTGAGCCCACACGCTTGTGTACCAGGCTGTGTGCTAGGCCGTGTAACAGCCTAACTTGCAATCCTTTGAAAGCTACTGGGACACGGCCATGTCACCTGGTCATGCGTCACACACGGCTGAGACACACACCCGTGGCTCTGCCCGTGTGGACGAAAATAGGTCATTTTACAAGTCATTTTTCTCACCCAAATTTTCATGTACCTATAACCAACTTTGCATATATATAACCAAGCCATAATAAGGCATCCAAAACAACCATAAACAAGATATTTACATATGGTAAAGTTTTATACAACTAATATGCCCTTAGGCACCTCAAATGACAACATGTAAATATGTTCAATCATGCACTCTATTTGTCCAAAATACTCAATTAACTTATAGGCACATTAGCATCAATACATGACATTTGGTTACCTAACCAAAGCATACCAACTGATACCAAATAACCATTCAATTACTAGCTTTAACATACATATATGTTTTCCATAGCAAAATACCAATTCACAACAAGTTATAAGACATATATAATATGCACATTAAACTATCATTTCCTCTTTCATCATTCAAACACATTAAGTAAATTATCAACCATATTAAAGCTAATATTTACATGACAAAACTAAGCTCATAACATTATCAAGTGTCAAATCACAAGCCAAAACAAATGGTCATATTCATAATCAAACAAATAGGCCAACATTAGCCATAATATCTATACATGCCATTATAATCAAAATAAAACATCCAAAAGTACCAAAAGAACCGATAGATAGTGTGATATAGCTCGGACAAGCTTCCAACCCGAACGAGCTTCCGACTCACTATAAAACATGAAAAATAACACAGAGTAAGCATTTAAGCTTAGTGAGTTCGTATAATATAGAATATAACTTACCATTTAATCATATAATAGGTAAGTAAACAAACACATCCCAACACAATTTGGCCAAATGCCTAAGCACATATACATCAACCATGTTAGCCATGTAAATACACATATAATCCAATAAACATGGATGAATACAACAATTGATCAAGTTTCAAAGACATGTATCAACCGATTCAAGTTTTCATAAACCATGTAACAACATTTCCATGTAATCCATGTGTATACCTGTAACAGTTCGTATCGAAATCTTATCATTTCATATCAGAACATTACCCGTTGAACTGTTTAGAGTGTTATTGGATACCAAGGATAGCTCACACATGGTATGCTAGCTCCTATAATTGTAATCCGTTAATTCATGCACATGTATGCTCATACAAGCTATGAATCGGTATGCTCATTTGAGCTGTAGATCGGTATGCTCTCACGAGCTATAAATCGATATTCTCTCACGAGATATAGAGCATCCGCAACACATGCAGGACCTCAACCAAATTGGTAACCCTAATGACATGTCATTTGTATCCTACGGATTCCTATGGTTCAAACGGGGCTTGGTAATCATCGTATGTCATTGGATATGCAATCGGTAATTATGTAGGACAACTCATAACATTATATATTTCAATTAAAAACGTATAAACACAATTTAATTACACAAACTTACGTCGATGAGTATACGTAGATACGGAGGCGATTAACCTGAGACTTTCTCTTTGCCCCGATCTAACTCTGTACGAGGTCTAACTGGATCTATACGGATAAATTTAACTCACTTCCACATATAATTCAGTCAATTTAATCCAAAACAAATTTTTGGAAAACCTACCATTTTGGCCCTATACTTTTAATTTCTTTACAATTTAATCCCTAGGCTTGGAAAATAAAATTCATACAATTTGACCCTTATCCAAGCCTAGCCGAATATCTTATACACTTATAGCAGCCCACACATTTCAGTAATTCACAAATTATACCATGAATTCATCATATTTTTCAATTTAACCCCTAATTGAAAATTTCATCAAAAATCCCTTAACAAAAGTTGTTTATCTATCAAAAACTAACCATTTTCTTCCATAAAATATCCAAACTCATACATATCAATTCATGGAAAAACCCTAACGATTCACAAATTAGTCCCCTGGCGAGCTAGATTAATCTACAACGATCTCAAAAACATAGAAATCATTAAAAACAGGATAAAAATACATACCAATGCAACGTAGAATTAAGTTTGCCAAAACTTCAAGCTCCTATGGCAACTCTTCTCTTTTAATTTCGGTTGTAGAAGATGACTAAAAGATGATGTTTTGTTTTTATTTAATTTAATTTATCATTTATTACCTTTTTACTAATTTAACCTTTAAAATTAATAAATTTTACACAAATGCCAAGCCATGCTCATCCACTAACAACTCTAATGGTCTAATTACCATATAAGGACTTCCACTTTAAAGTTCTATAGCTATAGAACTTCAATTTTGCACTTTATGTGATTTAGTCCTTCTTATCAAATTGAGCATTTAAACGGTAAAATTTCTTAATGAAATTTTTATACGGTAATACTATCATGCTGTAGACAATAAAATAATATTAAAATAAAATTTTTATCTTCAAATTTGTGGTCCAAAAACCACTATTCTGATTTCACTAAAAACGGGTTATTACATAATTTTTAGTTTTTAAATCACTTCTTTAAAACAAAATATTTTCCTCATCACCAAAGTGTTTGATTTACATTCCATAAATATTTTTCTTTCACAGTACTTCTGGTTACGATAACTCAACATTTACTTGTCACTTTATTACTTGTTAACGATTGTGTACACTTGCACATTTCTGTCGTTCCAATACAACGAAGCTTTTTTATTTCCTTTGATTACCAAAATCGAGGAATTCCCTAACTCTTACTCTAATTTCTGAAATTGAATTAATTGTAATGATTATTGTGAGCACCATAGTCCCTCTATTTATATGCACTTAATGGACACTATTAAAGAGCCACAACATTTCGTGTTTGACATACTTTTTAGAAGAAACATGTCCTATGGAAATCAAATGTACCCATTGGATGAATAAATCATCACTTTCAATTTTGAATAAGTGCTCATGAATAATGAATTTGCAATCTACAATTTCCAACAATCCCCCACTAAATTGCTAATTCAAGAAAATAAGTACACAACGATTATACATAAAGAAAGGTATTCGTAGATTGAACCTTCTTTTACTGCAAACTCTCAAAGTATCAACAAAGTGAATGGTGGCTATTCGCTTGAACCATCAATCTTAAAGTCAATACTGCAAAATTTTCACACATAACCATAAATTGTTAAAGTAAGAGTTTATTTGCTTTAGCATCGTTATGGTCATGTGCTCATTCCGTTTCATGAACATGTACGAGAGAAAACCATAAAGAAACTCTCATTGAAGAGGCACCACTTCATGTTCATATATGTGGATTTCATGACAATTAATATCCATCCATTAATAGTAAAACTCATCCTCCTAAAATATAAACACTAAATCCTAATCTTAGTGCACATTGTCATTCGATAACTTGTTATTACCCTTTGAACATCGAAACTAACTTTTGGCTAGAACAAGGTAGGGTATCCATTATCAATTACGCGATTAGAATGGTTTTAATCCCATCGTAGTGGTGGTACTCTTAACCAAATCCCTTTACAAACCTTTTATCAATAGATTCACTAGATTGCCAATTGACTTAGCATAGGCAGCATTTATCACACTGTCCCTAATCAATTGTCTCATTTACTCATGTCTCACACTTATATGTCTAGACTTTCTATTGTACACCTTATTGTACGCTCAAGACATGGTGGATTCACTATCATAATATACGAAAATGGCGAACCTACGTTATGGCCACAACTTTATATCTAACAAGAGATCTCTTAGTCATTCCGCTTCCTTTACAGTAGCCGCCAAGGCTATAAATTCAGCCTCCATAGTTGAATGTGAGATGCAAGTTTGTTTCTTGGAGGCCCAACTAATGGCTCCACCTCCGATCGTAAAAATTCATCCCGATGTGGACTTATTGTCATTTACACTTGTAATCCAACTTACATCCAAGTAACCTTATAATATCGTGGAATAATCACTTGTAATGACCCGAAAGTTAGTGCTGTCGAGAAACGTACTTTTGGGACCCCGTTTTCGTGAATTGGGCTTATAAATATTATTATTAAATAGTTATAGAGTTTCCTATAAGGGAATTGAATGATAGTTAGATAATTTTAAGTATTAAGTGTTTAATTAAAGTAAAGGGACTAAATCAAATAAGTGATAAAAGTAGGAATTAATACTAAATTATAAGATAGATCCTGATTAAGGGACTTATTAAATAAATAAGTCATTATTTATATAAGTATGTAATGGTGGACGGTTATAGTAATATTATAAGTATTATATGTGTTAAGTTATTATAATAATTAAATTAAAACTTTGTTATAAAAGAATATATAATATTAATAATAAAAGGGGGATATTAGTGAGCGAAGAGAAGAAAGCCAAAGATATTTCTTTTAATTTTCTTTTCTTTTTGAAACAAAAAGGAAAGGGGGAGAAATTGCACGACCAAGAGCTCATTGCTGCATGTTTAATTTGGTTAGTAAATTTTGGTTATTTTTACAAGAAATTTATGTTTCTGAAGTCTTAATCTTATGAGTTAATTTGTCCATGTTGAAAATTTGAGAATTGATGATATTTGTGGAAGTTGGCATTGATGAGAAATTCAAAGCCTTGGTGTTATTTTGTTGGGTGTTAAATTTGTGGGTGATTATGAAATTATATTTATATGTAAGTGTTTTGAGCTACCATTTTAGTAAATTTTGCATTTTTTTTAAAAATTATTGAAGCTAGACCAAGCTTAAGTAGGGACTAATTTGATAGATCATGGAGACTGTAGATACTATTTTTTTTAAAATGTTAAATGTCCTTGAGGTGATGGATTAAATTGTAAGTCTTATGGGCTAATTTGGTTAAATTAAGTGGTGATATTTGTTGATATTAATCTCTAGGGACTTAAATGTTGTAAACTCAAAATAACATGGTTAAAATCGTTAATTATAGTGATTAAGGGACTGTTGGAAAATAATATAAATTGGTTGGTTGGGAATTGATTCAGGAAAACTAAAATTTGGGGGTTTTGGATTAAAGATTGAATGGTATATATATTGAATGCAAAGATGTGAAATTTGTTTAATGGGTTAAATGTTAGAGTATAAATATTCTTGGTGGTTGAATTATTAAATTAAATTATTGTTTTTAGATCAAGAAACGAGAGGATCAATTGTTAATCATGGAAAGGAGAAGGTTACTGAGTGATCGTCTTTGATTTTAGTAGCTTTCATAATTCAGTCAGTTTGTAGTCCTTGAACTCAAACTCATTAATTCATTTTAGTTAATTTAGTTAGTACTTAATGTTAATGATATTTTTAAGGTAATTAATTAATTCAATTGAATTGAGGAATATGAATGATTATATGATTGAATATGAGATAAATAAAAAATGTACTTTGGTTGTGATTATGTTTGATGGAATTGTGAAACAAGGTATTGAGGATGTAATAACTGTATAATGAATATTGTCAGTTTATCTTACTAGCGTTGGGCGTAACTTTCATCAGTTTATCTGACTAGTGCTAGGCACACCATTATATTTGTTGGTTTATCCGATTAGCGCTGGGTGCAATTTTCTTCAGTTTATCTGACTAGTGCTGGGCACACCATTATATTTGTTGGTTTATCCGACTAGCGTTAGGCGCAACTTTCATTAGTTTATCTGACTAATGTTGCGCACAACATTTTATCTGTCGGTTTATCCGACTAGCACTAGGAGCAACTTTCATCAATTTATCTTACTAGTGTTGGGCACATCATTATATATGTCGGTTTATCTAACTAGTGCAGGGTGTAAAACTTGATTACGGTTTAACTGTTAGGCACTGGGTACCATTCATTAAATGACTCATATTGACAAGGTATAATAAATCCAGTGGAAAAGATTGGTATGTGACAGTTATCATGGAATAGGTATTAAATGAATTATTGATTAGTATGCTAAATTCCATGGGGATAAACTTATACATTATGGAATGTAAATTTAGGTTACTAGTTTCAAGTGTGATTCTTTGAAGGAATGAGTTTGCTTAATGTTTGAACCTTTCTTTGAATGCAAGTTAGGTACTTACTTTTGTTCATCAACTCAGCATCCACGACAAATCTTGAACACAACATTGGTGACATATTTCTTTTTAGTGTCATGGAATATACCTAGGATAATGATATTTTGAGTAATAGTCTTCTGGTCTATGGTTGAATATAGTATAAGTTACTTATATTGAAAGTCATATAAACTTTAGAATTATGTTATGTCTTGCAAAAAATGTTTGTATATAGTTATGAATGAAACAATCATGTTGATAAGCTTCACTCTTTTGGATGTGTATAATTGTTGATGTCAATTGGTAAATGCTTTGTGAAATGGAAACTTGGTAAAATTGGTTATATTTGGTAATTTTTGGTGAATGTTGATTGAGGATGAGAAAGTGGTTAATGTCATATGCTCTTTAACATGGTTATAGAATAATTAGTATTTGTTTGAGGTGCCTTTGAATGGCATATTGGTTAGGTAAAGGATGGATGAAATGTTGGCTTGTATTCGATGATTTAAATGTGGTGTCAATGAAGGCGCATTGGTTAGGCACATGAATTGTGGGTAATTGTTATGTTTTGACTTGTTTAATAGTATTTTTGGTTATGGTTTTAATATGGTTTTAGGTTTGGCTTGAAGGCCAAGTTAGCTGTAAAGTGTACCTTGTTTTTGAAGCAAAATTTGGTGCACGCAGCCTGCAACACAAGCTACTGCATGGTTGTGTGACCCACACGGCATATCCACACGGCCGTGTGATTTATTATCTTTAAGTGCAGGTTTCACATGGCTTGGCACACGACCTGCGACATGGTCGTGTATCTTAAAATAGATTGACACAGTCTGAGACATGGCCGTGTGACTCAACATAAAATATCAACATGGGCGAACACACGGGCCGGGATATAGCCGTGTGTTTGGACATCGAATGTCCACATGGTCTGGGTTGTCCCCTATTTTCAAAATTTTTAACATTTTTCTAACTTGTCTATTTTTTTCGAATTAACCCTAGAATGTTTCCAATCTATTTTTAGGGCCTCGTAAACTCGCTTTAAGGCTTGCGAGTGTATGTTTATTGTGAATGGTTTGTGATTTCATTTATTGCAATTATATTGAATATTTGTTTTTAAGTAGTGTTACATTTTTGAAATGTTATCATAACACTCCGTGACCCCAATCCAGCAACGGAGACGAGTTAGGGGTTTTACATCACTATAGAATAATCCCAATTTTTTTTTGCTTTCTTAAGATAGCCAAAAATCTTATAAATTTTGTAACACCCTATACCCGGCCTGGTCACCAAGCCCAAATATCAGGATGCTACACCACCGTCTCATGCCATATACAATAAGTAAAAGCTCATTCTAACGAAAAAAATTCCATTTTAGTATTCGTATAAGGTTTAAGTCAATCTTACTCCTAGTTATCATTGTTACATGCTATTCATATATCAAATAATCTTATAATAATAGTTAATCATGCATTGGGACCATTAAGTAAAAGTTCCAAAACTTTCACGTAGGTATCGATATTTAAGGTGTGGTACCGATATTTCTCTCAAGTGGTATCAATACTGTTTGGATTATTGATGCCAAAACTGCTTACTATTTCTAGGATAAAAGTCAAAGTCTCAGAAATTATCGGTACCTTTCAAAAAGTATCGATTATTTTACCTCGACCATCAATACTCGTGATAAGGTATTATTATGAAATTACGCTACTGACTTCCTACACTTTCAAAAATCATGGAGGTATCGATATTAAAATCCGAATATTGATACCTTTGCTCCAGACATAAAAAATACAGTAATTACAAACATATAACTCATACTAATTACTGTCTAATCATCATGCATCACTCACTTCATCAAACGAGCACCAAAATGTCTGAAATAACAATCCAAAACTTCATAATCATGACTAAGCAAGAAACCAATAATTCAAATGTAAAGTCCATAAGTCCTAAGGCAAAATAATCATGTAAACAAATTAAAAGTCATAGCAAAAACTAGCATATAGTCTAACACATTGTCTTATTCCCGATACATAAACAAACAGATAATAAGCACCTACAAAGTAACACAAAGACTTGCTTGGAACACCCTTTGGGAACCGCACCACTCACACTGGCACACAACTAATCTGTAATGGGTAAAGAAGGGAATGGGTGAGCCTAACAAGCTCAATGAATGCCTAGAACAACTACCATGCAAACAGTTCATCAAGCATTGGTTAAGCATATAAGTAGCATAATTATAACAGCCTCAACTTAGTTGACACATTTTACATCTTTTTCATATTCAATATCCTATTTACAGAGTCAACACATACACGTTCATGCATACATCACAATATATGCAAACATATTTACAATTTAAGATAATTTGGCACTTCAGCTATAAAACGTAAAAGTGGGCACTATCACCACTCATCGGATACGCGAATCTCCAACACACCACATAGACTTATAGATTCAAACATGTCTCATAAGCGAAGCATATAGCTAACACTCTCCAACACACCAAACATTCCCATTCAATAGAGCTTAGTTCACATTCCCTTATCTCTCCAACATGTCTCAGGGCCTCAACGCCTAAATCACATATACATATAAGAGAGTACTCACAATCCTATGGGATGTCAAATATATCCAATGGTTTCAAGTGTCACAAGGCCAAAATATTCGTTATTAAACACACATATATTGCTTACCAATTTTCTGCTCATTACCACTGTATATTTGCATCATAAGCACAATATTATCACTAACACTTAGCTTATTTGACATGTTCACATATATAATTCCATAATAATAATCACGAACACATAACACATGTAATGGCATATCATCTTAATACACATTTTCACAATTCAATGAGCTCATAATACACAAGTTGAACATGATCACAAGAGAACTTACACTCGGAATTTAGAGTAGAGGTTCAGGCCGTGTACCTTTTGAAATAATTTCACACGCTCGTGTGCCAGGCCGTGTGCTAGGCCGTGTAATAGCCTGACTTGCAACCCTTTTAAAGTTACAGGGGACACAAGCCCGTGTCACCTGGCCGTGTGTCACACACGGTTGAGATACACACCCGTGTCTCTGCCTGTATGGACGAAAAATAGGTCATTTTCAAGCCATTTTTATCACCCAAATTTCTACCACTTATACAATCCAAATACACATATAAACAAGCATTCAAAACTCACTTAGCATATGAAAATTCAAGCTTTAACTACCTAGAAACTATTCATTCAACCAATATGCCAAATTGGCACCATAACTACACCATCAAATGTACCTAAACAACTATCCAATTCATTCATCATTTAAACTATCAATTGGACAATTTCACTATCACATTTTCCATAATGATTATATATCAAAAACTCATATACAACCATTAAAGTGACAATTTTCCTAACATATACCATACCAAATTGATCATAAGATGATCAATTCCAAACTACCAAAACTAGCCATTTTCAACATCATGCTACATTCATTCCACACCAAACCTTAATTGCTATCATACCATTTCCATCAACATTTCCTTACCATCATCTTTACCAACACAACATCAAATTAACCACCACACAAAATACCATATAATCTTAATATCATACCAACTTATTCATCAACCAAGATAAGATATATACAAGCCACACATAATGGCTAAATTCATTAAACAAGACACCTATACATGTTATTATAACCATGACTCAAAATTATCAAAATATACCAATTTAGCCGATGGATAGTGTGATGGATCTCCGACAAGCTTTCAACCCAAACGAGCTTCTGATTATCTATAACATGAGAGAAAACACACAAAGTAAGCATAAATTGCTTAGTAAGTTCATAAATCATAAACAACGCTTACCATTTCATTATAAAAGATTAAAGGCAATTTATGAACATATCCAACATAGCTTGGCACAAGCCTAAGCACCAACAACAATTCACATTAGTGATTAGTACAAAACTTAGTAAAATTCATTACACAACAAAGGGCTTCCATATACTTCCCATTCAAACATTCATACTATTACGAACATACAAGAAATCTTTAGTCACTATCATCTCATACCTTTCTCATGCTTACATGACATTATGAATTGAATCATATACTGCTCCTTCCCTTTTGTATACCCGTTGAACCACTAGAATAATATCGAATACTCAAGAATCTCACACACTATATGCCAACATGTGGTCGAAACCACTACTATCTCATATCTCATATACATGCTCTCTTTCTCTCGAGCCATAAATGGGTCTGCTCACACAAGCTGTCAGTCAAGACGTAGCTATACGATGCTACTCACACAAGCTGTCAAGTAACCACAACACATGCCGAAAACTCAGCCACCGATAGGACATACAGGACCAGCACCCAAAACACAGTAACCCCTAATGACATGTCATTTGTATACTATATATTCCTGATATTCAAACAGGATCCGAAAGTCACCAAAATTTCGTTGGATATTTCTATAGAGTCGTAATATCAATATATATAACATAAAATCATTTAAATTGTACATGATTTAATGCTATTTAAATTAATGAACTTACTTCAAACACGAACGGAGAAATACGATTGATTAATCCAATACTTTTTCTTTTCCCCGATCTAAATCCGTACGTTGCTTTTCTTGATCTATATAATCAAATTTAGCTCATTCAATTTTCACTCTATTCAATTTAATCCAAAAATCATAATTTGGAAAAATTACACTTTTGCCCTTAAAATTTTGAATTCATTTCAATTTAGTCCCTAGCTCATAAAAATGTAAATTCATGCAATTTAGTCCAAACTCATACTAGCCGAATATTAATTTAGTCCCTAACAAGCCCTATATTCCATTTATTTCATATTTTTTCCATGAACACTTTTCTATTTTTCAATGGCGGGGGCTTTTGGTTTTGTGCCCTTGACCTTTTTACTTTTTGATTGACACCCTCAACATTACGATCTTTTAAGAAATCAGCCCAATTTTAATGATCAACGTGAGTTGACCATTAATCAAATTGTAGGTCAACATAATAGCCCATATGGCATGCCACATAAGCACACGACGTCATAAATGATGTCATCTATTTAACAAAAATTTTTCTCTCATTTTCTCTCTTGCCAAACACCACTTTTTTCTTCAAAAAACATGGTTGCTGCCATTTTTTTTCTCTCATTTTCTCTCTTTCCAAACACCATTTTTCTTCTTCAAAACATATGGTTGGCTCATTTCATCTACAAGAATCTCACGCACGCACGCACGTATAAAACGTTTAATCAATCTCTCTCTTTTTTCTTGCTTTTGTTTTTTTAATCTTTAATTTTCTTTAATATAATTTTTATTATTTTTTGTGTGACAATCTAGTTTTCTTTATAAATAATCTTAATCATAGCTTTTGTGCTTTACATAAATTTCCATCTTTTGACTCTAAAACTCCATTTTCCCAGTGTTTCACATTCTCAAGTTGTTTAAGGATTGAAGCAATTTGAATTTGGTTCTTTTCTTTTATCAATTTGGGGTTTTGGGTTTTTTCTTTGTTCTTCTTTTTCCCTGATTTGTTCATAGTTGTAAGTTGTCTCATGCTCTTCATTTTTCTTTTAAAGTTTACTTGCTTTAATCTTTTCCTTCTTTTAGTAAGCGTTTGGTTTTCTTTCTAGGTTTTTTTCCTTTTCTTTTTCACCCCATTTGTTTTTTCTGCTATTTTTATATAGCTTTGGATAGTATATTTTTATAAATTTCTCTTATTGGATTTGATGAAATATTGAATTTTTAAATACTAGAAGAAACACTAATTAGATCCAATCTTAAAGGTTTAGAAAGCTCGTACATTTTTTTTATTCTTCCATGGGATCCACCTTTTTCGTTGTTGTTTCGTGTTATGTTCGATAGATTAGTTGAAAACCTTCAAACCCTTTCTCAAATTCCTAAATCTAGAGTTAGTCTTTTGATTTTGGTAGAGATAGTTTTTGTAGTGAAATTTGAGTTTTTGATTGACCTGGATTGTGGATTTTGGTGCGTGCTTATGTAATGGAGATTCTTGTAGATGAAATGAGCCAACCATATGTTTTGAAGAAGAAAAATGGTGTTTGGCAAGAGAAAAAATGAGAGAAAAAAATGGCAGCAACCATGTGTTTTGAAGAAAAGAAGTGGTGTTTGACAAGAGAGAAAATGAGATCAAAAATTTTGTTAAATAGATGGCCTCATCTATGACGTCGTGCGCTTTTGTGGCATGCCACATGGGCTATTATGTTGACCTACAGTTTGATTAATTGTCAACTCACGTTGACCGTTAAAATTGGGTTGATTTCTTAAAAAATCGTAATGTTGAGGGTGTCAAACAAAAAAATAAAAAGGTCAAGGGCACAAAACCAAAAGCCCCAAACATTGAGGGTTTTTTTGCAATTATGCCTTTTTTAATTAAATACTTAAATGACAAATTCATCAAAAATTCCTTTACAAAAGTTGCTCAACTATCATCAAATATTCATTTTCATCCATCAAACATAAAAACCAACCAATATACATTAATGGTAAAACCTTAAACTTTTAACAATTTTTCAAATTAATCCCCGGGCTAGCTAGATTAAGCTACAACGACTCTAAAAACATAGAAATCATTAAAAACAAGACAAAGTATCACTCACATGCAAAGATGAGCTATGGTTGAACCTTGAAGCTTCAAATATGGCTTTTCTTGTGGTTGAAAATCGGTGGTAGAGAAGAAAGAACAAAGATGATATATTTGTTTTAATCATTTTACTATTTTGTATTTATTAAATTACTAAATTAACCTTAATTAATAACCTTGAAAATCACTTAAAAAGTGTCCATACTTGTCCACCCATATTATGAATGGTTTAATTACAACATAAACCCTCCAACCTTTTAGTTTTTAAAGCTATTTAATCCCTTTAGCTTATAGAACTCAAGTTTTGCACCTTTTGCAATTTAATCCTTTTTATCAAATTAAGCATGCAAACGATAAAATTTCTTCATAAAATTTTTATACGACACTACTAACATGTTGTAGACATTAAAATAATAATAAAATAAATTTTTTGAGGTCAGATTTGTGATCCCAAAACTACTATTTTGATTTCACTGAAAACGAGTTGTTACACTTAAGGAACACTAACTTATCAGATTCTAAGATAACCTTGAACCCCTTGTTACACAGAAGACTCGTAGACACTAAATTATTTCTCATATCGGGAATATACAACACATTGATCAAGTTCAACTTCCTGGATGTGAAGTTGTGTTTCATCATCCATTGACCGAGCACCTTAACTAATTAATAGTTACCCATAATCACTTCATGGTTTGCCACTAGTTCATAACTCTTTAATTGTTGTCAGTCATTACACATATGAAAAGTAGCTCTGGTGTCGAGCCACCAATTATAGGACTTATTTTTCATGGCTATGTTGAGTTCGGTAATCATACCAATCTCTAAACTCTCGATCCCTTCCATAACCATGGCCACTAAGTCTATGTCCTCCACCATTTTGGCTTTGAAATTTTTGGCATCTTGCTTCTTTTTTAGAAGTTTACAATTCTTAATTTAGTGTCCTTTCTAATTGCAGTTGTAACAATTCTGAGATTTTTTTCTTCTTGTCTTGCATGTACTTGGTTTCAAATGCGGCCTTTTGCTTACTATTTCGAGAGTTCTTGGACTCGCTCACGTGGTTCACTTTAGAACTTTGGGAAAGATGCACCTCATCATGCTTTCGAGTTTCCTCTTTAATATGTAAATGCCTAAGTATTTTCTCCAGAGTGAAGTCCTCTGCCAAATACAAAAGTTTCTTTCGATAACTTTTCCAAGACGAGGGCAACTTTGAGATGATAGCCCCGACTTGTAACAATTCCAGAATAACAACTTTCAGGTCACAAAGCCTGTTTACAAGGACTTGTAGTTCATGGGCTTGATCCATGATCGGGATATTATCGAGCATTTTGAATTCGAAATACTTCATCATTAAAAATTTATCACAACCTTGTTGCTCGATGTTGTATTTCTCTTCAAGAGCTTTTCATATTTCCACCAGAGATTGCATTGACATGTAGAAATCATACAATCGATCGGACTAAGTGTTGAGGATGTGCCCACAACATGTGAAATTGTCTTCCTCGCGCTTCTTCTTGAGTTCGGCCACTTTCGCAATTTCCTCAGGGTTTGCATTGGGGTTGGGATCCTCCATGAGTTGTAGGTTTGGGTTTAGAACATATGCCCCATTCAAGACGGTAAGAAGGAACAACACCTTATCCTTCCAGCGATTGAAGTTTGAGCCAGCAAATCGGTCAAGTTTCACAAACTCTTGGTTCATCATTTTGAATGCAATGGTTACCTCCGTCGCCATTTCCAAAATTTTTCTCTTTGATTGTTGGGGTATTTGAATAGAGAAGATAGATATGAAAACGATATTTAATTAAACAGTAGACTTCAAGGCATGGGTGACGCTTTCCAAAGAGAACAATTTGCCCCCAAACAAAGTTGCTAGAGGGTTAAGACAAAAGTCCTCTCAGGATACAACTAAGGTTTTTTATTTCCTTTGATTAGCAAATTCAAGGAATTCCCTAACTCCTACTCTAATTTCTAAAATTGGATTGATTGTAATGATTATTGTGAGCACCATAGTCCCTCTATTTATATGCACTAAATGGACACTATTGAGGAGCCACAACCCTTCGTGTTGGACATTCTTCTTAGAAGAAACATGTCCCATGGAATTTAAATTTATCCATTGGATGAATAAATCATCACTTTCTAATTTAATAAGTGTTCATGAATAATGAATTTGCAATCTATAATTTCCAACAACAACACTAGCCAATCACACGCTGCCACATGGTGTCCTCTTGTAACTCTTTTTCTTTTCTTTTTTCATTTTCCCTACCCATTCACCCAAAACATCCTTGACGGATGACACAAATTTCTTAAAACCGTAAAATATCACTGTCATTCGCTACTGTTCACCATTCACAGTCGTCTGCTACATTCAGTAGGAGCTTCACTGTTGTTCAGCTTGGGTACGTCTTTCTCTATATTTGCTATGCTTATCAACTTGGCAGACTTTTCTTTCTTTAGTTTTCCCATTTAATTTGTTTGTTCAAACAAACAAATAAAACCCACAAGGCAAAAGCAAAAATCTCAACAAAATATGACCTAGAAAAACCAAAAAAAAAAACAGAGTAATCAAAAACGTTAAGAAAGAATCAAGTGGTAAAGATTGATTGGGATTCAAAGTCTGATCTAAAAGTGATCAAGGGTGGATTAGATGAATCGACACCCGCTACCTCTGTCGTTTTTTTCTTGTTCTTTTCCCTACCTCTGTCTTCTTCATCTTTCTTATTCATTCTTCTTCATCTCCCAATTTCAGGGCCAACTACAATGAAGAACCGACGCCAGATTCTTGGGTTTTTTTCTTGGCTTTTAAATGATTCAAAATAAATTCATATATAAAATTACCAACAGTTAATAAAATATGGGTTAATAAAAAATAATAATTACTTTGTTGTGTTCTTGGATGAAGAAAAAAACCCTTCAAATCCTTTCAAAACATGCCTGAAATGGCTCGAATCTTGTAAATAATTAGTTTTTAACTCAAAATTTAATTTTAATTGTAAAATTCATCGCATTTGTAGCTTCTTTACCAATATATATACACATAAAAGAGGGAAAAGAAAGAGCAAAATTTTCCATAGGAAAGCAGGAAAACTATTACCTACTTTTCGATATTGTGAAGCTCGTCTTGAAGCTTTTCTCTTTTGCTCATGAGAGAATAAAGGAAAGCGGCCGGATTCCTCGAAATTTTGTGCCCTAATGACATTTTCATTAGGAAAAAGAAAAAAAATGTTTAGTTATCGGGAAAGAGGCAGAAAAAATTGAAAACAAAGATTTTTTGTAGAAAAAAACCAAGAAAGATGAAGAAGAGTGAAGAAGATAGAGGTAGGGAAAATAAAAATAAAAAGAAGAAAAAAAAGAAAAGAAGGGAAATGAAAAATAAAAAAAGGTACAAGAGAACGTCACGTGATGGCATACGATTGGCCAGTATTGCCATGTCAGCAAAAAACTAACGGCGTTAGGCTCAGGTACCAATATAGTGGACGGAAAAAAAAGTTTGGGTACCAATCTAGGACAAAAAAAAACCATAAGTACCAATCTAGGAGAAGTGGACAAGTTCGAGTACTAATTTTATATTTAACCCTTATAGATATTGTAATGAAACAAATTATAGAATACATTACCCAGTTACACAAATTCTTATAACTTGCATAACATTTTGTGTAATAACACAAAACTAGTAACATTTTGTTTGATTATACGAATGTTATCTTATTACACTAATTATTAAAGTTTGAATGTGATGTTTTGTGTTATTACAAAAAAATACTTTATTACACCAGTTATTATAGATATTCTAATTTTTGTGGACCATATTACTAGATCAGACTATGGCAACCCACACTCAACTTGGACGACAGATCTAAATGCGAGATGTAGAAAATAATTGATTCGTTGTTGAAGCAACTTAGATTACTATCATTCATTCAGTTTAGTTAATAATTGATTTTAAAACATTTTTTTTGTAAAAATGTAGAAAATAAATAAATTCATTTGTAAGACTTTAAAGTCATATTGAAATCATTAAAAATCAATTTGAAGAGGTTTAGAGGTGTTAGGGACCAAAAACGAGCCTCATAAGGTAGAAAAATGCTTGAAATAGGGCGAGGGTCATTTCCCTACACTGTGGTATCGATGAATATGAGGAGAAGTTGTTGGAAAAATTGGTCTAGAAAATAGTGTTTTTAGGCATAGCGGAAGTTTTAAATGTTTCTTAAAATTGAGCCATTTGTGATATTTATAGTAATAAATTTTAACTGAAATTATACTTGTGCTTTATGTGAAGGTGGTCTAAGTCATTTCCTGATTTTCAACTGATCGATCTTCTTTGCTATCCTTGAAACTCGAATCACTTTGAGTGTAGGCTCAAAACAAGTTGAATCAATGCACAAAATGAAAGCTTTATTTAACTTTCAGTAGGAGAATTAATTCTCTCTATTAACTGGAAACCATGAGTTTTTTTTTTACGAAAAATAGATTTTATTCGTTAAAATAAATTACCACTATTTTTAGACAGAATATCGATACTCGAAAAGTTATGTCAATAAATTAACTCATAGTTATTATTTATAGAGAAACAATACTAAAATTATGTTTGAATAAGTTCTAATAAAATAATAGTATTTTACTAGAAAATATAATGTTCCAATAGAATTGGAACGTAAGGGCGACGACACTCCTAGTAAAATACCAGGGTTTTCTATCCTTTCATAATATTTGGTTAAGGTAGAACATATAAACAATTAAAATTGAATCTCTATAAATCATAATATCCTTTCACTTATCTCTAATAGAATTTTTAAAGTACTAGTTCACTTCTTCTTGGTATATTTCGATTTGCTTAGCTCAACAAAATAAATGATATTATGCCCAATCAACATGAATGTTGTGCTTAGTTCCTATGAATTTTTGGATATGTGCCGCTAATTTAGGGTATCTAGGTGTGGAACAAATCCAGAAAAGTCCAGAACAGTCGAAAATGTGAGTCTTCGAAAAAATTTTGGGTACAAAAGCAGTTAATGGATGTACAAAGACTCCTTAAGATATTTTTTAAAAATTTTATTTGTAAGAATAATATTTTTTTTAGTTAATCTTTTATTTTTTTTTACACTTTATCTTAAGAAATTTGATAAGTATGGATTTTAAATTTGGCTTTTTATTTGTTTAAAAGAAATTGGCTTTTTAAAGAGATGAGAAAAGTGGGACACATTTATCATTCTTTATTAATTTTCTTTCAATTTCTTTCTTTATTTCCTCGCGCAAGGCAAGTGGTGGTGATTCACCATCACCATTCTGTCAGTTTCTTTCTTTTTATTTTAATTTATTTTTTATTTCCTTTATACATATATTCTTTTTCACAAGTGATTAAAATTCTGGCATGGAGCTGATAATCAATTCGGAAGAGAAGTATGAGGCTTGGAATCATATTTAAAATCTTTTCCTCCAATAATTTTTTTTTATTTTTTTGATTTAGAAGATAGACTCAATGTTTTAAAAGTCGTCATAGTACCAAGTTAAAAAGAGTTTATTGTGTTGTGTAATATATAGGTGGAAAAATTGATACAATCCATAATTGTCATATTTAGACTATCAAAAAAGAGATTGATGTGACTAATCAATTGAGTGGATGGTTAGATCTGTTAAGGGAACTAACAATTTAGTTTAAACGACTCACGCAATTAAGTTCATTGATTTGAATCACGTCCTAGTTCGCAAGGCTTTCAAAGAACTAAATCGTGAAAGTTGATTTTAATATTGTTCGTTTGGTAAGAGTTAATTGTTGGGTTATTCCCATAATTAATTTACATATATAAGGGTTGGTGGTCTAAGTTTGTTCCTCCATCACTATAATCGAGTTATAGGTTGGAGGAAAAGATCTATTGTTCGGGATCAGTTCAAACCCAAAACCAAAATCTTGCTTGAAGCTGGAGCCTTGTCTCATCGGTTTTTAATTATGTTCTAATTATTTACTGCATATTTATTTATTTTATATTATTTAATCCCCATTTATTTTTCGTACAGGTTGACATAGGTCGTAGGCATGAAAATTGCTTACTACACGTCCTGGTTAAAATGAATCGCAATTTTAAATATCTCAAATCCTGTAGGACCGATCCTACTTCTTTTACTACTATTTCACATTATATTTAAGTGTAAGAATTTATATTTGATGTATTCCACAACTATTAATAAAAAAATAAATATAAAAATTAGGAAGTTGAAAGTTACTTCAATTAATCAAACTAATATTTGTGCAAAATTTACTTTACTTATTAACATATAATTTTATTTATTTTCCTATTTACTTAAACTTCCAAAAGACTTAATTATTTTATTTAAAGTAATAATTTAATGCAATCAACACAATGATAATATATAATTGAATAAAATTAAGTCTAAAATATTTAATATGTATTTGCATAAAAAAGTGATTAAAAAATTAAAAATAAAGAAGATAAAGATAAAATATAATTAATTATTATTCATGAAAATTATTAAAATAAACATACATAAATTAACTTTAAAATAAGTTACATTTAATGTATACATTATATTAGAATATAGGAATATATCTCAAAACTATACATAAATTTTGGTCTAAAGTGCAATTTTATATATGAAATTTTGATTGGGTCCAATTCTCACAAATTATTAATGAGTTATTGATATAACATCATTTTATAGTTATATATTGCATACATAAATAATTATATTTATCCATTATAAAAATAAATTGATGTATTTATTTCTTTAAATGTGTATGACTAAATAAAATTTAAAGTTTCATATAGACATTTGAACCACAATCAAAGTTTCATGTGTATAATTACACCAAATCAAAGCTTATGTATTAAAGTACATATTAAATCAAAGTTCATATATGAATTTGAGATTTATTCCTAAAATATAATCTATGCTATTATTTAATCAGACATCGAGTTAATGTCACAAATTAACTTGATATCAACTCAATAAAAAAATACTAAAACTCAAATTCTAAAACAATTAATAAATATTATTATACGGCTTTGAACTTTCTATACTTTTACAAGAAATTTATTAAAATTAATTTAAATTCAAACTAAAACACTTATGGCAACACTTCAACATAAGACTTCAAACTTTAAGATGTTAATTTTGTCATTTCAATTAATTATTATTTTATATAAATTTATTTATTATTTTATTTACTTCATGAATGTGTCATAATATAATATAATATGACTAGTTTGTTTACCTGTACATGGTTATATGTATAAATTAAAAATATTTAATTGTTTTATAATATTTATAATGAAATTTTTAAAAGATATGATTTAGAAAATTTTAATTTTTATTTAAGTAAGTTATAAAATTTCTTAAATCTAATAGAGAAGATAATTATTTAAATTCACTGAAACCTAATTATTAATTTATATAATTTATTTATTATTTTCACTTACTTCATGAATATGTTTTAAAATAATGAAGAAAAAAGATAAGGGTAATTGAATAATAGTAATTAAAGAAAGGCGTTTTGTGTTTCCACTAAAATTAATCTTGTAAATAAGCGATCCAACCTCGGTTAATTTTCTAAAAATAACACATCAGGAAAATGAACGTGATTTGACCCGGTTTCTTGTAACTTGAAATAAGTTAAGAAAACAATGACAATGAGATGACGCGGCTAAAAGGATAAGTATGAGAGAGAATTGTGCCACCTCGGCTTTTCTTTCTTTCCCTGTCTCAGCCTGGAGAAATAAAATGGCTATAGACAAATTATATAATTCAACTTTGGAAGTTTTTATATTTTGTTGCCTTGGGGTCAATAATAATTGAATAAAAGAAGGGGGGGGGGGACATTCTGCTTGAGTAGAGAAACAGGGTAATGGAATAGATTTCAGTGAAAATGAATGAAAATTTTAATACAAAAATCAATTTATTTTAATTTTAAACAAAAGAGGAGTTTGTAAGACATTGAGGAGGAGGGATTTTGGTTGGATTTGTAGCGTAAATTGGTTGGGAACCTTCCACCTTTATACTTTGTGAGAGGCCCTTCTCTTTTGTTTTCTTCACTCTTAATTCATATTCTCTCTCATCTAAATGTTTAATACTAATGTTACCATTTTTGTTGGATTATAGGAAAAATCCATCACATCAATTGTCCAGTTGTTCGAAGCCAATCAAATTAACTATGGAAACGTATGTTTGACTGCATTCTGCTCTTTGTTTCCAGGCTCCTAGTTTGTGGTTTATAGTTTTCAATAGTAATAGTAGAGGTAGATGATTCTCCAACTGGGCAACTCCCAATCATCACAAATATTCATTCATTGAAGCCAAAAGGCCAAAACCCAAGAAAGAAAAAACGATTGATTGGAATTGCTCAAGCATCGTTGTTCATTCGCTCCTAATTTTGATTTCCTAAGATATTTTCCCAATTTCCCACTTCTCACACCCACTCCTTTCTTCCTTTTCACCTTACTCACTCCCACACACACACACAGGTTGCTTCTAAAAGACAAAAAATTACTATTAATCAACTTTACATTCAATACTCTTCCACCTTCTCCTAGTAATTTTTAGAATTTTTAAAGCTTTTTCTGTTCTGGGTTCCTGTCTTTTGCTTTTTTCTTTGATATTTTCAGTCTGCGAATTCTTCAAACTCCTTTCAAATATATTACTACCCACATGGGATTGGTTCCAACCGCGAAACCCAGAATCGCAGGTCTTAAAAAACAACGCCAACAACGACGAAGATGGATTCTATATTGGGTTTAATCCAACAATCTTTCAAAACCCGTTACTCCCAATGGGTTCGCGAAGCTCTCGACGAACTACCCGACAATTTCACCATCACCGATCCTTCAATTTCAGGCCACCCTATCGTTTTTGCCAGCCGGGGCTTCCTAAAAATGTCGGGTTATTCCCTAGAAGAGGTGATCGGCCAAAACGGCAAGATATTTCAGGGCCCCAAAACCAATCGGAGAACGGTGATGGAAATAAGCGAAGCGATTCGACAAGAGAGGGATGTTCAAGTGAATTTGGTGAATTACCGTAAAGACGGGACGCCGTTTTGGATGTTGTTTCATATGAGTCCGGTTTTTGGCAAAGAAGATGGTAGGGTGATTCATTTCGTGGCTGTTCAGGTCCCGATTACCAGGAAACCGAGGAGGAACGGAGGGGTGAGCTTGAATGAGGATGGCTCGGGCTTTAATGAGATTATGTTCGGCTCTTGTAGGAAGGAAGTGGATACCAATCCTGTGCTGGAATTGGGTCGTGTTTTGTCCTTGGATTCCTCTACTAATGGTTCGTTTTCTCAGCTACATATGTTTTATAATGTAGCCATTATTGTTCGATCAACTGCAGTTTGCTCATACATTTGATGCAATCAAATTATTGCTCGTTTGTGAGCTCCAGAGCCTAATTAAATGTAACATAGCTTTAGTATTTGGTCTAAACTAAGTAACTGGACAGTGGTATGAAAAATATTTTTATTCAGTATGCTTCTACTACTAGTATACTTGTTGGCAACTGTACGTTTAATTGCAAATATG